>NW_027142425.1:955000-1700000 GCF_026170545.1 Melanerpes formicivorus | reverse complement strand
GCCAGAGTGACTGAAGGGAGTTTCATTTTGCAGCATTCTCAGCCATTCTCCTGCTTTCTGCTTTCCTGGCTCAGATCATGAGGGTTTGGCTTTCTCTTCAGGCTGGTCATTGTCAGCCTTTGGTGCCATCCTCTCCTCTGTTCACTTGACCTTTCTTTCCAGGGATGATGCTGCCAGACCAAACTTGTTGAGCAATTGTATAAATCAGTGCAACCTTTTGTGTCTCTTTGTAGCTCTCCTCTGCTGTGAATTGTGTTGCTGGTTTCCAGATGTCATTGTACTGATCTCCTTTAATCTCTTCCCTGAGCAGGCTAGAGAGGCAGTTAAAGAAGCAGAGAGGTGTGATCCAGACAGCATCTTCACTAAATTCAGTGTCTACAAGATTGCAGTGATGGAGAAAGACACTGATAAAGGTAGGAGTTTGGGGATAAAGAAAAAGAACCAACCCAGGAGTGCCAAATCTCTCAGAGGATGCCAAGCAGAGCTGGGCTGCATGTCTGGAGAAGGACCCAGCAGAGGGCAGCTGGGGTCTGGGGAGGCAATGAAGCTGTCAGGCTGCAGGCTGCAGCTGTCAGTGCTGTGTTTTCCACACCCTACATAGGATGTGGAGCTCGTTGCCACATCTGGTACTGCTTGAATGCACCTCTGGCTAGCAAGCCTTGAATCTTCTGAGGAGCAGCAGCTGCAGTGGCAGCCCCAGGTGCAGGTGATTGTGGATTTACTGTTTCTAATATCCTTTGGGATGCATTTACAACATGAGCAATGATCCTGAGCTGAAGAAACCTCCACAGACCCATTCTGAATTGCTCTGGACATGCAGAGCTTGAGGTGACCAGGGAAGACCTGAGTCCCTGAGGTGACTTACAGATGGCACAGCACTGAAGATCCTTCTTTCTGATGAGCTCTGCCATTTCAGGTCTTGATGAGAATCTTAGCTCAAGTAATGAGAATCCTCTCTATACTCACTGAGAATATGAAGCAGCATGCAGAGCTTGTTTGCCAGTGGGGTTTGTGCCAATTACTTGTCCTCTGTGCATCTTCTGAATGGCAGCAGCATTTGCTCACATGCACAGGGTGGGAACCAGGCAGCATGGTGTGGACACGAAAGCAGCAGCACCCTTAGCAGAAGCCAGGATGTGGGAGCTTGGAATCACATCCAGATGCTGTGTTAGAGGAAGGCTTCTGTCTTTGGTGGCAAACAGAGTGAAATGAGGGATGCCAGATGCAGTGACATTTGCATGGCACCCTTGTCTCCTTACATTAGGAGCTTGGAAGGCCTTTGGCACCTCTCTGGGAAGAAATGGGTAACTGTGGAGAGGCCCTGGGCTGGTCAGGTGTTTGTGGCTTGCTTTATCATGTTAAAAACCCAGAGCCTTTCAGGAATCATTTCCAAAGCCTCATTCAAACAGTAGAACTTTCCAGCTGCTGCTATTAAGAAAGTCACTTTGCTCTCTGTGTGTTTCAGCTGTGGAAGCAGTGATTGAAATGGGGAAGCTGGTGGAAAAGCCATCCCAATGTGAGGACAAGCTGAGAGTGGATGAAAATCCAGGCACTAACCTCCTGAGTTTGGCTGCTCAGATTGCTTTGGAGGTAGCTCAGATAACCTTGGACTCATTTGCTTTACTGATGTAACCTCTGTCACCTGCCCTGCTTTTCATATCTGTACCTACTTCATCTGTTGCTATTTCATACTCTGGGACCCAGGTCTCATGGAAGTGTGCTGTGGAATTCACAGATTGCATTGGCTTGGAAGGGAGCCTCCAAGGGCATCTTGTCCAACCCCCTCCAGGCAGCAGGGACAGCTCCAGCTAGAGCAGGCTGCACAGGGTCACAGCCAGGCTGAGCTTGGATGGCTCCAGGGATGGAGCCTCAAGCACCTCCCTGGGCAGCCTGTGCCAGTGTCTCACCACCCTCCCTGTGCAGAGCTTCCTCCTGATGGCCAACCTACCTCTGCCCTGCTCCACTTTCAAACCCTTGTCCCTTGTCCTATCCCCACAGCCCCTTCTGAACAGTCCCTTCCCAGCTGCCTGCAGCTCCCCTGCAGGTATTGAACTGCAGCTCTGAGGTCTGCCTGGAGCCTTCTCTTCTGCAGGCTGCACAGCCCCAACTCTCCCAGCCTGTGCCCACAGCAGAGGTTCTCCAGCCCTCTCAGCATCTTTGTGTCCCTCCTCTGGACCTGCTTCAGGAGGTCCATGTCCCTCTTGTGTTGGGGGCTCCATATCTGGGCACAGCCCTGCAGGTGAGGTCTCAGCAGAGCCAATTGCAGAGATTGATTTCACATGAAAAGAAACTGGGTTTAAAATATTTCTTCAGGAGAAATGATTCTGAGTTACAGAGGTTGGTACCAGGGAAGGAGTTCTCAGTGAAATGTGATGTCTTTTTCTGCCTCTGGGAGTTGATCTTTGGTGTGGCAGGGGGAAACTCTGTAACCCTAAAGATCAGCCAGTTCCAAGCTCCTGCCATGGGCTGGGACATCTCCTCTGAGGCCAGGGGTGCTCAGCATGGTTGGAGTCGTGCTTCCTAGAGAAGAGAAGAGGAGAGCTGCAAATGCCTTGACAGCTAAGTGAAACCTGGGTAGATTCTGTGCTTTTCATGCAGCTGGGAACAATCTTCAAGCCTCTGAAAGCTCCCAGGAGCTATCAAATCACTGGCACTACCTGCCAGTGTCTGATCTTTACCCTGACACAGGAGACTGATGCAGGTAAGAGTGCAGTCAGTTGATCAGAAAGGTCTCCAACCCAACCCATTCCATTATGAAAGACTGAAAAATCCCTTGTGCCTCCTGGGAGCAGCTTGGCTGGTGGCTTGGCTGATGGCTGAAGTAGCTGATGAGGAGAGGCTGCCTGTCCTCTTTGCAGTCTCTATCAGTGTCCTGGATGAAGGGATTGAGGCCCCCTCAGTGAGTCTGCAGATGGCTGTGTCCATCTGCTAGAGGGTAGGGAGGGTTTACAAGGAGACCTGGGCAGGTGAGCCCCATGGGGCAGGGCTCATTCCAAGGGGACCTGGGCAGGTGAGCCCCATGGGGCAGGGCTCATTCCAAGGGGACCTGGGCAGGTGAGCCCCATGGGGCAGGGCTCATTCCAAGGGGACCTGGGCAGGTGAGCCCCATGGGGCAGGGCTCATTGTGTGAAGCTCAACAAGGCCAAGGGCCAGGGCCTGCAGCTGGGTCACAACTCCATGGGGAGCTCCAGACCTGGGGATGTGTAGTTGGAGAGCTGCAGCTTGGAGAGGGACCTGGGGGTGTTGGTTGGCAGTCACTGACCATGAGCCAGCAGTGCCCAGGTAGCCAAGAAAGCCAATGCATCCTGGCCTGGGTTGAAAGCAGGGTGGGCAGCAGGGCCAGGAGGTGACCATCCCCCTGTGCTCAGCACTGGAGAGGCCACAGCTCGAGTGCTGTGCTCAGCTCTGGGCCCTCACTGCAGGAAGCACATTGAGGGGCTGGAGCCTGTCCAGAGAAGGGCAAAGAGGGTCTGGGGCCCCTGGGCTAGAGGAGAGGCTGAGGGAGCTGGGGGTGTTCAGGCTGGAGAAGAGGAGGCTGAGGAAGACCTCATTGCTCTCTCCAGCTCCCTGAAGGGGGCAGCCTCTGCTCCTTGATGGCAAGGGACAGGAGCAGAGTTCCAAGCTGCAGCAGCAGGCTCAGGCTGGGAGCAGGAAATATTTCAGCACTGGAAGGGATCTCAGCCATTGGAAGAGGCTGCCCAGGGCAGTGCTGGAGTCACCACCCCTGGGGGTGTTCCACAGCTGTGGGCCTGGTGCTTAGGGACAGGGTTTGGTGCTGAGCTTGCAGTGCTGGGTTGAGGGTTGGACTGGGTGAGCTTGGAGGTCTCTTTCAACCAGACCTACCCTAGGATTCTGTTCTTCAGGAGGCCTTTCATAGCTTTGTTTGTAGCACTGCTTACAGTAAAGGCCTTGCCAGCCTGTACTGGTCCTGCTCCTGCCATAGGCTCTTTGTGCATGGAAGCCTTTCATAGGCTCTCAGAGTCACAGAAGGGCTCAGGCTGGAAGGGACCTCAGAGATCATCTTCTCCAACTGCCTGCCATGGGCAGGGACACCTCTCAACTACACTCAGCTGCTCAAGGCCTCAGCCAACCTGGCCTTGAACATCTCCAGGGAGGAGGCATCCCCAACCTCCCTGGGCAGTTCCACTGTCTCACCACCCCCCTCCTGAAGAGCTTCTTCCTGATCTGCAGTCTAATCATCACCCAGTGCCATCAATATCTCTCCTGATGGTTTCCTCATGGCTCAGGTGGTTCTGGACAGGGTCCTTTGTCCTTGGTACTGCTTGTAGACTGCTCAGACTTTTGGAATGTGCTGTTGCTCTGGGCCTTGTTTTGTGGTGGTAGCTGAGGGAGTGCAGTTTATACAGAACATGCTTTAATTCCTTTTCAGAACCAACAACAAGTTGTGGCTATCAAAGCTCTGGAGCATTTGGCTGAACACCTACAAGACTGCCAGCAGTTATTTGCAGCTTTAAAGTAAGAATTCAGTGGTGCAGCTTTAAAGTAAGAATTCAGGGGTGCAGGGAGCTGTGGCAGTGCTGGGGTGCAGGGAGCTGTGGCAGTGCTGGGGTGTAGGGAGCTGTGGCAGTGCTGGGGTGCAGGGAGCTGTGGCACTGCTGGGGTGTAGGGAGCTGTGGCAGTGCTGGGGTGCAGGGAGCTGTGGCAGTGCTGGGGTGCAGGGAGGTGTGGCAGTGCTGGGGTGCAGGGAGCTGTGCCACTGCTGGGGTGCAGGGAGCTGTGGCAGTGCTGGGGTGTAGGGAGCTTGCAGCATCCTGCCCAGGAGAGCTGTATCCCCCCAGTACAGAGGAGCACTGTGGACAGCTACAGCAGCCTAGCAAGCAGGCTGGTTGAAACCAGAGCAAGGCCCTGAGCATCTCTCACACACACCATGGGACAACCTGGGGGTGAAAAGCAACTTCTTCCCCAAAAGAGTTATCTAGGCCTGGCCCAGGGCAGTGGTGGAGTCCCCACCCCTGGAGGGCCTTCAGAGCCATGGAGATGTGGTTCTGAGGGCCATGATTTAGTGGTGACCTGGCAGTGCTGGGTGAAGGGTTGGACTGGATGATCTTCAAGGTCTCCTTCAACCACACCAGTTCCATGATGCCATGAAGACAGTAGATGAAAGATTAGTTGGCAGTCCTTGGTGCTGCAGCTGTACCTCAAGCCTGAGCTCCTAACACCTGCAGATGTTGCAGGTCTCTGCCAGGCACACATTACCAGTTGCTCTGAACAGGACCTGAGCAGCTGATCAGCAGCAGTCCCAATGGGATTGCAGCCATCTGCTTGGTGACAATCCCAGCTGCTTTGGGTCCTCTGATGAGGTGGTGTCTTCATAGTGAGATACTCCATCATGAGCATAATAAGAATAGTGGGGGACAGATGTGTTGATTCCAAAATGGGCTTCAGGCCTGTGTCAGAATGGATTTATTTACTTGCTGTGGTAGGAGTTCACAAAGTGAGGCAACAGGGTGGGAAGCAGCATCAGCATCTTATCCTCAGTTCAATACTCTGACAGCACAGAGCAGAGGAGTGGACTCCTTTCTGGAACAGTAGGTCAAAGGACACTGTTGGAATGAGACAATTCTTGTTTCTTCACTGCCTGTTTTCCTCCCATGTAGGTGTTTGGTCAGGCTTGTCTTGTCACAGCTCACAGCAGAGGATGAAGAGAAAAGGTGAACCCATGTGGAAATCTTCTGGGGGCTGTCTCGTGCCCAGAGTCTGAGACATTCTTCCTGAGCTTTGCTTTCTAGCAAAGGAATCAAGAAATCAGTTTTTGTGCTAGTAAAAATTCCAGCCTGATGGCTTTGCAGCTTGGCCTCATGGCACAGATTCACAGACTGGGTTGGGTTGGAAGGGACCTCAAAGCTCCTGCAGCTCCAACCCCCTGCCATGGGCAGGGACACCTCCCACCAGCACAGGTTGCTCAAGGCCTCATCCAACCTGACCCTGAACACCTCCAGGGAGAGGACACTCACAGCCTCCCTGGGCAACCTGTTCCAGTGCCTCCCCACGCTCACTCTCAGGAATTTCTTCCTCATCTCCAGTCTCAATCTGCCCTCCTCAAGCTTCAGTCCATTCCCTCTCATCCTATCACTACAAGCCCCTTTAAAAAGTCCCTTCCTGGCCTTCTTGTAGGCCCCTTTCAGGCACTGGATCAGATAGGAACTATCTAGGAACATCCCATAGGAACAGCTCTCCTCCTTGTGTAGCCTTTCCTTTCAGTTATTTGCTCTTTGCCTTCCTCTTTTATTAGGGTGGAAGACTTAGATATTTTTAATGAGGGAGTTGAGCTGAGCAGCCTCTAATTTGCCACTAGGATGTGGTATCCTCACAAGTTCTGAGTGAGAACTTCAGAGTGGCACCTCCCTTGCTGCAGAGTGGCCACTTGGCACATGGTGTGGTGGCTTAGATGTGGAACTGTACTGCTGGGTTTTGACTGTCAAGAAAGCAGCACAGTGTGAGTGGGGTTTGAAGGTGAAGCTGCAGCCCAGCAGCTAGGAAGATCTCCTGTTGCACTTCTACAACCACCTGCACTGCTGCAGATCAATACAAACTTTGCAGCCTCTCAATATGGAGAAGAGAAGGCTCCAGGGAAGCTTTAGAGCAGCCTTCCAGTACCTGAAGGGGCTCCAGGAGAGCTGGGGAGGGACTTGTGACAAGGGCTGGGAGTGCCAGGATGAGATTAGGAGATTAGGAAGAAATTGTTGAGAGTGAGGGTGGGGAGACCTGGAACAGGTTGCCCAGGGAGGCTGTGGGTGTCCCCTCCCTGGAGGTGTTCAGGGCCAGGCTGGATGAGGCCTTGAGCAACCTGTGCTGGGGGGAGGTGTCCCTGCCCATGGCAGGGGATTGGACCCAGATGAGCTTTGAGGTCCCTTCCAACCCAACCCATTCTGTGAATCTATGAATAGTCCTCCTGCATCTTTAAATGCTCAAGTTTCTCATGCCTGAGATGTTTGTCAGGGGAAGAATGATTGCAGCCATGATTACAGGGGTGTTGTGTTCCAGCCTCAGTGATGTGTTCTGTTGCAAGAAAGGAGATCAAACATCTTCTAAAATTCCCTTTGTCCTCCCCTGTAGAAAGGAAGAAATGAGCTCCATGCTGACTTACTTGACCTTGGGTATGTTTCTGCTTTATTTATCTGTAGTCCACCCACCTCTGTACATTTTATAGTATGGTAAATCACAGAAGGGGTTGGGATGGAAGGGATCTTAAAGCACATCCAGTTCCAGCCCCCTGCCATGGGCAGGGACACTTCCCACCAGCCCAGCTTGCTCAGGGCCTCATCCAATGTACCAACCAATTGTTTGGATTCCCTGCTTCAGTCCAGGTTCTAAACCTTCCCCTGAAACCAGTGAAGATTGAAGCTGGAGATTCAGCAGTGTTGTGAAGCTGGAGCTCAGTGCCAGCAGCTTTTGCTGTGGGACTTTGCAGGCTGGTGTTGGAAAAACTGGTTCCAGTAAAGCCTCTGCTTGAGAGCTTCTCTCTGAGTGAGGGGCAGCTGCATCTAGGCAGTGTCCTTTTGGTCCTTCCTAAGGCTGAACATGCAAACAGCAGGCATTTGGGTACCAGCCACAGCCAGGCTGGCCTCAAGTGACAGTCCCCTGCTCTAACTGCATTGGCAGGATCAGAGTCATAGAATCATAGAAGGGCCTAGGCTGGAGTAGACCTCAGACATCATCTAACCCAACCCCCTGCCATGGACAGGGACACCTCTCACCCAGCCCAGGTTACTCAAGGCTCCATCCAACCTGGCCTTGAACATCTCCAGGGAGGGGGCAGCCACAGCCTCTCTGGAGAGTCCATTCCAGTGTCTTGCCCCCAGTCTTGTAGTGAAAGATCCAAGTTTCATGGCAGCTGAGCTGCTCTAAAAGGAGCAAGGTTGAGTTTTTAAAATGTTGGCATCACTGAAGTGCCAGTGGTGGTCCTTGCCATCCTACCCATTTAAAATGGAGCATTTGAAAGCAGAAGTGAGTGCTGTCTGTCTTTAGTTAGTTATTGCCATGGAAGGCCTAGAAAACTGCAAGGAGTGACAGCAAGTTGCTGAGAGGCAGGAGAGGCTGGGCCACACTGGTCCCCACTTCTAAACTGTGCTGCCCTTAGAAGCTGAACTGAGCTGTTTGCACTGCAGGAGCTACAGGAGCTGTGCAGGGCACTTCCCCCAGCAGAAGAAAGACTTCTTCTCACTAAAGCTTTTTAGACCCTCTCCTCCTGTCTTGCACAGGAAGGTTAATGAGATTGCAGAGCTTTTGCTGTGGTAGGCACCCCTGCTGCAGCTGGGGGGAAAGAATGAAGACTGGAATTCAGTTCCTGGAAGTGTCCTTGAGGAAAGGTCTCCAGCCTGCCATGGAATCCAAACCCTCTCACCTTTGCTGAAGTTCTGCAGAACTCCTGCCTTAGGCATTTGGTGTCAGGAGGCTCTGAGGAGGCAGCACTTGTTGGCAGCCTTATTGTAGCTCAAGTGCTGTCTGAGGCTCCTTCTGTTGGTTTTCCTCAGCCTTCAGGAGCACATGAAATGCCACTTGTGAGGATCACTCTTCAGCTGGCATTACACAGCAGCTGTGGAAATGTCTGCTTCGTGCTGTAGTTACCAGGCTGGGAAATGGGTTTGTTCTGCTCAGGAGCTGTTGTTTATGTCCTGAACTCCACTTTTCCTGCAGCTCACAAGAGACTTGCTGCATCTTTCACAGAAGAGAAGTTCACAGGGGACATGAGGATCCTGGAAGCTCACTGGTTTAGAAAAGTTGGTAGGTTGCACTTTCAAAATCTGAGCTGACTCCCCTCCAGCTCCACTTAGCCACAGTGTCAGGAAGAAAGCAGTGCTTAAAGGTGAGGTAGATTTGTAACACTTGGAAGCTTGGCAGTTGCTGCTGTAACTGGTGCTGAAGACCTGCTGCTGTGTTTTGTGTCCTCTGCAATGAGCTGGTGCAGCTCAGGGTTTGAGGCAGTTATCAAGACAAATAGTCACACAAGGTCTGTTTGCTGGGAGAATAGGATAGGGTAGGATAGGATAGGATAGGATAGGATAGGATAGGATAGGATAGGATAGGATAGGATAGGATAGGATAGGATAGGATAGGATAGGATAGGATAGAATAGACCAAGTTGGAAGAGACCTTCAAGATCACCAAGTTCAACCTATAATCCAACACCACCTAATCAACTAAACCATGGCACCAAGCACCCTGTCAAGTCTCCTCCTGAACACCTCCAGAGAGCTGATACAGAACCACAGGATCACAGAATATTAGGGGTTGGAAGAGACCTCCAGAGATCACCCAGCCCAACTCCCCCCCTGCCAGAGCAGGGTCACCCAGGGCAGGTCACACAGGAACACATCCAGGTAGGTTTTGAAGATCTCTAGAGAAGGTCTCCACAACCTCTCTCCTCAGGCTGAGGTGGAACCTCCTGTGTTCCAGTTTGTACCTGTTGTCCCTTGTCCTGTCACTGGGCACCACTGGAAAGAGCCTGGCTCCTTCTTCTTGACACTCAGATAGTTATAGCCATTGATCAGATCCCCTCTCAGCCTTCTCCTCTCCAGACTAAGCAGCCCCAGGGCTCTCAGCCTTGCTTCCATTCCCCAGTCATCCTTTCAATGATCCATGATTGCCTTCAGTGCAGAATTGTTGGATGTGTCCATGACACAACCCTTGAGAGCTGACCATTTTCTCTTCCCTTTCCCACTCCCCTGTGGCAGTCAGATTTAAGATCAAGCAAATAGACTCATTGTTTTAGTGAGCTGGTTAATATTCAAGCACTGCCTCCCCTAAGCTGAGCATCAGTGCCTCCCCATGTGTGAGAAATCAAGTAGGGGAGGCAAGAGACCTGCCTGGATGAGTAAGGAGCTTCTGGAAATACCTTCAATGGAGGAAGGAAATCCATACTGTGTGGAAAAAGGGACTGAGCACTGGGGAGGAGTGTCAGAACTTTGCCAGAGTATGTGGGGATGCAGTGAGGAAGGTTGAGGCTCTTTGGGAGTGAAATCTGCCAAGGGATGCAAAAGACAACAAGAGAGGCTTTCAAGTCCAGCAGCAGGGAAAGCAGCCCAGGGGAAGTGTGGGCCTGCTGCTGAAGGAGGTGGCTGTGTGCTCTGGAGACAGAGGAGACTCCTGAATGCTTTCTTTTTGCCTCTAAGGCTGACCCTCAGCCCCTGGAGGGGAGAGAGGAAGTCTAGAGAAGGAAAACTCCCTTATTTGAGGAGGACTGGGTGAGAGATCATCTGGACAAGTCCATGGGCCCCAGTAGGATGCACCCATGAGTGCTGAGGGAGCTGGCTGAGGGGGGTTGGAACTCCATGATCTTTAAGGTCCCTTCCAGCCCAAGCCATTCCATCATCTCTGATGTGTTAGCAGAGCTGTGTGTTTATTTGCCATGCACTTGAGCCAGCTGGGGGGAAAGGGAGAATGGATCAGAATGCTGTGGGGGTTTTCACAGACTCACAGATTGCATTGGGTTGGAAGGGAGCCTCAGAGGGCAGCTTGTCCAACCCCCCTGCAGGCAGCAGGGACACCTCCAGCTAGAGCAGGCTGCCCAGGGCCACAGCCAGGCTGATCCTGTTTAATTTGTCCTGGTAAGAGGGTTAGGGTTTGCTAACAGAAGAAAATATTTCTTCCAGTTCCTGCTCTGAAGGGTGAGGAGCTGTGGCTGAGCTGTGGCTGGGGGGAAGCTTGGGCAGGAGGAAATTCAGACCAAATGTTCAGGTGTGGATCAGCTCTTTAACAAATGCCTGCTAGCAGCATTCCTGGCTCTTGTTCCCTGAGCTGCTGGTGATGTTGGATTAAGGAACTGAAGTGTCAGTATGGGCTGCCCCTTCCCACAGCTTTGATGGACACACTCAGGATGCTGAAGGGTTTTATTCTAGTCTCATTTTTTGTCTCTCTTAGCTTGGAACTTGGCTGTGCAGTCCAAGGGATGCCCTGAACACATGAGGGACTTTTTTCTGCTGTCCTTCAAGGTATGTACCTTGGGAACTGGATCTCTGAACCTTGTCATCACTTTAGTTCCTTAAGAAGCTACAGCCATGATTCCAGGTAGCTTCTTGGAGGCAGGCTTGTGTGCCCTGGGGAGGGAGCACTGTTAGCAGGGGACTGAGTTGTAACACCAAGTGTGAGCAGTGGTGTCAGACTTTGCACTCTGTGCCTTTAAGATCATAGAGTCACAGAATGGTCTGGGTTGGAAGGGACCTCCAGAGGGCATCCAGTCCAACCCCCTGCACTCAGCAGGGACATCCTCCACTAGATCAGGTTGCCCAGAGCCCTCTCCAGCCTTGAATATCTCCAGGGATGGAGCCTCAACCACTTCCCTGGGCAACCTGCTGCAGTGTTCCAGCAGCCTCCTGGGGCAGAACTTGTTCCTCACATCCAATCTCAATCTGCTCTGCTCTCATTTCAAACCACTGCCCCTGGGACTGTCCCTGCAGGCCTTTGGGAACAGTTCCTCTGCAGCCTTCTTGGAGCCTCTTCAGGTACTGGCAGGCTGCTCAAAGGTCTCTCTGGAGCCTTCTCCAGGCTGAACACCCCCAGCTGTCTCAGGCTGTCCCCATAGCAGAGGTTCTCCAGCCCCTGATCATCTTTGTGGCCTCCTCTGGACCTGCTCCACCAGGCCCATGTCCTTCCTGGTGTCTTACAAACTGAGACTTCAGTGAGAACTTTCCAATATTTGCAAATGTTTGCCCAGGGAGGCTGTGGCTGCCTCCTGCCTGGAGGTGTTCAGGGCCAGGCTGGATGAGGCCTTGAGCAGCCTGTGCTGGTGGGAGGGGTCCCTGCCCATGGCAGGGGGCTGGAGCTGGATGAGCTTTCAGGTCCCTTCCAACCCAACCCAGTCTGTGGTTCTCTGAAGCTGTAGCATTACTGCAGATGTGCTGAGGCTAATCCCCACCCAGCACTCCTGCCAGGCTGTCAGGTTTGTGTGTGGGCACCACTGCTGCTTTACAGTTTATAGTTCATTCATCTTCTGTAATTGCCCAAGGAAACTGCAGCATCACCAGGCCCTGGCACTGACCCTGGCTCAGTCCCATGCAGCAGATTGCTTCCTAGGGACACAATTTTCATTGCCTTTTCCTTCTTTTGTCTCAGCTGTCCCAGTTTTGTCCTTCTGACAAAGCTGTCCTCGTAGCTCAGAAGACCTGCCTTGTGATGGCAGCTGCCATTGAGCTGGAGATGGGGAGGCAGCAAGCCACACCTTCTGAACAGGTAGGGCACTGCTGCCTTACCTGCTTCTGGCTGTGGAGTCCTGGGGTGCAGGAAGAGAAGTGTGACCAGCAGGTCTAAGTTGGTTCTCCTCCCCCTCTACCCTGCCCTGCTGAGGCCACACCTGGAATACTGTGTCCAGTTCTGGGTTCCCCAGCTCAAGAGAGACAGAAATCTGATGGAGAGAGTCCAGTGGAGGCTATGAAGATGATGAAGGCTCTTGGTCATCTCAGGTGTGAAGAGAGACTGAGAGCCCTGGGGCTGTTTAGTCTGGAGAGGAGAAGGCTGAGAGAAGGATCTGATCAATGTCTATCAATAGCTGAGGGCTGGGGTCAGGATGAAGGAGCCAGGCCCTTTTCAGTGGTGCCCAGTGACAGGGCAAGGACCAGCAGGTACAAACTGGAACCCAGGAAGTTCCACCTCAGCATGAGGAGAAACCTTTTTGCTGTGAGGGTGCTGAGCCCTGGAGCAGGCTGCCCAGAGAGGTTGTGGAGTCTCCTGCTCTGGAGACTTCCCAAGCCCACCTGGATGTGTTCCTGGGTGCCCTGCCCTGGGTGACCCTGCTCTGGCAGGGGGCTTGGAGTTGAGCTTTTGAGGTCTTTTCCAACTCCTAACACTCTGTGATTCTGTGATTCTATGAATCAGAGAATTGTTTGCCTTGGAAAAGGCCTCCAAGCTCATCCAGTCCAACCAGCAACCCAACCCCACCATGGCCACTAAACCCTTTCACCAAGTGCCATGGCCACAGGTTTCTTGAGTGCCTCCAGGGATGGGGACTCCACCACCTCCCTGGGCAGCCTGTGCCAATCCCTGACCACTTCTGCAGCAAAGAAAGTTCTCCTCATCTCCAGCCTAACCCTTCCCAGGCACAATTTCACACTGCCCCTGTGGAGATCTCTGAAAAAGAGAGAGGGAGAAGCCCCAAGCCAGTAGCTGCTGCAGATGCTGTGATAATGAGGCTGCTTCTTGATTTATTGCATGGCTGTGTCTAAGGCTCCTGGCAGCTGGGACATGCAGCCTCCTTTCTCTTTGAATTGCCTCTTGCACAGGTGCAGCTTTTCACTCAGGCACTTGAGCATCTCCAGGCATGCAAGGAGATCTGGAAGGTTCTGAAACTGACAGGTAAGTCCCCAGAGAGCTGCTGGGCTGAGTCTCTGAATGCAGGAAACATAGAGGGCATGAGGGCTGGCTGCCTCAGCTGGGAGCAGGGCAGCAGAACCATGCAGTGTGCTGGAGGAGCTGTCAAACCCAGGTGGGTTCTGTGTGTCCCTGCAGCCTTCCACTGGCTGGGTGCTGGGAAGTGTGGAAGGGCCTTCAGCATGAAGGGGGGTCTCTAACATTAAGGCTTTTGCTCTGCTCTGGAGTCACTCTTGCACTGCTTTAACCCTTTTGCCATCCTTCTGCCACAGAGGACATTTCAGAACACAGAAAGTCCTGGTACTTAAGTGCCAAACCTCATCCTCTCTTTCCTGTCCTTTCCATGTTAGGTGAGACCTTGCACACTGTCACAGGCTGCTTTGGCTTGGAAGGAAGCCTCAAAGGGCATCTTGTCCTACCCCTGCAGGCAGCAGGGACAGCTCCAGCTAGAGCAGGCTGCACAGGGACACAGCCAGGCTGAGCTTGAACAGCTCCAGGGATGGAGCCTCAAGCACCTCCCTGGGCAGCCTGTGCCAGTGTCTCACCACCCTCCCTGTGCAGAGCTTCCTCCTGATGGCCAACCTACCTCTGCCCTGCTCCACTTTCAAACCATTGCCTCTCCTCCTATCCCCACAGCCCCTTCTGAACAGTCCCTCCCCAGCTGCCTGCAGCTCCCCTGCAGATATTGAAATGCAGCTCTGAGGTCTCCCTGGAGCCTTCTCTTCTGCAGGCTGCACAGCCCCAACTCTCCCAGCCTGTGCCCACAGCAATGGTGCTCCAGCCCTCTGAGCATCTTGGTGGTCTCTAGACTGTCTCCATCAGCTCCAGGTCTTTGTTGTTTTAGGGCTCCATATCTGGCCCCAGCCCTGCAGGTGAGGTCTCCCCAGAGCAGAGGGGCAGGATCCCTCTCTCCATCTCTGACCACACTGCTTTGGATGCAGCCCAGGCTGCCCTTGGCCTTCTGTGCTGCCAGTGCCCAGTGCTGGCTCCTGTCCAGCTTCTCCCCCCCCAGCACCCCCAAGTCTTTCTCTGCAGGGCTGCTCTCAATCTCATCATCCCCCAGCCTGGACTGATGCCAAAGGTTGCCCTGACCCAGGTGCAGGACCTTGCACTTTGCCTTATTGAACCTCCTGAGGTTCTCCTCAGCCACCTCTGCAGCCTGTCCAGGTGCCCCTGGATGGCTCCCATCCCATCCTTCACTCTTATCAACAGCACCACTCAGTTTGGTGTCATCTGCAAGCTTGCTGAGGGTGCCTCAGTCTCTGTCTGCATCATTGGTGAGGATACTGCCCAGCCCTGGTGCCAGTGCAGAGGACTCCACTTGTCTCCAGCTGCATCTGGATGTGGAGCTGCTGGCCAGGTGTGAGCTGGCAGCCATGGTGCTGAGCTGCCTGCTAGCCTGGAGGGTGCTTTGTGTTCTCTGGCAGTTCAGTGCCAGGTGTTCCCACTGTGGCATCTCCTGGCTTCTCCTCATGCCCAGCTTTGGCACCCTCTGGGGTTCCCACTGGGAGGAGGTGTTTGTGTTTTACCTTTAGGCAAGGAATCTCCTTGCTGGGCTTTCCCCCTTAACATTGCTGCTGAAAGGTTCCTGGCATGGCCTGGGCTCTGGCTTCTCATGGCCCTTTTGCCCTTGGGGCAGGAAGAAGTCAGGAAGACTTCTTCCCTTTTCATTTCCATCCACACCCAGCCAGCTGAGTACCTCAGGACAGGGACATGCTGGAATTGCTCCTGCAGAGGTTTGTGGCATGGTGGCCTGGTGCTCCCGTCTTCAGCAGCCCTTAGCCAAGGTGTGGATGAGTCTGCTGCCCTGGAGGAAGCTGAGGAGGTCTTTCAGGTGCAAGCCCAAAAGTCTCTGTGGGAGTCCAGTGAAGGAGTGTTTGGCATTCCTGCTGGGTGCAGCTCTGCTGCTCTCTCACCCTTCTGTCTTCAAGGATTTCCTGAGGGAAGGATTTGAAGCTGGTGAGAACTTTCAGAAGCTGATCTCCTGAGGTGATAGCTTTCTGTCACCTCCTGTAACCACCAGAATGCTTTCTCCAGCAGCTGTTATCCTGCTGGGAGAGCTGCATGAATGGAGCCAGCTACAGAGAGCCCAGATTTGTGTGGGGTGGGGGGGAGGGGTTGGTGGAGTTGGCTTTGGCTATCTGAAGCTTCTGTCCAAGACTGCTTCAGGGTTGCACTTGCTCTGCTGTTGAGCCTGAGGACCTTCATGGTTTCCCTGCCTGTTGGAACCAAGCCCCTGTCCCTTCTGCTGCCCCAGGTGGTTTGAGAGCAGAAGTTGACTGCACAGAGCAATTCTGTCTCTTCTGCAGGAGACTTTGCCAGAGACCCAACAGACACACTGCTGCTGCTTTATGAGTTTGAGGCAAGAGCCAAACTGAATGATCCAACACTCCACAGCCTGATGGAGTCAGTGTGGGACCAGCCACAAACAGAGGCCAAGACACTGGAAATCATTGCATGTAAGGACTCCAGTTCTACTGTCACAGCTCTCCAAGCCATCAGAAGCAGCCCTTGCTGCTCTTTTGTGTGGGGTGACCAGGACTGCCAGGTGTTGTACAGCATAAGTTTGCTGATGACACCAAGCTGTGTGGTGCTGCTGACAGCTGGAGGGAAGGATCCATCCAGAGGCACCTGGACAGGCTGCAGAGCTGGGCCCAGGACAACCTCAGGAGGTTCAAGAAGGCCAAGGGCAAGGTCCTGCAGCTGGGGCAGGGCAATCCCAGGCACTGAGACAGGCTGGGCAGGGACTGGCTGGAGAGCAGCCCTGGAGAAAAGGCCTTGGGGGTGCTGGGGGAGGAAAAGCTCAGCAGGAGCCTGCAGGGAGCACTTGCAGCCCAGAGAGCCAAGCAGAGCCTGGGCTGCAGCAAGAGAAGTGTGGCCAGCAGGGCCAGGGAGGGGATTCTGCCCCTCTGCTCCACTCTGCTGACACCACAGCTGGAGCTCTGGGGCCAGCTCTGGAGCCTCTGTGCCAGGAAGGCTCTGGAGGGGCTGGGAGGTGTCCAGAGCAGGGCCAGGAGGAGGAGCAGAGGGCTGGAGCTGCTCTGCTCTGGAGACAGCCTGAGAGAGTTGGGGTTGTGCAGGCTGGAGAGGAGAAGGCTCCCAGGAGACCTTCTGGTGGCCTTCCAGGATCTGCAGGGGGCTCCAAGAAAGCTGGGGAGGGACTTTTGAGGGTGTCAGGGAGGGATAGGACTGGGGGGGATGGAGCAGAACTAGAAGTGGGGAGATTGAGCTTGGCTGTGAGGAAGAAGTTGTTGCCCATGAGGGTGGTGAGAGCCTGGCACAGGTTGCCCAGGGAGGTGGTGGAAGCCTCCTGCCTGGAGGTGTTTGCAGCCAGGCTGGAGGTGGCTGTGAGCAACCTGCTGTGGTGTGAGGTGTCCCTGGCCATGGCAGGGGCTTGGGACTGGCTGAGCCTTGAGGTCCCTTCCAGCCCTGACAATTCTGTCATTCTATGTCCTGAATGCTTAGGATCTCAGCACCATTAGGAGAGCTGAGATGCTGCATTACATGGATGAAGAGCCAGACACTGCAGCACTTCCCTTGCTAGACCCTGAGATACTTGTACAAGTTGTGGGCCTGGGAAAGTTTATTCAGAGGAACTTCTATGGCCTCTGGAATGGCAAAAGCCAGAGGATGACCCAAGCTGGCTGCCCCATGCCCAGTGCAGAGGCTTTAGGCTGGTAGTGAGGTTCATGTGTAAAGAGCACTGCTTGCATCCCAAGCTCTGGTCATGCCTCCTGAGAGCCTAGAGCAGAGTGGAAGCAAGATGAGTGTCATGTAGAGCTAGCAGAGGGGGTTCTGAAGGGTTGCACAAACACCTCCTTGTCTGCCTTGTTTTGAGGCCTGAGCTCCTGGGCTGAGAGACACCACACTGACACCCTGCTCCTGCCTGCTTTTCCACCCAGCTGTTGATGGGCAAGGAGACAAACACAACATTTCTCTTTACTTCAGACACCTCCTCCCCCAGTGGCTTTGGGTAACTGCACCAGAAGCAAGCAGCAGGCAGAGCTGCAGGTTTCTGGGGTGCTCCTGCCTGGCAGTGCTCACTGCTGGTGCTCCCTGGCCTGGCCCAGCCCAGGCAGCCAGCACATCTCATTCCAGGTGTTTGTCACAAGGCACCTGGCAACATGCTGTAGCTTGGGATAGAGCTCAGGGAGACCAAAGTAGGCTGAACATGAGCCAGCAGTGTGCCCAGGGGGCCAAGAAGGCCAATGGCATCCTGGCCTGCAGCAGGAACAGTGTGGCCAGCAGGAGCAGGGAGGTCATCCTGCCCTGTGCTCAGCACTGCTGAGGCCACAGCTTGAGTCCTGTGTCCAGTTCTGGGCTCCTCAGGTTAGGAAAGATGTTGAGACGCTGGAAGGTGTCCAGAGAAGGGCAACAAAGCTGGGGAGGGGTCTGGAGCACAGCCCTGTGAGGAGAGGCTGAGGGAGCTGGGGTTGCTTAGCCTGGAGAAGAGGAGGCTCAGGGGAGACCTTCTTGCTCTCTCCAACTCCCTGAAGGGAGGTTGTAGCCAGGTGGGGGTTGGTCTCTTCTCCCAGGCAGGCAAGCAGCACCAGAACAAGAGGACACAGTCTCAAGCTGTGCCAGGGGAGGTTTAGGCTGGGGGTTAGGAAGAAATTCTTCCCAGCAAGAGAGATTGGCCATTGGGATGTGCTGCCCAGGGAGGTGGTGGAGTCCCCATCCCTGGAGGTGTTTAGGAAGAGCCTGGATGAGGCCCTTGGTGCCATGGTTGAGTTGATCAGATGGTGCTGGGGGATAGGTTGGGCTTGGTGATCTCAAAGGCCTTTTCCAACCTGGTTCATTCTATTCTGTTCTAGAGGCTGGCTCCAGGAATTGCTTTTGTTCTCTCTTTGCTTTTCAGCACTGGCAATGGAAGCTCCAGCTAGGTACCCTGTGCTGTGTAAGAAAGCTCTCCAGGCTGCACTGAACCTTCACAGGAAGCAGAATGTCACTGATGCTGTGAAGCTGAGGTCAGTGCTGTCACACACAGCTTTGCCAGGCTGCCTGCCTGGGAGTGCTGGCAGGGAATCAGGGCTGCAGGTTGGGAGAAAGGAAAAACAACCACATGTGGATTTTAGCTGCTGTACAATCTGTGACCTCTGCTGGCCAGGCAGGGTGCCCTCAGGAGTGGCCAGCTGGGGGGTTGTGAGCTGCCCCTGGTCTGGTCTGGCCTCTGATCCAGCTCCAGTCCAATAAATAATCTACTGAGGAGGCAAGATGAGAACTGCATCCAGAAGAGGTCTCTGGCAGCTTCTCCTGAAGGTGTCACTTTCAGATGGTGCCCTGCAGTGAGCAGCTCCCCAGCAGCCAGCAGTGCCCTCCTGCTGCCCAGCAGGCAGCTGTGTGCTGGGCTGCAGCCAGAGCAGGGTGGGCAGCAGGGCAGCAGAGGGGATTCTGCCCCTGGGCTCTGCTCTGCCCAGACCTCACCTCCAATCCTGCCTCCAGTTCTGGTGTCCCCAGCAGCAGAAGGACACAGAGCTGCTGGAGTGAGGCCAGAGGAGGCCACAAGGATGATCCAAGGGCTGCAGCAGCTCTGCTGTGAGCACAGGCTGAGGGAGCTGGGGGTGTGCAGCCTGGAGAAGAGAAGGCTCCAGAGGAGCCTCAGAGCTGCTGCCAGGACCTGAAGGGATCCTGCAGGAAGCTGCAGAGAGACTTTTGCTGAGGGTGTCTGGAGCCAGGCCAGGGGGGAAGGGTTTGGAGCTGAGGGAGAGCAGGGCTAGACTGGAGCTGAGGAAGAAGTTCTTCAGTGTGAGGGTGGTGAGACTCTGGCACAGGCTGCCCAGGGAGGCTGTGGGTCCAGGAAACTACAGACCAGTGAGCCTCACCTCCATCCCTGGAAAAATGATGGAGCAGCTCATTCCGGAGGTCACCTCTAGGCACTTGGAAGAGAAGAAGGTCATCAGGAGCAGTCAGCATGGATTTACCAAGGGGACATCCTGCTTGGCTCCTCTGATAGCCTTCTGTGGTGCTGCAGCTGAATGAGGAGATGCAGGCAGACCAGGGGGTGTAGTCTACCTTGACTTTTGGCACTGTCTCTGATAACATCCTTGTGAGCAAGCTCAGGAGAACAGAAGAGCAGAGAGTGAGAGGGACCAGGAGCTGGTGACACAACAGAGTGCAGAGTGGTGCTCAGTGGGGCCAGGTCCAGCTGGAGAGCTGGCACCAGTGGAGTCCCCCAGGGGTCAGTGCTGGGTCCAGTCCTGCTCAACATCTTCATCAATGACACTGATGGCAATGACAGACAGACAGACAGAGGCTGCTCAGCAGCTTTGCTGATGACACCAAGCTGGGAGGCTTGGCTGAGACACCTGAAGGCTGTGTGAGACTTGGGCAGGCTGAGAGCTGGGCAGAGAGGAACCTGCTGAGGCTCAACAAGGAGAGGAGCAGAGTCCTGCAGCTGGGCAGGAAGAATCAACTGCAGCAGCACAGCCTGGGAGGGGATCTGCTGCAGAGCAGCCCCAAGGAGAAGGAGCTGGGAGTGCTGCTGGGCAGCAAGGTCTGCAGGGCACAGCAATGTGCCCTGGGGGCCAAGAAGGCCAAGGGGGTCCTGGGGGCATTCAGAGGAGTGTGGCCAGCAGAGCCAGGGAGGTTCTCCTCCCCCTCTGCTCTGCCCTGCTGAGACCTCCCCTGGAATATTGCATCCAGGTCTGGGCTCCCCAGTTCAGGAGGGACAAGGATCTGCTGGAGAGAGTCCAAGGGAGGGCTCCAAGGATGCTGAAGGGACTGCAGCACTGCCTGGGGAGGAGAGGCTGAGCGCCCTGGGGCTGTTTAGTCTGGAGAGGAGAAGGCTGAGAGGGGATTTAATGTTCATAAATACCTGGAAGCTGGGGGTGAGGAAGGAAGGGACAGGGACAGCCTCTGCTCAGTTGTGCCCTGGGATAGGCCAAGGGGCAATGGATATAAACTCCAGCACAGCAGCTTCCACCTCAACATCAGGAAGAACATCTGTGAGGGTCCCAGAGGCCTGGAGCAGGCTGCCCAGAGAGGTTGTGGAGTCTCCTTCTCTGGAGCCTTTCCAGCCCCATCTGGATGTGTTCTGTGTGCCCTGTGCTGGATTCTATGCTCCTGCTCTGGCAGGGAGTTGGACTTGAGGATCTCCAGAGGTCCATTCCAGCCCCTAACATCCTGTGCTCCTATGATCCTGTGTTCAAGGCCAGGTTGGGTGAGGATCTGGGCAACCAAATCTAGCTGGGAGGTGTCCCTGCTGATGGCAGGGGGGTTGGAGTGAGTGACCTCTGAGATCCCTTCCAACCTGAGCCATTCTGTGACTCTCTCCTTTTTCACAGTGTAGGAGGCTGCCTGCCTAGGCCATTTCTGTCATCAGCTGCTCAGTGTGTTTAAAACATCAGCCATGAGGCCAAACTCAGATGCCTTCTGTTCAGCACAGAGAGTTCAGACTGCAGGCACTTTTGGTTTGGAGTTGTTTCCAGCGAGGCTGGGGAGAGCCTGGCACAGGCTGCCCAGGGGGGCTGTGGCTGCCTCCTGCCTGGAGGTGTTGAAGGCCAGGCTGGATGAGGCCTTGAGCAGCCTGTGCTGGTGGGAGGTGTCCCTGCCCATGGCAGGGGGCTGGAGCTGGATGAGCTTTGAGGGCCCTTCAGCCCAACCCATCCTGTGAATCTCTGACTCCAGTGCTTTGTTTGGCTGTCCCTGGCCTTCTAACAGCTGTGGCTTAGGGACCCTGCAAACCAGCCTGGGCTGTGTCCTTCTCACTCACTGCTGTCCCCCAAAGTTTCTTTCCTCCTGTGGAGTTGTTTGCAGTAGCCCCTGGCAGGGGCAGCTTCCTGCTGCCTGTCTCACTTCAGCTGCTTTCAGAAGCCATGGGTTGGTTACTCATTTTCTGAGGCTGCTGACTGCTTGGTTCTTGCTGCTGAAGCTGGCAGAGGACCTTTTTTGCTCACTGTCATCTTTCCTCCTGTGGGACTTCAGAGCCCAGCAATGGCAGCACTGAAGTACTTGGTGCTCTTGGCTCTCTCTTTGCATCCTTTGTGTGAAGGAGATCTGACAGCAGCAAAAGTGTTTGTGCTGTGAGGGTGTGAGTGTGGTGAGCTGGCCCTGTCTGACACACAGACATAAGTTAGGATGCTGCTGGCAGGGAGGTGGTGGAGGCCCCATCCCTGGGGACATTCAGGGTCAGGCTTGATGGGGCTCTGAACAACCTGAGCTGGTTGGGGATGTCCCTGCTGACTGCAGGGGGGGTGGGCAGGATGACCTTTCAAGGCCCCTTCCAACCCAGTGCAGGCTCTGTTCTCTGCTGCCACAAAGCAGCTGTTGGTGCAGGGTGTTTGATGTCTGCTCTGTTCTGTTCCCTTTCTCAGCCAGTGCCTGCACAGCTTGATCAGCCTCTCCTTGCCCACAGGGCTAACTGACCTGGATGCCTCTGTGCTGCAGGAGGCATGGGACTACTTCCAGGATGCTCTGAGCATTGTCAGCAGCACAGTAAGTTAAACAGAAGAACAAGAGGGTGGGAGATCACAGAGTCAGCCAGGTTGGAAGAGACCTCCAAGATCAGCAAGTCCAACCAATCACCCGGCCCTATCTAATCAACCAGCCCATGGCACTGAGTGCCTCAGCCAGGCTCTTCTTAAACACCTCCAGGGACCCCACCCCCTCCCTGGGCAGCACATTCCAGTGGCCAATCTCTCTTGCTGGCAAGAGCTTCTTTCCAAGATCAAGCCTAAACTTCCCCTGGCACAGCTTGAGACTGTGTCCTCTTGTTCTGGTGCTGGGTGCCTGGGAGAAGAGCCCAACCCCCACCTGGCTACAACCTCCCTGCAGGGAGTTGCAGAGAGCAAGAAGGTCTCCCCTGAGCCTCCTCTTCTCCAGGCTAAGCAACCCCAGCTCCCTCAGCCTCTCTCCCCAGGGCTGTGCCCCAGACCCCTCCCCAGCCTCGCTGCCCTTCTCCAGCTATGTTTAAGCAACTCAGCATCTGTCTTGGATCCTGAGCTGAGCAGGAGAAGAAGAGATTGGAGATGATCCTGAGTTGAACAGGAAAGCAAAAGTCTGGAGATGATCCTGAGTAGAACAAGAGAACAAGAGGGTGGGAGATAGTCCTGAGGACATATGAAACCATTTCTGATCAGGCTGAGAAGAATCAGCAGGCTGAACATGCTGGAGTGACTGAAAGGTCTGCAGTTGGAGATCCCTGAATTCCCTCCCTGGGTATCTGGGACTGAATGAGGAACTTCCTTAGGTTTTGTAGGGGCTCTTGTAGAGTCATTTAAGGCCAAATCTTCAGTGCCTGCTGTAGAAGCATCTGGGGGTAGAACATCCACCTTCTGCTTTCCACATCTTCAAAAGGCAGACTCCTCAGCCTGCAGCTGGCTAAAGTTTAGATGCCAGTCTTGCTTTTTGTCTCAGCTCTGCCTTACTAAATGTACTTGGGAACACCCTGTGTTCCTTTTTTGAACCCCAGGGAGGCCTTAGAGCAGCCTTCCAGTATCTGAAGGGGGCTACAAGAAGGGTGCAGAGGGACTGCAGGGACAGCCCCAGGGGCAATGGTTTGAAATGAGAGCAGAGGAGATTGAGACTGGATGTGAGGAACAAGTTCTGCAGCAGGAGGCTGCTGGAACACTGCAACAGGCTGCCCAGGGAGATATTCAAGGTCAGGCTTGACAAGGCTCTAAGCAACCTGCTCTAGTGGAGGATGTCCCTGCTGCCTGCAGGGGGCTGGACTGGATGCCCTTGGGAGCTCCCTTTGCCTACAACCAGGCTCCTGTGCTGTCAGCACTGCTGGCACCAGCTGCCTTGCTGCTGGGAGGACAGGTGTCTGGGGAGGAGAATCTTGCTCAGGAGGTGTTTCTGCTGCTCCTTCCAGGCCTGAAGGACTATGCTGGGAGTGAGGGCAGCTGTGCTGAGGAAGGTGATGGTTAGAATTCCATAGGGAGAAAAACAGCCCTAGGGAGCATTTCTGGTCAGGACTAATGAAGCCAGTGGTGTTTCCTAGCTGCATTCCACTGCATGGCTGCTGCTTGAGTCAGCTTTGAATGGCTCCTGTTTACAAAAGGGACTTAAAGAGAGCTGGGCCTGGCCTCCCCACAGAATAGAATAGGAATAGAAATAGAAATAGAAATAGAAATAGAATAGAATAGAATAGAATAGAATAGAATAGAATAGAATAGAATAGAATAGAATAGAATAGAATAGAATAGAATTAACCAGGTTGGAAGAGAGCTTCAAGATCATTGTGTCCAACCTATCATCCAACACCACCTAATCAACTAACCCATGGCACCAAGCACCCAGTCAAGTCTCCTCCTGAACACCTGCAGTGATGGTGACTCCACCACCTCCCTGGGCAGCACATTCCCATGGCCAATCTCTCTTGCTGGGAAGAATTTCTTCCTAACATCTAGCCTGAACCTCCCCTGGCACGGCTTCAGACTGTGTCCTCTTGTTCTGGTGCTGGGTGCCTGGGAGAAGAGACCAACCCCCACCTGGCTACAACCTCCCTTCAGGGAGTTGGAGAGAGCAAGAAGGTCTCCCCTGAGCCTCCTCTTCTGCAGGCTAAGCAACCCCAGCTCCCTCAGCCTCTCCTCACAGGGCTGTGCTCCAGACCCCTCCCCAGCTTTGTTGCCCTTCTCTGGACACCTTCCAGCAGCTCAACATCTTTCCTAACCTGAGGAGCCCAGAACTGGACACAGGACTCAAGGTGTGGCCTCAGCAGTGCTGAGCACAGGGCAGGATGAGCTCCCTGCTCCTGCTGGCCACACTGCTCCTGCTGCAGGCCAGGATGCCCTTGGCCCTCGTGGCCGCCTGGGCACGGTGCCCAGAGTCATGCCTGCCTCTCACTGCAGGGCTGATCTGTAGCTTTGATTGCAGGGGTAGAGCTGAAGTGTTCCTGTGGGCTGGTACAGCCAAACTTCACAGTGCTGGAGGAAAGCTCTCTGAAGAGTTCCTCATGCTGGCTGGCAACATGCCAGGAGCAGGACATTGGAGCAGCAGTGTGTTAGCAGTCAGAAAGCTGCTGCAGCACTCCTGATTTGCACCTCCTGTTCACAAGTGCATGCTGCAGTCCAGAAGTTCCCTCTGGGCCCTTTTGCTTAGGATGAGAAGTGTCTGTGGAAGAGGGAAAAGCCTTTCCAGCCTCTCTTCATGATTTGCATGGGAAATAAATAAACAATTGCTTGTCCTTCCCTTCCCCAGCTGAAAGAGCTCCCCAGCAGCCTCAAAGTGTGGTTGGGAGCTCTGCCCTCTGTGCTGCAGCTCTCAGGGCAGCTTTCACTCTGCCAAGCCACAGTGTGCAGAGCAATTCTGAAGACATCAGAACTGCTTCTAATCTACAGCTAGCAGCTGTGGCCTGCTCTCCTGTGCTGCTTGGATAAGCTTGAGAGCCCTGCTGAGTACATTCAGCCTGCCTGCAGACAGGCTGGGGGAGCTGGGAGTGTTCAGGCTGGAGGAAGGGAGGCTGGGGGAGACCTCATTGCTCTCTGCAGCTCCGTGAAGGGAGGTTGGAGTGAGGAGGGGGCAGCCTCTGCTCCTTGGTGGCAAGGGACAGGAGCAGAGGCAATGGTTCCAGGCTGCAGCAGCAGGCTCAGGCTGGGATCAGGAAATATTTCTGCCCTGGAAGGGATCTCAGACACTGGAAGAGGCTGCCCAGGGCAGTGCTGGAGTCACCACCCCTGGGGGTGTTCCAGCACTGTGTGGCCCTGGTGCTTAGGGACAGGGTTTGGTGCTGAGCCTGCAGTGCCGGGTCAAGGGCTGGACTGGGTGAGCTTGGAGGTCTCTTCAACCAGATCTAATCTGTGTTTCTGTGGTTCTGTGAAGCAGGGGGGTGGGAAGCAGGGGGGTGGGAAGGTGGTGGGAAGCAGGGAGGTGGGAAGCAGGGCTGTTGGGAGCATGCTGCCACTCTAGCACCACTCCCAGTCCCACAGAAGTGTGTTTGCTGGCCTGCCAATAGGTGGCTGCAGCATGAGCTGCCCCTGTCTGCAGCTGCTTGGCAGCAGTGCAGGATGAGCTGTGAAGCACGGGATGGCTCTGACTGCCCAGAGCAGCCACAAAAGTTTTCCCCCTCTCCAGCTAACCCCCAAGGCACTCTTGGCTTGGCAGGCTCAGTGTGCTGCCTGCTGCTCCTTGCCTGCCCTGCAGGATGCTTACCCCGAGCTGGAGGTGCTGTGGCTGCTGGCCCGGGCCTGGAACACAGGCATATTCCAGTACACTGTGGGCAAGTACAAGGAGGCCGAGCAGTGGTGCGGCCTGGCCATGCGCTTCCTGCACCACCTGCGGGCCCTGAAGAGGAGCTACGAAGGCCACGTAAGTGTCAGCAGGGGGTGGCAGGGCTGGCCCCGGCTGCCTGTCTCCAGGGGCAGAAGGCTCCACAGCTGAGCTGCCCAGAGCTCCAGCACCTCTGGCACCTCAGAACTGAGGGGCAGCTCCATGCTGCAAGACTTTGCCAAGGCAGGCCAGGAGAGCTGACAGGCTGAGAGAGTTGGGGTTGTGCAGGCTGGAGAGGAGAAGGCTCCCAAGAGACCTTCTGGTGGCCTTCCTGTATCTGAAGAGGGCTACAGGAAAGCTGGGGAGGGACTTCTGAGGGTGTCAGGGAGTGATAGGAGTGGCGGGATGGAGCAAAACTAGAAGTGGGGAGATTGAGATTGGATGTGAGGAAGAAGCTGTTCCCCATGAGGGTGGTGAGAGCCTGGCACAGGTTGCCCAGGGAGGTGGTGGAAGCCTCCTGCCTGGAGGTGTTTGCAGCCAGGCTGGATGTGGCTGTGAGCAACCTGCTGTAGTGTGAGGCAGGGGGGTTGGAGCTGGCTGAGCCTTGAGGTCCCTCCCAACCCTGGCAATTCTGTGATTCTCTGATTCTAAGCTTTGCCAGACAGGAGGAGGAGGGAGGTGGTGTCCTGCTGCCTCAGGGGCTGACTGCAAACAGCTTTCTGCTTGTGGCCATGGCAGCAGCCCTGTGGTGTGTCTGCCTTCACCAGAGCCATGCTCCTGTGCCAGCTTACCCGAAGTGGCTGCTGCAGGAGCTCTTCAGGGCTTGGTTTCTGGTGTCATCTCCTGCCTAGTGATTAAGCTCAGGTGAACAAGGACATTGAAGCTCATCTCTTCAGGTGTGGGTTAGCCACCTCCTGTGAGGGAGGGGTTCCAGGGCAGTACCTCTGTAGAAAGCCACCAGGCTTTGTCTTACTCTCTACAGCTTCTGCCTGGTGCTCTGCTGCCTTGATTGCAAGAGGGAGCAGCCTGGCTGGTGCCTGCAGTCAGTCCTGCTGTGTGAGCTGGCTCATCAGGAGCAGGCTGCAGCTTTTACTGCATTTGAAGTAGGTCAGTTAAAAGAGCAGGAACTGAGCTCAGCCCCTCCCAGCCTCAGCTGTGCTGTGATTACCAGTGTAAGCCTGTGTGCTTTGTGGCAGGGTGGGTGCCACCTCTGCTGGCACTGGCAGTGTCCTTTCTGGGGCTGCACTGCTGTGGCAGCTACAGCTGCACTGCTGGAACTGGTTTGGGTGGTTCTCTTAAGCCACTGTAGCTCAATCTGTGCCCAAGGCCTCCTCTCAAGCCAGCATTTTAGGTTCAGGAGCCGGTGGCAGCCTCGCCCCTGTCCACTGGCTTCTGTTCTCTGTCACTTCATGATCCAGCTGGATGCCACCATGGTGCTCACCTGTGGTGCTTGTGTTCTCCAGATGATTGGTCTTTATAGTGAGGTTCTGGACAAACTGGACAGAGCAAAAGGCTTTCTGTCAAGAAATGAGGAAGAATAGAGGCAGCCACAGCTGCCAGAGGATGAGAGAGGCCATCAGCTCTGCAGAGGCTGGGGAGCAGCAGCAGAGCCCAGGCTCAGCGTGTTGGCAGTTCAGTTGTGTTCTCTGTGGGAAGTGTTCTTGAGTAAAGAGAGTTGGTTCCCTCTGGGGACTGGTTTGCATTCTCTGGAGCTATGGAACAGTTGCAAATAAATGCTTTACCCTGAGCTGTGCCTGTGCTGTGTGACAGCTTGCTTTGAACACCTCATTTTAGGAGCAGGTGAAAGCATTCCAAGCCCAGGCATCTCCTCTGGATGTCACAGCTGCAGTGTTTGGCTTTCAGCCCATTTCAGCAGGGACAGGGCTTCAGGGCTGCTCAACACTTCCACAGGTCAGGTAGAATGAACAGAAGTCACAGAAGCAGCTGAAGCTTTGCCTGGTGCTGCTGTGAGGGGTGCACTCAGGGTGGGAGCAAGCAGGCCTGATCAACCAGCTGCAGCCACCAGAACAGCTGGGTGCCTGGTGCTGATCTTCCCTGGAGTGGGGACACCTCTCCAGATGAGCCCTGGGGGCTCAGAGATCCCTTGCCTGGCACCAGACTGATGGCTTGGTGACATCACTTGCATGCTTAAGTGACACTGTGTCTCCTAGCAGCTTGTGGAGCAGGGCAGTGCCCAGCAGCCCATCTGCTCCTGCTGTTTGGTAGTCCCAAAGGGGCTGACTCGACCCCACCTCTGTGACTCCTCTGGCACAGCAGCTGCTGGCTCTGACACAACACTCAGGCCAGCCTGACACTGCCCCCAAGCCCACATGAAAACAGAAGGCTGTTACGTGGCTGGGTCTGGCCTGGAGCTGGATTGGGGAGATCTCTCCCACCTGAGATTCCATGTGGAGAGGTGGAGTGGGGTTAAGAAATATAATGAGGGTTTGTATGAATGGCTCAGGCTGGGAGGGACCTCAGACATCATCCAGTTCCAACCCCCTGCCATGGGCAGGGACACCTCCCACCAGCACAGGCTGCTCAAGGCCTCGTCCAGCCTGGCCTTCAACACCTCCAGGAAGGAGGCAGCCACAGCCTCCCTGGGCAACCTGTGCCAGAGTCTCCCCACCCTTACTCTAAGCTCCAGTCTAACCCTGCTCTGCCTCAGCTCCCAACCATTCCTCCTTGGCCTGGCTCCAGACCCCCTCAGCAAAAGTCTCTCTGCAGCCTTCCTGCAGGATCCCTTCAGGCCCTGGCAGGCAGCTCTGAGGTCCCCCTGGAGCCTTCTCCTCTGCAGGCTGCACAGCCCCAGCTCCCTCAGCCTGGCCTCACAGCAGGGCTGCTGCAGCCCTTGGATGATCCTTGTGTTTGTGTTTCACTGCCAGGTTCAGCACTGTCCTGGCCTGGGTGGTGCCTTCTGCACTGCAGCACAGCTGTGCTCCATGACAGCTCTGGGGACAAGTCATGGTGTCACCCTGCCTGCATTTGGGCACCAGGCCCTGCAGCTCCAGTGTGCCCAGCCCTCCTCTGGGGGGAAAGAAAGGAGCCTGCAGAGGGAGGGAGGAACAGTGCACCCCAGCAGAGCCCTCTGAGCCAGGCACTGCTCAGGGGATGGCTGTGGGTTTATCCTGATTTTTTTCCCCTGTTGGCTGTTTGAGGCTGCCCCAGGGCACAGCTGAGCATCCTGAGTGCTCTCAGCATCAAGCTGAGTGGTGTGGGGGGTAGGACTGAAGGATGGGATGGGAGCCATGCATAGGGGCTTGGACAGGTTAGAGAAGTGGCTGAGGAGAACCTCAGGAGGTTCAATGAGGCAAAGAGCAAGGTCCTGCAGCTGGGCCAGGGCAACCCTCAACATCAGATCAGGCTGGGGGATGATGAGACTGAGAGCAGCCCTGCAGAGAAGGACTTGGGGGTGCTGGGGGAGGAGAAGCTGGGCAGGAGCCAGCAATGGGCACTGGCAGCACAGAAGGCCAAGGGCAGCCTGGGCTGCATCCAAAGCAGTGTGGCCAGAGCTGGAGAGAGGATCCTGCCCCTCTGCTCTGGGGAGACCTCACCTGCAGGGCTGGGGCCAGCTGTGGGGCACCCAACACAGGAAGGAGAGAGGCCACAAAGATGCCCAGAGGGCTGGAGCACCATTGCTGTGGGCACAGGCTGAGAGAGTTGGGGCTGTGCAGCCTGCAGAAGAGAAGGCTCCAGGGAGACCTCAGAGCTGCAGTTCACTATCTGCAGGGGAGCTGCAGGCAGCTGGGGAGGGACTGTTCAGAAGGGGCTGTGGGGATAGGACAAGGGACAAGGGTTTGAAAGTGGAGCAGGGCAGAGGTAGGTTGGCCATCAGGAGGAAGCTCTGCACAGGGAGGGTGGTGAGACCCTGGCACAGGCTGCCCAGGGAGGTGCTTGAGGCTCCATCCCTGGAGCCATCCAAGCTCAGCCTGGCTGTGTCCCTGTGCAGCCTGCTCTAGCTGGAGCTGTCCCTGCTGCCTGCAGGGGTAGGACAAGATGCCCTTTGAGGCTTCCTTCCAACCCAGTGCAGCCTGTGAGTGCTGCAGCCCCTGCCAGCCTGTGGCTGCAGCTAGAACCCAGCCCCTGGCAGTACTGGCACATCCTCCCCTCTGCCACACAGCTGGAGACACTACCTTGTACTGGCAGCAGGGATGTGAGACAGCAGCCAGTGGGGCTCCTGCAGCAGGAACACACTGCCCTGGCTGCTTGCTGCTGCTGCCCAGGGTGGTGCCAGCTGCTGGATGGGGTGGTGCCAGCTACTACACAGGGTGGTGCCAGGTGCTGCCCAGGGTGGTGCCAGTTGCTGCAGAGCAGCACAAGAGGCCCTCTGAAGGTGGCACCAGGGCAGTAAGTGAGTTCTTGTGGGATCTGGTGCCTCTGATGGCAAGGTCCTGAGTGCTGAGCTGCTGCTACCTGAGCTGTGTCCCTGGAGGAAGCTGCTAGGAAGTGCCAGGCTGCCCTCCTGGCTCAGCTGGCAGCAACAGGAGGGGACAGAGCTGGCTGCACTGGAGGGGACAGAGCTGGCTGCACTGGAGGGGACAGAGCTGACTGCACTGGAGGGACTGAGCTGGCTGCACTGGAGGGACTGAGCTGGCTGCAATGGAGGGACAGAGCTGGCTGCAATGGAGGGACAGAGCTGGCTGCAATGGAGGGACAGAGCTGGCTGCACTGGAGGGGACAGAGCTGGCTGCACTGGAGGGGACAGAGCTGGCTGCATTGGAGGGACAGAGCTGGCTGCAATGGAGGGACAGAGCTGGCTGCACTGGAGGGGACAGAGCTGGCTGCAATGGAGGGACAGAGCTGGCTGCATTGGAGGAGACAGAGCTGGCTGCACTGGAGGGACTGAGCTGGCTGCATTGGAGGGACAGAGCTGGCTGCACTGGAAGGGCTACCACAGGGCTTTTACTCTTCAGGCTGAGGCAGCCACCTCCTCTAAAGTTCAGTGGTGTTCCCTTCACCCAGACAAACCACCCAGGCTGCCTGATGCAGGTGGCTCAGAGGATGGATCTCCACCAGGTGTATTTGGGTTTCCATGAGCCACTCTCTTCAGCTCTTTCAAGCAGAGTCTCTCTAAGACGCACCTCTGGCCCCAGAGTAACCCCAGGCCTCAAGTGCTGCAGGAGGGCCTTTAGGAGTGGCAGCTTTCGAGCTGTTTGTTGCCTTACAGCAGTGCAGGTCCTTTGAAGGATGCCACAGAGCCAAAGGTGTCCATTGCTGCCTGGAGCAGCTCCTTGCTGCCTGCTGGGGCAGCTTTGATCACTGCACACAGAGGTGAAGGTGTCACAGTGCAGCAGGTAAGCAGCTCACACTTGCCCAGGTGGTGCAGCAGGTAATTACAGACAGCCCTGCAAGGCAGCAAGCTTCAGCTGTGGCTTTGCCTAGAGCCAGAATGGTTTGAATTCTTTTCCTTGGAGATGCTCAGCCCTCACTAAGGAGTCCAGCTCAGCTCAGCTCAGCTCAGCTCCACACTGTTGCTCTCCTCTTTGTGCATTTTTGCATTGGCCATTTAGGTCCAGGCTCAGTATTTAGGGCAGGTTTTAAGCAGGGCAAGAATTCCTCCCTGGCTTTCCAGTTTGCTCACAATGACTCACAACTACTGGGTCCAGCTCTGGTTTTAAACTAGAGAGGGTAGATTTAGATTGAGCTTTAGAAAGAAGTTCTTTGGTATGAGGGTAGTGGAACACTGCAACAGGTTGCCCAGGGAGGTGGTGGAGGCCTCATCCCTGGAGCTATTCAAGGTCAGGCTCTGAGCAACCTGCTCTAGTTGGGGATGTCCCTGCTGACTGCTGGGGGTTGGACTGGATGATTGTGAAAGGTTTCTCCAACTTGCTGCATTCTGTCTCTCTGACACTCTGCCTTGCTGCTGTTTGTGCCCTAAGCTTGCCAAGAGTAGCTGCAGCAGCTCTGTGTTCCATGCACTGGGCAATGTGTGCAGGGCACCAGGAGGGCTGGCCACAGACATGTTTTTAAGCCAGTGACAGCTGACCTGGAAAAAAGAATCCTCAGTGCTGCTCCTTCCTCCCCTCTCCCCTTTGTATTGATCCTGGGGTTCTTGCACCATTGTTGGAGTGCTTCCAGCTCCTGCTTCTCCAGTTTCATACAAGTTCTGTACCACACAGAACCTCAGCAGAGAACCTCTGCTCTGCCCAGACCTCACCTGCAGTGCTGTGTCCAGCTAGGGGATCCTCAATAAAAGAGAGACATGGACCTGCTAGAGAGGGTCCAGAGGAGGCCACCAAGATGATGAGAGGGATGGAGAACCTCTGCCATGGGGACAGTCTGGGAGAGTTGGGGGCTCCAGGGAGAAAAGAAAGCCTCCAGGGAGAAAAGAAAGACTCCAGGGAGAAAAGAAAGACTCCAGGGATACCTTTCAATATCTGCAGGGGAGCTGCAGGCAGCTGGGGAGGGACTGTTCAGAAGGGGCTGTGGGGACAGGCCAAGGGACAAGGGTTTGAAAGTGGAGCAGGGCAGAGGTAGGTTGGCCATCAGGAGGAAGCTCTGCACAGGGAGGGTGGTGAGACACTGGCACAGGCTGCCCAGGGAGGTGCTTGAGGCTCCATCCCTGGAGCCATCCAAGCTCAGCCTGGCTGTGTCCCTGTGCAGCCTGCTCTAGCTGGAGCTGTCCCTGCTGCCTGCAGGGGGTTGGACAAGATGCCCTTGGAGGCTTCCTTCCAACCCAGTGCAAGCTGTGATTGTTTCAGGGTGAGAAGCTGGGTGCTCATCCCAGGCTTGCTCCAGAGGGTGGCATTGCAGGAGCAGTTTCTGCTGCACCCTTGTGTAAAGCAGAGGGTGTGCTGGACCCTGTGTGTCCCTGCAGAGCGCAGTGCTGGCAGCTCTGGCACTTCCTTCATCTTCACTGGCAGTTCTGGCCTGGACCAGGGGAAGCTTTCCTGTCATTTGCAGAGGGCTTTTGTCCCTTGCCTTGCTCGTGCAATGTACTGACCTGCTTCCCCTCTCTGAGGTGCCAGTGTAGCAGTGCTGCTCCCTTCAGCTTGCTCATTTTCCACATTGCTTTACTGACCTTCTGGAGTAAGCAGTTCCCAGTTCCTGCCTTTGCATCCTCTCCCTGCTCTACAGAACCAGTGCCTCACAACACACATGGCAGAAGTGCTTCAAAATGCAGAGCAGGAAGGGATTAGATCTGAGCTGCTGGTCTGGAACCACACTCAAATAGCAGGAAGGATGTTTGGTCTTTGTGACAGAACAGAGTACAGATGGCAGGGTGGGAGGAACTGGTCTCTAAGGTCCCTTCCAACCCAAACTATTCTAGGAGTCTATGCAGTTGTTCTCTCCTTACTCTGAGAACAAAAATGCATCCTCTGAGGGAGCAGCTCACACATCCCCCCCTTTGCCCAGCCTCTATTTCATGCCCTGTTGCCTTTTTTCTCAAGCTGGTAATTTCTTACCTGTCTGGTGAGTCCTGGAGCCTGCAGGCATTGTGTCATCTGGAGAATGGCTGCAGGGAAGTGGTCATTTTACTGCCAAGCCACCAGGAATGTGCCTGCAGGGAAGCAGTGGGGAAGGGTATTGAAGGTAGTGCCAGAGCAGTGGAGCCCTGGAGCCTTTCCTGCCATCTCTCCCCCCAGAGCTATCTGCAGCAGCAGCAGCAGAGGCTCTCCAGCAGCTCTCCACTTGGGGTGAGCCTTAGATTGCCTCCCACCATAGTTTGGGAAGAGCTGCACTGGTTGTCATGTCCTGGCTGGACTGAGCATTCTGGAGGCAGGAAGAAGCCTCTAGAAGCATCATTTAGAAGTGACCACAGTAATCTGCAGTCAGGGTAATTGCAGGAGGGCTGAAGCTCATTAGAGGACTGGGTAGAAGCTTCTGTCAAGCAGTGCAGTGGAAGGGAGGAAATGCCATCACCCCTGTGCTGAGTCAATATGGCCTCAAGGTGCTGCAGCCTGCCAGGGCTCCTGTGTGCTTGCTCCAGTAGCAGCTGCTGCACTGGCAGCCAAAGCCAACCAGCCTCATTGTGGAGGCAAGAGGTAGAGCTAAAGACTGAAGGTCAGGGGCTGCCTAAAGAGCCTTCCAGGAAAGAGGCAGCTTTAATTGATGACTTCACCTGCTTCACAGCAGAGGCTTCAGAGCCACAGCTCCTGCTCAGCCAGCTTGAGGAAAGGAGAGCGCAGCAGCCCTGGCAGGCTGTGCTGCAAGCACCATCACCAAGAACAGCCACATCCAGGACAGGTCCAGGTGTCTGCACCTCAGGTACCAATGGGAAGAAGCCTTTTGAGAAAATGATTATTGGGTTCCTGTGAAAGCCCTTTCCCTGCAGCCTCACAGAGCCTGTGCTCCTCAGTAACAAGTGCCAGAGCTGCAGACACTTCTCTGGGGCACCAGCAGCTCATGGTCCTTTGCTAGAAGCATCTTAGGGTAGATGAGTTGCAGCTGTCTGTAGCTGGACAATCTCAGGAGAGCAAAGAACCTCCTCTCTTGTCTGTCCAGAGACAGGAGCATCAGCAGGACACCACTCTGCTACAGCCAAGTCCTTCTGGCCTTAGCTGGCAGCTGAGCAACCTGTCCTTAGCCAGAGAAGCAGCTTGGGGAAAAAGCTTCCTCATGCCACCTCACTCTTAGCACCTGGGCTACTCCCCAGTGGCTGTCTCCACCTCACAGGAGTGACACCACTTACCTGAGAACATAACCCTGTGTTCCCCTCCCCACTGGCACCTAAATGTGTTCCTGCTGGAGTGGGCCAAGCTGTCCCTCAGCCTGGAGCACCTCATGGCCTGTCTGGGGAAGAGGATCTGCAGCTCAGGTACTGCACAGAGCAGCCTGGCAGCTGCAGTGGCAGCCAGCAGCAGGCAGTGTTCCTGTTATGCCCTCCCTCAGCAGCTTCAGCACTGCAAACCCAGCACTGGAAGGAAACCACCTGAGCAAGTGCCAGTGCCAAGGGTCAGACCTGCTTAGCACCTGTTTCATCTCCCACCACCCCAGCTGCCCAGGGGCGTCTGAACTCTGTGCTGTGTGTCCAGTGAGCTTCACAAACTGCAGGCTGTGCCCAGGCCCTGCTGCCTGGCACTCTCACTGCTCTCCTGTGCAGTTTGAAAGGAAAACCACACCAAGACTTAGACCCCAAACCTCTCTCCCCCTTCAGTTAGCTCAGGAAGTGACAAAGCAGTCAGGCAGGAGGGACAGCGAGAGCCCAGTAACAACCTTTGCCTCCTGCTCTCTGTGCCTGAAGCTGCTGGGACAGGACTCTGGTTGTGTTTGCAGCTTCTCTCTGCTCTGCAGTCTCAGCAGCAGGTTAAGCTGGACAGAGAGGCTCTCTGCTGGCTGACCACACCTTCCCTTTGCTGGCTTTGGAGCCAAGGAACAGCTCTGCAGCATCATTTGAGCCGGCGTGGCACAGCTCCTGCCCTCACCCAGAACGCAGGGGAGGGGTCAAAGCAGAGGCAGCCTCTGCCACAGCAGCCCAGCCAGGAAGAGCTTCTCAGGGGCCTGCTTGCAGCTGTAAACAAACATTTCCTTTCTTCTCCACATTCCCTTCAGCCAAGCTCTCAGGTGATCTTACTGCAAAAAGCTGTTCTGTTTTTTTAACCACTATCCACACAAGTTTGCTGTGGAGAGGCCACAGCCAGGGTTGTTGCTAAGCTGAGCTCCCACAACACACATCCAGCACACAATGGAGGCATCTGCAAGAAGGGCTCCAAGACTGAGTTCTTTGCAACTCTGTTTATTAAAAATAGAAGTCTCCTTGGAAGAAAGCCTGGTGCCCAGCCAGGGCCAGCGAGAGCAGCAGCAGCTGTCCCCATGGCACTGGCTGAGGGGAGACAGGCTACCAGGAAAAAAGAGCAGAAAAAAGACAGGGATGGAGTTACCAGCACCTGAAGTGCTCTTGCTTCACTTACTCCACTTCTCCAAGGAACTGATGTCTGCAGCAGCCAGAGCAGGACCAGCAGGGCAGGGGCCTGGGTGCTGAACAGGAATCCATTGGCAAAAGTTCACTCCTTTAGGGTTGGTCCCACTGACAGCAGGCTCCTTCCTGCCCTCCACCATGGCAGCATCTCTTCTGCAGCACTGCTCTGTCCCAGGAAGCTGCTCTGTCCCTGCAGGGCTCCTCATGGTGAGCAGACAGCTTCTCAGCAGGCAGTGCACAGATAGTCTTACAGCAGTTCTTGGCACTGAAAACCACAGCCTGTGTGCACCACAGCAGCTGGCACAGAGTTTCCTTCAGGGCAGGGAACCAGCACCCTACCTGCTCACTTATCCCTATAAAACAGGGGGAGGGAGAATGGGCCAGGACTTACCTGCTCATGCTCCTATGGTGACTTCCTTTGTTGTGGAGCTTGGCACTGCCTGAGAACAGCATCCACCAATTGTGTGTGGTGGGAGAGCTCTTCTGCCTGTGCTCTAAGTAACCCAAAACCACCACACCTAGCAGCACAGCTCCTTCTCAGCAGAGCTGTGCAAGCTCCCCCCCGGGTTCACACAAGGCACTGGTTCCATGGTGGAGCAAGTGTGGAAGCCAATGACATTTCTCAGCACCAATGGCTGCCCTGCTCAGAGCCCCAGTGCAGAGCAGCCAGCTGCAGCTCTGCAGCCCCTTGCCCCAGGCCTGCAAGTACAGGCCGCTGGATTCAGACTAAGGTGACCCTGAGAGAGGGAGCAAAGCCCAGCTTCAGAAGGAGGATTTATGCAGAGATGCCAGAGACAGACCCAAGTGAGGCAGCTGCACCTTCACCTGCCAGGCCCCAGCTCTCTGAGCAGGCAGTGAGGTCCCTGCTGTGCTGGGAAGAGAGCAGCTGGGAAGGCCACCCCCAGCTGCAGGCAAGGCTGGGATCTGGTGTGGAGCAAGGCTGTTCACTTGGACAAGTGTGAGGGTCCATGCAAGGCACAGCTGGGGCTGCTCCTGCCCGTGGCTGGTGAGGAAGGGAACGCCAGCATGCTGCCCAAGCCCCTTCAGCCTGCCCCCCACAGCTCCAGGGCCACAGCAAGACAGGACAGCAGCTACGTTTGCTCCGTGTGGGCAGCAGAGCATTTCCTCGTTAAACACCACAGTTCCAGATTCTATTTACAAGAGAGCCAGCTTAAAAAATAAGTTAAAAAACTGGATTTTATACTCATTCAATTCATTATTAACAAGAGAAAAATGGAATAAGGGGGGGGGGGGGGGGGGAAACCAACCCCAAACAAACCCAAACCAACCAACACCAACCAACCAAAGAAACCGATAAAGCAAAAAGGGCAACACAGCAACACAACATGGATTTGGTTTTGAATCAGCTTAAAAAAAAAAGTAGAACCAAAAGAAACCCTCTCATGCAAACACAGAAGGTGGTGTGGAAAACAATGTGCAATTTAATCTATAGCATCAGCCACTGCCTTGCTCTGCGGCCTCCTGCTGCCCCTGCCTCCCAGCCTCACGCAGAGCAGCTGCTGCGCCTTGCTGCCTCACTCTGGACCTCTGGTGCCTCCTGCCTGGGCAGGCACCGGCCTCTGCCCTGCCTCACGGAGCCCGGGGTGGCTGACAGGAGGCTGGCCACAACTGGAGGTGCTGCCAAAGCACCTGGTACCGTTTTGAGCTCTGCCCACCCAAGCGGACTCCCTCTGCCCGGCGGCTGGCACAGAGACCGAGAGCCACTGCAGTAAGAAGTACCTTGTAGGAGAGGTGCCCAGGCTTGCCTAGCCCACATCCATAGATATATATAATATATATATAATATCTCTCTCTATATTATATATAAATTACATATACAGATAAATAAAATGCCTTCTGCTGCCTTCCTGCTGCCCTCTGCAGAGCTGCCAGCCAGGCACCCCTGCAGGAACGCCCCTGGAGCTCTGATCCTCGCTCACGTGCTCAGAGTCCCCTGCTTCACTTGTTCCTTGGTCAGGTCCTCAGCCGCCTCCTCCCATCCTCAGTCTTGGTTCAGTTAATAATAATAATAATAATAATAGCAGTAATAAAAAACGACTTTGAATGGGTTCTGATCTGTCTCTAATGGAGCAGTGGGAAGGTCCATGCAGGGTGGGAACAGTCACGTGATGAAGGAGCTCATCCCGACAAAAGAAACAGGACTAGAAAACTCAATTGTGTGACCATCTAAAAAAGGGCAGGAAGAGTTTGCTCCTCCCCCCTCGGGGCAGAGGGCTGGGGTGGGGGTGGGACTTCAGAGATCTTCAGCTCACAGGGAAGCAGCTGGGGGACGTCTTCAGAGTTTCTCTGGGGATGAGACCCAGATGTAGTGCCCGGACTGGTCCTCAATGATCTGTTTTATTTTGCTGTAAATCTCCTCAAGAGAGTCTCCTTGTACGATGGCTGGAAGAGGAGAGAACAAGCAAGACCCTGAGCACCGGGCAGGGCTGCCCCTTCCCTGCCAGCAGCTGCAACAGCACCGCAGCAGAGGGAACAAGCAAGACCCTGAGCACCAGGCAGGGCTGCCCCTTCCCTGCCAGCAGCTGCGGCACCACCGCAGCAGAGGGCTGGAAGAGGAGAGAACAAGCAAGACCCTGAGCACCAGACAGGGCTGCCCCTTCCCTGCCAGCAGCTGCGGCACCACCGCAGCAGAGGGCTGGAAGAGGAGAGAACAAGCAAGACCCTGAGCACCAGGCAGGGCTGCCCCTTCCCTGCCAGCAGCTGCAACAGCACCGCAGCAGAGGGAACAAGCAAGACCCTGAGCACCGGGCAGGGCTGCCCCTTCCCTGCCAGCAGCTGCGGCAGCACCGCAGCAGAGGGCTGGAAGAGGAGAGAACAAGCAAGACCCTGAGCACCGGGCAGGGCTGCCCCTTCCCTGCCAGCGGCTGCAGCAGCACCGCAGCAGAGGGAACAAGCAAGACCCTGAGCACCAGGCAGGGCTGCTCCTTCCCTGCCAGCAGCTGCGGCAGCAGAGGGCTGGAAGAGGAGAGAACAAGCAAGACCCTGAGCACCAGGCAGGGCTGCCCCTTCCCTGCCAGCAGCACCGCAGCAGAGGGCTGGAAGAGGAGAGAACAAGCAAGACCCTGAGCACCAGGCAGGGCTGCCCCTTCCCTGCCAGCAGCTGTGGCTGCACCGCAGCAAGGGGCCGGCGAGGCACAGCTGGTGGCCATGGAGCAAGACAGAGCAGGGGGGGTGCTGGCACAGGGCTTAGCCCAGCCTGCCCAAGGGGATTAGCCAGAGCCCCTCGGCTGTGAGGTGCTGGCTGGGCTCTCCACAACGAGCTGCTAATCAGCTTTGCAAAGTGTGTCAGCCGCGGCACAGGGCCGCGGGCGCCACTCGGCTGTGTCCGACAGGAGGCCCTGCAGATCAGCCACTGTGTGCCCGGTGCGTGCCTCAAGGTGCCAGGCTGGGCAGCCTCTCTGCTTGGCTCCTGAGGGCTCCTCCTCTGTTGCAGGATGGGAAGAGCAGCGCAGCAGGCTGCAAGCTGTGGCTCTCAGCAGTAGCCCCACACGAAGCGCTGCGCTGTGTGCTCAGGGGAGGACCCTCCTGCTGACTCAGGCTGCCTCTGCAGCCCAGCCAGGAGCATTCCCCAGCATCTCTGTTCCCTCATTAGAAGTTCCTGGCACAAAAGTCACTACAGAGACCATCTCTGCCTACAACCCACTCCTTTCAACAACAGCTTCCAGCCAAGAGCATCCCTTCCCCAGGCCAGCTTCCAGCTCACCAAGTACATGATGGTGTGCCCAGGGACTGGCAAAGCCGTGGTGCCTGCTGCCTCTGTGCCCCTCCTGGAAGAGCAGCTAGCAGCTCTGGAACTGCTCCCTGGGACAGTAGGGCTGGGGAAAACTTCAACCCTGCTTGTACCCAGACACCTGCTCAGCTGAGATCCATTTTGGGGAAGTGTCCTGCTTGGGCTTTAGGCTGGTAGCAATCAGGTGGTTAACACAGGGCTGGGCAGGATCATCACTCCTGAACTTTAGAAGGAACAGTTACTGCACTTGAGGGAAGATGCAAAACCAGTTTCTCTGCCTCTCTGCCTGCCCATTCCAGAATTAATCATGCTACAAACATTACATCCTTAATGCACAAGGATTGCTGTGTCCCCAGCAGCCTGGATGCCCCTGTCCCGAGCAGCCCAGCTCTGCAGGCACCGAGTGCCAGGCAGCCCCTGCCTGGCTCTTCAGCAAAGACTACTTAGGAAGCCAGCCAAATTTCCAGTCTTTCCCTGGGAGATGTTTTGTCATGACTCAGGCCAGTCTCCACCATTTAGGTCACTGACTTTCTCCTCTTTCCTTTTCAAAATGCCTCTCTGCTCTGTTTGGAAGAGCTCCTCCTTGCCCTCTGCAGGGAGGTTGCTTTCCTGGAGCCTCGCAGCCCCCGCTGCCCACCCTGCCTGGGGACTCTCAGCTTTTATTGCCAGAGTTGGTGACAAGCTTTCAAACTCTGGAAATCCTGCCTGACAACTTGCCTCCTGCTCTGGAGCTGGTTTGCTCTTCTCCACTGCTCTGGAAGCAGTCCCTCTGCAGAGCCCTGCTGGCAAAGGGCCACTGCTGTTTTGCTCTGATGGAGCTGGACATTTTCCCATGACCCCACAGCAGGAAGGCAGAGCTGGTGGAGAGGCCACAGCTGCCAGCAGCAGAAAGAAAAGGTATCAGATAGAAGCCTGCTGAGGACACTCACCTGTGAAATACTCTCCAAACTCTTGCTCCAGTTTCATGGCTTTGTCAAAGACCTTGTTGGCCTGCTCGTATGTCTGCCTCCGGTTCATCTCCCTGCCACGGAGGGAAAACCAACACAGCAGCTCAGCAGAAGCAAAACCAGCCCAGGGAGCCTCTGCACATCACCAGTAGCAGCTAGGCAGGACCCTTCCCCACACACTCTTTGCTGCCTTGGCACTTGTCTCAGCTCCCATCTGCTGCCTCTTTAATGCTGACTCAGCTGCAGACAAGCTCCCTGATTTGCAAGACTGCTGCAGAAGCCTCCCTGCTTTCCTAGAGCCTGAACCCAGCCTCCTTGCCTGGGCTCACTCACAACACCCAGGCAAGCAACTCGACCCCCTTCTGGCTCAAGAAGAGGCTGTCCCAGTCTATCCAGTGCCAGAGGAGCCTCTCCTGACCTCAGAGTCCACCTCTAGCTACGCAGTCTCCCCACAGATATACTCTGCTGCTGCTCAGAAGAGCTGCAAGCTCAGCTCTTGTGTCCTTTCCAGCCTCACTCCCCAGGGTCAGAAGCAGCAGGACAAGCAGAAGGTCCTGCTTAGGGACACAGGGAACATCTCTGCTCTCCAGGGCTGTCCTAGCTCAGCCACCATCCAGCTGTGATCCACCACCACCAGGTGCTGGCAGCAATCCTGGCTGGACTCCAGGCCCAGATGAGCAGGTCACAGCAGGCAGCTTCAGGAACGTTTCCAGATTTGCCCATGGCTAATCCTCTTTGGGGCAAACAAAGGGCTTTCAGCTGGAGCAACCCATGGAGCCTGCCTATGCCATGGCATTATACAGGGAGAGACACCACAGTGTCCTCTTGAGAAGGGGCAAGATCAGCACCAGAAGCAACCTCCAGGGTGTTCTGTGCAGCAGGAGCAGCAGTCAGACACAGCCCCAACCCGGCAGAGCTGCTGGCCCCAGGGAGGCACAGAGGTGGTGTTGCACTTACATGAGAGCCTCAATAGATTTTGGTTTGATGAAAATGGCAATGGGATAAAGTTGTGCTTGTTGCAACCTCTTGATAGCATTGCCAGACACATCCAGGATGCAGTGCTTCCCCTGGAAAGGAGAGAGTTGGGATCAGACCCAGCCACCCAGCCTGCTCCACGCAGAGAGCAGCTTGCTCAGACACCTGTGCTTGCAGCATCGGAGCCAGAGGTAGAACACCAGGCCTGAGACACAAGCCAGCTCCCAGCACCCCTCTGCCATGCCTGCTTGGAGCAGGACAGCAGCAGAGCCAAGGATGGACCTCTCCGACCAGCTGAAGCTGTTCACAAGCCCTCGGCACACCCCAGCACTCGGGCAGAGGAACTGCTGCCACCCTGAGGAGGGCACCTGGGCACCTGTGCTCTGTGAGCTCCTCAGCACCAGGCTGGTGCCACGGGGTGGAGTTTGGATGACAGAGGCAGGACACCGAGAGGGAGTCACGTGGCTGAGGAGAGCAGCCAAGGGGCCTGGCAGGACTCAGGAGAGGCTGGTGCCACGCTCGCTCAAAGCGGCTGTAGCCCTTTGTTCACAACGTGAGGAGAGAAGGGGAAGCGCCCGGGTTTGGACTGGCTGTGTCCCGCTCCCAGGAACGCCACCCAACCCCCCCGGCACCCAGGGGCACCCAGGGGCACCCAGGGGCACTCACCCTCTCTGCCACCGCCCGCACGGACTGGATGCTGGTGCCGTAGAGGTTGTCGTTGAACTGCCCAGCCTCGATGAACTTGTTGTCCTGGATGTCCTTCTCCATCTGCTCCCGGGAGATGACGAAGTGGTAGTCCTGCCCGTCCACCTCGTTGTCGCGCCGAGGCCTGGTGGTGTCTGCCGAGGGGGGGCAGGGTCAGCACCCCGGGCTGCCCCCTCCCCACCCTGCAAGCTGCAGGGCCCCCGCTCTGCCCTCTCCTCTGCAGGGGAGGCGGGTGCTAGCGGGTGCCAGGGCACTTACGGGGCACGCAGGAGCCGAACTTGTGTGGGAACTCGGAGATGAGGTCGTCGTTGACGCGGTCCTTGGTCGGCCCCAGGATGATCACTGGCCTGGCGTAGTGAACTGCAAACCAGAGCCATAGCCTCAGCCCTGCTCCTGCCTTGGGCACCGAGCTGCCCTCTCCCTGCCCCCATGGGCTCCCAGAGCTGTCTCCTCCATGCAGGTTGATCCCCTCCTGAGCATCTCTGTTCCCTCTGACTCAAACCTGCTGCAGGTCCCCGGGGTCACAGAGCACTGCTCCCTCGCTCAGGGTGGGAGCCAGACAAGCAGGGGAGCTGGGTGAGGATGCCATGGAGCTGGGGGAGCCACGGCAGCCTAGGAGCTTGCCCCAGCTTCTGGCAGGGGCAGAGGGCTGAGGCTGCTCAGCCTGCAAAAGGACCTGCAGGGACTGAGCACTGAGTGGGGCTGAACAATGAGGGCTGGAAGGATTGCTCTGCAGCAGGGACCTGGCCTGAGCAGGGAGGGATAATCCTGTCCTCAGCTGGGACTAAAGCCCAGGTCAGTTTTAGCCCTGGTCTTGCAGACAAGGTCAAAAGCCTTTTCTGTTGATTACAAAGGGGTGGCCAAGGTCAGAGCAAGCCCTGCGAGGCAGCCTGGACACCTGGCACCCCTGCTGCACACCACAGACAAGAAACACCACTTGGGTTCACCCCATGCTGGGATGGCAGAGGAGGGAGGGAGGTCACCCTGGCTGTGCCAGGGGGCAGCTGAGTGCCAGGACTTACTTTCTTGTCGTGTCACCGGCTCGTATGACAGGATGGTGTCCTCTTGTCCTTCTGCAACAGAGCCAGGGCAAAGCAGGTGAATGCTCCCAGCAGCTTTCCAGCCCCTCCACTCCCACAAGGAGCTGGCTCCTGCCCCAGCCAACTTCCTGCAGCCCTGGGGACACCTCCAGGCTGCCCTGGTCATGCTGCCAGCTGACATGGAGCATGACAGGCATGCAGTCACCAGCCTTTGATCCAAGTTAATTATTCACATCCCAGCTCTGGGTCCAGCCTCCTCTGACCCTCCCCAGGCTGGGGGCCTGTTGGGAAGCACCATCCTCCCTGCAGGGTGGACACTGCAGGTGCTGCAGATTCAGAGGCCTCACCAGTGACCCAGGTAACACTCCCTGCAGGTGGACCCCATGCTCCTGTACAAGCTTGGGCTCCAGAAGCTGCCTAAGCTACAGGTGTGTCCTCTGGCCACAGCTTCCTGCAGCAGGCATTGAGGCTGAGGGACCACCATGGACTGGGAACCCATCACTGAGCAGCCCTGCAGAGCCCTACAGCCAGGAGAGAGCAGGGAAGCTGCAGGCTCAGTCCTGCCCCCCAGCCCTGGCCTCCCCTGGCCCCCAGGAGAGGGTTGGCCGCAGCAGCTTGTTATCACCAGCAAGAAGGCCCAGCCTCTGGACAGTGAGCACAGGGACAGGACAGGATGGAAGTGCCAGGAGGTGCACACACACACACATGCACAGGGGCAGGAGAGCAGGGGAGACACTTACTGGAACTGCTCTCGCTGTCACTGGTGTTTGATGTCACGCCCTCTGCAAAGCAACCAGAGAGACCCCCTTCAGATGGAGCATGGCTGGGAGGCACAGGGACACCCAGGCTGTCAGCCAGCAGCACTGAGCCAGGGCAGGGCAGCAGCAGCCTCCCAAAGGACCTGTGCCCCAGCGCCCAGCGGGACAGGCCTGCGCTGCCTGGCAGGGTGGCATCTCTCGCCCCTTGCTGGGAAGCAGTGGATGTGCAGGGGGTACCTGGCTACTCTGAGAGGGCAGGAGGGGGCCAGGAAGGGGCTGCCTGGCAGGCATGGGCACACAGGTGTGGGCACAGAGGTGTGGGCACTGGGCTCCCCAGGCCAGGAGAAGGTGCAGGGGAAGGGTGCTGGCAGGGCAGCGGGTGCAGCATGCACACGGAGGGCAGCGCAAGGCACGGCTCACACCGGCACAGGCACAGGGCAGCCTCCCTCTGCGAGGGGCTGGCACTGACAGAGACAAGACAGGGACAGGATGGGACAGAGTTTGGGACTTTGCTTGCTCAGGCTGATCCCAGTGCTGCGCCTGCCCCCCGGAGCTCGCCGGTCAGCGCCCGGCCCCGGCCGGCCCCGCACCGCTCAGGGCAGACGCGGAGCTCGGCAGGACGCACGCCGGCTGGGAGGGCCGAGGGGCTCTGCTGCCGTTGTTCTACACATCTGGGAGCATGGTGCCCCAAAGGGGGGGGGCAACACTTCACAACGGTGGCACCCATCCCACTCAGAGCAGACCCATCACAGTCAAGGCCGCCTCCCACCTGCGCTGCCAGTGGCTCTGAGTCCCTAACCGCTAAACCAGCACCAGGCCAGCTGGGAGGCAGGAGGAAGAGAAGGCTGAGGAGGTACAGCTCACCACGGGTGCTGTGGGCAACCCTCAGCTAGGTGTGCTTAGGGCACAGCCAACACCCCCAAGCACACTGTCCCCCCCGTCCCACATGCAGCAGCAGCAGCACCTCCTCAAGCCCCGCAGCCTCCACCTGCAGACACAGCGCTCCCCAGGGGCTGCTTCCCTGCACAGCTGCCAGGCCGGGCCCAGCGCTCCCCAGGCACCACCAGGCATGCCAGCGACGCAAAGGGGACGATGCCATCCGAGTTCCACTTACTCAGGTTCTTTGCTCCATAATAATCGTCACTTAACCCAGGGAAGTCCTGATTTCACAGACAGCAAGAAGGGGGAGAGGGGAAGAGAAGAGAGCGTGGGAGAGGGCAGTCAGAGGGATGGGGGAGACAGAGCCAGACCAGCATTAGTGACAGGAGTGCAGAACAGCCCAGAGCTGCAACTGCAAGTGAGGTTAAATGTTCCCAGAGCCGAGGCCGTCAGCCTGCTGCAAATATCTTGCCCTCCACAGCTGGACCCCCCCCACCAAGCTCATCCTCTCTGTCGGAGAGCCCCCAAGGGCCCCCCCCCGGGTCTGAGGGTGGCTACAGCAGCACCTGCCAGCCCCTAGCTGCTGGCCAGAGCGGCTGAGGTGGTGTTGTGGTGCCTCAAAGGCTGCTGGCAGGGCACAGCAGCTCTGCACTGCCCTGGTCAGCAGGCAGAGCACAGCCCGACCACAGCCCCCTTGCTCTGTGCCACAGTTCACTGCTCTCCCACCTGGGTTAGCTGCCTACTCCTCAGTGCTTGCACAGGCTGTGGAAACCTGGGGAAGCCTCCCCACTGCAAGCTGCAGGGTGGCAGAGCATAGGGAGCAAGCTGGCTGCAGGTCTGTGGCAGAGGCTGGTGGAGAGCACTGCCCTGCCCATCCCTGTGCTGCCCCAGCGGGCTGGCTGACAGCAGCACTCCACAGTCCCCATCATGGAGCTGACTGGAGCCCAGCCACATCCAGGCACTACAGAAGATACTCAGACACACTGAACCTTCCCTGCAGGACAGAGGCTGATGCCGGCTGCTAAGCTCACTAGAAGCAGGTGCCAGCTTGGCACAGGCAGCAGAGGGATGCAAGCAGCCCGGCATCGGCCTCCTGCCTCTGCATCATGCCCAGGAGAGCCACTGGAGGGGAAGGGATGCGCTTGCTGCACTGGCACCAGGGCAGAGAGAATGCTCTGCCTTGCCCCTCTCCTCTTCCTCCAGGTGAGGACCACAGCTCTCTGTCTGGACACTTGCCAGGGGTGGACACAGTTTAGCATCTGGAAGGGAGCAGCTGTGTTGGGTGAGCAGCTCCAGGGCTGCCCACGTCAGGACTTGGGGCGACAAGCTGAATGCCCTGCCTTGCCTGGGAGCCCACCCTGCAGCCAGCTACCAGAGATGGACCTTGGTCACAGGTGGTCAGCTCCTCCACCAGCAAGGGCATGACCGCCCCATGCCCACAGGGTCTAACCCAGGAAGGGTTCCAAGCTGGGCATACGCAGCTGTGAGCCACTTCTAGGGGACACAGGGAGCGCAGCCAGGCCCTCCCTCCTCAGCCCTGGTGGGCACAGGAGAAGCTCTGCAGGAGGTGGTCAATCTCTCGCTTGGAGGGGAGCAGCCCTTGGCAGGTGTAGGGAGGGAGCAGAGCCCGCAGCAGAGAGGGGAGAGCAGGGGGAGGCAGAGCAGAGGGTCAGGTGGCTGTGCAGTTGGATGAAAGGATGAAGACATGGAACATGAGAGAGAGAGAGAAAAGAGCACCAGCCCAGAGCCGCCACTTGGGTGTCAGGCTCCGGTTTCTCCCGAGCTGCTGACACCTCCGTGGAGCACAGAGCGGGAGAGGGGCAGGCGCCGGGAGCCCTGGCTGTGAGCACACGCCCGACCTCTCCCCTGAGAGCAGGGCACCGAGGGTCGCGGGCCTGCCCTCTCTGGCCAGCTGCTACTTACGTTCCTGTCCGCCGCTCTCCTGGGCCAGGTTCTCTTTGCTCTTGTAAAAGGGAAACTTTCGGGAGAGGCGGAAACTCTTTTTACGTTTCGTTCTGCCCGCCTGGAGAGCCAGGAGATGGGAGGGGGACAGAGAAAACAATGGTGTTCAGCACGGGCAACCGCAGGGCAGACCAGGAGGAGCCTCCCTCGAGTGAAACCATGGAGTTACATGGAAACTGTCATGGAGGCAGAGAATTAAGCATGGAGAAACACATGTGGCAGGGAATGCTGGAAGCTGATGGGGCAAGGGGCGGCTCTGCAGGGGTAGCCAGGGGGGTCCCTTCCTCGGCCGCTCCCTAAGGGCTCAGCGCAGGGGGGAGGGCGGCTACCTTCCTCTGCGGTCGGCTCCCCGCCACAGGCCGTGGTGGGACGGGCTCTGCTCTCCCACCACTCCAGCCCAGGCTCTGCTTTCCCACTACTCCAGCCCAGGCTCTGCTCTCCCAGGCTTTCACACCACCTCCAGCTCTGCTGCTCAGCCCCTGTGATCAGACAGGATTGGTGCTGAGGAGACGTGGGCCTGGGGCGTGCTGCTCTCTGCTTTGGGATTGCTGCAGTAGCCCCACTGGGAGCTCTGGCTGCTGAGGCTCATCCTGCCCCTGCTCACTAATGGCTCCAGGCACCCCAGAGCCCCAGCTCAGCACTTACCCTGTTGGACTCAATCATGCCAGTCCTGGCGTGGAACTTCACCGTTTTCAACCGCGCCCTCTCCTTCTTTTCCACCCTGGTGGGAAGTTAAAGAGGAGAAAGCTGCTAGTCCCACCCTGTGCTTCCACGTCACCTGCCTGGGAGCCAGCATGGATGGCTCCATGCCCCTCTGGGTGGTGGACCTGCTGGAGAAGGGCAGCTCCCTCCCAGACACAGAAGTGGAGCCACCTGCCCACAGTCTGGTCAAGGCCAGTGCCTGGAGGAGCCAGAGAGGGTACAAGTCAGCCTTCCCTGGAGGTGAGGGATGGAGGACAGAGATGGGGCTGGCTCTGCAGACCTGAAGACAGTGGCAGCCAGGCTGTCTGCTGTCTGTGAATGCCCATCTCATGGGACCTGACTTGCAGTCGGGCAGGTTGTCAGAGGACACAAGGAGCAGCCTGCAGTTAGCTGCTGTGACTCTTCTCTCACTCGAGCTCCAGATTGATAAACACCAGTTCTCCATCTCCACAGGGACCAAGGTGAGGGCTGAGTGCTCCTCTCCTCACCCAGCTTTACAGAACATCTCCCCAGGGAAACCTGCACACAACCCCAGCTTGCAAGCAGGGTGCCCTTCCCACTGCACACCCACAGAATGTATGGCATTGGAAGCGACCTTCAAGCTCATCCAGTCCAACCTTCAACCCAGCACCACAAGGTCAACACTAAACCATGTCCCTAAGTGCTGGAACACCCCCAGGGGTGGTGATTCCAGCACTGCCCTGGGCAGCCTCTTCCAATGTTTGAGAACCCTTCCAGTGCAGAAATACCTCCTGATCCCAGCCTGAGCCTGCCCTGGCACACCTTGCACCCATTCCCTCTAGTGCTGAAGGGGCAGGTGAGCCAGGACCACAAGGAGATCGTGTGCTGAGCAGACCTTTGAGGGCTGCAGGCCTTGCAGAGCCTGGGGAGACCCAGGGCACGCCGGGTGCGCCGGCTGCTGCCGGACACTCACCTCTTCTTGCTGGGGATGACGCCGATCTGCTCGCTCTCGCCGTGGGGCGTCACCAGCCTGGCCTGCCACCACTCGTCGTCGGAGGCGTTGATGACGTGCAGGATGTCCCCGTAGGAGAAGCTGAGCCCCTGGCTCGGCAAGCAGCTGTCCCGGGTCCGGTCGTAGTCAAACAGGGCTCTAGAGGGGCAGAGGCACCGATGCCTTCCTCCAGCTCACCAGGCACAGTGGCAGCGGCCCCGCCGCCGCCCCGCCGCCGCCCCCATCCCGCGGCCCCGCCGCCGCCCCGCCGCAGCGGATTTAAAGCCAACCTTTGGGGAAGCCAAGGGGAGCAGAGCTCACAGCCCCCAGCACAGCCCTCCTGCTGGTGGGCCCTGAGCATGCAGTGCAGGACTAGCAGTGCTGGACCACCACGACTGGCTCTGAGAGGCAGCAAAGCACTGAAGGCAGCTGTGCTCAGCTGGCAGGCAAAGCTCATGGGGTCTCAAGACCCCTGCAGTGGGCAGAAGGGCAGCAGGGAGCTGGGCTGGGGGCTGCTCTCTACCATCTTTCCCCAGCAGCCAGAGTGCCAAGGAGCTGGATGGGGAACATCAGACCCCACTGCTGGTGTATGGTTGCAGGGGCAGAGGCTGTTGGAAGCTGTGAGCATGGACAGGAGTCCAGAGCTGGACAGTTCACAACTGAGCCTTTTCAGACTCCTAAATATTCCCCTGGGAACAGTTTTAGTGTAAAATTATGTCCATGCTACACCAAGCAGCTACAGGACAGAACTTCTCCCTTTGAGCCTCTCCTGCAGGCTCCCATCACATAGCACTGCAGCCTGTGCCCACAAGCTGCTCACAGTGGCTTCATGTGAACTCATTCTGCCAGGTGAGACCTCAAACCCTGTTTGCTTCCATACATCTACTTTGCACTAACCCAAACCAAGGGAAGAGTCACCAAAAGCACTGCTGCTGGCAGCACAACCCTGTGTTTGCTCCTGTTGGCTCTGCTTGCCTCCCAGACCTACACAAGCCCAAGCACCACAAACACTGTCTGCCTGCTGCTTTAATCCTGGCACTAATGAGGCTTCTTCAACCAGGAGAGACACCTTCTGCCTTGCCTATTACCCTCTTCCACTGTGTGGACCCCTCAGGGGGTCTGAAAGGACAAAGGAGCAAATGGAGGGCCAAGGCACCATGTGACAGGTCCTTGTGGAGCAGCAGAGCTGGGAGAGTACTTTGGCCAGACCCCTGCTGCAGTGCTGCCAGGGGAGCACTGGATGACAAAAGCTTTTGGGTCATCTGGGACTGGGTCATGGAAGCTGGTCTCAATGGGAAGAAGGAGAAGAGGGGCTGCCCTGTGGCTTTGGAATGAGAGCTGATGCAGCCAGGCACATCCAAGCCTGGACACCAGGCTGCCATCCCTCTCCCAGCTTGCTCCGGGCTGGGGCAGTTCTCATGCTCAGTCCCTCTGCACCCAAGTGCGGCCCCAAGCATGCTGCAGCCAGCAACGAGGCGCCGCAGGGCGCTGTGGCCAGAGGTAAGCAACCCTTGCAGGCAGCCTCAGGCCAAGAGATAAGGCTGTGTGTGGCCAGCAGCCCCTGCAAGGCCAGCGCTGTCGGGAGCAAAGCACGAGCCAAGGTGCCAGGAAACTGGTCAGGCCGGTTCCAGGCGGGCAGCAGGGTGCCCTGCCCACGCCCCGCACCCTGCCCTGCACAGCAGCGCTGCTGCCAGGGCGCTCTCCTCCCGCGGCAGCCCCTGGCAGCCCAGGGCAGGCACAGCAAGGTTTGTGCAAGGTCTGGACACCTGCAAGGCAGAGGCCCCAAGGCACGATGCTCCTTGACACAGCCCCTGGCCGTGGTAACACCCAGGACTCAGCACGGCTGGGCGCTCCTCAGGGCACACAGGGTGCAGGAGCCAGATGGCAGCGTGGCCACTCTGCTCTGCCCCCAGACCACTCCTGCAACACTGAACCAGGAGAGCAGATGGTTTGGCTGGAGGGCAGGGCAGCGGTCCTGGAGATCTGGCACAGGCTCCTCCCAGCGCCCAGGCACGACGTCTGCCCGCCCCCCGTCCTGCCTGGCACGGCCCCAGCGGTAGCAGACTTTGCTCGGCAGGGGCAGCAGGCACACAGAGCTGCTCAGCCCCGTCCAGCCCCACGGCTCCGGGGCTCCTGGCAGGGGCCAGCTCCCGCGGCCGGGCTGCGGCAGGCAGCGGGGGGCTGGGGGCAGCGTGCGGGGTGCAAGGCAAGGCGGTCCCGGGGGTGACTCAGGCAGCTGGTACAAGGGCTGTAATTGATGTGCTGTCCACGCTGCAGCAGCTGGTTTCGAGCAAACCCTGCCCGAAACCACCCCGCCCAGCAGCGCTGCCGCGGCCCCGGCACCCGCAGCTCTCCCAGCACCCGCTGCCTGCGTGCCTGCCAGCACCACGGGGACAGAGCTCTCCTGGGCATCACCCTCTCAGCAAGGCACTGCCCAGCTCCTGTCTGAAGGCACCTGGGCACAGTGCTGCAGGGCTGCCACCGAAGCCACACAGTGATGTGAGATGCTACACGCAAGCTGGAGGCAGGAGGCGGCTCTCTGGTTCAGAGGCGTGCACCAGAGCATACAGCACCTCTCTGGGCAGAGAAAGGAGAATCCTGAGCTCAACTCAGGCTGAGCCAGCCCAAGCCCTGCTCCAGCCATGAGAGTGTGCATGGGACAGCAGCAGAGCAAGGGTGGGACCAGCAGGATGCTTATCCAACACTGCTTGTTGCACACCCCTCGGAGCCCCGAGGTGCTAAACACAGCAAGGTGCCTGCAGAGCCCTGTGAGAGGCATGAACTGCAGGGAGGCAGTGCACCCTCTGCATGGAGCAGCTATGCAGTGGGACATGCAGGCTGAGGCTAATGCAGCCTTAGCCTTTATCCTTCCACACAATAAAGCATCCCTAGCTCCCGCCTGCAACAGGCTGTGCAGGGCAAGGATTTACAGGATTATTTTAATTACCAAGTTTAAATTACTCAGTAGCTATCACTCCACTCACACTGTGACAGGCAGGAGATGGCAGAAGGCAGGCAGTGAGCTGCTCTGGTGATAAGGAGTTGCAGCAGTTAGAGCTGCATGGCTGCTTAACCCCTGCCTGCCTTGCACCTGGCTCTGGACCAAAAGCACACTGAGGGCTCAGAGCAATAATCCTCCTAAGAGCTCATCCCTCCTCCAGCCAGATCCTGCTGCAGGAGTGGTGGGAGGAGACAGGGAGAAACCTGTTAGCGAGGAGTGGTTCAAGGAGAGCTTCCCGAGTGCTGCCCCAAGCTGCCTGCAGCAGAAGCAGCACTGGATGCCTGGCATTTCCCAGTGGCCCTCCCTGGGGTGGGCTGGCCAGCAGCCCCCGGGGCTCTGCAGAGACACCAGCACGTTCCACAGCAGAGGCACCGGGTGCAGAGCCCCAGCTGCAGATGCACCTTCCTCCCTGCTGCAGCCTCTGCCCTTCAGCATGCATCCACCACGCTCACTCTCCCAGCCTCCAGGGTGCTGCACTGCCCAGGCTGAACCCCCTGCCCTGCATCCCCCATGGGGACACACACATCCCACCCCCCTCCGGGGGGCAGGGCGAGGGGCACGGAGCTTACCGCACATAGAGAGATCTCTTCTCGCTCGTCCGCAGCGAGCCGGAGCCGGAGCTCATGCTGCTGTTCATCATCTGCTCCCTCAGGTCGTGGATCTTGGACTCGAAGCGGCTGTACTCTGCAGGGAGAGAGGTGGTCAGAGCAGGCAGGCCCCCAGCCACAGCCCCTAACCACGCCGGGTGCGAGGGATGCCAGCTGCTGCCCGGGGCGCCATGCCCCGAGCCTGCCCGTCCCTGCACACAGGGGAAGAGGAAGCCAAAGGGGCTGCAGCACCCTGCAGGAGTTCAGGCAGGGCACCAGCTGCTGCCAAACCCACCCCAAGCCTCTGCAAAGACAGCCTGGGCAAGGGCTGACAAGATCTCCACTGCTATTAAGCTGCAGCTCAGTGAAGGAAGAGCTGGGCAGAGCTCAGCAAGGCCCTGGCCTGCAGAGCAGTCCAAAACGTGCCAAGAAAGCCCCTCCAGAAGAGCCTCCCCCACAGGCTGGAGCAGCAAGGCACAACTGCAGCCACCGAGGGGCCCCACTGCCCCTCTTCTCAGATGACTTAAGGAAGGGGGAGGCAAAGCACAGCCTCGCCGATGGAAGGGGAGCTAGGAGGGGAAATTCACCTCTCGCCCTACATCCTGGCAGCAGAGACCCTCCAGGGCACGCTCCAGAAGCTGCTGCCACTTCCCTGCCAGGAGCAGTCCCCGGCACAGCTGCCGCGGAGCCCGACCTTCAGCTGAGAGTAAAGGTCAGGTAGCAAGCAGAGGGTGGAGGCTCCGGCCCTGCTTACCCAGGGCTGGCTGGCAGAGGTTTGCTGGGCGGCAAGCAGCTGCAGCAGCAGGGAAGCTGCCAGCACCAGCACAGCCCAGCCCAGCCGCTCTGCTGCTCCCGCGGTGCTGTGCCTCGGGCACACTGCATCACATCCCCGCGTCCCCCTGCGGGGAGCCAGTCCCAGGCCTGCCGTAAAACCTGCCGAGAAGGCCGTCCCCACAGCCCGCAGGTTCGCCTGTGGTTTAGGGCTTCTTTTGTGAAGCAGAGCACGGCAGCTCAGCAGCGGAGGCAAGTGCTGGCTGCAGAGCAGGGCCCCAGCGGTGCAGGAGGCTGGGCAGGCTGCTGCAAGGCCTGCAGAGCTGGCTGCAACGGCACGCTGCTGAGAGGTGCACTGGGGGCTGCTACCCCGGGAGAGGTAACTCTTGGTGCGGGCTGGGGGCTGCTCACAGGCTCTGCAGGGCTCAGGGCTAGGGCCCCTGCAGGGGCAGAGGGGCTCTGCAGGGCCGGGGGTGGGGTAGGGGCTCTGCATTTCCTGCCTCTCCAGCCCATCACCCTGCAGCCAGCCCTGCCTGGGCATCTGCCTCCTGCACCCAGCTGCCAAAGGTGCATTGGTACTTCACGAGGGGGCAAAAAAGGCAGTACACAAAAGCTGCCAAGCAGCACACACAGAGTCCCCACACAGCTCCCTCCCCTGCCAGGGGGCATCAAGAAGTGCCACACTGGTGGGCAGCCAGCTGCTTAACATGGAGGTCACCAGACCCCTGCCAATGCCATGCTGAGGGGCACCGACTGCCCCTGCCTGCTTTCCTGCTTAGCAGAGGGAAACACAGAACAACCAGCCAAGGCTTACTTCATCAGGAAACTGAATTCTGACACCAAGGCAGCACTTCTGTACTCACTGACCCGCACCAGGGTTCTACAGAGCAGAGGGAGGTGAGCCTCATCCTCCTGCACCTCTCACCTCACACTGAGCTGGGCTGCAGCTGGGCACAAGCTGTGGCACAGCTCATTCTGCCCCAGGATTCCCATGAGCTCTTTCATCCCAGAGAAGCTCTTGGATCACAGAACATTAGGGGTTGGAAGGGACCTCCAGAGCTCACCCAGCCCAAGCCCCTGCCAGAGCAGGGTCAGCCAGGGCAGGGCACACAGAGCACAGCCAGGTGGGGCTGGAAAGGCTCCAGAGCAGGAGACTCCACAACCTCTCTGGGCAGCCTGCTCCAGGGCTCAGCACCCTCACAGGGACAAAGTTTTCCCTCCTGTTCCCCTGGCACCTCCTCTGCTCCAGCTTGCCCCCAGTGCCCCTTGTGCTGTGCTTGGCCATCCCTGAGCAGAGCCTGGCTCCAGCCCTGCACAGCTTTAACCCCTCAGGCTCCTCTGCCCCAGCTCCCTCAGCTGTCCTCACAGGGAGATGTTCCACTCCCTGACACCAGCAGAGATCCCAGCTCTTACATCCCAGAGGAGCATCCATCAGGTACAGCAGGTACAGCTGCTGTGCCAATCCTCTTTGCTATTAAGAGGTATTTCCCCCAGAAAGCTGCTGAGCTGGGCACTACAGCCCTCATCCCCAGCTGAGTTGTCCCAAATGCCACCAGGGGCACAGACCCTCTGCACACCCCACCCAGGCTGAAGGCAGCATGCTGGAGAACACAGGCACTGCTCTGGTTTTGCCCTCAAGAGAGCAAGCACAGCACTGTCCTAGCAAGGGTCTCCTGAGGAGTCACCAACCCATGTGGGAGGTCACAGGAGCAGCCAGAGCCAAAAGCAAATCCACCACCTCCCTCCCCACACAGGGCAGGCTAAGTTACCCCAGGAACGACCATGGGACGCTCCCAGCTCCCACTGGCCCCCAGAGCTGCACACTGGAGCAGCCTTTGAGACAACTACCAGCAGACAATGCCCAGCAAGCAGTGCTCCTGCCTGTGCCCCCTGGCTCACAGCCACCTTGCCTCCACATCCGGGAAAGGCAATCTCCTGGGCAGCCAAAACTTGTCTGGGAAGCTTGGCCATGACGTGGTGGAGAGGTGAGCCATGGCTGCTCCTCACCTCCCCTGGACTCCCATGAGACCCAGGAATTTCAGGACACATTTATCAGGACTGAAAAATATGCAAGAGGTGAGCTGGTGCCTCCCGCCAGGAGTGCCACGCCGAGGCCGTGCCCTGTGCCAGGAGGGGCAGGGTGTTTGCTAGTCCCACTCAGCAGCTCCATAAAAACTCCACCCCACCCTCCTGCCACTCTCCTCTGCCCAGGCTGTGCTGGGCCTGATCCTGCAGCGCAGGCTGAGCTCAGCAGCAGCAGCGGGACCCAGCCCCACAGACCATTAACGCCTGCCTGGGCAGCTGCCTGCACCGAGGACACGCAGCACTGGCACATGCCTGCAGAGACACCCAGGGAAACCACAGGCAGTGGAGCTGCAGCTGGCTTCTGGGCACTGGGAGACAGTGCAAGGGGAGCTGCACTGGAGAGCAACCCCGGAGCGTGCACACAGCCTCGTGGGCACACTCTGATCTTTCCACACACTAACTCACCTGCAGAGCCAGGCCAGGTCCCCCAGGCCATCAGCAGAGCCCAGGGACGTTCAGTCACCTGAAAAACTAGCCCCAGCTCCATCCATCCCCTTCAGCCCACCTGTTCCACTGCTCTGATGCCACACACCCCCCAGCCCTGGACACGTGTGCCACAGGCCCAGGGGAGCAGAGGGCAGCAAGGCCATGGGGGAAGCTTGGAGGCCTTCAGAAGTGGCTGCACAGCCCTGGCATTGCCCAACGTTTGCAGTTTCAGGTGAAAATTATCAAGGTTTTGTTGTGCAGGCTGGGAGGAGGAGGAACTGCCAAAGCCAAGTGCTGGTGACAGCAGCAGGCAAAAGGCAGGGGCAGAAGCTCTCAAGGGGTAGGGCACATAGGCACCATAGAATTGTCAGGGCTGGAAGGGACCTCAAGGATCAGCCAGCTCCAACCCCCCTGCCATGGCCAGGGACACCTCACACTACAGCAGGCTGCTCACAGCCACCTCCAGCCTGGCCTTCAACATCTCCAGGGATGAGGCTTCCACCACCTCCCTGGGCAACCTGTGCCAGGCTCTCACCACTCTCATGGGCAACAACTTCTTTCTGACATCCAATCGCAATCTCCCCACTTCTAGCTTTGCTCCATCCCCCCCAGTCCTACCACTCCCTGACACCCTCAAAAGTCCCTCCCCAGCTTTCTTGGAGCCCCTTGCAGATCCTGGAAGACCACAATAAGGTCCCCTAGGAGCCTTCCCTTCTCCAGACCGAAGAGCCCCAACTCTCTCAGGCTGTTTCCACAGCAGTGGTGCTCCAGCCCTCATCCTTGTGGCCCTCCTCTGGACCATCACAGGGAGCAGCTGCCTCCCCCTCCTCCTGGATGGCATGCAGCATGGTCAGAGGCTCTGCATCAGGTGCAGATGTTTGGAGGAAAGGCACAATGGCAGCTCCTCTTTCTACCCTTCCCTGGTCCTGTATTTGCTTCTTTCCACTCCTAGTGCCCGGCACGACCCCACGATGCTGGCACCTCACCCCTGGGCCTGTGCAAGCAGCCTCTCTGCTCCCTCAGAGCAGCAGTGAGGGCAGGTACAGAGCAGGTCACCCAGCACCTCCCAGCCAAGCCCTTCCTGTGCCAGCCTCTGCCTCTGCTAGCAGGGAGGATCGTCTCAGAACACCTTTCTGCCAGCATCTCCTCCCTTGGGCACTCCACAGTGCAGCTCCTTCCACAGCCAGGCTGCACACAGGAAAGGCAAACACCTGGGTGCTGGTGGCCTTTTGGGGACCCAGCCTCACCCAAGCCTGGGCCTCACCCCAAGACTTTCTCCCTGGGTCCCAGAGTGCTGAGGCCGACTCCCAAGACACAAGAGTGTGCATTTCACAGGTCAGCCGCAGCTCCTGTGCTAGGTGATGCTGCCCACACGTGCCAGCAGCCATGGCAGGCCTGGAATGCCTGGCTGTGAAGCAGCAACATTTCAACCCAGGTCTAAAGGGGTTTCAAAACACTTTGTCCCATCTGACATTTCGGAGCCACTCTTTGCTGGTGTCTTTGTGAAATCCCAAGCGGCACAGGGAGCCGGAAATACAAGCCATTAAGTGCTTCCAAGCAAAAAAAAGACAGAAAGAGCCAAAACAAACCAACCCCACACCCACAGCACACCCCTGAGTGGCACTGAGGGCTCTGTGCCCTGGGGTTCTCTGCCGTGGGATGCAGAGGAGCAGGGACAGGGACACACAGGGCTGTGCCACAGAGGGGGCACAAGACTGAAGGGCAGGCAAGGATCAGAGCTGCTGAGGGAGAAAACCACCGGGGCCGAGGAGCGACATCTTCATCAGGGGACCTGAACTGCTCCATCCCAGTACTCGGGACACGGTGACAGCACAGCAGCAGCTTCTGGCCCTGCGGGATGCCCTCCCCTCCACCTCGCAGAAGATGCAGCCCTGCTAGCCCCAGGAGGGCTCCGGTTGCAGCTCCTGCCCCGAGCAGCTCCACGCAGGACACTGCCGCCCCACGCCAGCGGCAGCAGCCGACACCTCTGCCGCGGGAGTTGAAGCCAGCACCAAGGCAAGGCCACTGCCGGGCGGCGCGGCAGGCGGGATGCCCGGTCAGGGACAAGGCCCAGCCGACACCGAGGCCCCGGCTCCAGCCCCACCGGCACAGTAGGTCGCAAGGGGAGCGCCGGAGCCCACCCCCCTGGCAAGGGAAGAGAGCCGCTGCCCAGGACAAGAGGCGGCCGCCGCACCCGTGATCCCCTCCGCGCGTCCCGGGGCACTCAGCGAGGCCCGCGGGACCCCACGGAGCGAGGGCCTCCCGGAGACGCCCTCAGGCAAATAGACCACCCCACCGGAGACGACACCCCTCCGGCCCGGTCGCAGAGAAGCCGTCCCGGCCCACGGCCCCCGATCATCCGCGGGGCAAGCTGGGCGGAACCGCGCTCACCTGTGAGGCGGAGGGGCGCGGCGGTGCCCCAGCAGCAGCCCGGAGCCGCCCGGCCCGCACACAAAGCCGCGCAGGACCGCCGGCGGGACGCCGCCGCCCCGCCCCCCTCCGCCGCGCCGACCAATCGGCGGCCGCGCTCCCCCCCGGGCCCCTCCCTGCATCAATCAGCTCCCCCGAGTCCCACCCCCCGCCAATCGGCTCCTCGTCCCCCTCCGCCCGCCCCGCCCCCTGGCCCGCGCGCCAGCCGACACCCCACCCCCTCATCTGCGCCCGACCCCCCCGCCCCGGCCCCGCCCCCTCCCCGTTCCCGTTCCGCTTCCCCACTGCCCGCGGAGCTACCTTCGGGCCGGTACTGCGCGATGATGGTCACCGTCTGTCCCGCTCGCTTCAGTGCCGCCGCCGCCTGCTCGTGCGTGGCGTTGCGGAGGTTCACGCCGTTCACCTGCCGGGACAGAGCGGCTCCGCTGGACCGGACCGGACCGACCGGGGCACGCACCGACCGGATCTGCTCCCCGCCCCTGGTCCGGTTCCCGCCGTACCCACATCTCAGTGCCTCGCCGCTCAGCCCTAGTGCGCCAATACCACTCCAGGGACTAGCACCCCGAGTACCCGCATCTCCAGTACTGGCATCCCCAGTACCGGCCCCGGGCCGGCCCGAGTACCGGGGGTGCCCTCTGCCGGCAGCCGCGCAAGGAGCCAGCCAGATACCGCTCCACCTCAGGGTAACTCCCGGGCAGGCTTCTGCTCCGATCCTACCCGCCCAGGGACCACGTCCGCGTCGGTACTGGGGATGGACCATGCCCAACTATGTCCCCGGTGGCAGGGGTCGTGTCCTGCGGGAGGCCGTGAAGGGACAGCGGGCAGCCTCCCACTCACCGAGAGGATGCGGTCTCCTCTCCGCAGCTCCCCACTGAGGTCAGCAGGGCCTCCGGCCAGAATGAAGGATACGAAGATGCCTTCACCATCTTCCCCTCCGACAATGTTGAAGCCCAGGCCAGTGGAGCCTTTGTGCAGGATGATTTTCCGGGGCTCCCTGGAAAGACAGACATGGGGCAGGGTGAGCAGCAGCTAAGCTGGTTAGAGAGTCAGCCGTGCCTGGGCTTCCTGGCACACCACCGGGCTGGAGTCATCCTGAATGCAACCTGGTGTGGCAGCCCTTGGCACCAAGGAGGCTGATAAAGCAGGAGGTGTGGGCAGCTGCACAAGTGACATGAGACAGAGCATGGATGGAGACAGTGAAATCATACATGGAAACATTAGGCTGCAAGGAAGCATCAGATTCCTCCAGACTGAGCACCAAGGATGGCACAGCCATGCCAGGAGAGGGGATCAAGCCTCGCTGCAGCCATGCAGCATGGCAAGTGTGCCTGAAGCTCCACAGGCCCTGCGCAGCCCAACAGAAATCCTCCATTTCTCAGCAATGACTTAATTCTGTCACAGCTCTGACAACAGACTGGCAGAGGCAGGGAGACTGCCTGGCATCACAGAAATCCTGCCTGAGCTTTTGTCTGGGGGACAAAAGATAGGTTCCTGCTGTATGAAAAAGGTGCAGACAGGCTGGGGAGTGTCCAGAGAAGGGCCAGGAGAATGATCAGAAGCCTGGAAGCCCTCTGCCATGTGAGGAGAGGCTGAGAGAGCTGAGGTTGTTCTGCCTGGAGATGAGAAGGCTCAGAGGAGACCTGTGGCCGGTTGACGTTGCCCCCTTAAGAAAGGGAATATGGTGGACGGAAGTTGGTAAACGGAAGGAATAGTCTAAACTAATTTCATTGGACGAGTGGGAGGAAGCACTTCTGAGCTGGGACTATACTGGACATTTCCAGCACTTCTCAGTCAGTCTTGCTTCCGCCTCTTCTTCAGGCAACAGCTTTCTGTCCTGGGCTTTCTGCCAAGGCCTCGGCCTTGAAAACAAGATACCAGGCCTGTATATTAACTCTTTTCCAATTAACACAAAACTGCTTTTAACTTCTTTCTTTCGCTTTCTTTCTCTTTCTATCCCATTCTGGGGAAAGGGGGGGAAGAGAGGGGAGAGCGGAGGTGGGGGACCCCTCTCTGCCGAGGGGGGCACTCTCATTTCTGTGTTACTCTGTTGTATATCTTTGTATATATTGTAGATATTGTAAATTTGTAAATAATCCCCTGCAAACCCTACATCGCTTTGTAAATATAGCTCCACTGCTTTGCTAATTCAGCTTGCGAGTTTTTTTTCCTTTCCCTTCAAGTTTCTTTCCCTTTACCTTACAAGGGGGAAGGGAGGAGGCTTCTCGGCCTTGCCCTTCCACCCACCACATTTTTTTTTATTGGCGCCCAACGTGGGGCAGATAATTAGTTTAATTTATTATTTGATTGATTTAGTGTTTTCTAGCTGAATTAGCAAACATGAAGGTATTGTGGTTTGTGGAGCGATTGTTCTTTTCAATTTTTGGGGCTCTGATTTACAGGTATTGTTTGGGTTTGATTTTGGATTACCTGGGTAAATATTTGGTGCGGACAATTTATATGTGGGTTATGTATAGAGTTAAATTATGGTATGGAAAATGTATTAATATCCTATGGCCAGTGAGATACAGGAATGTTACCTCCACCACTCTCCCAATTGAGATAAAGAGTTTTAAGATTCCACCTGAGGAGACAGTAACTTTAGGTGATGCCTGGGATCCAAAAGTGATTTATTTGGTGTGTATAATTCTGCTGATGGTGATAATTAACGTGTATCTCCTGATTTCTTTACGGCGAGAGAAAAAGGTGTCCAGGGCGTGTTTTGTTATTAAAACTAGATCAAAAAGGAAACGCCGTGGCTCTCGGTCAGTCCCAGAGTCATCTAGTGACGAGGACTGTGGAGAACCTGTGTCAGTCAAAAAGAAGGCTAAAAAGTTAATTGGTAAGGCAGCTCTAAATGACTTTGCTGATTCTGGCAAGCAGCCAAGGGCATCGGCTGGTATCAACATGGCACCTACTCCTTCTCCCACTCCTTCTCCTTCTTCTTCTTCTCCGTCGGCCAGTAATGGAGCAACGTCACTTCCACCCACTCCCTCGGTGGGACCGGAAGTCACTGCCCCAGCAGCTGATTTATCTCAGGACCTGTCAGCTTCCATTAAGGTGGCTGTAAATTCAAACACAGCTCCAGTTAAGGTGGCTCCTTTAAAGACTAGAGCTGCAAAGGCCCAAGATGGAGAAGAAGAGGTGGAGACTGATCCTGGTGAGGGGCCCTCTACTCTAAAAGATCCTGCTCAGGAGGAAGAGAAGGTTTGTTTTAAAGATCTAGCTAACCTAGTGAGATCAAAGCAGGATAGAGATGAAGCTAGGAAAGCAGCTGGCAAAGGTGGTTCTCAGCTTAAAGAGATCCTTAGGAGAATGACAGCAGGATTTTACGGGCAAAGAATTCAGGGAGATGAGGAGGAAGATGATATTACGGACTGTTCTTCACCACGGGAGGAATTGAGAAATGTCCGTAAAGATTTCACCAGGGCAGATAAGGAGCCAGTTCTAGCTTGGCTCAGTAGGTGTTATGATACAGGTGCTTCAGCTCTAACAGTTGGAGACAAATCAGCAGCTCAGTTAGGAACTCTCTCAAGGGACAATGGAATAGATAGACATCTAGGCGAAGCTCTCGGTAAGGTTAATCTGTGGATACGCCTTTTAATAGCGGTTGCCCTGAGATATCCTTCCCGAGATGATCTTCCCTGGAATCCTAAACCCTGGACTACCATAGATGAGGGAATTAAGCGCTTGAGAGAATTTGCTGTTAGAGAGCTACTCTATGGTGAACATGAAACTCTGAATCCTGATGACATTCCTGTGGGTATTGGTCTTGCTAAAAAGATCATCAAACTTGCTCCTTCTAATTATGCAAACATTCTGGCAAGCAGAATTGTGTCAAGAAGTTATGGTGGAGCTTCTCCTACGGTTGGCCAATTCAGTGAAGAAATGAACTGTTTTCCATTTTTCTCATTTTCTGATTTTCTTGGACTTTTGAATCATCTACATCTGAGCATAGCCGGAATGGACTATGAACTTTACTCACGAACTGTAAATATCGTTTTGGATTGGATGGACAATATGAACAACCAATGAAATTGTTTAGAAGGGGTGGACTGTGGCCGGTTGACGTTGCCCCCTTAAGAAAGGGAATATGGTGGACGGAAGTTGGTAAACGGAAGGAATAGTCTAAACTAATTTCATTGGACGAGTGGGAGGAAGCACTTCTGAGCTGGGACTATACTGGACATTTCCAGCACTTCTCAGTCAGTCTTGCTTCCGCCTCTTCTTCAGGCAACAGCTTTCTGTCCTGGGCTTTCTGCCAAGGCCTCGGCCTTGAAAACAAGATACCAGGCCTGTATATTAACTCTTTTCCAATTAACACAAAACTGCTTTTAACTTCTTTCTTTCGCTTTCTTTCTCTTTCTATCCCATTCTGGGGAAAGGGGGGGAAGAGAGGGGAGAGCGGAGGTGGGGGACCCCTCTCTGCCGAGGGGGGCACTCTCATTTCTGTGTTACTCTGTTGTATATCTTTGTATATATTGTAGATATTGTAAATTTGTAAATAATCCCCTGCAAACCCTACATCGCTTTGTAAATATAGCTCCACTGCTTTGCTAATTCAGCTTGCGAGTTTTTTTTCCTTTCCCTTCAAGTTTCTTTCCCTTTACCTTACAAGGGGGAAGGGAGGAGGCTTCTCGGCCTTGCCCTTCCACCCACCACAAGACCTTATCACCACAGAGCAGGACATAGAGAGTGGCTGCCAGGAGAATGGAGACTCCCTTTGTACAAGGAGTGCCATGGAACAGCCAAGGGGGGATGGGGACAAGGTACTGCTGGGCACATTCCCATTGCACTCCAGGAGAAAATGTTTGCCATGAGCACAGTCAGATCCTGGAATCATCTCCCAAGGGCAGCAGTGGGGTGCCCTGCACTGGGCAGTTTGAGACTCAGCTTGCCAGGGTGCTGAGCCTGGCAACTGCACTGTCACCTGGAGAGGCTGGAGCAGAGGATCCTTGGGGTCCCTTCCAAGCTGGCAGTCTGGGATACTGTAAATGAGAAGGAATAAATGGCACCAGAAAACCAGCAGTGAGAGGCAGTGGCAGGCTGGCAGTGAGTGTCAGCCAACTGGTGACTGTCAGCACATCCACCGTGGGGACTGGCTGGATCCTGGGCTCTCCAGCAGGTACTGCAAGGGCTGAGGACCTGACATGGAGTTCAGCAGCCTGATCAAGCCCCTGCCTGCTGGGGAGCAGCAGATCTCTGGGATGTGGTAGGAGAGATGCTGGAGCACCAGGCATGGCACTGGCTGAGCAATGGACCCTGAAATCCAGGCAGACTTGTGCTAAGGAGATGCTGGGGACACTGGGGGGACTGGATTTGCTGGCCCACTGGCTGCTGGGAAGGAGTGGTCCTCAGGCAGCACAAGTGGATTGGGGACCCAGAGGAATAAAGTTTGGCTGAGCTGCCTGCAGGAAGCCCTGCAGCCTAGCAGTGTGCTCCAGGCCATACTTGCAAGAAAAAATTCTTTGTCAGCGCCCTGGGTGGGGCTGGAGCATGACTGCTGGCACCTGAATGGGTTGGGGAAGGTATTGGTGCTTTCCTGGATGCAGGTGGCAGGATTTACTGCCAGGGACATGTGCTACAACCCCACGAAAACTTTCTCAACATCCATCCCCATGGAGGAGTCCTGATGGGCTGAATGTCACTTAGCTCCAGGCAGTCCACCTTGTAAGGAGCAGTAAGAGCAGGAGAGAGACAGACAGGAGTGCAGGATACTTTGCAGGAAGGTCTTGGTGGACTCCTGCTCAGATCCCAGACTCAGCACAACTCCTGGCTCTCCCAGCTGCTCCTCTCCCCATCCCTCTGCCTCTTGCCAGGCACAGCATCATCCCAGTCCCCCTACCTGTGGTCACACTTGCTCCTGAGGCCTCTCTGCTGCCTGGAAGGGGACAGGAACAGCTGTCCCCTGTAGGACATGGAGGATGAGATATTGGTAGTGAACACTGTGGCATGGCAAGCTCTGCTGGGAGCACCCATTGGGAGGCATGAGGGTCAGGAATGGTCTAAATGCACTGCACCATGGCCACCCCATGCTGCCTGCCTCTGGCTGGCTGCTTGGCTGGCAGCTTCCCCACCCCACACAAAGGAGATTCTACGGAAGCACTGAAAGGATGAAGCCTTTGCTCTGCTAGACCCTACAGACTGAAGTCTGTCCTGCAGGGGCAGGACAGCACAGCCCTGACTTGGGGAGCACCCAAGCAAGGGCAGATTCGCAGCCCAACTCCATTTGCCTGCGGCTCCAGACACCTCATGCATGGCTGTAGCCCCTGGCCTTCAGATGCACAGCAGAGTGGTGAATCCATCTGTGCATTCCTGCTGGGCAGAGGCTGAATCTACCTTGTCACCTTCAGAAAATACCTGTGTTATCCTTGGGCCTGTGGATGCATCCAAGCTCTGAGCTGAGAAGGACTCAGGACTCGGCTGGACTGTAGTGCAGGGCTGGGATGCACTGAAACCAGAACAGGGAAGCACCATGGAAATGCCACTGGGTTCAAAACAGGCTCATCCCCAAGAGTTCAGGATGCTACCAGCACTTGGCAGGGAGGGCTGCAGCCATCAGTCCCTCTGCAGCAAAGCCATGCCTGGGGCTAGAGCTCTCAGGGGAAGAAAGAGGTCAGATTTCTGGGTCTGCAGCACCTCCCTCCAACCAGCTGATGAACTTGCTCTGCCCCTTGGGTTTTGCTGCTGCCTAAGTAGAGTGCAGGCCAGCTCAGCCTTGGGGGGAAGCATTTCCAATACCCAAGAGGACCACACTGTTCAGTGGAAGGTACAGAGACACTACAAGAAGCAAGGATAAGAGATGAAGGCCTAGAGAGGTACATCTCAGGTCACAGTCATGACACACACTGTCTGCTTGCATCCTCATCCCACGAGGCAGGACATGGATCCTACAGGCAGATCCCATGCTGGATGTTGCAGCATTAGCACTCGACCTCGAGTCTAACAGAAATCCTATGGGGCTGTGCCAGGTCTGGTTGCAGTGCTGGAGCTCACTGGAAAGCAGATGCTCTGGTCCTGGGTGCTGAAGGGCACGAGGGTCACAGCTACAGCAGCACTTGTGCCCACCCGAGTGGAAGAGGCTTGATGCTGGATCTAGACCAGGACCTCTGCTTCTCCTGAGCAGTGGCTGATGAGAGCTGCTGGGAGGTGGCTGCTTTTTGGGAGGGTCACTGCCTTTCCCCACAGCAGTAAGATGCGTTTGGAACACGCTGGTCCTGGCACACAGTATTGGTGATGCACGAGAAAGAGATGAGCAGTGATGAAGCTGTCCTGGGGAGATTGGTGACGTACAGAACATTTCCAGTGCTGCCTGGGAAGGATGAGCGAGGTGTTGAGCCCGTGCAGGCTGCAAACCTGGCCAGGAGCAAGAGGCTGTGTTTGGCAATAGCTGTCCAGCAGTGCTAGCCTGTCTGCAGCAGGGACCTCTGCAAGACAGCACCATCCTCTGACATCCACCAGCATGTGCTGCACCAGGGCCACTGCTGGGCCATCACTGTGCCATTGCTGCTGTGCTGTGTGCAGCCTGGGCTGGGCTGCTCTCTGTTCTCTGGCCCACAGGGAAGGATGTCAAGTGTGTGTGGGAAGGATGTCAGTGTGTGTGGGAAGGAGCACCTTGGTGGAACCAGGGCGCCAGGTGGTGTCTTTTCCAAGCACTGGGGCTCCGTCTCTTCCGTGGCGCAGTGGAATGGCACTGGTCCTGCATGGGGCATCATCCCCCAGTGCCCTGGCAGCACAGGAGCACAGGCTGTAGGAGCAGCACTGTTGGTGCTGAGAGGTGGTGGGGAGCACTATGAGCTCCTGTGACACAGCCACCCTGCGAGGGTCTGACGCTGGATGGCAGTCAGGGTCTGGCATGTGCCAGTGCCCTGCAGAACCACACAATCCCTGCCAAGGCTAGTGCACCTTCCACTGCAAGTACAGCCTCCAAACCAGCCTGCAGCCTTGCAGCTAAGTGCAGAGCCAACCCTAAGCCTGCCCTGAGTGTCAGTCCCAAAAACACAGCCTGAGCCCTGCAGCCCTGGCCCCAGGGATCCTAAACCCCACACCGGTGAAGCACTGGCCCAGAGGCTGCTGCAAGCTAAGGGGTAGCTTGGAGCCCTGGCACATGGAGCATGGACAGCCAGACCTCACTCTTCTGCTCTCCCATCCTCAACATGAGGCTGTGGAGAAGTTTTACACCATGTTTAGGCTCAGAGCAATGTCTCCTTTGTGCTCCATTTTGTCTCCCAGGTTCAGGGTACAAGCCTGCTTGTGCAGCATAACTGATGCATGTGGGGAAAAGGAGGCCATGCCAGGCTTGTGCAGGGGGCTGTGAGGCCCAGGGCTGGGTGCAGGTGGTTTGGGATGCCAGGCTTGGGGAGCATGGGAAAAGAAGGCCTACTTATACCCATCCCTACTTATACCCCTTCCGGCCCATCATGCCCAGCACAGCTCTGTTTGGGGACAGCTGACTCACAGCCTGGCAGCTTATGGTGCTGCTGGCACCAGCTGGCACCAACAGGGCAGGGAACACCTTGTATTCCAAACAAGTGAGAGAAGGAAGCTGGAATGCAGATGTGTAAGGCTTAGGGAGGAGCAGGAGGGGAAAATAGGGAAGGGGGGGATTTGGTGAGCCAGGGAGCAATGCAACAGAGCTGGTGGCAGCAGGGGGTAAGTATGGAGCTCACTGTGGGGAGCCCCAGGCTTTGTACCGTGCACCCACAAACAGGCTTCAGCTGAGGCTCTGCACTGGCTGCAGGAAGTCAAGCAGTCAGGGAGGCAAAGAGAAGGGAGGAGAAGGAGCTCATGCCTGGTACCCACCTGGTAAAGTCCTCGTCCCCCATCATGTGCCGAGGAATGGGCGAGTAGCGGGACGGAGTCACCTGGGGAGGGATGGGGTAGGCAGGCTTTCCCTCAACGCTGCCCAGGTAGCCCAGGCTGGAGTTATGGCTTATGTGGTTGTCAGCCAAGGCTGTGAAGGCTGCAGGGGAGGAGAAGGGCATCAGCAGCAGAAATCCATCCGCAAATGGATGTGGAGATCAGCCCGGTGCTGCTCCGTGCCCCCCGCCCGGCGGTGCCCGGTGTACGTACTGCTGGCGTAGTCGGGGGGCGCATACATGTCGTTGAGGTGGATGTTGCCAGGCTTGGCCACTTTCAGGTACACCATGTCAGAGGTGTTCTTCAGGGCAGCCACTGCCTCCTCGTGCCGCACGTCCTGCAGGTTGGTGTTATTGACCTGCCAGAGGGAGCCACAGAATCACAGCATGCCAGGGGCTGGCAGGGACCTCCAGAGATCACCCAGTCCAAGCCCCTGCCAGGGCAGGGTCACCCAGGGCAGGGCACACAGGAACACATCCAGGTGGGGTTGGAAGATCTCCACAGAAAGAGACTCCACACACCCCCCCCCATGGCAGCCTGCTCCAGGGCTCTGGCACCCTCACAGGGACAAAATGTTTCCTCCTGTGTCCATGGCACTTCCTCTGCCTCAGCTTCCACCACTGCCCCTTGTGCTGGCATTGGGCAGCACCCAGCAGAGCCTGGCTCCAGCCTCTGGGCACTCCCCCTGCACAGCTTTAGCAACAGCAAGGAGGTCACCCTCAGGCTCCTCTGCTACAGAGCTCTCAGCTCCCTCAGGTTCTCCTCGTGAGGAAGATGTTCCACTGCCTTCATCATCTTTGTGGCTCTGCTCTGGACTCAAGCAGTTCCCTGAGGTCCTTCCTGACCTGAGGGGCCCAGAACTGGACACAATATTCCAGCTGTGGCCTCAGCAGGGCAGAGCAGAGGGGCAGGAGAACCTCTCTGACCTACTGACCACAGCCCTTCTGATCCACCCCAGGCTGCCCTTGGCCTTCTTGGTCACAAGAGCACACTGGTGGGAAGGGGCCATGAGCCAGCTGAAGGCAGGAGGTCAGGCAGGGCTGCTGGTGGCAGGGGTGCTGGGGTTCAGGCCGGGCGCCGTGGCAGAGCTGGTGCATGGTGCTTACCGCGAGCAGCCGGTCCCCGATCTGCAGGCGCCCATCCTTCTGGGCAGCACCGCCCTCGATGATCTTGGTGATGTAGATGCTGTTGTCCCCAGGGATGTGCTGGTTCCCGATGCCCCCTGCAATGCTGAACCCCAAGCCTGAGAGGGAGCGAGAGGGCAGGTGAGGGACAGACGGATGGACAGAGACCCAGGCTGGTACCATGGCCTCTCTGCCTCCCTGGGCTTCCCACCCTACCCCAAACCCAGCAGGTGCTGGTCCAGGTTGCTGCTGCCCAGGGCCAGCCCAGTCCCTGTGCCCTGCCCCCTGGGGCTACCCCACACCCCATGCACTACTGGGCCACCCTCTGGCATCCTGTGCTGTGGCAGTGCCAGCTCACACCCCACGTCCCCTGCGATGCTTGCCTTGTGCCCCGTGGCATCCCACACCGCAGGGTCACCCCACACTATGCCGTGGGGCACCTCGGTCCTGTGAGCAGGGTGAGGAGCTCACCTTTGGGGCCCTTCATCAGGTTGACCTCCATGATGGTCTCCGGCGGGGGCTGCCGGCGGCGCACCACGAGCCGCACCACAGGGCCTGCTTCCTTCAGGGCCTCCACAGCTTTGCTGTGCACCACCTCGGACACGTCCACGTCGTTCACTCGCAGCACGCAGTCGTTCACCCTGAACAGGCACAGGGTGGCCCTCAGCTCTCCTGGACAGCCATCAGCCTGTGCCACCCTCCTCTGGACACCTCCACCACCCTCCTTTGGCTGTGCACACCTGTGCCTGGCCAGCTCCAGCCCTGCCAGGGTGAGACTGGGGGCCCTCCCAAAGCGGGAGGCAGCAGAGCTGGTCCCCATGGTGTGACCCTGCTGGAGGTGGGAGATAAAACTGAAAGGCTGGATCCTGATCCAGGCTGCAGGGAGCTGGACCCTGTCACAGGGAAGGGAGGAGGGGGTGAGCACAGACAGGAGGCTAGTGGCATGGAACTGCAGGCATCACTGCACTCAGTGGACCCGGCTGTGGGGAAGGGACCAGAATGGGCAAGGGACCGTGGCAGGGAAGGGGTACAGGAGCTGCCTGGAGGGTCCCTGGGGAGATCCTGGGTGACACCCTGATGGGGCTGCTCCCCTGGCCCTGTACTCACCCCAGACGGCCGTCCATGGCTGCTGCTCCCCCAGGAATGATTTTGGTGATGAAGATGCCTGGGTCATCTGGAACGTGGGGGTTGTCGATTCCTCCTGCTATGCTGAAGCCCAGGCCGGAGTTCCCCTACAGGAAATCAACCACTACGTCTTCTCTTCATGGGCAACCACTTGCTGCCAGCCCTCCCGAAGTGGCTCCCTGCCAGCAGCAGCAGCTGTGTGGGGCACCAGAGCCCTTCCAGCAGCTGTCACACGCCAGGGTGCCCGGCTCGGGGGATGCAGGGCTAGGAGGAAGCCGGCACCTATCAGCCGAGGTGCTCGGTGCAGCAGTGCCGAGCACCCAACAGATGGAGCGGGAGAGTGGGAGCCGACCAGAACCTCCCTCACCACCGCGTCTCTGATGAGAGACTCTTGAGGCAAGCAGGCAGCGAGCTGGGGGAATAGGGGGTGGTCCTTGGCGGAGAAAACCTCCCCTTGCTGGCTGCATCCCAGGAGGAGGCACGGATGCTGCAGTGGGGCTCGTGCCAGCCACCAGCATCCCACCCCTGCCCTCCTTCCCCCTGGGATGCAGCCCTGGCATGGCACTAAGCTAGGGATCAGCAGTCCTCGTGCCAAAATGTGCAGGGTTGGGTGGAGGGAGCTGTCAGGAGGGAGCTCTGCAGTTCTGCCTCCCCTTCCTCCCAGAGATGCACGGAGCATCCATCTTCGTCCTGCTGCAGCCTGCCCGGGGGGAATTCAGGAGCTGTGCAACATCTCCGGCCCCGTCCCGGCAGCATCCCAGGACACGTGGCTGGGGCCTGGCCCCACGTTTCCTGCTTGCAGGATCCCCACCAGCGGCACACTCACAGCCTGCTCCCAGCTCCACACTTGATGCAAGTGGACAATTCCTGCTTTCTCTGCTCGGCCCTGGAAATCAGCTGGCTCCTTGCCCTGCTTCCTCATGCGCAGGAGATGACACTTAGTCACATCCTATCGTGCCCACCCAGCTGCCCACGGGCCCAGTGTGCAGTGCCAGGCCACGAGGAGCTCTGCCCTTCTAGGGCACCTGTGGCAAGGAGGACTACACCAGAGCGCCAGCTCCCTGTGCCCATCTGACAGCAGCAGCCAGCCAAGGCTTGTGTTTCTCCCTAGCAAACCGAGCTCAGCATCAGCTCCTGTGGGGATGCAGAGGGCTCTGCTCTGACTTTACACCACTCATGGCACAGCACCTGGCACATCTGGGAGCTACCAGTGCCTCTCACTACACGACACTTCTGGATGCTCTCCTGCTGGCTGGCCTTTGGCTGGCATGTGACAAAGAGGCATGAAGTAGCAGAAGGTCTGAGGCCACTCTCTGAAGCTGGATTCTGGTTACCCCATGCCCAGCTCATAAATGATGCTTACTGTCACCAGAGACCCAGCCTGGCCCCAGCAAGGCAGGTGAGACTGTGCAGAAAGGTGTCCAGCCATTCTTAGTGCTTGTCTGTGCAGGGCTGTGCCCCCATGCTAGCTACAGGAATGATCCACAGGTTGCTTATCTTTATTTTTCTAAACCCTGCAGTGGAGTTCAAGGGATTTCTTAGCTGGCATGGGGGTTAATGTAGACACAGGGGCAGCTCCCACTGAGGCATGGATGCTGTGGATAAACTCACATCCTCTGTGGATGGTGTTTCCCCAGTTACTCCCCCTAAACCACTGCTGCATTTGTCTTTGTCTTTGCAACACAGACAGTGATTAGTAACAGCGACAGACCAGCAATTATAGGGCACACTGAGGTCATCTCTGGAGCCAAACACCCCAGCAAGGGGACAGCCTCACCTGCAGACACCAGGGTGCTTCTCCTGCAGTAAGATGGGGCTGTTGGATCCCACTGAGGATCAGGTGAAGAGGAAGGATGTGGGCATGGTTCATGCTGGCCCTGGCTGCTAGGCATTGAAATTCCCACAATGGTTTCTGGCTGCTGCTGAGGGAATTGCTGCCTAGGCTTTGGAAATGGGGGCAGCAATGAGTGTTGCCTCCCTGTGTGACCCTGCCACTCCCCCTCTGGTCGTGGGCTGAGGACAGAAGATGCTCTGAAGAAGCCCTGAAAAACAAGGCTTTTACCTCTAAATTGTGCCCAGAGCACAAGAGCTCAGCCCAGAAAGGAAGCATCCCCTGGGCTGGTTTTGTCAGGCATGCTGGGGAAGCAGTGGGTGAGGCGGCAGCCCCAGATAACCTTCCGTCCACCCACCTCCGTGATGCAGAGCCAAGGGGAGGAGGGAGATGACTAAAACCAGAGAGGAACAGAGTAAGGAGTGATGTGTCTTCCCCTGCGATGCTGGCCACGTGGCCAGGCTGAGCCAGCCGCTGTGGCAGCGAGGAGGAGGCCAGGTGTGCCCTGGAGAGCTGCAGGAACCCTCCTGCCTCCCCCAGCCCCACTCAGCTGGGCTGTGCCCACCTCTCACAGCCAACTTTGGGCCACCTTCTTCTGCTCCCACTCCATAGTCCATCCCTGCCACTCCCTAGGCACCAGGGGAAAGCTCTCCCTTGCCCTGTACGGTGCCAGCTTGCCCCTGGATAAGCGCCACCCACAGGGGAAGCTAATTTTAGCCATGGCCACTGTGCTGCATGCCACCAGCTCTGCCTTGCCAAAAGAAAAGGCTCTAGCAGAAACTGCTCCCATCGTGGTCTGGTCTGCCAGAAAACCCTTTCAAGTCACTTAGCAGCATCCCTGGGCTGTGTGCTCTGGAGCAACCAGGAGTCCCATGGCAGGGAGGCACTAGTGCCCAGCTGCGCCCCTCGCCCGCCCCGGCACCACACCTCCCTTCGGTGGCAGAGCCGGCGACAAAAGAGCCTCTCCCCGGGCTCCGCGCTGGCAGGTTTGTGAGGGCGAGGGTGCGAAGCAGGGAGGTGCAGAAGTCCTCCTCCCTCCCTTCTGGAGGGGTCTGCAGCGGGGAGGAGCAGCAAGCCCACGTCTCCCCACGCCACGGGGGCGTGCGGGGAAGGCAAGAGCCACACTCCCCGCAGCCTGCAGAGCGGGTGGGGGGCGGGCAGCGGGCAGCAGCCTCTCCCCCTCAGCTGGCGCAGGGCCGCGGGGAGCCGCGCCGGTGGGAGGCGAGTGGGAAGCGGCAGCGAAGGCTGCCGGCGGGCGGGCGCCCAGCACTCACCCGCTCCAGGACGATCTCCTCGTATTTGAACATCCCGTCGCTGCCATTCACCTGGGGAGAAGGAGACAGCGAGTTATGGCTCTGCGCAGAGCCCGCGGGGATTTGCCTTTCCCCTCTGATAGCTGAGGATCGAGAGCCCAGCCTAAAAGCTGTGCCATCGCTGCTGGAAAAAAAAACCACCCTGAAACGCAATCGCTTGAGCCTGCCCTGGAACTCAACCGAGCGCTGCTTTGCTTTCCTGGGCAGAAGCCAAAGCCCACTGACTTTAATGCACTTCAGCGCAAAGCCTTTATTCTCCCAGCTCATTTTTCCAGCCATGAAAAGGAACACAACCCAAGGCACAAAAAGAAATAACACCTTTGTTACGCGGCGGGTAATTAACCTCGGGAATTCACTGCCGCGGGAGGGAAAGGAAACGGGGGGCAGGGGAGGGGGCACGGGCCATTGAGAGGACAAAAAAATAACGTCTGTACAAAATAACATAATAAACACCTTCAGCAGTCTCTATCTGCCAAGCCTTCTAGTAGCATGGGGGGGGGGCTCAGAGGCAGCTGTCCTCCTGAATTAGGTGTGTGCAAAGGAGAGGAGGTGCTGGTGTGGGGCTAGAGTCACACGCAGCCTGTCTCAGCCTTCCACAACCTCCTGTGCCCAGAGTGGCAAAGCACAGGGCTCTGGGAAATGGCTTGAAACGAAAGGGATGCAGCTTCTAAAATAAGAAATGGCAAATGGAGAGGTCAGGAGCTTCCATTTTCTCCACACGCAACAATGCACAGGGAAACAAGGCAGTGGTTTTGCTCCAGGTCATCGGGATCAGCCCACAGACAGCTGCCAAGGCCTGAAACTTAGCAGCATTGGAACACCCAGAGCTGTTACACTCAACAACCACAGTCGTGGAGGGGTCTGGACTCAGCCTCACAATTTGAGTGCTCTGGGATGGGACAGAGGCAGCTCTACAGAGCACAGTGTAGGAAACAAGTCACCCTCGAGGCCCCGTCCCTGGGGGTGTTTAAGAGCAGGCTGGATGAGGCTCTGTCCAGCCTGATCTAGTGTGGGGTGTCCCTGCCCATGGCAGGGGGGTTGGAACTAAATGATCCTTGTGGTCCCTTCCAACCCTGAATGAAACAAACTATGAAACAAGGACCTGGGGCTCAGAAGGTGAACACCTCACCTCCTGCAGCCCTGCATCTGCCTGTGGCCCCTGGACAACACGAAGGGCTCCTCCTGTGACTTTTATTCCACCATTAACCTCTAGATTGTATGGAGCCACTTTCTGTACACACTCCACAGCCCAACCCAGAGCTGCTGAGGCTTTATTTGGACGCAAGTCCCCTAGTCTGGAGCTAATGTGCCAGTTGTGTCCTGCTTGCCCAGCCTCCTGCTGTTCACCCCTGCAGAGGCTCAGCCTCCACAGTGCCACAGTGCTGGGTTGTTAGATGGAGGAGACAGCCAATACGACTTAAGCTAAAGCCATCATCTGACACCACGGAAGGAAACTCAGCAAGGTGGCTGCAAAGCCCTCTTCTAGGTAGGAAGAGGAAACAAGAGGTTTTCTCAGTGGGAACAACCAGCTGCCCCAGTGGAAGAGCAATTCTACATGCCAGGATTTGAGATGGGGCTGTGCCACCTGCCATACATCACCGGCCTGGTTCAGCCCTGGTGAGGCCAAAGCGATCCCACACCCTGTCGTGGGTATTGTGCTTCAGGAAGGATGAGGTTGAGGAGAGTCTGGAGTTGGGATGGAGGCTCCAGGGAACAAGGGCTGAGAGTGTAGACCTTCTTTGGATGTGTTCCATGCCTGGGCCTCTCAGCCACAGTAAGTTTTCAGGGCAGGGTTCGATGTTAGGACATTCAGCTGCCTCAGTACTGGGATGCTCTGATCCTTCCAGCACACTGGGGAAGGCTGTGGTGAGATTAACCCACAGCAAGATCCCTGACAGCCTCAGAAGGACAGGGACACGTGTCCAGTGCCACCTGCTGCCACAGCACCGCTGTGGGCCATGGGCAGAGGGGCACTGTTCCCCACGGCTCTGCCATGGCTTGCCTTCCCCTCGCATCCCAACTGAGTACTCCTGGCGCCAGCCCGCGGGCCCGTGCTGCCCTCACAGCCTCCCTCCTGGCAGCCTCCAGGCTCATCTTGTCTCCACAGTTGGTAGCCCGGTGCGTGGGGCGTGGTGTTGCCTCTCCCCAGCTTTCCAGCAACTCAGATTCCTGGCACCCTTCGCTACTACACACATTGTCCTCTCTGCTTTGGCATTCAACACAGTTGCCACACAGCCAGCCATATGCACACCCACGGCTGCAGAGAACAGCACATACATACCTACAGGATGGGGATGTGCAGGGAGATGACAATCTGTGAGCCACAGACAGAGCCAGCAGTCAGCCCCAGCAAGGCAGCAGTGTGAGCCCCAGCAAGGCAGCAGTAGTGAGCCCCAGACAGAGCCAGCAGGGAGCCCCAGCAAGGTACAGTGTTAGCCCCAGCAAGGCAGCAGTGAGCCCCAGCAAGGCAGCAGTGTGAGCCCCAGCAAGGCAGCAGTGTGAGCCCCAGCAAGGCAGCAGTGTGAGCCCCAGCAAGGCAGCAGTGAGCCCCAGCAAGGCAGCAGTGTGAGCCCCAGCAAGGCAGCAGTGAGCCCCAGCAAGGCACAGTGTGAGCCCCAGCAAGGCAGCAGTGAGCCCCAGCATGGCAGCAGTGAGCCCCAGCAAGGCAGCAGTGTGAGCCCCAGCAAGGCAGCAGTGTGAGCCCCAGCAAGGCACAGTGTGAGCCCCAGCAAGGCAGCAGTGTGAGCCCCAGACAGAGCCAGCAGGGAGCCCCAGCAAGGCAGCAGTGTGAGCCCCAGCAAGGCACAGTGTGAGCCCCAGCAAGGCAGCAGTGTGAGCCCCAGCAAGGCAGCAGTGTGAGCCCCAGCAAGGCAGCAGTGAGCCCCAGCAAGGCACAGTGTGAGCCCCAGCAAGGCACAGTGTGAGCCCCAGCAAGGCAGCAGTGTGAGCCCCAGACAGAGCCAGCAGGGAGCCCCAGCAAGGCAGCAGTGAGCCCCAGCAAGGCACAGTGTGAGCCCCAGCAAGGCAGCAGTGTGAGCCCCAGCAAGGCAGCAGTGAGCCCCAGCAAGGCAGCAGTGTGAGCCCCAGCAAGGCAGCAGTGTGAGCCCCAGCAAGGCAGCAGTGTGAGCCCCAGCAAGGCAGCAGTAGTGAGCCCCAGACAGAGCCAGCAGGGAGCCCCAGCAAGGCACAGTGTGAGCCACAGCATGGCAGCAGTGTGAGCCCCAGCAAGGCACAGAGTGAGCCCCAGCAAGGCAGCAGTGAGCCCCAGCAAGGCACAGTGTGAGCCCCAGCAAGGCAGCAGTCTGAGCCCCAGCAAGGCAGCAGTGTGAGCCCCAGACAGAGCCAGCAGGGAGCCCCAGCAAGGCAGCAGTGTGAGCCCCAGCAAGGCAGCAGTGAGCCCCAGCAAGGCAGCAGTGTGAGCCCCAGACAGAGCCAGCAGGGAGCCCCAGCAAGGCAGCAGTGTGAGCCCCAGCAAGGCAGCAGTGAGCCCCAGCAAGGCACAGTGTGAGCCCCAGCAAGGCACAGTGTGAGCCCCAGCATGGCAGCAGTGTGAGCCCCAGCAAGGCACAGTGTGAGCCCCAGCAAGGCAGCAGTGAGCCCAAGCAAGGCAGCAGTGTGAGCCCCAGCAATGCAGCAGTGTGAGCCCCAGCAAGGCAGCAGTGAGCCCCAGCATGGCAGCAGTGTGAGCCCCAGCACAGCAGCAGTGAGCCCCAGCAAGGCACAGTGTGAGCCCCAGCAAGGCAGCAGTGTGAGCCCCAGCAAGGCAGCAGTGAGCCCCAGCAAGGCAGCAGTGTGAGCCCCAGCAAGGCACAGTGTGAGCCCCAGCAAGGCAGCAGTGAGCCCCAGCAAGGCAGCAGTGTGAGCCCCAGCAAGGCAGCAGTGAGCCCCAGCAAGGCACAGTGTGAGCCCCAGCAAGGCACAGTGTGAGCCCCAGCATGGCAGCAGTGTGAGCCCCAGCAAGGCACAGTGTGAGCCCCAGCAAGGCAGCAGTGAGCCCCAGCATGGCAGCAGTGTGAGCCCCAGCAAGGCACAGTGTGAGCCCCAGCAAGGCAGCAGTGTGAGCCCCAGCAAGGCACAGTGTGAGCCCCAGCAAGGCAGCAGTGTGAGCCCCAGCAAGGCAGCAGTGTGAGCCCCAGCAAGGCAGCAGTGTGAGCCCCAGCAAGGCAGAAGTGTGAGCCCCAGCAAGGCAGCAGTGTGAGCCCCAGCAAGGCAGCAGTGTGAGCCCCAGCAAGGCAGAAGTGTGAGCCCCAGCAAGGCAGCAGTGTGAGCCCCAGCATGGCAGCAGTGTGAGCCCCAGCAAGGCAGCAGTGAGCCCCAGCATGGCAGCAGTGAGCCCCAGCAAGGCAGCAGTGAGCCCCAGCAAGGCAGCAGTGTGAGCCCCAGCAAGGCACAGTGTGAGCCCCAGCAAGGCACAGTGTGAGCCCCAGCAAGGCAGCAGTGAGCCCCAGCAAGGCAGCAGTGTGAGCCCCAGCATGGCAGCAGTGAGCCCCAGCAAGGCAGCAGTGAGCCCCAGCAAGGCAGCAGTGTGAGCCCCAGCAAGGCACAGTGTGAGCCCCAGCAAGGCAGCAGTGTGAGCCCCAGCAAGGCAGCAGTGTGAGCCCCAGCAAGGCACAGTGTGAGCCCCAGCATGGCAGCAGTTAGCCCCAGCAAGGCACAGTGTGAGCCCCAGCAAGGCACAGTGTGAGCCCCAGCATGGCAGCAGTTAGCCCCAGCAAGGCAGCAGTGTGAGCCCCAGCAAGGCACAGTGTGAGCCCCAGCAAGGCAGCAGTGAGCCCCAGCAAGGCAGCAGTGTGAGCCCCAGCATGGCAGCAGTTAGCCCCAGCAAGGCACAGTGTGAGCCCCAGCAAGGCAGTGGCTGCTGCCTGCGAGTGCAGCACGGTGCCCACTGGGAGCAGGCTGCTGTAGCTGGGCACAGTGATGGCAGGCAGGGTCTGCCATGAGGGGCTTGCTGTGGTTCTGTCTCTCTAAGCCATGCAGCAGAACGCCAGCTAATTGCATAAGGAAGCCAAATGGAGAAGTTAATCTGCAGCAGGTAACCAAGGGAACGAGCACACGGAGCCAGCGTTCCGGCATCGCGGAACCCACCATCAGGCACTCGCTGACGGCAGGACCTCCCCTGGCACCCACCACTGCTGCCACCACCCAGCTCTGCCACAGCCTGCTGCCTTTCCCCTCTGCTGCTGCCCTCTGCTCCTCCCCAGCTCCAGCCTGGGAAGCTCAGCACCACAGGGCTTGGTGGGAGATGCCCGGCTCCATCCCCCCGGGCAGGGACAGCACACAGTGCCCTGCTCCCATCTCCCCTGCGACACCTGCAGTGCTGCCAGGGCTGGCAGGGACTAATTAGCTGTTCCCAGGCTATCCCAATTCTAAGCACTGACTTCTCACAGAAAAGAGCAAGGACACTTTTTTTCCAAGCCCATCCCACGCAGCAAGCCCACCCGAGGGCTCAGGAAGAGATCCCTTCCCTGGCCTTCCCTTCCCTCTCCTGGTCTGAGCAGCAAGGAAATAGTTAGCAATGGTGACATTTAAATCATCAACAGAAGGCCAGAGAGTCAACACTCATTTGATGAAGAGAAGAGCACACCACACCTTCCAGAGCTACTGCAAGCTGCCTGCAGGCTCTGCTGGCCAACACCACAGCAGTGCACGTGGAACACGCTCCGCAGTGTGCTAGTCAGGATCTGGGTTTGGGTTCCCCTGAACAACAAAAAGGAGGCCAGACTTAGAAGACCAAGATGGGATTCCTCAAACCCAGCTTAATAGCCTACCAGGCTGCAAGAGGACATCACCTGCAGGGAGGATGATGCTGCCCACAGCCCCTTTCTGAGCAGGATCGAGCCCTTGTTGCTAGGATGCAATGGGGACAGGCAGTGGGACCTGGTGGTGGAGCAGCCATGTACTGATATAATGAAGAGAGTCTGAAAGCTGAAGGATCAGCCCACAGTGGTGCCAGCCAGGCCTGTGAGTGGAAGGCACCTGGTGATGCCCCACGCCTGCTCCAGCAAGGGGAAAGCAGAGCAGCTCTGTGCCAGGGCAGCACATGTGATGGGCACCTCCCCACTGGTACAGGCTCTCTCCTTGCCTGCACCTGGCAGGGGGCCCATAAAGAACGGGTCAAGAGCTCACTCCTTTCACTTCCTTGTATCCACACATCCTGCTACAGCACCAAGACCTACTGACTCCCTACTGACTCACTTCCAGCCAAGCCCTGGCCTCAGCCTCCCTGCCATGTGCTGCCCACAGGGCTGGCCTCATGCACAGAGCTCTGGACAGCCTCTTGCCATGAGGCCAAGCATGCTGAGCCAGGGCAGCAGGAAGGGGGTAGAACCTGAGAGTGCCAGCACACAGCTAGGGACCTCTGCAGCAGGCTGTGTGCAGGGACTGGAAGCAGAATGTGTCACCAACAGCACAACACTGCCTGCTGTTTTCAGGCTACAAACAAGTTTTCCCCTGCTCAAAGGCACTGGTCAGAGGTGGCTGTCTCTGCTGCTCTCCAGTCTGCAGCATCCATGGCTGCAGACCCTGGCAGCAGAGTCAATGCTGCACAAGGAGGTTGCCTCTGTGCTCCTGTGGTGCTCACTGAGCAGGATCAGGCCTGGGAGGCACTTGGCTTCCTCATAGCTGGCTTTTAGAGACTGAGGTGGTGGCACCTTGCTGCTGAGCAGCAGGGAAACAAAGGAGGCTTCCAAGGGTGCAGGCTATGAAACCTTCAACTCACAGATCTCACAGAATCACAGAATGCATCAGGATGGAAAAGACCCTCCAAGGGCATCTTGACCAACCACCTGCAGGCAGCAGGGACACCTCCAGCTAGAGCAGAGCTGCTCAGAGCTTCAGCAAGTTTGACCTTGAATGTCTCTAAGGATAGGACCTCAACCACATCCCTTGGCAGCCTGCTCCAGTGTCTCACCACTCTCATAGTAAAGAACTTCCTCCTAATGTCCAACCTAAATCTACTCTGCTCCAGATTCAAACTAACTAATTGGAAGCCCTTAAGAAGGGCTTCAGAGTGATCTTCTCTGCTCTTCTTGGGACTGCCTGGCAGCAGATGCCCTGCACCCTGGGCAGCAAGAAATTGTTTCAGCTTCAGAGAGGCAGCTGCAAAAAGCAGAGACTCCTTTTGCCAGGGGAACTTCTGATGGTCAGAAGTTCACTATGGACCTGCTGGGCAAAATACAGCAAGGGCTGAAACTGTGAGCAACAGGTGGGAACTGGCAGGGGTGATTCCCCTGGCACCCATCCTTACCCTTCAAGGGATTGTTCAAGGATTGATTTGGGTTTTCCCCCTGGGGGTGCTGGCCTTTGCAGAAGCTGCAGGCGGTACTGCTAAGCCCTGGCCCCAGTGGTGAATGGAACCCAGCAGTGCACCTTGTGTCTTATGGTGCTGCTGGAGCCACATGCTTCTGGGGACAGAGGTGGGTGGACAGAGAGACTGAAACGTGGAGCAGACTTCTTGATAAACAGCCAGGTCTAGCTCCAGCCCAGAAGCTTGGCCAATACCATCAATGGAGCTAGAACAGGAAGGAACTAGACTGCATCCATCTGGTCATCATTAAGGAAAGCTCTGAACAGTTAAGTAATGAAAGACTGGGAGATGTGACTTTAACCCTTCCAGACACATACAGTGCCAACAGGCTTCAGCTGCTGGCTGTGGAAGAAACATGCTACCAGTTCTGCCATGGTGGTGTGCCCCTGTGCAGTGAGACCCTGGTGTGCCCCTGTGCAGTGAGACCCTGGTGTGCTCCTCTGCAGTGAGACCCTGGTGTGCCCCTGTGCAGTGAGACCCTGGTGTGCTCCTCTGCAGTGAGACCCTGGTGTGCTCCTCTGCAGTGAGACCCTGGTGTGCTCCTGTGCAGTGAGACCCTGGTGTGTCCCTGTGCAGTCAGACCCTGGTGTGCCCCTGTGCAGTGAGACCCTGGTGTGCTCCTCTGCACTGAGACCCTGGTGTGCCCCTGTGCAGTGAGACCCTGGTGTGCTCCTCTGCACTGAGACCCTGGTGTGCTCCTCTGCACTGAGACCCTGGTGTGCCCCTGTGCAGTGAGACCCTGGTGTGCTCCTGTGCAGTGAGACCCTGGTGTGCTCCTCTGCACTGAGACCCTGGTGTGTCCCTGTGCACTGAGACCCTGGTGTGCTCCTCTGCACTGAGACCCTGGTGTGCTCCTCTGCAGTGAGACCCTGGTGTGCCCCTGTGCACTGAGACCCTGGTGTGCTCCTCTGCACTGAGACCCTGGTGTGCTCCTCTGCAGTGAGACCCTGGTGTGCTCCTGTGCACTGAGACCCTGGTGTGCTCCTCTGCAGAGAGACCCTGGTGTGCTCCTGTGCACTGAGACCCTGGTGTGCTCCTCTGCACTGAGACCCTGGTGTGCTCCTCTGCAGTGAGACCCTGGTGTGCCCCTGTGCAGTGAGACCCTGGTGTGTCCCTGTGCAGTGAGACCCTGGTGTGCTCCTCTGCAGTGAGACCCTGGTGTGCTCCTCTGCACTGAGACCCTGGTGTGCTCCTGTGCAGTGAGACCCTGGTGTGCTCCTCTGCAGTGAGACCCTGGTGTGCCCCTGTGCAGTGAGACCCTGGTGTGCTCCTCTGCAGTGAGACCCTGGTGTGCTCCTCTGCAGTGAGACCCTGGTGTGCCCCTCTGCAGTGAGACCCTGGTGTGCTCCTCTGCAGTGAGACCCTGGTGTGCCCCTGTGCACTGAGACCCTGGTGTGCTCCTGTGCACTGAGACCCTGGTGTGCTCCTGTGCACTGAGACCCTGGTGTGCCCCTGTGCAGTGAGACCCTGGTGTGCTCCTCTGCAGTGAGACCCTGGTGTGCTCCTCTGCACTGAGACCCTGGTGTGTCCCTGTGCAGTGAGACCCTGGTGTGCTCCTGTGCAGTGAGACCCTGGTGTGCTCCTCTGCACTGAGACCCTGGTGTGCTCCTGTGCAGTGAGACCCTGGTGTGCTCCTCTGCACTGAGACCCTGGTGTGCCCCTGTGCAGTGAGACCCTGGTGTGCTCCTCTGCACTGAGACCCTGGTGTGCCCCTGTGCAGTGAGACCCTGGTGTGCTCCTGTGCAGTGAGACCCTGGTGTGCTCCTCTGCACTGAGACCCTGGTGTGTCCCTGTGCAGTGAGACCCTGGTGTGCCCCTGTGCAGTGAGACCCTGGTGTGCTCCTGTGCACTGAGACCCTGGTGTGCCCCTGTGCAGTGAGACCCTGGTGTGCCCCTGTGCACTGAGACCCTGGTGTGCCCCTGTGCACTGAGACCCTGGTGTGTCCCTGTGCAGTGAGACCCTGGTGTGCCCCTGTGCACTGAGACCCTGGTGTGCTCCTCTGCAGTGAGACCCTGGTGTGCTCCTCTGCACTGAGACCCTGGTGTGCTCCTGTGCACTGAGACCCTGGTGTGCTCCTCTGCAGTGAGACCCTGGTGTGCTCCTCTGCACTGAGACCCTGGTGTGCACCTGTGCACTGAGACCCTGGTGTGCTCCTCTGCAGTGAGACCCTGGTGTGCTCCTGTGCACTGAGACCCTGGTGTGCCCCTGTGCAGTGAGACCCTGGTGTGCCCCTGTGCACTGAGACCCTGGTGTGCTCCTGTGCACTGAGACCCTGGTGTGCCCCTGTGCAGTGAGACCCTGGTGTGCCCCTGTGCAGTGAGACCCTGGTGTGCTCCTCTGCACTGAGACCCTGGTGTGCCCCTGTGCAGTGAGACCCTGGTGTGCTGCTGTGCACTGAGACCCTGGTGTGCCCCTGTGCAGTGAGACCCTGGTGTGCTGCTGTGCACTGAGACCCTGGTGTGCTCCTGTGCAGTGAGACCCTGGTGTGCTCCTCTGCACTGAGACCCTGGTGTGCTCCTGTGCAGTGAGACCCTGGTGTGCTCCTCTGCACTGAGACCCTGGTGTGCTCCTGTGCAGTGAGACCCTGGTGTGCTCCTCTGCAGTCAGACCCTGGTGTGCTCCTGTGCAGTGAGACCCTGGTGTGTCCCTGTGCACTGAGACCCTGGTGTGCCCCTGTGCAGTGAGACCCTGGTGTGCCCCTGTGCAGTGAGACCCTGGTGTGCTCCTCTGTACTGAGACCCTGGTGTGCTCCTCTGCAGTGAGACCCTGGTGTGCTCCTCTGCACTGAGACCCTGGTGTGCCCCTGTGCAGTGAGACCCTGGTGTGCTCCTGTGCACTGAGACCCTGGTGTGCCCCTGTGCAGTGAGACCCTGGTGTGCTCCTGTGCAGTGAGACCCTGGTGTGCCCCTGTGGATTGAGACCCTGGTGTGCTCCTGTGCAGTGAGACCCTGGTGTGCTCCTCTGCACTGAGACCCTGGTGTGCTCCTGTGCACTGAGACCCTGGTGTGCTCCTCTGCAGTGAGACCCTGGTGTGCTCCTGTGCACTGAGACCCTGGTGTGCTCCTCTGCACTGAGACCCTGGTGTGCCCCTGTGCACTGAGACCCTGGTGTGCTCCTGTGCAGTGAGACCCTGGTGTGCTCCTGTGCACTGAGACCCTGGTGTGCTCCTCTGCAGTGAGACCGTGGTGTGCTCCTGTGCACTGAGACCCTGGTGTGCTCCTCTGCAGTGAGACCGTGGTGTGCTCCTGTGCACTGAGACCCTGGTGTGCTCCTCTGCACTGAGACCCTGGTGTGCCCCTGTGCACTGAGACCCTGGTGTGCTCCTGTGCAGTGAGACCCTGGTGTGCTCCTGTGCACTGAGACCCTGGTGTGCTCCTCTGCAGTGAGACCCTGGTGTGCCCCTCTGCACTGAGACCCTGGTGTGCCCCTGTGCAGTGAGACCCTGGTGTGCTCCTCTGCACTGAGACCCTGGCCTGGCTCCTCTGCTGATCTGGCGATTGCTGGCCAGCAGGGTTTGGATGGAGCTGTCCCCAGCGTCAGAGCGTCTCAGAAGGGAAGGATGGAGCAGGGCTCATTTCTCTGCTGGTGGGACATGAAATGGAAGGGCTGAGGGTTTCCAGGCTGCAGGCTGAGTTGAAGGAAGCTGAGATGTTTTCCCTGCCCTGGGCCTGGGCTTCTCCTGGCACTTGGCAGGAAGCACTACCTGGCCATGGGGCAGGTGGTCCCTGCTGTTTCCAGCACTGACAGCCACAACCTGCCACTTCTTTTTGACCACTCCAGGGTGGTCCCCCCTGGCATGTGCTGCTGGGGATGGATGGATAGATGGATGGATGGATGGATGGATGGATGGATGGATGGATGGATGGATGGATGGATGGATGGTGGCTGCCATCCCCAGGGTGATGGTGGTGCCTGCCAGTATTGCAGTGTCCTCTGAAATTCAGCCAAGCCCACCCCAGGGTCTGCAGAAAGAGAGCTCCCATCCACTGCAGCAAGAAGGAGCTGCAGGCAAGGCACAGGGAGAAGAGGCAGACAGAGAGATGGAGCTAATGAGGTGGAGGGAGAAGGGACATGAGGGACATAGAGCTAATGAGATGGAGAAGGAGGAGGCAGCCAAGAGGGCAGGAAAGTGGAGTGCACTGTGGTGGGTGCACTGAGGTGGCTGCAGGATCCTGATGCTGGCTTCTGCAGGGCCGGGGAGCCTGCCTGGGCTGACAAACCTGTCCTTGGCCCTTGGGCTCACCTCACACAGGCATGGAGGAGGGACAAGCACGGCTGGAGCCTGGTGAAGTGGCACCAGCAGCAGCAATGGTGAGCAGACAATGCTCCTCCAAGAGAGGAAGGGTACACAAGAGACATGACAGCAGGACGTTGCACCCAGAACTACTGCCCTGCCCTGTCCAGAGCACAGCTCTCACCTGCCCCAGTTGGACCTTGCAGTGTGTCCTTCCCCTCCAGGCAGTACCAGCCTTTTGCCAGTTCCCTGTATAATGACACCAGCCAGCTGAGTGTAGAGAGAAAGCTGCAACCTGCACAGCCCTGGAGTGCCAAGCACACTGCAAGAAGCCTCCAACCCCACAAACCCCCTGCCAGGCCAAGTGTTTGGAGAAGGAAACCTTTCAGGACAGAAATTTTCTTCTGCCACACTCATAAAAAGCTGCTGGGCCCAGGACCACCACGCTGAGAGAGGCACCACTGCCTTCCTGCCCAGTGCCAGCTCCCCCGTTCAGCACCCAAGCCATGATGAAACCATACAGCCAGGGGTGCAGAGACCTCAGCTTCCCTTCCGTGTCCCTGCTCAAGCAGCTCAGCACAGCTCTGATGTGCACTGACCCCATCACAGGCTGTGGGCTGGGATCTGCAGCTCGTTCCAGGGAAGGTTCCACCACCAGAAGTCACCTGCAGCCCTCCACTGATGCCAAAGACAAGCCAGCCCCAGCTCTGAGTCTCGATGCTGCATCATTAATATGGAAGACAGCCGAAATTTGCTGCATCAGAGGAAACCCAGGCGCAAAGGACCCAGCCTGGGAAAGCTGTCAACTGAGCTCCCTTTGGGGGAAAAAAGGGAAACACCCTACAAGCACAGAGAGAGTGCTGCAGAAATCCATGCTGGCCACCCTGCTGCCTCCATGCCCCCCAGCAGGAATGGTCTGCAGATGTTCTGGGAAGGGATGCAGCTGTGTGCAAACCCTCGCTGCCACAACCCGTACACAGCATGCACCAAATGCACTGTGGCTGCAGCCACCAAGCACTGCTCAGCTGCTGGCAGCCTTCAGGGGAGGGAAGATTCTGCTGGGTCCTGCCACCTGAGGACCAATGGGAGTGATGCTGGCAAGGGCCAGAGAGCCTTCCTGAGGGGCTGAAGGAACCTGAGGCAATGCAGGGGGTAAGTAATGCCTCAGCAGAGACTTGCAGCACCCTGACATGGCTCTGTGGGTAACCCTGAACACAGCCAGCCCAGGTCCCCCTCCTCCTCTGATGCCTACTTACCACAGGGTGCCCCTCTGAGTGCCTCCTGCCTTGTACCCTCACTGTGCTGGCCCTGCTGTTGGCCTTAGCTCTGAGAAGCATCACTCAGGCCCAGTGAGCTTTGGGGCTGAGGTGTGCTGTGGGGTTGTGGGACAGGTACCAGGCTCCTCTGCCACCTCACTGCCTCACTGAGGCTTCCTTGGGCTGGAGGAGCCTCTCCTGCACTGCAGAGCAGGGAAAATGCAGCACTTGTTCAAAGGAAGTGAAACAAAAGCAGGAGACTTACAGAGAGCCCTTGTTCCAGCGAGTCTGTATTCACGATAATGGGAGCAGGGTTGGCCTGTGAGGAGACAAAAGTGGGATGTCATCGAGCTGAGAGATGGACCCAACCCTGCATGGTGCACTGCCTCTCCCTCACACCACCACAGACCCTCCAGGCCAGGCAGAAGACAGCAATTCAGGCAGGGCTCTGCTCTTGTCCCTCCTCTGGGTGCCCAATAGCCCTGGCACAGGAGCAGAGCCACAGCATGGCTCTGGGCATCAGTCCTCTCCTCAGGCTTGGTGTGTCTTGGTTGCTAGGAAGGAGACAAGGAAGGCTAGAAACTCTCCCAGCCTCGGGCCAGAATCCCACCAGCACCAATATTTACTTGAACTCCAGGTAACTGAAAGGATTAGGAAACAGGAGGTGTAGGGAAGGATATATTGCCAGCAGTCCAGCCCTGAGGCCTTCATATACCTTTCAGCAGCTGCTTCTGCTCCTCCTAAGCATGGGGTGACCATGCCTTGGGAGAGGTGACAGCATTTGGTCCCTCATCATCATCATTACCCTTACAGTAAATCCTCTGTGTGGCAGCCTCAGTTCACCCCCACACTACCGCACACATGTCCCCCACTCTTGCAGGGCTCCCCATAAACTCGTCTCCAGCTCCTCCTCCTGCTGGGCTGCCCTCTGCCCGTTAGGCTGTTGCGCATCACACGAGGGACACAGGCACAGAGAGCAAGGGCAGGCAGGAGGAGCCCCTAGGGATGAGGCCCTGAAGGAGGCAGGCAGGGAGGCAGGCAGGGAGGCGGGGAAGGAGGAAGGGAAGGAGGCAGGGAGGGATGCAGGGAAGGAAGCAGGAAGGCAGGCATGCCGAGGGGGACGCAGGGATGGGGAGTGCCCGGGAGCGGGGCTCGGGCAGCCGCCGCCGGACGCGGCGCGCCGGAGCTGTCCAGCGCCGCAAGCTCCTGAAGGCTTCCCGGAGCCGCTTCCCGGAGGCGCCGTGCCCCAGCGCTGCGGGAAGGCTCCTGGCTCCAGCAGCAGCAGAAGGAGGAACCGTAAGAAGCGATACACTGGAGGTGAATGACAAGGCAGACAGCTCCTGCCAGCGTGCAGCAGCAAGCGGTGCAAAACCTGTAAGGGCAGGGGCGAGTCAGGACTCACAGCATCATTCCCGGGCTCGGGTGGGACAACAGCCAGAGCGAGACTGGAAATCAGAGAGCAGGAGCTACAAGGGGGTGAACCCTCTGCCTCAGGGCATCAGAACCATCGAGACAGGGCCAAGAGCAAGCAAGGCAAGGTGTGGGGTAGAGCAGCAATCAAGAAGTGTCTGTTCCTTAACAGGGGAAGTTGGATGGCACAGCCCAATGGCCTCTGTGGCTCTGGGACATTTCCACAGGACCAGGCTACCTCCTCAGTGCCCTCCTCTGCGTTTGAACCCACCCCAGCCAGAAACCAACCTCCTCACATAATCCAGCATGGCAGACACAGAATCACACAGGATCACAGAAGGGTTGGAAGGCACCTCTGAAAATTACTGAATCCAAACCCCCTGCCAGCAGGATCACCTAAAGCAGATCTCACAGGAACACATCCAGGTGGGTCCCAAGAGTCTCCAGAGAGGGACACTCCACCACCTCTCTGGGCAGCCTTCCCCAGGGCTCTGCCAGCAGAGAAGTTCCTTCTCATGTTTAGAGGGAACTTCCTATATTCTAGTGTATGCCAATTACCTCTTGTCCTGTCAGAGAAGAGCCTGGTCCCATCTTCCTGACACCCACCTGTCCTCCTGACAGTCCCCATCCCCCCTTTTAGTTGGCTCTATTCCTGGTGATTCTCCCTCTCTGCTCTGCTCTCACAAGACTCCACCTGGAGTAGTGCACCTGGCTCTAGGTCCCCCAGCATAAGCAGGACAGGGACCTGTTGGAGAGAGTCCAAAGGAGGGCCACAAAGATGATGAGAAGGTTGGAGAGCCTCTTCTGTGAAGAAAGGCTGAAAGAGTTGGGATTGTTCAGCCTGAAGAAGTGAAGGCTCTGGGAAAAGCTAATAGTGGTCTTCCAGTCCCTACAGGGGGCTTATGAGAGGGCTGCAGAGGAACTTTTTATGAGGGCTTGTAGTGATAGGACAATGGATAACAGCTTTAAACTGGAAGAGGGTAGACTCAAACTAGATATAAGGAAGAAATTCTTCACTGGGAGCAGGTTACTCAGAGAGGTTATGGATGTGGAAATGTTCAAGGCAACTTTGGATTGGGCTTTGAGCAACCCAGTCTAGTGGAAGGGGTCCCTGCCCACGGCAGTGAGGCTGGAACTACTTTGTCTTTGAGGTCACTTACAACCCAAACCATGCTGTGATTCTGTGACTTTCCTCATTTCTCAGGTGGGAGAGTGAGGAATCAACCAGATTGTGGCTTAGAAGTCATCCTGGAAGGTTCTGCTCTCAGGCAGATGGAGCAGGAGGCAGTTCCTGCGATGTATTCCGACGCTTTCTGCTCTCTCCTGCATCCGTAACTATTGGTTACTGAGGCACACTTTTAATGGCAATTCATTCTCCAGCTCAGGCAAACATGACCACTTCCAAGCACTGCTGCCAAACTCCTCCCACACACATGAGACAAGCACAATTTTCAGGTCCAGTGTCTCGGGATCTCCGTGGCCCAGAAGTGAGGGTGAGCTGGGAATATTCCCCCCCCTGGCAGCACACCCTCCTTGTCTTGAATCCAGCTCATCTGTGAGATGGCATACATTAAACCTGGCACTGCCTTTTATTGGTCCCCAGCGCCATCCTAGGAAGGGATTCCACGTTTCAAGGCAAAAAGGCAGCACTTCTGCTGCCAGCAATTAACAAACAATAGATGTTTGAACCTTGGTGTGCCAGCAGTCAGATCTGATTAGCTGAGTTTCCAGGAAGGATGCGGGAGAGGCAGCCCACGAGAGCGCAGCTCGTCACGTGCCCTGTGATTTACGGCACGAATTCGGCACCACAAATGATGCCTTGGATGCCTCCCAGGGAGAACTGCTCGGTATGATAATCTTATGGAGGCTTTTGCAGGTCCAGCCTGAGTCCTGCACTGAGCCCCACTGCAGTCTCTTTGTTGAATTACTAATAGGCCACAAATCACACCTGGCGTTGCCTGGCCGGCAGCGCTGAGCCCTGAGGACAGCTCTGGGCTGGGCTGTGCGCCGCACATCCTTCGCAGCCATTCCACACCAGTGATTTCTACATCTCAGAGTACTGCTAGGAGCACAATTTCCCACTCAAGCTCCAGATGGGACCCAGGAGATGCTGAATGCAAGTGGCTGCTTGAAGCAAAGTCACACATGGTCAGGAGGAATTCAGACCAGGATACTCCCACTCGCCTCCCGTGGCAAACCATTCCAGCCACTGCAAGAAAGGTGCCTGGGCATTAGCTCTGACTTCCACTTGCAAACACTCCAACGTTTGCACACTGCCTACTCTACTGCAGTCAGTCAACACCCAAGGCTCAGAAATAAGCAGAGCCTGAAAATGCAAAGCCTCTGCCTCCCTCCACCGGGCAGGTCCATGTGCTGAGCCCTCTGCTAGCCAGGGCAGGAGGGGAAATGTCCTCATCTTTGACTGGGCAGCAGAAAGGAGCTGGTGAATGAGGCATGCCCTCAGTCCTACAGGGAAGAGTAATTCATGCCTGGAGAAGCAAGGGGTTGCTACATGCAGGGAGGAGAGGGAACAGAACTGTGCATTCAGGTCACATTCAGTGGGGGCTGTCAGGTCTCTTCCATCCTAGCCATGTCACCAGACTGTTATTATTTGTGCCTGGGGGCATTTATTGATGGAAAGAGAAGAGGTCTAAGCTCATCCCACAGCAGTACGACCACCAAAAAGCCCCAGAGCAGGAGGTGCCTCAAGCTCCCTCCATCAGGCAGAGGTGCAAGGGGCTGCACAAATCCTTGTGGTTGGGGACTGAAGGCTGTGGGGAAGGTAGGGCTCAAGGAAGACCTTGGGGAGGGAGGAGGGTCACTGCACAGATGCAGAGAGGTTGATCTAGGCACAGAGCCAGTGAAGCAGAGGACAGCTGTTGGGAGAAGCCGGGCAGCAACAGGAGTCAAAGGGAAGAGCAGAGAAGGAGGATGAGGTTTGAAGGTCAGAATTCAAGAGCTCCTTGGTCTCACAGGGGCTGAGATAAGCAGAGTCTTGCATTCACCTCTGTCGAGACACCAGCACAGGAGCACTCCACAATGGTCCTGGGAACAGTCACAGCCCAGGTGCTAATGGAAGAAGCAGCAACCTGCCCCACACAGGCCCAAGCAGGAGGCTGGCTTCCTGCAGAGGTCTGCAGGGAGCCTAGAGCCTGTCTGGGGGTAGATGCCTCTGTAGCTGAAGCCAGGAGGCAGCTGAGGCTCTGCATGCAGGGCAGGAGAGATGTCTGCTCTCTGACAGCCCACAGAACTCCCACGCTGGAGCAATGCCACTGCAGCATGTGCAGGGAGCACCAAGGCAAACTGGCAGTGTTTGGGCACACCTCAGGCACAGGATGTGGCCTTTCACTTTAAGGTATCACCTCTGGGCAGCCATCTGAGGGGCACCAGTGCTGTTTGGGTTGCATTCCTGACAGGTGACTGGGCTCAGCAGCCCAGGGTCACTAACACAGTCATCTAGGGACAGCCAAGCCCCAAAACATCTACAGGTCCTTCACATCCATTTTTCTTACTGTCATCTGCTGGGGCAAAGGTAGGAATCTCAGAACATGATGACTTCCTAAAGCTTCCAACCAAAAGCAAAGCAACCATCAAGTGCAAACAGATGAGGTTGATTAGCTTGCTTCTGAGGGCTGAGCCTTGCCCTGTGGCATTTCCCCAAGCCTGCTCTCAGAGCTGGCACATGGGAGTCACACAGGGAGATTCTGATATGAAAGTTCAAGATATTCTCTCCAGAGCTGGAATCCCAAAGCTTTGCAACAGCTTCACATCCTCCAGAGAGTCAGCATGAGGGCCAGCCTGCTGAGGTCAGGAATTAGGCACCTTCTCCAGACCAGTGCGCTGCACACTCTCAGGCTCACAGCAATTGACTGTGGCCACCTATAAACCCATTTCTACCTTTACAGGACACACAGAGCATCCTCCAGAGCTGACAAATGCCAGGCCTAACACACAGAGCTGGTCACCAGAGCAGGAGACCACTGTGCCTGGAGTTATGTGCTGAGGAGTGTGTGGAGCAGGCTGACTGCTCCTGATGCTGGGCTGGTGCATGAGGTTCTCATGAGGAGGGAGAGTCCCATGGTAAAGACAAGAGGTAATGGGGACAAGTTTCTACTGGGGAGATTCAGACTAGATGCCAGAAAAAATGTGGTCACCATTTGAACTATTAAACATTAAAATAAACTCTCAAGGGAGGTGGTAGATTCCCCTGCATTAGACAGTTTGAAGGCCCAGCGTGGCAGGGTGCTGGGCCAGCTCATTTCAACTCTATTCTTACTCTGAAAGGTTGGACAGGATGATCCTTGAGGTCCCCTCCAGCCTGGTGTTCTATGAGAAGCAAAGTCCTAACTCAGCTCTAATTTCTACAGCTTTCCCAGACTGGATGAGAGTGAAAAGGCAGCCTGGCTTTTAGCATCCTTTGCTTTATACCATCTGAGGTGTCACAGTAACACTCTAAAGGAAATGGCTCTGGAGAGAAGTGAAATTCAACCCTTACATCCTTTTAAAAGCTCTCAGGGGTAGAGCCAAGAGGGGAAACGCCCCAAAGGAGCAGCTAAAGAGGGTGGCCACAATGGGCTGCTTGTAGCCCAGCTCCATCTGCTTTGGTTTGCTGTTTTTTTTCACACACAGGAAGCTGTGCATTTGCAGCTCCCAAAGCAGCTGCTCCGTGGCAGGAACCCCGTGGTGCCAGGCACTAGATGTGACACGCAGATGCCATCTCCAGGAGGTGAGGGAATGAGGCAATGCTGGGACAGCAGGGGGGCAGCAGAGTGCTGGGGCAGCGGAGAGGCAGCGGGGGGCAGGAGGGTGGCAGCGCTGCTGGGGCAGAGGGGCGGCCGCAGGATGCCCGGGCACGGCCAGCCAGAGCGGCTCTCTCGGCGCTAATGAATGCAGCCGGAGGGAGGGGGCCGGGTCCCGCTGGCGCGGCGCACGGCGAGCTGCCCTCACACCGCTCACACTGCCAGGCACCGGCACGCTCAGCTGCCCCCTGCCAGCCTCCCCTGCCCTGCACACTGACCTCAGCCTGCCCAGCGCCGGGGCTGCCTCCTGCACTAACTCGGAGCCTAACACAGAGCTGCCAAAACCATCACCTCCCAAAGCACTTGAGATGACACAGCTCCTGCGCACCAAGCTCTGGGCAAATCTGAGGTCCAGGAGGGACAGAAACCTGCTCCTGAGGCTCCTTGTGCCGAAGGAGAGGGAGGGCACAAGCCCTGGCTCTGCTCTTGCCAGAAGGCATAAGCAGGTGGAACAGAAGGTGCTGGCACCGTCCCTCCAGGCTGCTCTGAGCCCTGCCTCTGATGTCTGCATGCCTTCAGACCTCAACTTTAACCCAAGGAAGCTACCTCACAGATGCCCTGCTAGAAATGATGCCTGGCACATTCCTTCCTGGACCAAAGTGTGACTCCCTGCTGGCCCACGAGATGCAGGGCTTCTCCACCATCTCTGTATCAAATCTATGCTTTGCCTTCCTCTCCTTCCCCTTCTCCAGGGGAGATACTCCACACGGGTGCTAGAGGCTGTCTGCCCTCCTCTCAGCTCCCAGTGCTCACCTATGTTTCCTTCATGGGCTTTTGACATGTGCCCAGAGCTGAGGGTGCTTGGGAGTGTTAGAAGGCTGCAGAGCCCCAAGGCAGGGCTGCATCCATCAGGGTTCCCACAGGTTGGGTCAGGGAGAGGGAGCAAAAGAGGATGAAAGCTTGTGGAGTCTGAAGAATTTAATGGCCAGAGATGAGTCTCCCTTCCCTTTAACTGGGCTGGACAACATAACTACCTTTGCATTTTTCCTCACCCACTGCAAGACCAACCTCTGGCTGGCACTGCCTGGGCATGGGGCCACATGTACCCAGAATGCCTGCACAGAAGGGAGCGACGGGCTGAGCCTGGCCCTGTGCTCTCCTTCTGCACGCTTTGAAACAGCCTGGAAGTGAATGATGCTGGGGTCTACTCTGGAGCTTGCAGATGTCCAGCCCCACCGTGTGGACACCCTGCCCATGCTGGCCAGCCAGGCACCAGCTGCTGCCTGTGCCCCTGTGCTTGGCTTCCAGCTGCCGTGGTGGCTCGTGGGCCCTCCTTTTCAGCCTCTGGAAACCATCAGAGCCGGGCTGTTAGGGCAGCGTGAGCAGGCAGGGGTCACAGCAGCAGCAGCGCCCTGCCACTGCACCTTGGCACCAGCCCAAAGCACCACAGCCACCTGCAAATGGGGAGCATGGGACTTGAAAGGTCTCTGGCCACAAGGATCTTTGCCAAAGCCACTGAAGTGCCCAAAGCATAAGGCGAAGACAAGCAGTTACTGAAGATCTAATCTTTGGTTTGGGGCTTCGCTTTTTTTAAGAGTAAGCTTAAATAGGGACTGGAAAAAGCCTTCACTCAGTGGGGAAGGAAGAAAGCTTCCTCAGACAGAAGCTCTGTGGAGTGTAAGTTCCCATTTAGAAACCATTAAGGCCAGTCAGACATCCTGTTCCAGGCTCAGCCCGCTCAAAGAAGTGACCCAGTTTACAGAGGCAGCTCCCCTCTGACCTGCTGGTACCAAATAAAATCGAGACTCAGTTCCTCTTTTCACAGCAAGAGCTGGTGTCATCTGAAAGACTTGCATGCTTTTCCCCTCTGCTCTCATATACATATGTATGGGGGGGCAAAAAAAAGAGTGAATAAGGGACAGTGTTAAAGTAAAGATTTCTTTGCCCCTGTTTTGCCCTCTGGAAAGGTACCACAAGTGGCAAGAACCAGATTTCTCTCGGACAAAAGCAAAGAATCAACCTCAAATTCAATTCCAGGTAACACAAACGTGACAAGAGAAGGGTCTTTAGCACCTCGCCCAGGGGGCTGTAAAGCACCACATGCCCCCCCCCCCCCCCCCCCCCAAATAATGACACCCTGAGTGGTCCTGCAGCAAGCCCCATCCAAGTGAGCTTCTGCAGACTCAGCTCTGAACTTCCTTTCAGGCATTTGGAGCTCGTTAAACACTGTATTCAAAGTGTCTGTCCCCAAGTCCCTGACACTTGTGCTGGATTTGCAGCAAGGGCCCTTGAGGGATCCCTGCACCAGCCCACCTCTGTGTGTGTTACGAGCAGCTGGGAGTACTGGCACAGCCCAGGCCACCCACTACACTGGCACCCCCTTACTGCCAGAATTCTGCCCATTCCCAGAGACTCAGCTGAGTCACAGACACGCCATCCCTCTGCCAGCACCAGGGGCTTGGGGTGGCAGGCAGAGCCCCCACACCTCCACCACACCGAGCTCCTCCTGCCCTGGCACAGAGACCACTGTCCCCTGGGAGAGCATCCTGCAGGAGGCTGTGTGCCGCAGGTGCCCAGCACAAGCCATGGCTCTGGCTCATTAGGGTCTGATTAGTCTTAATGACTTCCTCTCTCTGAGCATTCACAGCTAGGGAAGGAGCAGAAGCTTCTCTCCCCTCACCACGGTACATGACACCTTCAGGGGCTTACCCGGACAAGCTGACTCCTCAGGGACAGTGATAGCCTCTGCTTGCCTTCCACCTCCCATCCTTCTCCACAGGACACCCAGATGGGACCCCTCCTCCCCTGGGTTTCCTGTGGGGCCCTCCTTCCTTGAGCACACCTTGAGGACAGCTGGCAGATCCCCTGGTACTGGGTCAGGACCAGGCTCAGACAGGTTCCAGCCAAGCAGTATTCAAAACCACGGGGGAAAGCATAGCCAAGGGGGCACAGAGAGCATCCCTCCAGCAGGGGCAAGGGTAAGCGATGCCATGGTGGAGGCTGAAGGTCTTCTTGTCATCCCCACGTTCTTCACAAGGAGCCACCTGCTCTACATTGGCTACACCCCAGCTGAAACCTGATTATGCTTGGTGCTAGCTGCCCGGCCAGTGCATGCTCCTCCTCCTTTGGCAAAGTGGCAGGACCATGGCCTCCCATCTCTGGCCAGTGCCTTCCCCTTCCTCCACATGCTGTGCTGATGGGGTCTGTCCCACACCTATCTGGCTTCAGACGCTGTCTTTACAGCTTCAGCTACATCTCTGCTATGGCCACTTTGGACACCAGCTCCAGCACTTCTCCCTGTGCTGCTCCCAGTGTACCTCTAGCACCTCAACATCCCAAAACCAGCAGTGATGTACAGCTCTGGGGCCAGGGTTTGCACATCTGGGCTGGCTGGCAGGCAGCTGGAGAGGACCTAAGGTCACTCCCTCAACTCCACTCTCTAATTTCAACATTAACCCTTAGTGCATTGACAGGATGTGTGGGAACAGTCCCTGTCCAAGGGATCCACATGTTCCAGGGAAGGGGAAAAGTCTTAAGAGATGAATAAAGAAGCCAAGGAGACAAAACAAACTCAGTGAGTTTTGGGAAGGAGCACTGAGAACATCTGACCCTCCTCAGCCCAGGCCAGGGGATGGGTCACAGCAGGACATGGGATGCTCCGGGGTGCGTGAGGGAAACTGCCTCACTGCCATCTGTGTGCTAAGGCAGAAGCTTCCCCAGCAGACACACAGGGAGGGGGAATGACTTTATAGGGCACTAAGTGGGCCTTGGTTCCAGCTGGGCAGCAGGAAAGGAAGGTCAAGACCATGAGAAATATCAGCTGCCTCCTAGGTCTGTGGGGCAGGGGGGTGAGAGCAGGCATGAGGCTGGGTTTGGGGGAGAGCAGCTCAGTGCCTCCTTATAGCAACTCAGCTGGGTGATGACAGCAGGATCACCAGACGGAGATGCCCAAGAAACAAGCTGAGAGGTGAAATCAGATGGAGACAGATATATTAAGAACAGACATGCAGATTTACACATCGTGAGTGAGGAGGTGACAAACGGGGCTGTGGGATGGGAATCAAACTCACAACGAGGGAGTGGAGTGCTATGAGGAGAGCTGGAGAGGGAAGACCCTCCTGGGACTCCGGCTGGTAGGAGGAGATTCTGGAGGAGATGCTGGAGGAGATGCTGGAGGTGGAGGGAGGGCAGGAGTGCCACTAAGAACCACAGAGCTGGGGCTCAGCAGAGGAGGGGGCCAGGAACAGACAAGCTGTGTGTTTGGTGAGGGAGCCAGGCGCAGAGGGCAAGCTTCACTACAGTTGTATCTGCATTTAGGCTGCCAAAAATACCTTTCACAGATTGGTTGTCTTTAATTAAAAGGATGTCTCCTGTGCTCCTGGCAAAATGCAGAGCTCATCTTGCCACGCAGGGCTCTGTGTGCAAGCTCTGGGGGGTGGGGAGAGCTTCCCCACCGGGCAGCTCCTCTCTGCCCACCTCCTCCCACGCTCTGCCAGCACTGGGCAGCTGGGGCAGCAGCGCTTCCCCTACGTGCCCCTCCATGGTGCAAGCACAGACCAAAGGAGGAAAACTTCACCCCCTTCCTGTTTTGGCTTCTCTCCTTCCCTCCAAATGTGGAGAACGTCTTCTTCCCCCTCTCTCCTCCACCTTTCAGTGCAAAGATTTAGCTAATTTCTTCTATGAATAGCACAGGAGTAGCCATAGCAACATCACCCTGCCAACCTCACCACCTCCACTGTCTCCGTGTCCCCGGCACCCTGTTCCTCTCACCCTCCCTCGCATCTCCCCAGGGAACATCTGGGCCTTCAGCCATTCCCCACAGAGTGACCTGCATTTGGCTTTCCACCTGCCCCTTGCTGCTCTCCCTCCTTCCCTCCAGCCACACCTTCTTAGTCCTTGGAAACCCAGCCCGGACCCCCACGGCCTCCCCGAGGCTCTTTCCTCCCCCATCACCCACACTCCAAGAGCCAGGAGTCCTAAACCCATCAGCATTCAAAGGCTCAGCAAAGGCTGCTGCTTCTGCCAAGATGTGCCAACCTGTGCTCACCTACTCCAGGCAATGCCCGAGTGCACAGCAGGGACTAACACAAGCAATGTTTGTGCAAGGAAAAACATCACCTTTGGAGAAACACTCATTGCTGAAGACAGGCAGGGAGGGCCTGTCCCCCTCCTCCATCTGCCTGGCCATGAAACACCTCTGCAAGGGAAAGCCATGCAAGGCTGGCATGCTCCTGGCACTTGCGGGTGACCCTCCAAGAGGCAGAAAGAGGCTGCAGAAAGAGGGGACAGCAGGACAGCACATTTCTGGCCAAGCAGGAACAGCAAACCTGAGGCATCCCTGGGGGCAGAGGGCACTTCCCAACCACAACCTGCACAGCCTGGGGCCCCTTCCACAGCCATGAGTGGAGGTACATGGCCCAGGCACCCCAAATGCACATGAAAACATCACTGATACCTTAGGGAGCCTTATGGGAGGCACTGCTCTGACCACCAGGGTGAACTAAGCCATGAGGCTGGTGAGGGAGAAGGTGCTGGGTGTTGCCAGACCCTCATTTCAGAGAACAGCTCTGGAGAAGGGGCTCTGGCATGGCAGGCGGCTCAGTGCTCCTCTCCTGAGAGCCCGTGGGCGTCACTGTGCCAGGGAGAGGAGGGGTTTGAGCGCTCGGCTCCTCTAGCGTTGCGCATCAGAGATGCTTCCCTGGATCATGCTGCCATTCCTTCCCCAAAGCCAGGAGTCCTCCTCTCACCCCAGTCCAGCAGGGGAGGAGGATTCGAGTTCCCCCTCCGCAAGTGAGGAGGAATAAGGAGGGCACAGGGCCAGCTGGAGGGATGGCAATAGGAAAAATGGAGGACAGCAATGACAGCAAGCACAGGGATGGAGGCTATGGAACAGGGAGTATGGACAGACAAGGGAGAAGAAATGGAAGAGATCTCAGAGGGGAGAAGAAAAGCAGAGCCAAAAGAACGGAGAAACTCCAGAGCTGTCCTCTCTCCCTGTGGTCAGGACTAGAAGGTCTCTGTTGCTGGCTGCTCAGCAGTCTGCTTTGTGTTCTAGAGAGGGAGTCAGAGCAGGGAGCCAATGGACACTGCAGGTGGCAGGAGGTGCAGGCTGAAGCTGGGACCACGCTGGGTGTTGGGCAGCAGGTGTGGGCACACCTCGAGATGCCCCAGAGCTGTGCAGAGGGTCTGCCAGTCCCCATGGTGTCAGAGCACAGGCACCACCATATGCAGCTGGGAGCAGGCTTCCGATGCCGCCTGCGCAGGCGGCCGCGCCAGCACACGCAGCCTGGCCACGCTCTCCTCAGCTTGCCTGGAGGAGTGGGGGGAGGAAAAAGGCTTAAGAAAGAAGTGGTGAAGCTCTCTGGGAGGTGAACAGGCTCCTGCTTTCCTGGGGAAGCCCTCCTGGCCTGCACACCCCTTCCCACCTCTGCTGCTGGAAGTGCTTCCAGGGACAGGGACCTCATTTAAAGGGGTAGCTCTGAAAAATGGCAGCCCTGCCTCTAGCTGAGGCTCTTGAGGACACGGAGGCTGCCTCCTCAGCATCCACAGCATCCAGCCAAACCTATCCAGAGCCCAACACCACCTGGCTGCCTAGAGCCAAACCCATCTTCCTGCTCACAAGCCATGCCCAGCCATTTCCATTGTACCACCTTTCCTCCCTCTGCCCACTGTTGGACTGGGAAGAAGATGGACTCCTGGCAGCTCGGGCACTAGGCACCCTTGGATCCGAAGGGGAGCACTGCTGCAAAGCCTCACTCATTTGCCACACGGCAGGGAGCAGCCCTGCCCGCTCCGACACACACGTCATGTTCTCCATGCAGCCCCCGGGATGCTCACGCAGCCTCACACACTGCTGGCCTCTGCCACTTGCAAGCAGCTTTTTATTTATTGATTTATTTTTGTCTTTCGAAAGGCTAAGGCCAAGCAGAGATCCCCAGTGTGGACTTCCAGAGCAGCCCAAGCCCGGGGGCTCCACGGCAGCACCACAAAGAGACAATGATTCCTCTTCCACCGTTGCAAAAACATGAAAGGCTCCCCTGCCCAGCCTGCCACGGCAGCAATGCAGCTGGCATCACTGCCCTCCCAGCCTGATTGATACCATCTTACCAGGAGCCCTGGGCCAGACCTTTCATGTAAGCAGGAGTGGAAAGGAGGGAGCAGACATGCTTCGTTTCCCTGGTCTTACCCAGCTCCCTGAGACTGCCGCTTGGGATGGAGGGAAGGAAAAAGATATGGATGGGAAGATGGAAGAATGCTTGCCAGGAATCAGCAGGCAAGGGAGAGTGGAGGCTGATTTTGGTGCAAAGAGTGACAGAAAGAGACAGAAAGCAGAACCAGGCTGATAGGAAGGTGGTTGGGGCTTGGGGGTGCTTTCCGTGGCCATCATCTGAATGTCTCGGCTTTGAATCTGATTGTTTCATCCAGAGCCAGAGGCTCAGGCAGTAATGAAGAAAGATCAGGGGAAGGGAAGAAGAGGGCTGTGTTTTCCGAGGGGAAAGGAGGAGAGAATTCCCACTGATTCCCATGTGTCTGCCTGCTACACTGTCTTGAAATCATAATTAGAAGAATCAATAAGAAATCATGTGAGGTTTGCAGCTAATGAATGAAAGGAGCAGCAGAACCGAACTGAAATGCCTGTCTGTGAGGCAGGGTAAATCGTTTTCTCAGACAAGGTCTAGCCTCCATTTTAATGCTTTGCAAACAGACCCAACCATTTTCTAAGCTGCCTTGTGGGTTCAAAACCAAATGGGTCTCTCCATTTAGGGGAGAAAAGGAGACACAGCCCGAGAATGGGTCCTGGAGGAGCACACTAATGGAACGAACGTGTGTGGGAAGGAATGGAGGCAGTGAAATGGGGCAGAATGCACACAGCACGCCAGCAGCCAGAGCAGGGTTACGTAATAACCTCGGGGAGCAGGGACGTAGCAGCAGCGCAAGCGAACCACAACTCAACGGAGAGTGGGTGCCAATTTGGGAGCGCTGGCAAGCGGCACCGTGAGCCCACGAGGCTGCCCGGCAGGCAGCACGCCCTGCACCTGCTGAACACAGCGCCACGGGATGCCCTCCGTGCTGCCCTCCGTGCTGCCCTCCGTGCCGCTCTTCGTGCTGCCCTCCGTGCTGCCAGGGCTTCGGGCAGCGGCACCGCAAGTGGCGAGGGCATCAGGTGGGGTGGCTGACAGACGTCAAGTCCCACGCCTGCCTTATGCCTAGCCAGACCCAGCAGGCCACGGGGAGGCTGCTCACATGCAGAGCTCAGAGCTGGGCAGGACCAGACTGATCAACGGCGATGCCAACCGAGGCGATACCGGCGGCCAGTCCGAGCAACGGCGATGCCAACCAAAGCGATACCGGCGGTCAGTCCGAGCAACGGCGATGCCAACCGAAACGATACCGGCGGCCAGTCCGAGCAACGGCGATGCCAGCCGGAGCAATGCCGGCGGCCAGTCCGAGCAGCGGCGATGCCAACAGGGGCGATGCCAACCGGAGCGATGCCGGCGCAGTCCGAGCAACGGCGATACCAATCGAAGTGATGCCGGCGGCCAGCCCGAGCGGTGCCCGCCGTCCGCCTCCACCCAAGCCGTCCGCCAGGCCCCGGGGGTGCCGCTGCCCCCCGCCACCCTCCCCGCGTTACCCCTCGGCAACCGCCAGCCCCACCCCGCACCGGGGAGCCGCGGCCCGGGGCCGGCCCGTACCTGCTCGTACCAGTCGCGGCTCGAACACGTGCACTCGGGCCACCATCCCGGGCCACTCCCGTTCACCTTGGGCGCGCTCTTTCCCGGCGGCGGCGGCTTCAGCGCGGCGGGGTCGCGGGCGGGGGGCCCCAATTTAGCCTTGCCGCGGGCGGCGGGCGCGGCGCCCCCGGGCGCGGGCAGCGTCTGCGAACCGTAGCCGCCGTACCCGTACTGCTCGTGCTGCCACTCGCCGTAGGAGGGGGGCTCCATGCGCCGCAGGGCCGCCATCCGCGTCACCTCGTAGCACTCGGGGCACTTGCAGCAGTGGTGGTGCTTGTGCATCGCTGCCTCACACCATCGAGCCGGCGGGGAGGGACGGAGGGAGGCGGCGCGCAGGGAGGGAGGGAGAGAAGGAGGGAGGGATGCCTGGGGGGGCGGCAGCGGCCCCCGCCCCGCGCAAGGCGCGCCTCGGCCCCGCGGGTGGGAGCAGCAGGAGAAGGAGGGAGTGGGCTACGGAGCGGCGATCCCGGCGGGGGCGCGCCGCGGCATCGCCCGCAGTACGGCTCAGTCCCGGGGGCGCTGCCGGCGCGGGGTGCGGAGCAGCGGCTCGGCCCCGCCGCGCTGCATGAGGCAGACCGGCCGCGTTCGGCTCGGCTTAGCTAGGTGTCGCTGAGCTCAGACCGACTCGGTTCAGCCCGGTGTCGCTGAGCTCAGCCCAGCTTCGTTCGGCTCCGTTCAGCCCGGTGTCGCTGAGTTCAGCCCGGCTCGGTTCAGCTTGGTCCCGCTGAACTCAGCCCGGTTCGATTCGGTTCGGCTAGGTTCAGCCCGCCTCCGCCGAGCTCAGCCGGCTCGGGCGCGCTCGGGAGCGCGGAGCATCCCCCTCCCCACACACACACCGACCCCCGGCGGCCAATCCAGGCCGCGGAGCCGCCTCGCCCCGCCCCGGCGATGAACGCGAGGGCGGCGGAGCCGCGCTCACTCCCCCGGAGTGGGCAGCCCCCGGGCAGCGGGGCCGAGACCTGCTGCGATCCGCCAGCCGCCCGGCGGTTTCTGCGCTGCTCCCATCGCCCCCCGGCACAGCCAGAGCCCCTTGCCCGGCAGCCCCACGCAGCACCGGCGTCCCCCCTCCTCTTTGACGTGCCGGGCAGCTCCCATGCGGCTGTTCCGCGGTCCCGGCGCGGCTGTGGGCCGCCCCGCCGCTGCGTGGGTGACACCACCAGCAATCACTCCAGTAGCTCTGCCCCATGCTGAAGGATTAAATCATCCAGACCTGACCCACAGCCCAGCGCAGTCTCCCGTCAGCAGCATCTCTGTTGCATACCCACATCACACTGGAACAGGTTGCCCAAGGAGGTAGTGGATGCCGTCTCCCCGGAGGTGTTCAAGGCCAGGCTGCTTGAACAGCCTGATCTAGTGGGAGGTGTCCCTGCCCATGGGAGGGGGGTTGGAACTAGATGATTCCAACCCAAACCATTCTGTGGTTCTGTCGTTCTATGATCAGCTCTCACCCTGCTTGGATGCAAATGTTCTCATGTGCTCCAGCACAGCACCCAGGGGGGTGCCACCCTTGCCCGCTGAGCCACATGTACACTGAGGGTGTAGAAATCCCAAGGCCCTTTGCTGGGCATTCCACCTGCTGCCATCAGGGGATAAAAGCAGAGCAGATGTATCTGCTCCCGATGTAGCCCAGGCAGCTCCTGGCTTCCTGCACAGAATTGTTGGACTGGAGGTTCAGGAGACAGTCACCCAGGCAAATCAAAGGGTAGAACCAGCATAGAATTGGGGTTCTGTGCATTTGTTCCCACGTTGGGTTTGACTTTCCCCCCCTCCCCCTTTGTTTTAATATGGGAAGCAAAATGGCTGTAAGCTCCCTGATTCATTCCCATGGAGGGAATAGGAGTTATTATAAAAATGGCAAAATCAGGCATTTTTTGTTCAAATCCCTTATAGCCAACAACATTTTTGAAGAAGAATTTTTAATGTGATTTTTCCTTACACATTTTAGAATCCTAAACAAAACAAAAGGGGGAAAACAAAATCATCCAGGACTACTTTAGTGTCTCAGTGAATATTAAAGGAGAAGAGCAGCTCAAATTGAAAGGAAGTAGAAGTGGATTGGGAAACTTTCCATTCTGGCAGTTGGGTTAATGATCTCTAAGGTTTTTACCAACCAAAATGATTCTATGATTCTGTTACAAACCCCACATCTGACCAGCTGGAATCTGAACTTGGTCTCCTTATGCCTAAAAGATTTAGCAAGCACTAGGGTGGGTGAGGAATTATTTGAGCTAGATAAATACATGGAAGAGCAAGGAAAGGTGCCATAGGGCTCCAGCAGGATCCAGGTAAAGGGATGAGACCAAAGTGGGAAAAGGCTGCGAGGTGAGCTACAAGAGATGGTGGTTCAATACCCCAGTTCAGGTTGCAGCGTCTGCAGGCTCCTGCTGGCCTCATGCAGCCAGCACACCATGGCCCTGTTCACAAGCAGGGCTGTGGGAGCTGGAAGGATGGGAGGGCCAGCCAGAGAAGAACCCCTGCCCACTCCTTGCTTCTTTAGCACTTCAAACTGCAATACAAAACTGCTTTTGCATTTGACCATCACAGACAGAGCTGCTCCTGCAATGTTTGCTCCCTAGGGCTCAAGTGAAACAGTTCCTTCTGGTCAAAGCCAAGGGGGCAGAGGACAGCCCACACTCAGGACTCATGTTGTCCCCAAGCCCCACAGTCCCCACCACTGTGTCCAGTTCTGGGCCCCTCAGTTTAGGAAAGATGTTGAGATGCTGGAAGGTGTCCAGAGAAGGGCAACAAAGCTGGGGAGGGGTCTGGAGCACAGCCCTGTGAGGAGAGGCTGAGGGAGCTGGGGTTGCTTAGCCTGGAGAAGAGGAGGCTCAGGGGAGACCTTCTTGCTCTCTCCAACTCCCTGAAGGGAGGTTGTAGCCAGGTGGGGGTTGGTCTCTTCTCCCAGGCACCCAGCACCAGAACAAGAGGACACAGTCTGAAGCTGTGCCAGGGGAGGTTTAGGCTGATGTTAGGAAGAAGTTCTTCCCAGAAAGATTGGCCATGGGAATGTGCTGCCCAGGGAGGTGGTGGAGTCACCAACACTGGAGGTGTTTAGGAGCCTGGATGAGGCCCTTGGTGCCATGGTTTAGTTGATCAGATGGTGCTGGATGAGAGGTTGGACTTGATGATCTTGAAGGCCTTTTCCAACCTGGTCTATCCTATCCTATCCTATCCTATCCTATCCTATCCTATCCTATCCTATCCTATCCTATCCTATCCTATCCTATCCTATCCTATCCTATCCTATCCTATCCTATCCTATCCATAGTGTGCAGAGCCTATTCTCCCCAGCACTGCCTCTGGGTTGCCTCGGTCACAGGGTGGATGCATTATGTGCTGCTCCATGCTTAATGCCATGGAGTAGTATTGTGGACACCTTTCACTGGCATCTCCCCACCTGTGAGCTTAGGACAGTCACAATGTTCCTGGACAAGCAAGCCCAGAGTGTGTATCCTTGCTGTGCTGGCCTCATGCAGCTGAGGGTGGAAGCAGCTCTACAGGTAAGCCTCACCCTGATGCTCCCAGGGGCTCTTGCTGATCAATGCTTGATTGTGGGACCCAGGTACACTGTGGCACTGACCCAAAGACCCAGAGATGCAGCAAGATGAGGCCAAAGTCTGCATGCAAGAAAATGCTTTTACCCTGCAGACCTTGGTGCCACAGGACACTGCAGACACCAGGTGGTCACTAAGGCAAAGAAGGACTGGATGCCTGCATGCAAAGCAAGCTTGTTCAGAGTGGTTTTAATCAATGAGCTGTGTTTGTGTGCATGGAAGGAAAGCACACAGTGCTGGCATGCACACCTCAGGCTTTAAGAAATTAGGATCATCTCTACATCTTCTACTGCTCCTTGTGCCACCTCCCAGAGCACATGTGCTAGCCCCGCAGGAGTGGGAGATGCTCCAGGAGATGCTGTACCTCTTCAGCAGCCAGGGTGGACCAGGGGGTGGGGGATGTCATCAGTGCACAGAGGTCATGAGGCAGGAATGAAGTTGAGGTAGAAGATTGCTGCACTGAAGCAGAGCAATAAGCTTTGTAGAAACAGGCAGGTGGGCAGTGACTGCTGTGCCAAAGCAAAAGGGCATGAAGTCCATCTTGGTTACCCACCACCTCCCACCCTGTGGCACCTCTCAGATCTAAATTAATTCACCAATGAAACGTGCCCTGAAACACAATCACAGCTACTGCTCCAGCCAGCTGCAAGCCTCCCTCCATCACAGTTCCCACCCTGGGGTGGCAGAGCTCTGCTGTGCACACAGTGTGCAGAGCCTCGCTGGCCACCCAGTGAGGCTCCCTCCACTACCATTAGCCTCCACCAAAGCCAAGGTCGGGAAGGAGATCCTTGTCTGGAAGAGGCTGAGTTGAGTGGGAGGAAAACAGCAGGGAATTGCATGTGCAGAGTTTGCAACCCCAACTGCTTTCACCTGCCCTGCTCCAGACATGTTTCTGACTCTCCAGTGCCGTGGCAGGGGCAGGCAGGGACGTGGGCATTCACTTAAAGGAGAAGTGCAAAAGCAAAGGGCAAGACATGCTAGAGAAAAATGTTTTACTAAGGAGCTGAGTGAACACTGAGGAGAAGCATTTGGTTTTTCCCCCATGGCAGACTGGAGTGCATCCTCTACAAGGAAGGTCTCTGGTCCTCTCCTGCTTGGTCTCTGGCAGCCCTGCAGGTGAGGTAGCTGTGCATGCAGTGGGCACCCCCACACCACCAGCCCTGGGGTGCCAACATCACTACCCTAACCCTACCCCACTTGCCATTTCACAAAATCAGAGTTTACTCCACAGTCTAAAGCCTGCTGCTGCTTTCCCTGGCCCTTATTGGTCAGTGCCTCGTTGCCAGCTGCCAGCGGAGGGGTCTTGAGCTGCGACAGAGTCCTTCCCTAGCCTACTGCAGCTCCCCTCCTGAAAGCCCACAGGTCCTGCTGAGGCTGCCACAAGAGTTGTTCAGTTTTTATCCATGTGCAGTGAACTGCACATGCTGCCCACTAGCCCCAGTTCCCAAGGAGGAAAAGCCCCTTTGCTGCTGCCTGCTCACAACATCCCCCGGGGCTGTGCAGGGCTCAGGGCATCTCAGTGAGCTCAAGAGGAGGCCAGGGACAGCTCCCAGGGCATCTGCATCCTGCACTTCAGCCAGCCTCAGTGAGCAGCTGCATCTCAGCTACTGGGAGTGGCACTGCTGGGACCCAAAGAGCATCAGCACCTGCAACAGGGAGCCAGGCCTGAGCCTGGCTGGTGCAGTGCCCAGCACCTGCAGGCAGTTGTGGCCACGGTGCCCCAGCGACCTGCACACTGACCAGGGCTAAAGCAACTGGAAGCTGTTTTCCAGGCAAGGGCCTTCATGGAGGCAAGTGACTCAAGGCTATCTCTGGCAGCTGCTTCTGTTACAGGTGAGTATTCCAGGGAAGTGTCAAGAAATCCCTGGAGATAGTGCTATTTACATGGCACAGAGGGAGCATGGAGCTAGAGCTTATCTGCTGTTGCTGGCATTTCAGCTTCTCTTGTCACTTCCCTCCTCTCAAATGAAGTCCTGCTGAAGAGGAAGGCAAGTGTGACCAGGACACTGCGGGGGGAGTTGCACCTAAACCCTCTACAACTACCTGAAGGGTGGTTGTAGCCAGGAAGGGGTTGGCCTCTTCTCCCAGGCAACCAGCACCAGAACAAGAGGACACAGTCTCAAGCTGCGCCAGGGGAGGTTTAGACTCGAGGTGAGGAGGAAGTTCTTCACTGAGCGAATCATTCGTCATTGGAATGTGCTGCCCAGGGAGGTGGTTGAGTCATCGACCCTGGAGGCGTTCAAGGGGAGATTGGACGTGGCACTTGGTGCCATGGTCTAGACATGGGGTCTGTGTTGATAGGTTGGACTCGATGATCCTTGAGGTCCTTTCCAACCTAAGTGATACTGTGATACTGTAAAGCCTTTCTAGGAGCAGAAAATGGGGCAGGCTGAAGGCAGCTCCTTGCAGAGGCAACAGTCACAGGAGTGCTGTCACCCTGCCCCTTGCCTTTAGCCCAAATGGGAGCTGAGTCCCACCTGGAGAATCAAAGCCATGTGTTAGCTCTGAGCCTGGGTGCAGGTGGGGAAAGGGTTAACTTTGTAATGCTGAGGGAGGAAGTGGGGACAGTTTTACGTGGGGGAGGTGCCTTTCTCAACCGAAATCACCTGCAAAAGGCTACCCACCCTCCCAAGCACAGGGCAGGTGTGATGGGTTAAAGTTTCCTCCCAGCATTAAAGCCACCTCAGCAGGTCACAGGGTCTGCAGCCACCCAGCTGAGGATGGGGGCAGGGAGCAAGAGAAAGCAAGTGTGTAGCAGGGAGCAGGCCCCAGGGTGATGAGCAGCAAGGGGAGGAACCAAGTGAACTCGGCTCAGTCTGTCAGCTGGTCTCTTAGCACGAGCAGACTGCCGTCCAGCAGGGGTTTGCAGTGTGCTGTGTCTGTGGCTTGCCAAAGGAGATCCCACCAGGCCCTCTGCGGGGCCAACCGCACAGCTAGTGGGCAACTGGGGCTGGTGGCTCCCGTGAGCACTGGAGGGTTTGCTCAGTCACAGATGAGCAGGAAGGGGCAGGACAATGAACATCTCACAGTGACACTGCTCCTCCCTGCCACCGGCAGCGATTCACGCTGGGAAAGGTGCAGCTGGCACGATAATAACCAGGCACACCGAGGGACCAACAGCCCTTGGCGCTTGCCAAAGAAATTATTCTCCTCCAGGGCAAAACCGTTTTCATCCTATTAATGATCCCTGCTACGTTGCCCAGTGCCACTGTGCCCTTCCCATACCCTTGCTTGTGGCAGCAATGGCACAAAGGTCTTCAATGAACACCACTGGCTGCTCCCTGCAGTTGATGGCCAAGGAGATGTCCTGATGGCTGCGTTAGCAGGGGACAGGTGCAGTGGAGACCTGGGGCAGGTCCCTGCAGCACAGCCCAGACTCCCTCTCTGTAAAGGAGAGCCTGAAGGCTCTATTTAATAGCAATCAGCTGCAGCAGGCTTTATGGATTTCCTGACAGCCTCACAACGCCCACAGCCGCTCCCCCAGTCACCCAGCAGAAACGCTTCTGCCTTGTGCTGGAACACTGTTAGCATGGGCTGGAGGCTGGCTGTGCTCCTGTGGCATGCCCCTAAGGCACAAGGAGGGAGCCTTGCTGCTGCACAAGTGTGGCAATTACAGCACTGACATGTCTTGTGGTTTGTGGGTGCCCAGTCCTTGTGTGTGCCACCTTTCCTTTAGAACAAAGCACAATTCCAGCCCTGTGGAGCAGAGGAAAGCTTTCACAATACAGCCAGGACAGAACTTCACCACAGTAAGCCAGAGTCAGAGGAAGGTAGTTCGAAGTCTCATGGCTTTTTGACATAAGAAATCTCATGGTTTTTTGGTGCTGCACCTTGACCTCCAGCTGCCTGTGCCTACTCTGACCCCATGCAGACATCCTGCTCCCCTGCATCACTAGCCCCAAGCTGTCCCCAAGTGTGCAGCCCTCAAACACACCCTACTTGTGCTGTACAAGGCTGTCAGAGGGCTCAGGCCCTGCCTAAGCTGATGTGACCCTTGGGGACACAAAGCTCCTGTGGGGTCCCCAGTAGCAGCCACCCCTGCAGGAACAAGTCCCATCCTCGGGGTAGGTCAACATTTGGCTCTGAAAATACTGCACTGCTCTGCTCAGACCTGGGCAGCACAGACCTGCCCAGAGGGATCTTAGGTACCAGGGATGCCCTTTCCTCGATTAATTCCACCCTGCACAGGGAACAAAATGGGGACCTCTGTCGGCCCACACATTCTCTTTTTGCCTAGCCAGCTCTGCTTCCTTCCAGATGGAGCAAAGCTCTTCCAGCATCTCCCACTGCACCCAGCCAGTGGCTCATGGGGATGCTGGTGAGCAAGCCCTACAGGCAATGGCTGAGGGAACTGGGGTTGCTCAGGCTGGAGAACAGAAGGCTGAGGGCAGACCTTCTGCCTCTCCACAGCTCCCTGAAAGGAGGCTGGAACCAGGTGGCAACGAGCAACAGAACAAGAAGAAATGGCCTCAAGCTGCCCCAGGGGAAGTTTAGGTTGGACACAAGAAGAAACTTCTTCACTGGCAGGGTTCTGAAAACCTGGCACAGGCTGCCCAGGGAGGTAGTTGAATGCCCATCCCTGGAGGCAGAGATGTGGTGCTGAGGGCCGTGGTTCAGCACCAGCCTTGGTAGAATTAGAGAATGGTTGCACTCAATGATCTGAAAGGGCTTTTCCTAGGACTCCGCGGCGCCTGGTCTGCGCTGTGCAGCCCAGGGCATGCTTTGGCCAGCGGCGACAGTGCCAGCGGCGACAGTGCCAGCGTCCCCGGGGCGCCGGGCATCCCGCACCCCGCCCAGCTCAGCCCCGCCCGCGGCCCCTTTAAGACAGCGCGCGTGGCTGGCGATTTGTGAATGGCTGGCCCCGCCCCCGCCCCGCCCTCCGCCCGCTCGGCCAATCAGCGCGCGGGCCGCAAGGCCGGGGGCAGCTCGCCGGCGTCTCTTAAAGGCGCAGTGCCACCTCCCGGCCGCCCCGCCGCCACCTGCGCGGCAGGAGGAGGCAGCGCCGTGGCGGAAGGCCGAGGTGAGCTCCACGGCGGCTCCCGGCCGGGGGGTGAGGAGGTGCTCCTGGGGCAGCCGCAGCTGTGCCTCAGGAGCAGCAGCACCAGCCCTAGGTGACAGGGGACTGGGGAGTGCCGTGCCACTGCCCTCATGATGGCTTCAGGGCTTGCTTTGGACATGGGGCAGCCAGGTCTCAGGCACTGGGCATCCACAGGACCCAGAGCAGGCTGCTGGGCCGAGTGTCACCCCAGGGGTGACCAGGTCATGAGCTCTGCCACCAAGCCACAACCCAGCCAGGGCAGGCAGCTGGGAGATCAGGAGCAGCACAGCAGCACCAGGCTCTTGTTCTGGAGCAGAGCAGTAGCACAGGAGCACTCCCATGGCAGCACAGCTCCAAAGCTTGCAAAACCTCCCTGCAAAAGCAGCTCCTGAGATTCAGTGATGCAAAACCTACCCCTGGAGAGAGGAAGGGGCTGCACATGCCCAGGGAGTGGGAAGGGGCAGTGCAGCCACGGGACTGTAGCACTCGCAGGGCAGTGGTCAGACCTTGTCCTTGGCTTCAGCACCGGATCAGCTCCAGGACCAGCCTGGGCCTCCCCCTGCACTGCACTGCAGTGCCCCCTCGCTCTGCCATAGCTCCTCTGCTGTAGCCCGGACTGTAAAATGGTCTGGTTTTAAAATACCCCTTTCAAAGTGTGTGTGTGGGGGACACACACATGTCCTGGGCATGCACAGGTGGGAAACTGGTTTGGAGGCTGGGAAAGCAATGCATGCTCTCCATGCCACTGCTCTGGGCACAGGTGCTAGCGTGGCTGAGCAGTGCCAGCCCTGTGAGCTATCTAGGCCACAGACCACAGGAGGCCTTTGCCTGAATCTCAGTGCTTGGAACAACTTTTAGGTGCAATGCCAGCCAAGCTCCTGCAAGGTGCTTTGTACCCTCAGGCTGCAGGGCTCTGGCAGGCACTGCCCTGCAGCAAAGCCTCACTTCCTGCAGCAGGGCACAAGACTGGCTCGAGGCACTTGCACTGCTGCACCCTGGTCTAACCCCCAGAGCAGGGGAAGCAGGAGGAGGCAGCACACAGCAGAGATCACCTTTCAAAGGGCTCATGCTCGGATTCACAAGAGTGAGGATTCCCAAACCCCCACTCAAGCCCTGTGCTCCCCCTGTCTCCCATCATTGCCGAGGATAATAGATCTCTCACTGCAGTCTGATCCTCCCAATCCCAAAGACTAAACCCCTCCACGAGCAGCTACGGTGGTTGCTCTATTTATAACAGAGCCAGCAGTGCTTCTGCTACCAGAATCCTGATTCCCATCCAGCTCAGTGCCATTAAGATGCAGCAACGTTCCCCCAGCTCCAGCGCTCCAGATAGAGAGCAGCTGTCCTGCCAGGCTCTGCCTTCAAGCTCGGTTCCCTCCTGTAAAAAATGGCCTATTTGTTTGGAAGGAACACGCAGGAGATTTGTCCTCAGCCTCCTGAGATGCTGCACTGGCTGCAAGGGGGAGCAGACCGTGGATGGGTAGAGGCTGGGGGGGCACATTCCATGCTGTGGGCAGAGAGGCTCTGGGCTTTGGGAGACCCTTGCTGGTTTGTGCTCAAAGGCTTTGGTTGTGGTCAGCTGTCTGAGGAAGCAAAGCAAGAAAGGAGGGACCTGGGTGCAGCGATGGGGACTTTGCATCAAGGCTGCAGCAGCTTATTTTGGAAAGTTGATGAGCAGAGCAGACTGACCCAGGGGGCACAGCGTGGTGGCTCAGAGATCTCTTGGCCAAGTCACTGGTGTGTCTGGCCCCTGTGCAGTCCCTGTTGGATGGTCTCAGCTCTTGCTTTCAGAGCTAGGCATGAAACCCACCAGCATGAATCTCAGCGTGCAAGTCTCCCCAGCAGGTGTGCTCCCCTGGGCAGGGGCAGACACTTGCACTCGATGGAGGCAAAGAAAGCTGGAGCATGAATCTGGAGGGAGGATGGATGGACTCCAGGCTTGTCTGGGTGATTCTGGAGTGTGGCTGCCTGTGGGACACTGCAAAGCTTCTCACTCTCGCTACTGCGCAGGCAGCGCTGCACGCACTCACACTTCAGACCGGTGATGATGACTTGGATGAATGCATGGACCAACAGCCTCACGTCCAACAAGGCCTTCCTATGTTATGCAGCCAGAAAAGCCTTGAGGTCTGCCAAGGATCTTCCTTTAGTCACTGCTTTCAGACAGAAAGTTCCTAGAGTAGGAACAGGTGGCTACGCATGAGCCTTTGGTTTGGCAGCCTGCTGGCTCTGCTGACTTCATCCTCTGCTGAAGCTGTATGTTGAGCTTGGAGAACTGAGGTCTAAGCATCTCCTTGTCCATTTTACTAGAGCAAGAGCCTCTAGTAAAGATGAGGCCATTCAACCCCCAAAACGTCCACTGAAGTGACAGACACAGATTGTGCTGACCCTTCTTGGAGCAGCAGCATCCTGGGACACAGGCAGTTGGCTGCCCAGCTGGATGCCTGTGCTGGGCTCGTGTATAGCTCCATCTGAGCATGCTGCTGCAGAGAGACACACTTTTGGCTTCAGTGCTTTGGCTTTCCAGCCTCTACCTACAATGTCAAAACACAGAATTGCTGGAGAGCATCTGAATGTGGAGCCCTGAACAACCACCAGGCACAGAACAGCTTCAGTGACACTGGGGCAGCAGCTGAGGCCTTTGGGCTGTGAGCTGCTGCTTTTCTTTCCTGCTTCTCCTAACATTACACATGTTCTCCAAGGTGCATGGGATGCAGTGGGGAGGCTGGGTCCCCCTGGGAGGTGGCTGCTCCCTGTCTCCCACTGCTTGAGCATTGGCCACTTCACAGGATTCTGGGGTTATGGGGCTGATGCTACTGGGCTCCATCTGAGATAAATCTGTGGCCATTGTGTCCTGTAGCCATGGCTGTGGCTGACTGCCCAGCCAGTGCACAGAGAGGAGATGAAGTGCTGGGGGCAGCAAGACCCAGGCAACCAAGCAACATCGTGGGGGACTCCTTGGTGTGGGGGGTGCATTCATTGCCCACACTCCCTGGCACCAGGGACCTGCTTAATTTCCCTGCTGCTCTTTGCAACTGCAAACAGTTACTAGGTGCTTCACTTCTCACCCTTCTTGCAGAGAAGATGAAGAGTGGTAGGGCTGCAGCCAGGGCAGGGCAAGGGAGCTGACTGTGGGCATTCTGCAGCTGCCGCACACCAGCCTCATCCTGACCTGCTGCAGGTGCCCCGAGCTGCTCTGCTAGCAAAGGTGCAGGCCCTGGGCACGCCCTTCTCTTTGGCCTAAGGCAAGCAGAGAAAGGAAAAAGCACTCGGAAGAGGGGCAGGGGAAGCAAGCAGCCACTTGCCATGGTGGCAGCACAGCCTGCCTGGCTCTGCCAAATCTCCTGGGGAGCTCCAGACCTTTCTGGCCTCTGAGCTGTGGGCTTGAGGGAGGCAGGAGCATCCTCTCCAGTGGCAGGTGGGGCGGGGAGGGCTCCTAACATCCCCCTGGGGCATTTCTGCAGGGCTGAGCTGCATCCTTCTTTGGATGCAGGGAGACAAGGGGATGCTTTTGGCCTCTGTCCAGCAGCACCTGGCATGCTGCAGGCATGCTCAGTGACATCCCCAACGGCCTGCTGGAGGGCAGCACCCAGTGCCAGCAAGGCTTCCTGTTCAGCAGTGGTTTCAGAACGTGGAGGGAGCGTCTGTCTGTCTGTCCTTTGAAGCAGTCTTGCTCGCTTTCTCCATCACTTCAAGACCTGCTGGTGGTGTCAGCTGTTGGGCTGCGCAAGGACAGAGCCGTGGGGTTGGCGTCAGGCAGTGAAGCAACCAAAGGCTTGGCAGGCAGGAGGGAGAGGGCTGCACGGACAGGCGGCGCAGGAGGGGCAGCACCTCGCTGGCGCCGTGACAGCGCTGAGGTCAGAGCGGCTGCGGAGCGGTGCGGGGAGGCAGGATCCGCTGGCAAGGGACGAGCAGCGCTGCCTCGCAGGCGCAGTGCTCATCAGCAGCATTGTTCCTCTGCCATTTATCTTTACAGCTGGCTGCTCTCCGCTCCCCTCACGGAGCATGAGAACGGCGTCTGCTGAGGGAAGCAGCCTCCCTGCCAGCCTGTGGGCAAACGGCACCGGCCGTGGAGCATCCTCGAGGACCTTCCCGCTGCAGCTGCACACAAGCCCTGAGCAGCCCTGCTGAGGCAACCGGGGGGGAAGGTTGAAATGGAGGATTTGGCACATAAAACCCCACAAACCCCAAAGCTCAGGCAGGATTGTGCCTCTGAGCGCCTCAGCAGGGTGTTTCTGCTGGCTTAGTCCCTTTGCCCCGTTGAGGGCTGAACATCCACTTTGCCATGGAGGAATGGTTTCAGCCCCCTGAGCCCCCCTGCCAGGGAGCACAGGTTGCTGCTGTATTTACTGCTCCCACTTCCCCTGCAGCAGCCATTTGCAGGCTGCAGGGCTGTGCAGAGTGCACACACATCCTCGCCAGCAGACGGAAAATTTCCTGTTCCTGGAAGCATCTGTGTGGAGAGGCAATTTATTTCTCGTGTGTCTTCCTGTCTAGAGCAGGTCATGGTGGCTTTTGCTGTGTGATCACCACTGGAGAGAGCTGCAGGCAGGGGAGAGGACAAAGCCAGGACGACTGAAAATTTATTTCCATTGACGGCTGTGATAAGAGAATCGCACTCGGTTCAGGCAGGACAAGGCAGTTCATCATCGTGCCTTTTATCAGTGGCAGAGTGTCTGCTAGAGCTCTTGTTCCTGTGCACTGGGGGGGCAGCTGCTCTGCCCTGCCCTGCAGCCACTGCTCTCTGGCCCTAGCACTAAACAGCACCCTCTGGAAAAGCTCCCCCGCTTCTTCTGGGTGCCATTTGCCACCTCAAGTGTTCTTCTGAAACCCACTTTGGAAATGCCTGTGGCAGAAAGCATGCACCAAAGGCTGGGGAGCAGGAAGTCACTGTGGAGGAGGGCAGGAGCTGGCTGTGTGGGTGGTACACTGCCCCAGCACTGTCCTGCACGCTGGGGCTGGTGAGAACCAATACAGGAAGCGATGCTGGGCAGCAGCTGAGGTGTCCTCAGTGCCTCCCTGTGGTCCAATGGCACAGGCTGCTCCCAGGCACAGCCAGTTCTGGGTCATGGTCTGGAGTGCTGACATGGGGCACAGCTGAGATGCTCTCACTCCGTGGCAGTGGGGCTGCTGTTCAGCACTGAAGATGCAGTCTGGGGTTCAGGCTCAGCACCATGTCAGAGGCCTCTGTATCCCAGCACTGCCACAGCAACAGTGCTCAAGCCTGCAGCTCTCTAGCAGCACTTGGTCTCAGTCTCCAGGAAAGCTGCTGGGTCTCCATGGAAAGCCACATTGCAAGCAGGACTGCAGGGGTGGCTAAGCCCAGCACTGACCAGTACTGTCCCAATGGGGTTTTGCCTCCAGGACCCTGCTCTGCCTGTAGCCAAGATGTGAAGCTGACATCCTCTGGGATGAAAGAGATTGCAGATGAGAAAGCCCTGCCAGAGCACAGCCCTCCCAAAGCCCTGTCCTGCCCAGCCAGACCCCCACACCTCCTCCCCCTTGGGGCAGTGCCCCCTGCTTTGGGCCAGCAGCTGCAGTCCCTGGGGGTGGGTGACCCCAAAAGCAGCAGTGCCTGGTACTGAGGACAGGCTCTTGGCCCGGACTGACACAGGCTAAAAAGGAGGAGGCTGGAAGGCAAAAAAACCCTTCAGAAAAGAATGACAGGAATTATTTCAGGGCTGAACAACCTGCCTCACACCGAGCAAGCGAAGGAGCCAATCTGTTTAGTTTATGTAGAGGAAGTTCTGAGGGAGCTGAAGCGCATCTATAAATACCTACACGTGGGGAACATTTCTGATTGCCACGGCCCTTTATCCTGGCAAACAAAGGCAGCAGAATTTCCTGGGGCTGGGAGCTGAAGCAAGAGAAATCCAGGTTACCAGCAAAGTGCAGATCTCTAATGGGGAGGATAAATATCCATCAGGCCAGCCAGGCAGGGGACACAGCAGATTGGCCAGGACAATGGCTCTGAGCTGGGAGAGGGGAGGTTGAGACTGGAGATGAGGAAGAAATTGTTGAGAGTGAGGGTGGGGAGACTCTGGAACAGGCTGCCCAGGGAGGCTGTGGCTGCTCCCTCCCTGGAGGTGTTGAAGGCCAGGCTGGATGAGGCCTTGAGCAGCCTGTGCTGGTGGGAGGTGTCCCTGCCCATGGCAGGGGGCTGGAGCTGGATGAGCTTTGAGGTCCCTTCTAACCCAACCCGTTCTGTGAGGCTATGAAGTCTTACAATCAAAGCACAGTGGCTGCTGCTCAAGAAGACATAGTGATGCAGCCAGATGTTGGGGGCTGGATGCAGGACCTACTGCACTGCAGAGCCTGGGAAGGTTAGGAAGAAAAGTCTTTGGTGTCTGAGTGCCCCTGGCTGAGCAGAGCCTCACCCCTTGTGGCTTTTGCCCCCTGACTCTCCCATCTGCGGCTGTGGCTCCCTCGCACCGGCGAACGGAGACCAGCAGCTGAGCTCAGCCTCCTGGCACATCCAGCAAAGCACTGTTCCACCCTCCCACAACTGGTCAAGATATGGTGAATGTTGGAAAATGTGGAGAGCAACAAGAGGAAAATGAGAAATTAAACAGTATGGGGGGGGGTGGAAATGGGGCATGACCCATTTTATTGCACTGCCAAATAGGAAGGAAAGAAGAGAGAAGCAGCAGCAGAGTGGTTTTCATATTTAAAATGTTTCAGAAGAAGATCTTGACTCAGCAAACAAACATCATTGCAAGCTGTGCCGAGGGAAAAACAACATTTCCAAGGAATTTGAAATCTGTGGTGAGCTCCTTCCAACCCTGGCCCCTTCATTCCTCCACAAAATGCATTTTGCCCTGCGTCCGTCCCTAGAACTCCCCTCAAAGGCACCGCCCAGACACTGCTCTTGCACCAGGAGGAAGCTGAGATTCACAGAGCACATCCAAGTCAGCAGCACTTCCAGGTCAAAAAGGCAGCAGAGAGGAGTTCTCAGCAAGCTGAGGAATGGACCTGCCCTTTGAGAGCCCAGAGGAGAAACGCTGGAAATCTGCAGCGTGGAAGTGTGCCAGCACTGGGGCCAGGAGGGACAGGGTTGGGAGGATTCCAGCTCCACACAGACTCTTTATTTCTGCACCACATCCACCTGCGCTGAGGGCTGACACCAGACCATGGTGAATGCTACCACGGGGGGGATGATTTCAGTGTCATCCAGCCCCTGGCACAGGGCACTGCTGGATCTCCCAGCCTGAGCATGTCCAGAGTGGCCATGAGGACACAGCCTGAGCATGTCCACAGCAGCCATGAGGGAACGCTGTAAGGCTCAGGGGAAAGGAAAATGCCTCCCTGGCACCGTCCCCATGGTGCTACAGGCAGGCGGCCCCGGTGCCGGCCCCTCAGTGCCAGCCGCTGGCCAGGCTGGCAGGGTGGGACACAGCGTGGGGCGCATGGAGGCTCACCTGGGGCAGGGTGCTGTGAGAGCTGAGCACCAGGCTGCAGATGCTGGCTGGTGCCTCTGTCCTGCGAGCTGTCACCCTCACCAGCCGCGGCGGCGTCCCGGAGCCGCTGTCCCCAGCACCTGCGGGAAGCCTCTGCTCACCGTCCCGGGAGGCATCCTGAAACGAGACAGGGGTTACAGGGTAAGGCAGGCCAGCTGCCTCCAGCTCCCACCACCACTTCTGGGGGGGCCAAACTGAGCCTTTCCCACTCTGCTCAGCCCACACCTGGAGTGCTGCCTGCAGGTTTGGTCCCTGCTGTACACATGAGACGTGGACAGGCTGGAGAGTGTCCAGGGAAGGGCCAGGAGAAGGATCAGAAACCTGGAAGCCCTCTGCCATGTGAGGAGAGGCTGAGAGAGCTGAGATTGTTCTGCCTGGAGAAGAGAAGGCTCAGGGGAGACCTTATCACCATAGAGCAGGACATAGAGAGTGGCTGCCAGGAGGATGGAGACTCCCTTTGTACAAGGAGTGCCATGGAACAGCCAAGGGGGGATGGGGACAAGGTACTGCTGGGCACATTCCCATTGCACTCCAGGAGAAAATGTTTGCCATGAGCACAGTCAGAGCCTGGAATCATCTCCCAAGGGCAGCAGTGGAGTGCCCTGCACTGGGCAGTTTGAGACTCAGCTTGCCAGGGTGCTGAGCCAGCTCATGGCAACTGCACTGTCACCTGGAGAGGCTGCAGCCTTGGGGTCCATTCCAAACTGGCAGTCTGTGAGTCCCTAGCAGAGTGCTGACAGTGCCTCCAGGGAGCATTCCACTGCCTGTGCCAGCCCTGCCCTGGCACTGGCCACAGGGGCAGCAGGGTCACTGCAGGTGAGGCTTGCGGGCAGGAGGCTCCTGTGCATTGGGTTTGGCTGAGCTGGAGTTCACTCTCCCCAGAGCATCGTCCTAGTGCAGGGCTGTTGCCAGCTGTTGATACCACACTGCTGAGCCCAGCAGTGTGCTGAGCCCAGCACCCAGGCTCTGCTTTTCCACCATTTCCCCCCAGCAGGATGCTCAGGGGGCAGCAAGATCCTGGGAGGGGACAGAGCCAGGCCAGCTGACCCAAACTGACCAAAGGGGTACTCCATGCCATATGAGGTCAGCTCAGACATAAAAGCTGAATGAAAGAAGGCAGTGTGGGGACATTGGTTGGTGGTGGTATGTCAGTGGTGTCCTGGGTGCATCAAGAGTGTTTCCAGCAGAGCCAGGGAGGTTCTACTCCCCCTCTACTATGCCCTAGTATATTGCATCCAGTTCTGGGTTTCCCAGTTCAGGAGGGACAGGGATCTGCTGGAGAGAGAGTCCAAGGGAGGGCTACAAGGATGCTGAAGGGACTGCAACACTGCCTGGGGAGGAGAGGCTGAGAGCCCTGGGGCTGTTTAGTCTGGAGAGGAGAAGACTTAGAGGGGATCTGATCAATGTCTATGAATAGCTGAGGGCTGAGGGTCAGGAAGGAAGGGGCAGGGACAGTCTCTGCTCAGCTGCACCCTGGGATGGGACAAGGGGTAATGGATGGAAACTGCAGCACAGGAGGTTTCACCTCACCATTGAGGAGGAACTTCTGCACTGTGAGGGTCCCAGAGGCCTGGAGCAGGCTGCCCAGAGAGGTTGTGGAGTCTCCTTCTCTGGAGCCTTTCCAGCCCCATCTGGATGTGTTCCTGTGTGACCTGTGCTGGATTCTCTGCTCCTGCTCTGGCAGGGGGGCTGGACTGGAAGATCTCCAGAGGTCCCTTCCAACCCCTAACAATGTGATCCTGTGGTGTCTGTCCTCCTGTGCAGCTGCTCTGTGTACTGGAGCCCTGCTGCTCAGGAGTGACCAGCAATGTTCTCTGCTGCTGGGGAGCAGAGAACAAGACCTGTGTTTGCCCTGCTTCTGCAGGGTCTTGGCTTTGCTTTTCATCCTAATGAATTGCTTCTATCTTGACCCACAGGCCTTTGTTATATTTTCCCCTCTCCCCTGTCCACCTAAGAAGGGGAGTGATGGAGTGGCTTCGGTGGGCATCTGGCCCCCAGCAACCACCACATCCTGCTGCTGGGCAGGGGCAGCTGCCTGCTGGATTTCACATTTCAGCAACACAAGATGCCTCAAACACACTTTTGTTTGAGAAAGAAGGAAGGATTTGATGGCATGGGGGGGCTTGGGCTGCTCAGTGCAGGATTGCTGGTCTGTGTGCCCTGCACAGGGCACTGTGGGGGCAGAAGGAGCCCCCCTCAAGCTGGCTGTGCCAGGCCCAGGGCTGCTTCCCCACTTGTTTCCACGTGGATTTTTAAATGTCCTTACTGACTGCCACATCTCCTGAGGGCCCCATGGACAGGCCTGGCTGTCACAGACTGGTGGCTGTTGCCAGCAGAGCTTGCTGGGAGGTGGATCAAAGCCAAGGGGACAGGCAAACCCACAGTGTGATCCCACTGCCCATGGGATCACCTCACTAAACCTCCATTCACAAATGCAGACCTGCAGCTTTGCCTTCAACTAGGGGACTGTCAGTGTGAAGAGGGGAAGGAAAATAGAGCTAAAATAGTTTCCAAGTCAGAGGAACACAGATATCTCCTGCACTGACTGTGAGCAGTTTTGTCTCCTCTGTTCTTAATCATCAAACTCCATTAGGGTGTTCCTCCTCCAAAGACATTGCTCCTTCTACTCTGCTCTGCTCAGACCCCACCTGCAGCACTGTGTCCAGCTCTGCTGTCCCCAGCACAAGAAGGACCTGGAGCTGCTGAAGAGGGTCCAGAGGAAGCCACCAAGATGATCAGAGGGATAGAGAACCTCCCCTGTGGGGCCAGGCTAGGAGAGTTGGGGCTGTTCAGCCTGGAGAAGAGAAGGCTCTCAGAGCAGCTTCCAGGACCTGAAGGGCTCCAGGAGAGCTGGGGAGGGACTTGTGACAAGGGCTGGGAGTGCCAGGATGAGGAACAATGGCTTTGAGCATAGAGAAGGATAGACTTAGGTTGGACATTAGGAAGAAGTTCTTTACTATGAGGGTGGTGGAACACTGGAACAGGCTGCCCAGAGATGTGGTGGACAGCTCATCCCTGGAGGTGTTCAAGGCCAGGTTGGAGAAGGCTTTTAGCAATGTGGACTAGTGGGAAGTATCCCTGCTCATGGCAGGGGGTTGGAACTGGATGATCTTTAAGGTCCTGGCAGTTTAGGCCATGCTATGATTCCATGACTCAGCTGCATCATCCCTGTGTGCCACCCAGGTTTGGTGTGCCCAGGGGTATGCAGTGGGAAGCCAGGGAGGGACACATGCAGTGGTAATCTGGGAGGATTATTTCACTGCAAGGAAGAATCCCTGAACTTCTGCATTCCTACCCAAATGTTCCTGCATCCCCAGCCCAGGGGGCTCCCAAAAGGATGGCAGGGGGAAGAGAGCAGCAAGAAGGCCTGCAGAGGCAGAAGGCAATTTCAATTACTTTGGTGCCTTTCAGATCCCTGAGACCCTCCTGCTCAATGCCTGCCCCTCACCTGGTGCTGTGTCTTTCTGTTGAAAACTAAAGAGAATGCAAATAGGAGAGGCAGAAGTTGTCTGAGAGATGGAAAACATCTCTGAAGAGGGGAACTTAAAAGATTCAACCTTCTTCACTTATCATGTGGTGGCTACATCAGAGAACTGAAACACCTCAGTGGGAGACAGTGTCAGACAGGGGCAACTAATCCAGCTGCCAGGGCTGAGCAGAGCCAGGCATGGAGCTGCAGCTATTTGCTTCAGCAGTAATTCAGTTAACACTTGTGAAGCAGAGGAGCTGCACTCAAGCTGTGCCAGAGGAGGTGTGGGAACACCCTGGGAGTGAGCTGCCCTGACTGCTGCGGCCAGCAGCCTCCGGTGCCCCCCGACTGCCCCGGGGCAGCGCCCAGCAGGGCCTGGCGCCGCGGCACCGTGCCGCTCTCTTACCTTGGGCAGGTGCTGGGGCTCTCGGGGTGCAGGGTGGGGCTGGCTGGCCTCATGCTGCTCCCCAGCTGTGCCATGCTGTGTGCCCGGGCTGGGGGGCTGCAGCGGTGCGGAGCGCAGGGTGAAGTCGTAGAATTCATGGATGTCTGCAAAACAGCACAAGGAACATCCACAGGGCAGCCCCGGGACAGGCCTGCCTGGGGCACTGCACCTGTGCCCTCCTGCTCTGCCACACGGCGTCCCGAGACCTCTGTGGGAGGGCGCCTTGGGCAAGGGCTGGGACAGGGCTCTGCTGGCTGCCCAGCCTGGCTGCACTGCCCCCCACGGCCCCTGGAGCAGGCAGGAGGTGCAGCGGGCTGCCTGGCTCAGCAGCAGCACCCCATGGCTGCGGAGGGCAGAGGCATCTCCCCGAGCAACGGCCACATGCTCTAGAGGGGCTTAGAGCACACTGCCCTCAGCAACAGCAATCAAAACCCCCACCCTGTCCTGCTCTCCTTCAGGCTGTGCCAGCCCCTTGTATGGTCTCATGTCCCTTTAGCTCTGTGCCAAGCAGCCCCTGCCTGCCTACCCTGATGCTGCCAGGCTTTTCTCTCCCCACAGCTGCTCCCCAGTGCCCCTGGGCTCCCTTCCCACAGAGACAGGCAGAGAGGGCACAGGGCACTAGGCCAGCAAGCTCCAGGTGTACAAGCTCTAAAGCTGATGGCTACAGCTACATTCTCTCCAAATGCTTCCCAGATAAATTCCCTCTTCCCATCTGGCATGATATTACCTGTGCACTGCCACAGGCAGATGCCAGGTATCCTCTGCTCCACAGAGCATGGCATGACAGTGGGACCTGACAGCATCTGCTGCCCCCAGAGGGGCTGTGGGAGTCCAGACTCTCTCCTGCCCCTGCCAGGGGCATTTTGCCCTCTCCTTGTCACAAATGGAGGTCTGCAGGGAGCAGCAGGGCTGCAATGGGCTTTGCTCCTCCCTAACAAAGTCCCAGCTACTGGGCACCCAAGCAGCTGCTGGCACCCAGCAGTCCCCAGCTCATCTCCAGAGCCAGGTCAGACAGGGACCTCCAGATCCAGCACCTCCACAGGAGCAACAAAAGCCAGTGTGCCCACTACAGGAGTGTTTGATTTCAGCAAGGGCACCACATCAAAAGGGAGAAGCTTTTTTACCAGGAAACTGAAAAGGGTAACAAAGAAGGTAAAAGACCTATGGGGGGCACTGAGCCTGTTCAGGGAAGCTCAGGTGGGACATCAGAGCAAACAAGCAGTGCCTGGCCAGAGGAGACTGTAAAGGCAAGAGGGAGGAAAGCAAGACTGGACCAGAGGGGAAGGGAGGCTATTAAAAGGGAGAAGACATTTGGCCAAAAAGCTGAGGCTGTGTTCAAAGGAGAAGAGCAGGAGGGCTGGGAAATGCTGCCAGGTTAAAGGGAAAGCTCCAAAAGGTCAGCCAAGAGAGTCTGGTGAATGCCTTGCAAAAGGCTTAAAAGGGTAATAAATCACTTCAAGCACCTGGGGAAGCGGAAGCCTGATGGGGCTGGCAGGGCACAGAAGTCACAGCAGCGTAAATAAGCATTCAAAGTGGGGACAGCCGCAGCAGGAACCTGAGCTCATGTTCTGTGGCTGCCTTTGCTGCAGAGCAGCCTGCAGAGCCCCTCTGCTGCAAGCAAGCCCGGGGGCAAGTGGTGGCTCTCAGCCTGAGGGGGCCATGGCTGCTCCTCCAGTGCTCCCTAGCAGCTCCTGTAGCCCTTCACCTCAAACTGTGCCACATCCAGGCACTGCCAGGTATCAAATGCCCTCTTTGCAAAGCTTTCCAAAGGAAATCTGAGGAGTGCTGGCAGTGCCAGCAGGGGCAGGCTGAGCACTGCCCAAGGTCCCTCTCTTTTCCCATGTGCCCATGCACCACAGCAGCACATCCACGTTGCAAATGGGAAGAGGAGAAGTATCTACCCACATCACCCAGCTCCTAGGGGCTGCTGGTGGCCTCCCAGCTGCAGGAGGAAAGTTGCTCTGAACCTCAGCTGTTGGCAGGACAGCTTTGTGCCCATGGGGAACCCAGCCAGACCATGCAGCTGCCCAAGCCCAGAGAGCATTGTGCCACTGCTTGGCATCCATGCCACTTTTGGAGCCGCTGTTTCACACTGCATCATTGCCAGGCTCTCTCCTGTGCCCTGGGAGAAATGGGGCAGCCAGAAACGCTGGGAGGAGTGGGAGTCCCCAGACCCGCCCGGGGCATCCCCTCTGCAGCACCTCAGTGCCCAGCTCGCTGCTGGCAGCTCCCAGAGGCCTCCTGCCTCAGCCATGAGGTCACTGCAGGCAGCCACCGCTGCCACACAAACAGGACTTTGTCTGCCTGCAAAAACATCCCTGCCTCTGGTTATAAAAATAGTCACTGCAGAACAGGCCAGGGGGCTCCTGCCAGCCTGCCCTACACTTGGAGTGTGCAAAACTCCCCCAAAATCCAAACAGGACTGGAGCAGCCCCACCCTGACAGTGTCCCTGTTTGTCACCCATCTGCTGCAGGAACAAAGCCCTGAGCAGCTCAGCTGGTGAGGAGCCTGCAGAGCAGGCAGCTGCTTGCCACCTCTGAAGCCCTCAGCCCATTTTAGAGGTTTGCCAGGAGAGGGAATGGTTGCTGGCACCAGGGGTTACAGGAGATTCAGGAGTGGAAGACGGAGATTGGGTATTGGGAGAAATGTCTTCACAGCAAGGGTCATCAGCACTGTCCCAGGCTGTCCAGGCAGGCAGTGCAGTCCCCATCCCTGGAGGCGTTCAGAAGAGGGGGTGCTTAGGGCCAGGGCCTGTGCAGGGTTATGGTGAGACTCAATAATCTCAAGAGCTTCTCCAACCAGGTGACTCTGTGATTGAGTTCAGGAAGCAAAGAACTGCCTGTGGCTGTGCCAGGAGTAGATTTGGAGGACACACAGGCCTGTGGCATTAAAGAAAATTTAAACAGATGTTGGTTTACTTCATGCCCTGAGGGCATCACAAGTTGCACACAAGCCTGCCTCACCTGCACACTTTGAAGAGCAGCACAACCTGAGAAGAGAGGACACTGAGGTAGCCAAAGGTGCTGCTGCGTTCTGTCCCACAGCCCAATTTCTGCTCAAGATCCAACAAGGAAGAGTGACTCCAGGTTTCCAGATCCTAGAATGTGTGTTACCATTTTCACCTGGAGCCAGTAGGTCAAATAAGTGTCAGGAAAAGATTTCTGTGGTGCCAGCACCTGAGGGCTAATGCTGTGCCCTCGTGCCAGCCACGTCCAGCAGGAACCAGCCTTGGCCCTGCTGCTGTAGGGAGGATCCACAGCTAAAGCCACCAAAAGCAGACCTTTAGAGAGCTGAATCACAGAATCACATAATGGTTTGGGTTGGAAAATCCCACCAAGATCATCAGCCCAACACCACCATGCCCACTAAACTGTGTCCCAAAGTGCCATGGCCACAGGTTTCTGGAACACCTCCAGGGATGAGGACTCCACCACCTCCCTGGGCAGCCTCTGCCAGTCATTGAGAACCCTTTCAGGGAAGAAGTTTCTTCTAATGTCCAACTGTAAACCTCCCCTGGGGCAACTGGAGGACTTTTCCTCTCATCCTATCACTTGGTACTACAGAGAAGAGACCAACCCCCACCAGGCTTCAACCTCCTTTGAGGGAGTTGTAAAGAGCAATGAGGGTCTCCCCTCAGCCTCCTCTTCTCCAAACCAACCAATCCTGCTTCCCTCAGCCCCTCCTCACCAGACCTCTTCTCCAGACCCTTGACCAGCTTGGTTGCCCTTCTTTGGACCTGCTCCAGCTTCCAGGCAAGCTACAAGTTTCTATTCCTGGCTGTTGACTCCCTTGCAAAAGGCTGGAGACCTACCAGATCCCTCCAGTTGTACCACTCTGGCTCCTGCAGCCACCTGGTGAAACTGTGACCACCATTCCCAGTAGCACTGCTGGCAAACTGAGTTGCCCATGGAAGTTTTGCACCCAGGGCTGCAGTGTGGGTTGGCAGCTTGCCTCTCCCTGTGCCTCTGCAGCAGCAGGGCTCTCAGGGTAGGAACTTTTTAGGAGGGGTAAATGAGGCACAGAGGAGGGCTGGGAGCCTGAGCAGCTGACAGGACCTCACTGGAGTCTGCAGCAACCTCTGCTGAGTCCCAGAAGGGGTTTGGGAGGAGTGCTGTGCGTGCAGCAGGATGACTGAGTGCAGACTCTGCCTGCCCACCTTTGCCCACCACAAAGGGCACAGGGGCCCCTTTCAGCCCCAGCTCTGGGAGCTGCATCTGCATGAGAGCCTGTCCTCGCTGCTGGCTTCAGCATCTCCCTGAGGGGCTCAAGGGAAAAGAGGGAAACGACCCCAGCCCAGCCACCACATGCTCAAGCCCAGGCTCCTCGAGCGCTGTCACCGGGCTGCTTCCCTGCAAGGCCCACACTGGGCTCCACGGGCACGGGGAGAAAGGGGCCAGCAGGAGGGAGCCAGCAGGGCCTGTTTGCCCTCTGCTCCACCGAAGAATTCCTGTTGTGCAGAGCAGGGGTTGGCACATTCCAGCACAGAGCAGCTCTGGCATTGCTGCACTGGGCTGAGCCAGCTGCTGCGGCACCCCCCGGGCACTGCCGCTCTGGCACAGCCTGCATGGCCCTGGGCATGGCCAGCTCCCAGGAGAGGGAGTGGCGCCTGGCAGGGTGGTCAGAAGGATTTAAGGGGCTGTGCCACGCCCACAGGAGTCTGGCAGCACATGGAGAATGTGCAGAGCAGCACAGGGCTCGTTGCCAGCTCTGGGCAGCACACAGGCTGCGGCTGTGCATCCTCACCTGGAGCTGGGCAGACTGAGGCTTCTGGGCTCCACAAAACAGCTGAAGGGGTTTTGTGGTTTCTATGGTTATGGAAGAGCACCTGGAAAGCCACACCCCTGGCGTTTTTCATGTAGACCAACTTGGAGAAGACTCCATGGCTGGCACTTCTGGTAGCTCTGCTATGGCACAATGCACTTTGGTACTCAAACTCACACTGGCCACTGCATGTGATCCAAGGACGGGGATGCACCATGCTGGGCCATTCATGCTCCCCTGGGGCTGGAAAAATGCAGGACCCCAGTGCTGAAGGGCTGCAAAAGGAGGCACCTCTGCAGGGCCAGAGTGGGCAGCAAGATGGGAGCCGCTGTGCTGGGTGGGAGGTGCATCCCTGGCTCTCCTCCAAATCCTCCTCCCTTGCATAACCTCTGAACCAGCTCCATGACTCCCTGCATACCTCAGACAGAGACACTGGGAAAAGGACGGGTGAAAAGCAAACAAAACAGAAGAGCAGCACCACCACACCCCAGAGCTGCCACTTAGCTCCAGTGGATCTGTGCTGTGGGCTCAGTGTGGCCTTGGGCAGCCTGCTCAAGCTGGAGGTGTCACTGAATCACAGAATCAACCAGGTTGGAAAGGACCTTTGAGATCATCAAGTGGAACCTATCACCCAACACTATCTGATCAACTAAACCATGGCACTGAGTGCCTAATATCAGTTTTATTTTAAACACCTCCAGGGATGGTGACTCCACCACCTCCCTGGGCAGCACATTCCCATGGCCAATCTCTCTTGCTGGGAACAATTTCCTCCTCACATGCAGCCTAAACCTCCCCTGGCACAGCTTCAGACTGTGTCCTCTCCTGTCACTGCTTGCCTGGGAGAAGAGACCAACCCCCACCTGGCTACAACCTCCCTTCAGGGAGCTGTAGAGAGCAAGAAGGTCTCCCCTGAGCCTCCTCTTCTCCAGGCTAAGCAACCCCAGCTCCCTCAGCCTCTCCTCACAGGGCTGTGCTCCAGACCCCTCCCCAGCTTTGCTGCTCTTCTCTGGACAGGCTCAAGCAACTCCACTGCTACCTGCAGGGTGGGTTGGACAAGATAAGCTTTGATGGTCCCTTCCAACCCGATGCGATCTGTGATCTGTGACCTGAAGAGAGCCCAGTGTGTGCCAGCTGTGTGTAGGCACCGCGAGCAGGCAGCACCAGAGGTGCTGGTGAACAGAGGAATTCACAGACCCAGGCTCTGGGGGGGCGGAAGCAATTAGGGCAAATTCCTGCGTGGGTAAACACATCTAGGGCAGGCTCGCTTGGGCTCAGAGCCGGTTAAACCAGTTGAAAAGGTCACCAGCAATCAAGTGACACTCCCTGGTGCAGCGCTGACAGGACACCAAGGCAGACAATCAGAGCAGGGTGCTGGGAAGCCTGCGCTGGGCACGCCGCAGCCCGCTCAGGCTGCACGGCACCAGGCTCCCCCCGCAGCCAGCTCAGGCTGCACGGCACCAGGCTCCCCCCGCAGCCAGCTCAGCCTGCACGGCACCAGGCTCCCCCCGCAGCCAGCTCAGCCTGCACGGCACCAGGCTCCCCCCGCAGCCAGCTCAGGCTGCACGGCACCAGGCTCCCCCCGCAGCCAGCTCAGGCTGCACGGCACCAGGCTCCCCCCGCAGCCAGCTCAGCCTGCACGGCACCAGGCTCCCCCCGCAGCCAGCTCAGCCTGCACGGCACCAGGCTCCCCCCGCAGCCAGCTCAGGCTGCACGGCACCAGGCTCCCCCCGCAGCCAGCTCAGGCTGCACGGCACCAGGCTCCCCCCGCAGCCAGCTCAGGCTGCACGGCACCAGGCTCCCCCCGCAGCCAGCTCAGCCTGCACGGCACCAGGCTCCCCCCGCAGCACTGCTGCACAGCTGGGCGCTGCTTTGCTGCCTTCACACAGCCCTGGCGAGGGCCGGGGAGCACACAAAAGCTTCCAGGGGTGTTGGCCTCGTGTCAGGTTTGCCAAGGCAATCACAGCCCTGCTGGGGGGCCACTGCCTCCCCTGTGGGGCTAGTCATGGGCTGGGCACCGTTTCCAGAGCGAGTAGTAAATCAAGAGGCAAGAACGGCCCCAGAGAGCCCTCCCCTGCCATGTGCTTCTGTTGCGGGTGGCATGGGTGGCACAGACACCTCAGCACAAGCGCTGCACACAGACACACTGGGGCTGGAAGCCTCCAGGTGGTGCTCCAACAGCAACAAGAAGAGAATAAAGCAGCTCAGACACACAGTGTGTCATTTTCAGGGGATAACCTGGAGCACAGAGCAGCTTGCTGGCAACTTGGGGCTCTGCAGGCACAGAAATGAGTCTCTGGCTGCAGAGGTGTGAAGAAAAGGTGACAGCCAGGAGAGGAGAGGAGACTGAGCACCAGGGCTGAGACAGCCTTGGGTCAGAAGGCACTGAGAATGAGGCACAGACCACACATGAACCTCTACACCTGGGGCCCAGGTCCTCCCCTGGGGTGCAGAGCTTCTGGGGTGCTTTCCCTTCCTTCCCACCGGGAAACTTGAGAGACCTGGGAGCAGAAACTGCAGGGCTGCCACAGCAAGCAGGACTCCAAGGGCAGAGCAGAAGCTTCTGCCCCCCTCCACCACACACAGCAGCTTCCACAAATGGTTCTTTGGGGTTACTTCCAAAATGAGTGCCCCAGGTGAGCCTGCATAGCCAGGATCTGGGCTGCTCCAGCAGGGAATTGAACTAAGCCCCTTCAGAGCCCAAAACCATTGAATTTGGCTGTTCTAAATAAAATCCTTTGCAAAGAAAGTGCATTTCCAAGTGACCTTGTTCAGCGAGACAGCTGGGAATCTTGCAGGGAGACTCCAGCTGTGTTTGTCTACATCCACACAGAGGAATGAATGCTGCACTCGGGATGGCCTTTCCTGCTGCCCAGCCCCGCACTGAGCCTCGCTGCCAACTCTGCTCCTTGTGTAACACACAGCCCCTGCGCTCCTCGCAAGTGCCTGTGGCTCTGAGAGTCAGAGAGGCCAGGACACCCCAAAAGCAGATCAATACACCTGGATTCAGCCCCAAAGAGAGAAAAATGAGTTTCCCTTTGGGTGGGCAGCAGGAATGGAAAGCTGAAGGTTGTGATGAGGCTGAGGGGCACAGGAAGGAGTGAGAGCCTGTGGTGGGGTGTCACAGAATCACTCAGGTTGGAAAAGAGCCTCAGGATCACCAAGTCCAACCACTGGCCCTGCTCTACAAGGTTCACCCCTAAACCATAGCCCCAAGCACCACATCCAAACCACCTTTAAACACAGACAGGCTTGGTGACTCCACCACCTCCCCGGGCAGCCTGTGCCAGTGCCTGACTGCTCTTGCTGTGAAAATATGTTTCCTGATGTCCAACCTAAACCTACCCAGTCGCAGCAGAGCTGGAGAGCCAGCAGTGGCTGTGGGCACAGCACACTGCAGGGTGCAGAGAGTGCTCATGGCACTGCAGCATCCTTTAGTGGGTGCTGGGTAGGTCTGCCACACCCAGCAGCAGCCTTGGGCAGATCTGGCAGGGTGTGCTGAAAGAGGCTTTACCTATTGTCTGCAACCACCTGGCTGAGGAACCTTGTTCACACTGCACACGCTCAGTGACCGCAGCCCCACCATGGCCCAACTCCCTGGCATGACTGCCAGCCCTGTGCTTGCACAGGATGTACCCAGCCTGCACAGTGCCAGGTGCCTGTGCAGGATCAGGCCCCTAGGAGAGCCCGGGGGCCACAGGGGCCAGGGGCCAGGAGGGAGGGCTTACCCAGCAGAGCCTGGAAGAGTTCACTGCGGAAGATGTGCGAGATCTTCCCAATGGATGCCTTCAGCTCCTGCTCCTCCGGGGTCTGCAGGGTGCTTTGGTACCTGGACAGAATTTCCACTGCCCGCTCTGTGTCTGCAGAGGGCACACAGGGGAAACAAGGCATTAGCACAGACACCAGCAGCAGAGGCTTGAGTGCAGCCTTGGAGTGGTGCCAAAGGCTCACCTGGATAATGCCTCGAGTTGCCTTCCAGCTACACAGCCACAAAAGCATCCTCTTTACCTGGAGGAGCTAACCCTGCTGCGAGGTGCAGGGGACCATGGTGGAGAGCTGGGCAGGGGCTGGAGGGAAGGTGGTTCTGCCTGCTGGCCCTTCTCAAGCTCAATCAGTGCCTAAACCCAGGCTTGCACATGTCCAAACCCCGAGCCACTGGGCAGCCTGAGCATTTCTGCCACCTCCCTGGCAGAGAAGCCATTCAGGAGCTGGACACATCCTGGCTGCAGAGGGCTACAAGTGCTCCAGCAGGAGCTGCAGTCATGTGGGGCCAGATGGCTGCAGCAAAGCTGAGCATGGCGTCACTCCTACAAAATATTGCAAGCAGCTCAGCTGCATGAGTGGCAGAGCTTCAGCTTCTGCAGGGTGAGGCATAAGGACTGCTCCTTGCAGCACACAGCCCTGTGTCAGCAGGACACACAGTGGGAAAGGAACATGGGGGCAGCAAGGGAGGGATGCTGGCCAGGAGAGGAGCTGGAGGCTGCCATGAAGCAAGCAATGCTTTGGTTAAAGTCTGGGCTCACCATAGCTGTGAGTCAACTTTGGACCTAAAACAATGGAGCTGTGATCTCTCTGTGCCAGTACACCTCTGTGCCTCACTGGGCAGATGCCCAAAGCTGCCAGTGCAGCTCCAGCCTCAGATGTGATCCATCTCCCGTGTGGGTGGGGATCTCCTGTGGACCTTGAGCCCATCCCAAGCCCATCAGTGAAGATTTCCCTTTGTCACCCTGGAAGCCTGCAGACAAAGGAGCGTCTGTGTGAGGAGGCAGGGAAGCCATCCCACCACTGTTGGGGCTCATCTTTTAACCCAGGAACTCATGCAGAAAGCATGACCCTGCTCATCCCAGGGCCCTCAGCAGGGAATTCAGGTCACTGAACAAGGGGGCCTGTGTCTGCCAGGGTGTGTGCCACCTGCTGTCCCAGCCTGCTCGGCTGACTGCCCTTGCAGCTCCCCCTCGGCCCAGAGGGGAAGGGGCTCCTGCCTGTGTTACTGCCCCACAGTGACTCATGCTGGAACAGAGAAAGCAGCCTGAGGAAGCCTGAATAGCTCCTGCTCAGAGCTGGGCTCCACGCTAGCTCCAGGAAGAGCAGGAACTTCCTCTGGCTTCGGATTTGTTTGCCTTTATGGGTACCCCAGCCCTATGCTAGCACTAAGGGCTTCCTTCAGACAGTGGCTTCAGACAGTGGCCAGCAGCCTGCACAGGCACTTGAGTCATCGTCACCTGCTCATTCCTGACCTCAGCAGAAGCTGAAGAAGCAGGTGGAGAACTGGGAACACTCCACCAGGCCAAATGTGACCCCAGTGTGAACATCCCACCCGTGGTCAGGTTGCACAGAAAGGGCAGGGACTCTGCAGGGACCTCTGCGCCGCTGGCCACCAGCACCAGCTGACAGCCAGCGGGAGCCTTGGACCGAGGAGCCCAGGGAAGTGCTGTGTCCCCAGCACAGGGCAGAGACCGGAGGAGCCTTCCTGCAGCCCCCAAGACAAAGCCCATGGTGTCCGGGGCACATCACACCGTGCCTCATGGAACAAATTCCACTTACAGGAGACCCTTCCTCGCAGGACCTACTCCCCACACCCGCTTCCCCCCCGGCACCCAAGGATGCTGCCACACAGCGTTCCGTGGCCCCCGCTCCGAGCCACGGCGGCACGTGTCCCGCGCCCCGGGGAGGGCGGGAGGCAGGGCGCCCGGTCCCGGGGTCTCAGCCCCGAGGGTGGACCGGGCAGGGCTGCCCGGCCCGTGGCGAGGAGGGAGGGAGGGAGAGAGGGAGGGCGGGACACCGGGGGGCAATCCCGGTGCCGGTACCGGCAGGGCAGACACTTGTTGAGCGCGGCGGGCCGCGGTGCCCGGTGCCGCGGGCAGCGCAGGGCAGGGCAGGGCGCTTCTTACCTTGCCGGCGGATCATCGCTCCGCCGCGGCCGGCGGCCGCTCCGATCGGTACCAGCCCCCGAGCGGCCGAGCCGCCGCCCGCCCCGCCCCGCCGGAACCGGCCGAGGAGCCGCTCCCCCGCCCGCCGGCACCGCCTCGGCACGGCGAGGGCAGCCGACCGCTCCCGCGGCTCTGCTCCGGGGCGCGGCGGCTCGGCCTGCGCACCCCGCCCCGGGCACCCGGGCGGGCACGCCCGGCTCGGCCTCCCCTCCCTCCCTCCCTCGCGGTCTCTCCCTCCCTGCTGCGGAGGGCCTGGCCCGGAGGAGCCGCTCGGCCCCCGGCACCGCTTCCCCGCGCCGTCACTAGATGGCACGGAGGCGCCGCGGACCGCCGCCCGCCCCGGGCCCGCTGGGGAGCGGCTCTCGGTGCGGGGCAGCAGGAGCGAGGGAGCGAGGGAAGAGGCAGCGCTGCCCCGCTGGAGTCTGCGCTCCGCTGGTTTATTGACACAGACAGGTGGGGACAGGAACAGCTGACCCCATCCCGAATTCAAGACCCCGCTGCAAAGTGCCCGACGCCGAGTGCCCCCCGCTGCCCTCCTCCTCACCTCCACAGCCTCGCAGCGGCAGGAGCCTGACCGCAGGTCCTGCCAGCCCCAGACGCCCTCACCCCAGACCCCCTCTCCTCCCAGAGCAACAGCCACCCACTGCTGCATGAGGGCCAGCACTCCGGCCTGCAAGCACAAAGCCAACAGGAGCATGACCTGTGCCCAGCATGGGGGTGGGAAGAGCTCAGCTCCCCTCCATCTCGTGCAAAGCTACCCCCTCACCCCCTTCTGGCCATGGGCAGGGCAGCCCCTGGGCAGCAGTGCTGGGCACAGGATTTCCCATCACCGGCTGCAGAGCTGCTGGCAGGCAGAGGCTGCCCTCCCCCCACACCAAGCGCTGACCTGAATCCCCACAAGACTACAAACCCCAGGGCAGAGATCTTGGCCCCAGCACCACTCAGCAGCCGCCAGGGGCAAGCCAGCTGCATGAAACTCCTGCAAAGGCTCCAGCTCCTTGCTGCCGGTTGGAAATGGGAGCCCCGTTCCAAGTCTCTGCAGCTGAGGGCAGTTCTGCACCACGCAAGGAGCCAGGAAGGCTGTGGAGGACAGGAGGCTCAGGAGGAAGTCTGCTAAGGAGAGAAGCCTCAAAGTTGGCCTGAGGAGCGCTCCCCGCTTGAGCTGTGCAGGGCTCTGGCTGCCCTTCCCCAGGGCTGGTGCAGGCTGGAGGGGTCACTCTTGCATCAGGCTGTTGATCTTTGTGAGCAGCACGTCCGTCTCAGACTCTGGGGGCACAGAAAGAGAAAACAGCCACTGCAGGCAGCTGGCAGCCCGCAGTCACAGGCAGAGCGGCCTGAAAAGCCGGTATGAGGTGGCTGGAACAATGTGGGATTCCACAGGGCTGCTTGCTAAGGGCAGGGCAGGAACTCCCTGGGCTGGGATTCCCTCACCGGCTCATCCCAAATCACTCTTTCATGTTGGACTGCAGAGAGCTGCCTGTCTGCCTGCCAGGGAAAGTCCCACAGGCACAGCCTGGCTCCCAGGGAGAGGAGCTCCCATCCATGCACACTCACCTGCTGGCTGTCTTCTCTGGGAGCATTTCCTAGAAGATGGAATAGGATCAATGTTAGCATGTCAAGTCTGGCCTCCCCTTTCCCTCCCTCAAGCTCCCAGGTGGGAGACCATGGGACATAGTCCTACGGGGATGTGCTGTTGGTGCCTGCAGATGGGTAAAGGAGCAAGGCCAAGGCCACCCCAGGCTCAGCCCACCAAGCCCTGGGGTGCAGAGTGAGCCAATGACATAAGGCACCCAGTGTCTTGAGGCGGGGGAGGGGTTTTGTCTGCAGAGTAAAAGCTTCCCCCACACACTGCTGTCTCACTTAGCCAGCAGGAGGGGACCCCCAAGGCTCCGAGTCCAGACAGGGGTAGCAGCAGATAGGACTGCGTCTGGGCATGCACCACCCACCCAGGGCACACCACAGCCTCCCCCAGATGACCTGCCCTGGGAGCAGAGAAGGCATTAAACATACTTCAGCAAGAGGAAGGCCCAGAGGATGGCAAGTAAAGAAACACAGTCTGTGACAATCCAGATCATGAGGTACGTGCTGCTGGGCTGCAGGGAAACAACAGAAGCGATCAACACCAGCCAGGCCCAGCCCAGCCTGCTGTGCCAGCTCTCCTTTCTGCAGGGTCACAGCTTCCCATGCCAGCCCAGCACCCAGCAAAAGCCACCCTTCAGGCAGCTGGCTGCCTAGGGCTGTGCAGAACAGGCCTCCCAAGTGCTGTGGGGCAGGGTGCAGGGTGGAAGGGTCACCTACCAGCAGCCAGATGGGGCGTTCCATCTCCCTCAGCACCTGGCAGGCGTTGGTTGTGACAGAGCTCACCCCGGAGCACCACAGCACAGAGAAGAGCCAGGGCTGGTTCACCACGTACAGGTTGACAGAGATGTTGTCCCGGCGGTACTGCCTGCAGGAGGACAGTGTGCTCAGGGCAGCAGGCCACAGAGGGCTGTGTCTGGGATGTGATTCAGCATTTGCAGCCACGTGGAGCCACTGTCTGGAGAGTCAGGGCCAGGGCAACCTTGCTGGCAAGGGAGAGGACTGTAGCCAGCTCCATCCCCTGTTCCGAGGATGCAGCACACACCCTCCAGCACTCAGCCTCAGCTGGCCCTCACCACAGCTGGGACAGTGCCCAGGCCCCACAGCTGCCAGGCTCCTTGGCACAGGGCTCTCACCTGATCTCCTCAGAGCTCATGTCCTGGTAGGGCAGGTTGACGTGCAGCAGTGGCTCCTCCTCATTCTGGAGTCTCTTCCGGCCGTAGACTTGCTGAAGCCCTGGGGCTTGCTGTCTGACCTGCTCCCTGAACCCATCAGGCAGCCAGAGGACCTGGGCAGGAGCCAGAAACCACATGTGGAGAAGAGGTACCCCAGAGAGCTTGCTCTCTTCTGGCACTTCCTTGCAGCTCCAGGCACATGTGACCTTCTCAGGCAGCTGGCTCCTGAGCTCCTCTCCATGCTCAGCTCCTCCATGAGGGTCTCATCCAGGACAGCCTCCTAAGAGCTTGTCCCAACCAACAAGCACAAGGGACTCAGTGAGGGGGGCAAGCAGCTCCAGCATGAGAAGGTGTGCTGGGTTACACCCACCCTGGGTGGAGGGCTGAGAGACTCTTGTTCCCACCCCGGGGGATAAAAGTAACCTGATCCAGGGGAACAGAGAGGGACTTGGTTTCCCCCTCCCAGGAGGAGGGGTCCCTGTGTTAAAGGCGGTCTATTCCACTCCCCCTTCCTGTCCAGCGTGAAAAGGAGGACACTGCTGTCCTTTGCCCTCTCTCCTCCTGCCTCACTTGCTCCAGAGGACAACAGCTGCAGGAGTTTTTTCCTGATTCTTCCACGTGATAGGGTCTGGCCTCTTCAAGCTGCTCCTATGCTCTCTAAAGGACTAAATTCACTTACATCCAAGGAAATGCAAGGCCATGCAGGCTTGGTTCTGTATATTTTCCTATTTATCCTTATCCCTCACCCTTGTAAACCCTTCTCCCCCCAATACTGTGAGATACATATATATATATATGTATGTATATAAAAATGGTTACTTCTCCTACTTCCAAACCAACTCCAGAATATTTTTGGTAGATTTGCCTCCTTCTCTTTTCCCCTACCCCTTTTTTCCTTCCTCTCCTTTTTCCTTATCAGGGAAAGGGGGGGGGAGGGGGTGGGGTGTTGGAACTCTTGGTTTGGTACCATCTGAGCTCCTAAACTCCAGTTAAGGCTCAAGCCACTACAGAAGGCTGGAGCATTTATGGCCTCTCTGGGTCGCTGAATAGGTTAAGTCATGCCTCCTTCTGGCCTCAGCTGCAGCGAGAGTGCACCTTGGCTCAGCACTAGAGGCCAAGGCTGTGCTGTGTCCTCTCCTGCTCTACCCTCTCTTAGGGCCAGGGAGGGAGAGCACTGACCAATGTGTGTCTGTGTGCTGGGTGTGTGCTGACCAATGCCCTGGGGGCAGCACATGTCCTGCACTGCAGAGGCTGGAGAGGTGCAGAGGCAACACAGGAGGCTGCAGTGCAAGAGCTGCAGGGAGAGGTGTGGTGAATGGTGGAGAGGTGGAAGCCTGAGCACTTTTCTCCTGCTCTTGCTAGCACTGTTGGTCCCTCCCTAGGCTGAGTCACTGTTTGCACAACCTGGGGGCCAAAGCATTTGGCCAGGTCTGAAGCTGTAGACCCCTAATTATTGGTAACTTCTCCCAGGTGGAGAGCCCCACACTTGGACAGGCTCAGTGGGGTCGAGGGGGCACACCCCCTCCCTGGGCAGCACTGTGCCAGCAGGGCTGCAGCGGTGGTGCCCAACTCACCTGCTGCAGTGGGATGCCTGACTGCAGGATGGCTGCCAGGGTGGCATTGACGAAGCTCTGGTAGTCGCTGTGGTTCTCAGGCCGGAGGTCAAACATGATGGAAATGTTGCTCTGCTTGGCTGCCTCCAGGGCCTGCTGCAGGGAGGGGATCCGCTGCCTGGCCACCTCCTGGCGATCGCCGGCAGACAGGCTCTGCACGGTGGGGAACGGCCTCCGCTGCCAGGGCATTGCCAGGGGGAGAGGGGGTCACCAGGGCAGCCCCTACAGCTGCCACCTCCTCAGCTGGTGCCATCATAGGCACCCCCCCAAGCTTCCACTGGTGCCAGCATAGGCACCCCCCCGAGCTTCCACTGGTGCCAGCATAGGCAGCCCCCTGAGCCTCCACTGGTGCCATCATAGGCAACCCCCCCAAGCTTCCACTGGTGCCATCATAGGCACCCCCCTGAGCCTCCACTGGTGCCATCATAGGCAACCCCCTGAGCTTCCACTGGTGCCAGCATAGGCAACCCCCTGAGCTTCCACTGGTGCCAGCATAGGCACCCCCCTGAGCTTCCACTGGTGCCATCATAGGCACCCCCCCGAGCTTCCACTGGTGCTGAACTGGTGCCTGTCTCTGGCTCCTCTCACAGCAGTCTCTCCAGCACAGACAGGCACAGGACCCCTCTCCTGCAGATCCATGGGGCACCTCTGCCCTTCTGCCCACTAACAGCACAGTTCCAGCAGCTGTAGGGAGTTAAGAGCGGCTCAGCAGTGTGTTAGTCACCTTCTGGGAAGAGCCCTGCCACAGCTGCCTCCAAGCCTAGGCAGGCAGTGCAGCTCAGAGCACATGGGTGAGACATCTCCCCACAAAGCAGCCTCCTGCATGACTCAGCTGAGGAGGAAGAGCAAAGCCCAGCCTGAGGTGTAACCTCACCCCATGGATTTGTGCAGGTGCAGAAGTGCTCTTGCACCCTGGCCAGGTGTCTGCCAGGACCAGGGCTTCAGAGGGAAGCTTCCCCAGGGCAGAGTTAATGCTCTGTCCACCTATCCCTGAGCATCCCCAGGGGCATTCTGACCTCCAGAAACCAGCTGCCAGCATCCAGCTGCTGGAGGTCTGTCCAGTTGAAGGCAGTACTGTTCAGGGCAGCCCTCTCGGGGAACACAGCCTGCACGTTGGTGGTCCTGATGAGTTCCTCATCATGCATGAGGAATGGGACCCCATCAGCACTGGCAAAGGAGCAGAGAGGAAAGCTCTTTGTTACAAGCTGCTTGTCTCATTTCCCTGCCTCTCCCAGCCACCCTTGTGCCTACTCGTGGTCCTCTGCACAAAAAGGAGAGTGTGCAGAGACCACCTAGAGACCAAGCCAGGAGCCAAGCAGTTCCCTCATGACTGCAGCAGCTGTCCCCACAGCAGCACTGCGTGGCATAAACCAGAGCCAGGGTCTGTTCCCAGCGGTCCCACCCCGTGATGGAGGGAGGCAGCCTGCCTGCCTGGGGAGGACAGGAACCCAGCACCTCTCCCAGGTCCCTGGGACACCAATCTGGAAACAGTCCTGCCTCCAGCTGCAGGCCAGATCAGTGCTGCAGGTGTGTTGCAGGATGCCCCACATGGAGGGTGCCCCCCAGGATACAGAGGCCTCTTCCTCCCTGCCAGCCCCTGCTGCCCCTTTACCTCACCATGACGTCTGTCTCAAAGACCTGCACATCACAGTCCACAGCCTTCTGCAGGGACATGAGGGTGTTCTCAGGGGCCAGCTGCAAAGGCAATGGTGCCAGCAGTGAGGGCATGGGCAGGGAGCAGGCACTTGCCCTGCCTGGCTGCAACCACAGCTCTGGGGCAACCACAGTGAGACTTGGGTGAGCCTGGTAGTGCAGGGGGCAGGAAGGGGGCTGGGTGCAGGCACTCAGAGCCTGCCCAGTCCTTGCTGCTCAGCCCACACTACCCAGCCAGGCTCTCTGCTGACAGCTACCTGCTCCTCAGCCAGCAGCACCCAGCAAGCAGCTCTGCCCTACAGTTGCTGCACCCCCTCTCCTTACCCTGTGCTCACCCATCCTCCAGCCCTGTGCTGCCCTGGCTGCTCTGGGCACCCCAGAGCTTGTCCAGGCCTGCAGCAGCAAGGGTCTGGTGGCAGTGCCCCGCAGCAGGCACAGCCTGGCTTTTGCTGGTGGAGCAGCCTGCCCCATCCACCCCAACCCCTGTGCCAGGGTGCTGCAGGTGCTGGCCACTCACCATGGGTGCTCCTCGGTGGCCAACCAGGGCTGGCTTGGGGGGCAGCTGGCTCTCCTCCATGATGCAAGGGGAGGTGATCCCCAGGGGAGCCAGGTAGAGTGCGATCATCAGCGCGCAGTACGCCAGCAGCAGGAGCACCTTGAGGCCTGCAGCAGGCAGAGAGAGCTGAGCTACAGAGGAGGTGCCCTGCAGGCCACTGGGAACGAGCCAAGGCTGCTTCCCCTGGCATGAACTTATGGTTACCATAGGTTACTCATTGCACTCCTCAGCCTCGGGCACCCTGCAGCTTTATGAAAGGACATTGCATGTCCTTGCACCCCAGCCCAGCACCTCTGCAGGGTGCAGGCTGCCGCCCACTGCCCTCCTTCAGCTGCAAAGCAGTGAGGGCTGAAGCTGCAACAAGGGCTGGGCATTGGAAGCACCAACAATGAGCAAGCATTGCTGTCAGACTGAGTCCTGGGGACCTGTTCCCACAGCAGCCATGCTCTCTGTGCACATTCTGCCACCAGTGCCCCTAGGCTGGGCAGCAGGAAGCAGAGCACCAGCTGAGGTGGGAGGTGGGGGCCCTGGCGGGGGCTTACCTGTGCTGCGGGTGCGGTAGATGAAGCTGGCCAGGGGCCACGCAAGGAGAGTCATTCCCCCCACAGCTCCAATGTGCAGGAAGGGGCCTGTGGCCTGGGGAGGCAAAGGCAGGGTGTTAGCCAGCACCAGCCCACCCCTGGTCCCCACAGGAGGTCTGCTACTGCAGCTGGCACTGCTGGCAGGGAGGGAAGGGCAGAGCTCCTGGGGTGACTGAACTGCTCTGTCCAGTCATTGTTCATCACCCTGGCTGCAGCTGCTCCAGGGAGGACTCCAAGAGCAGGAGGAGCACCTAGCCTGGCCAGGCAGCAGAAGCCAAAGACAGGGAGTTAACCTCCATGGCACACAGCCACGCTGGGGCTTCCAGTCACCACCCTTCAGCTCATGCCCACAGGGCAGGCTCTGGGTACAGCTGGGGGAGTCTCTGGTATTGAGGTGACTCACCTGCAAGGAGACACCTGCACTTCTCCACTCCTCTGCCCACTTTATTCCCAGCCCTGTGAAGGCTGCAGCCACTACCAAGGCAGTTAAGATCAGCAGGGTCTGTAGGACAGGGTACAAGGCAGTTAAGGCAGTACTCAGCATCCTGCAGGCCAGCTGGGCTCTGCCCTGGCAGGACAGGCAGAGTCCTCCTCATCCCTTCCTCCTGAGCCCCTGTTCCTGAGCCCCACCTGCCCCGTCTGGGTTTGCAGCTGCCCTCTGTCCCCCATGCTCTGAGCAAGGGTAGTATTCCCCTCTCACCTTGTGCAGCCAGTGTAGCTTCAAGGGCTGGCCACAGAGCTGTAAGCACAAAGCAAGGACCTGCAAGAAGAACAAGGAGCTGTCAGCTGTACCCCACTGGGCTGGGCTGTACCCCACAGCTCAGCCCTCTGAGGGCACAGGAGGTTTGTTCCCCCAGCAGAGGCAGGGCTCTGGCCATGCTCAGGCTGACAGAGCTCTGGCAGGCCAGATGCTGTGGGCTTCAGCTGGCTCTGCAGAGCATGGCAGCCAGGCTGTGCCCAGCACAGCTGTGACCCCCCCAGCACAAGCAGGGCCCCCGAGGCTCACCAGCAGCGTGGCCGAGTAGGTGATGAGCACAGCTGTAGCTACGAGCAGCACCAGGGACCAGTCCAGCCACAGCCTCCTCTGCTTGAAGATGAACCTGCCAGCAGAGGGGGTGCTCAGAGAGGCGGGGGGGGCACACGGAGCAAGGCTGGGTGTGGGCACCCTACTCACTCATTGAAGTTGTGGAAATCGTTCAGAATGATGACTGTGAAGTAGAGCCACACCAGTGCGAAGAGGAAGACGACAAAGAGGAAGAGGAACCAGCTGCAGTCGCACTGAAAGCCAGAGGTGAGAGCTGTGCACAGCCCTGCAGGGCACCCAGCCCAGACAGGCTGCACAAGGGGCACGGCAGGCACAGGGCCCAGGTGCAGGCACACAGCAGCCCCTGGAGAGGGCACAGAGCTCCCCAGCAGAGCTCTTCTGGCTGGACCCATGCTCCAGGAGGCTGGAGCAGCATCTCCTACAGGGCATTTAAAAGCTACCTACGGCAGACTGGAGAGGACAGCCTGTGGGTAAGGGCTGCCTCCTTTCCTGTGCAACAGTCTTGGGAGCTCTGCTCCCTCTCCATGGGGCAGCTCAGTGCCTGCACTTTGGACATGAGAAGAGCCAGAGCCCCAGGTGCTGTTCTGGCTGCTCTGTGGGCTGGGCAGAGGGGTGCTGTGTGCCAGGGGTGCTGTGTGCCACGGCTGCCATAGCAGCAAGGAACCCGCAGACTGCTCCTGCCTGCCCAGCTGAGCCCAGCTCCAGCTGCATGGTCTCCAGCCCCTGCATACTCAGGGAGGTGAAGGATGCCAGGGAGGTGAGGGATGCCAGGTGCTATGTTGGCCATGTGGCAGGCAGGACCTGCCCACACATTCCAGGCAAGACAGGACAAGCAGCAGCACAGCCACTCCCATGGGATCTGGAGACCTCAGAGAATCCCAGGGCCTTGCCCCTCCCAGCTTACAAATTGCTGGGGACTCATCCTCCCAGTACCCCGTGGGCAGGGGCTGTGCCCAGCCCAGGCACCGTGCCTTCCACGTGCCCTGCTAGGCACGCAGCCCCCAGGGCCTGCCCGCAACACTCCGCCGCGGGCAGTGCAGCTCAGTGCCTGGCTCCAGGCACGCTCAGCCGGGCAGGGGGTGGCTGTGGCTCAGCCCTGCTCTGCCAGCCTGCTGCCCTGCCCTGCCTCTCACCCACAGGGCACAAACTGCTCAACTTCTCACCATTCACTGCTCCAAGCCAGGGCAGTCCCTGGGCAGAGAGGGTGCCAGGTAGCATCCCAGCTCTCCTGGCACTCAGCCCTGGGGAGCAGGACCAGTGTTGGTGTCAGCAGCCCAATGTTTGGGCTGACCTGAGCCCTTCCCCATCCCGGCCACTACCCTGAGCCTCACACACAGGCTGGCCAGCCCCAGCTTAGCATCATCTTTGGCATTACCTTGGTGGTTCTCAGGCCCTTCCTCTTCTCTTTCTTGGCAGTGATCCACTGGCAGCTGTAGAGGCAGAGCAGGCAGGTGGCACAGGGGCGGCAGCAGCCAGCGGGGTCTGCCATGGCACCGAGCTGTGCTGGGCCAAGGGTCAGCTGTCCTGAGGGGGATGCACACAACACGTTGGCACAGATCTCCCAAGACACACTGCCCCTAACCCGTGGGCAGGGGGTGTGGCAGCATCCAGCTGTGCTGGAGTCCTGGGACGTAGAAGGGGTGCTGGCTGTGTCCCCAGCTGAGGCATGGTGCCAGGCAAAGCAGGAGCACAGGCTGCAGCCCAACCTGTTCAGCAGGCTGCCCCGGGACCCTTTGCTCAGCGAGCTGCAGCAAGCCCAGAGCTGGCCCCAGCCCAGGGTTTGGCACTGCCTGACAGCCAGGGGCACCCTACCGGCTCTAGAGGCCACCAGCCTCACTGTCCAGCTCCAGGCTACCTTGCAGCCAGGCTCCCTTGGCTGCAGCGCATCTTGCAGGGGCCAGCAGCTCCCTGCTGCCTCCTGGGACTGCTGCTGCACAGCTGGGGTGCACGCAGCAGCACGGGGGTCCCCATCCCCCTCCCCAAGTGCAGGTGTGTGCGGAGGCAGCACTGCCCTGTCAGCCCTGCAGCGCAGCTCCTGCAGCGCAGCTGCTGCAGCCGGGGGTGCCTGGCGCGGCCGGAGCAGCTGCAGCTGAGCAGCTGCAGGACGGCTGCTGGGCCAAGCACCGTGGGGGGCAGGGGGCAAGTGGCACTTACGGGGGGAACCCATTGCAGACACCAAGGCTGAGCGTGGGACTGGGCTCTGTATGCCCTGGGAAGGGGCCGGGGCCAGGAGGCTTTGCTGTGGTGCCCAGATGTGGGGTGCTTGGCTGGAGAAAGAAGGGAGCCCCACGCAAGAGCTCCCTTCATCCACCTCGAGAAACTCCACGTCTGTTCCCACTTGCCCTGCTGCAGAGCTCCTCCTCCTCCCAACCTCCCAGACCGGCCAGGCACCCCCACAGCACTCCTGCCCCACAGATTGCAGCTCTGTGACCACAAGGAGCCAGCTGACCACAGCTCATCCAGCCACATCCTCTCCAGTGTTGGGGGCAAGGGTGTGCCTAGCAGGGCTGTGTCCCATCCCAGCCTGGGCCCTGGGGAAGGGAGGCAGAGCTAGCCCAGGGCCTCCCACCCCAGCTAGCCACCCCAGAGCGGTTCTGCCATGCCCTGGCCATGGCCAAGGGCTCACTCAGATCTTGTCCCACGACACAGCAGCACCCCAGCAGGGCACCCCACTCCCAGACATCACCAGGCTGTTGGTTTCCAGGGCTGAGGTGCAGAGTATCCCCAGGACCCACACAGAAGGGTGGCTGCTGGGGCATGGACAGCCAGGTACCAACCTGAGAGCAGGATCCCTAACCTGCCTAGGTGACTTTTGCAGGCTGGAGGGGGCTGGGGGCTGCCACCAGCAGGTCCAGCCAGCCAAGGGGCAGGGGATGCTGAGCAGCACAGCACTGCCCACATCTGCTGTCTTCTGGGGAGCCAGCCCTAGCACAAGTGCAAGAAGCCATGGAACCAGTTTCCCTTCCTGATACCCAGGGGCTCTGGCTACAGCCTCATACCCCTGCTGTCACCAGAAGGAGAGGCACAACTTCCACCAGGGAGCAGAAGGCTTAGCCAGCATCCCCTGGGCACTACCCTGGTGCCCTTCTTGCTGCTCACATGGGCAGAGTACCCACGTGCTACCAGCTGCTGAGGGAAACCCTGTCACACAGCCCAGCCCCAGCTGGCTGGTACAAAGTACAGGAGGAGTGGTTGTGGGCAACAGCCAAATCTCAGCACTCAGCTGCTCTGGGAGGCTGTCACTGCCAGGACCCGAGCTTAGCAGAGCAGTGCCACGGCACTGGCCACAGATCAATGCCAGTGGTGCTATCTGTAGGGTTCTGAGGAAAAATGAATCCTGTGCCCTGGTTCAGAGTGGGACTGCAGAAGGGGCACCAGTAGTTGTTCTGCAACAGCCCAGCACAGGGCACAGATCCCAAACACAGCTGGGGTTGGTGTGCAGCAGACCCCTTTGCCCCAGCCCCATGGGAGAATGGCACAGTAGGACCTGGGGGTCTGTCAAGGCTGGAAGGAGCTCTCCTTCAGCTCTCCTCCTTCAAACTCCTTCAACCCCCACAGCACATCCCCAGTTGTAGTTGGGGAGGGGGGCACAGGAGGATTGAGGGGGTGGCAGGCCCATTGCCACAGTCACCAGCACGGCAGCATGCACTTGCAGCCCCACGGGCACCTCTGTGTGCCTGGGGCACTGGTACAGCACATCAGGTGGCCACGGGCACAGCAAGATCCCCTTGCCCTCAAGGAGCAGAGCTAGCCCAGGCTGAGTGCCACTGGGCAGGTCAGCAGGAGCTGGCACCCAGCCACACCATCCCCTGAGGGGGGACAGCAGAGGGAGGGACAGCAGAGCCACTGTGGGGCGAACAGGGTGACCCCAAAACAGCAAGGGCAGCGCAGCCTGGCCCAGACCCCCTTCTCCCAGCCTCATGCCCTGGGTTCCCACTGGAGCATGAGGGCAGCATGGACAGCCCCTCCCATTCTCCCCCTCAGCCGCACGCAGAGCTAAGATCATCCCCCCCCCCCCCCGCCAGCTCTCCCACAGCTCCCCACGGCAGGGCTGCCATGCCTGGCACCCCGGGGGGTGGCACAGTACCTGCTCGCTGCGGCCGCGGGGCTCTCGCAGCCGGAGCCCAGGTGAGCGCCGGGGCCGGGCTGGCTGCTGTGCCGGAGCCCTGCTCGCCTCTGCCGGAGCCCTGCTCGCCTCTGCCGACTGCTCACACCCTCCTGGGTGTGTTTGTGGCCCGGCAGCGCTGCGCTGCAGGTCTGCACAGGCTAGCAGCGGGCAGGGCCGGGGTCAGGGTGTGCCCCACCAGCAGCAGAGTGCCAGCAGCAGGGTGCCAGCAGCAGGGTGCCAGCAGCAAGGTGCCAGCAGCAGGGTGCCTGCCGACCCCGCGCTGCGGCGGCCTCCTGGTTGCTGGGCTGCAGAAGGGGCCCGGAGCAGGTCATGCACCGCAGCACACAGGAGTTTGCAGGCAGCCCACGCTCCAGACTGGGGAAGGCTCTGAGGAGAAGCCCTGGCAGCAGGGCAGGCAGAGGGAGGCAGATCTTCGTGCATCACTGGGGCCTGTGAACAAGTGGCTGTGGGAGCCTCTCTGCCATGGGAGGCTTTCCCTTTCCTTGCCTGGGACAGACATGCTGCAGGCCACCACTGATGGCACTCCCTGGGGAAAAAATACATTTGAAGGCAGAGGCACAAGAGTTAAAAATGGTTTCTTGGCTTGGGTCAAGAGCAGCCCTTCAGAGCCAACACATCCAAACTTTGCTAAAACAGCAGATGAGAGAAGGCTCCAAGACAAAATCCTGATGCCACCTGCAGATGGACAGGGTGATGGCTTCCCTCTCCCCGGTTCCCTGCCCATTGGCATGGCACAGCTGTGAGCCTCGCCCTCTGCTCCAGCTCTCAGCAGACGTGCAGCCCTGGGTGAGTCAGGATGCAAGGTAACATTTCTGTGCCAGTGAACTGCTCTGGCATTGCCTGGCATCCTAGGTGACCTCTGTGATCTCCTGCCACTTGCAAAGCTGAGTTACAGGGAGGTGATGGCATCCTGCAGTGATACAGCAGCTGTGAGGCTGGGCAGCAGCCTCAGCACCCCTGCCCGAGCCGATCCTGTTCCACACCATTATCAATTAACAGCTCTGGCACAAAGTGTTGACCAGGTCCATGAAGTGTGCCCACCCAGCAGGTCTGTGAGGCCGCAGCAGTGGAGGGGCTGGCACAGCACAGGAGCAGCTGTGAGCCAGCACCCACAGCTCCACACCCAAAGCACTCCAGGTGTCTCAGCTGCAAGCAGCTAGCAGCAAGCTTTGCCTCCCTCATCTGTGTGTTCTGCCAGCTCCAGCAGGGGCCAACTCTGGTGCTACAGTGCACAGCAAACCCACGGGAGGGGGCTTCCTAGTGGGGCACAGCCCGTGGGATGCAGAGCTCCTTGCACCGAGGGTGAAAGGCTTGGGTTCAGGCTGCAGATTAGAAAGAGAGGAAGATGTGGGCACCGGGCAGGGGTGAAGGACCAAGCAACAGCTTAGGCAGTGGGGAGGGGAAAGCACAGCATGAAGAAGGAGACCAAGGTGATGCTGGAAGAGGGGAAGCGGCAGCAGAGTTCCTGCAGACTCAGAAGCTGTGGATTTTAGGGGTGCGAGCAAAAGCTGAGGGAAGAGGTGCCCCTGAACCAGGGACCCCCCCGGCACTGGCGGCCACCTGACCGCGCTGGGGGCAGCTCCCATTTCCCTTTATAGCCCAGGTGGGACAGCACCGCCGCTACCGAGCGGGAGGAGGCTCCCGGAGCGAGCGGAGGCCCAGGAAGTCCTGAGACGGGCACATCGCCCCTGCCGCCTGCAGCGGCCACCTCTGCCCGCCCGAGGGCGCCAGCGCGCCACCGCCGGCCTCACTCTGGTTACGCACGTCCCTCCCGCGCCTTGACGGCGGAGGTCAGCCATATTGAGCGAGGGCACGTAGCTGGTACCTGTGGAAGCCATTTTGAGTACTGGCACGGGAGCCGGACCGCAAGCCCCGCCCGGGTCCCGCGCCGTCAGGTTCAAGGCGCAGCCGCCAGAGGCTTTGTCCCTGTGAGGCTGCTGAGCCCTGGCGCAGGCTGCCCGGAGAGGTTGTGGAGCCTCCTGCTCTGCAGCCTTTCCAACCCCGCTGGCTGTGTTCTGAGTGCCCTGCCCTGGGTGACCCTGCTCTGGCAGGGCTTGGGCTGGATGATCTCCAGAGGTCCCTTCCAGCCCCAGAGGTTCTGTGGTTATGTGAAGTGTTGCACTGCTGCCAGCAGGATTTGTGCCCTGCCTTTGCTTGTGAACATTCCGAGGGGGAAGGGGTTGCTAATCTCATGCTTGCCTGTGACAAACACCTGGGCAGCTCCCCAGAGGCAGAGGGATGGGTGCTAGCAAGGGCTCTGCACTTGTTGCCCGGAGGCGAGCCAAGGATGAAGCACTGAGGCAGCCAAGGGAGTCAAGGGCATTCACCTAAGAGGGTGGCACTGCCAGCCCAGCTGAAGAGCCTCTATGCCAATGCACACAGCTGGGGCAACCAACAGGATGACTTCAGGGCCCTGGGCTGCTAGGATGCTGTGCCATAGAGGCTGTCCCTGCAAGCTGGTGGCATGATTGGCATGAGTGGAAGGTAGGGATGGAATGGTAGCAGCTCTCTAGGAAGGAGAGGCAGGGCAGGAGGGGAGGAGCTGTCACTCTCTGCATCAGGGAGCAGCTGGAATCAGTGGAGCCCCAGCTGGGCAAGGGTGATGTGCTGGTGGAGAGCAGATGGGTGAAGATGGAGGGGAAGCCAGGGGAAGGAGATGTTCTGGTAGGGCTCTGCTACAGGCCCCCTGCCCAGCAGAACCGAGCCGATGAGGCACTCCACAGGCCCTGCTCCTCCTGGGGGATTTCAGCCACCCTGGCATCTGCTGGAGGGACAGCACGGCTGGCTACAGCGTGCCAGGGTGTTCCTGGAAGGCACAGATGACAACTTCCTCCTCCAGATGGGAGAGGAACCAAGTTGCAAAGGCCATGCTGGACCTTGTGCTCACCACCAGGGAAGGGCTGGTGAGCAGTGTGAGGCTCAGGGCTAGCCTTGGCTGCAGTGACCCTGAAGCAATAGACTTGAAGATCCTCAGGGCAGCTAGGATGAGTATCCCAAGCTTGCAAGCCTGGGGTTTAGGCATGCAGACTTTGATCACTTCAGGGCTCTGCTGGCCAAAGTAGCATGGGCCAAAGGCCTAGAGGGAAGAGGGGCCCAGGACAGCTGGGCACTGTTCCAGGATCACCTTCTCTGTGCCCAGGAGCAAAGTATGCCCACAAGGAGGAAAGCAGGAAAGAAGGCCAGGAGACCTGCCTGGAGGAGCAAGGAGCTCCTGCACAGCCTGGCACTCAAAAAGAAACTCTAGAAGGAGTGGAAGAGAGGAGAGCTGGAATGGGGGCATGGAAGGAAGCTGCCTGAGCAGCAAGAGCCCTGCTGAGGAAAGCTAAAGCTCAGGTGGAATTCAATCCAGCCAGGGAGAGCAAGGGGAGCAGCAAACATTTCTATAGGTAGAGTACTGGCACAAAGAAGCCTGGGGAAGGTGTGGAGCCCTCCGAAAGCAAACAGCTGAGCTGGTGACAAGTGCCATGGAGAAGGCTGAGGCTCTCAGGGACTTCTCTACCTCAGTCTTCAGTGGCAAGGGCTGCAGCCACACTCCCAGAATGATGGAAGATAATGGCAGGGGCTGGAAGAAGGAACTGCCCATGGTGAGTGAAGATCAGGTTGTGACCATCTGAGGAACCTGAAAGTGTTCAAGGCTGAGGGACCCGATGGGATACAGCCAGGGGTGCTGAGGAAGCTGGGGAGGAGGTTGCTAAACCACTCTCCATCATATTCCAGAAGTCCTGGCAGTCTGGGGAGGTGCCCAGGGAGTGGGAGAGAGGAAACATAACTCCATTTTCAAGCAGGGGAAGAGGCATGACCCAGGGGACTACAGGCCAGGCAGTGTCACCTCTGTGCCCAGTGAGATCATGGAGCAGATCCTCCTGGAGGCACTGCTGAGGCAGAAGAATAATGCAGAGGTGATTGGGCACAAGCAGCAGGGCTGCACCAAGGGCAAATCCTGCCTGACAAACCTGGGGGCCTTCTGTGACAAGGTCACAACATCAATAGATGGGGTGCTCGGGGAGGAGAAGCTCAGCAGGAGCCAGCAGGGAGCACTTGCAGCCCAGAGAGCCAAGCAGAGCCTGGGCTGCAGCAAGAGAAGTGTGGCCAGCAGGGCCAGGGAGGGGATTCTGCCCCTCTGCTCCACTCTGCTGAGACCACAGCTGGAGCTCTGGGGCCAGCTCTGGAGCCTCTGTGCCAGGAAGGCTCTGGAGGGGCTGGAAGGTGTCCAGAGCAGGGCCAGGAGGAGGAGCAGAGGGCTGGAGCTGCTCTGCTCTGGAGACAGCCTGAGAGAGTTGGGGTTGTGCAGGCTGGAGAGGAGAAGGATCCCAGGAGACCTTCTGGTGGCCTTGCAGGATCTGCAGGGGGCTCCAAGAAAGCTGGGGAGGGACTTTTGAGGGTGTCAGGGAGGGATAGGACTGGGGGGGGGGGGGTGGAGCAGAACTAGAAGTGGGGAGATTGAGCTTGGCTGTGAGGAAGAAGTTGTTGCCCATGAGGGTGGTGAGAGCCTGGCCCAGGTTGCCCAGGGAGGTGGTGGAAGCCTCCTGCCTGGAGGTGTTTGCAGCCAGGCTGGAGGTGGCTGTGAGCAACCTGCTGTGGTGTGAGGTGTCCCTGCCCATGGCAGGGGCTTGGGACTGGCTGAGCCTTGAGGTCCCTTCCAGCCCTGACAATTCTCTGATTCTTACCTGTCAGTGCTCTTTTACCTTCAGTAGAGTTACCAGAAGCAGTGCTCAGAGCAATGCCCAAGCAAGCAGGGGAGCTTCTGTTGGTGTATTGCAGATCAGCTGAAGTTCTCTCTGTATAATTTTAACTTAGGGAGCAGAGAAGGTATTTTCCAGACATGGAAGTGACTTAATGGCTTCAGTCAGGTCCTTGTTTGTCAGCTGAAGCAGGCACAAAGCTGTGTTGTCAGAAGAAGCTGTAAGCTGCTGTTGACTTCTGGGCTGTGCTGTACTGAATGTAATGTACAAGAAGTATGGCTTTTAAGTTGGGCTGGTGAGAGGGATGCTTCTCCTCATGGAATCTCCCATAGCACTCAAGACTCAGCACAGAAGCGTAAGGCAAGGGTAAGGTTTCTATAACCATTATTTCATACTCTCTCAGTTTGTAATGGACAACAAAACCCCTAAAGTCCTGTGCTGTCCACACTTCAAAAGCCACTGCCACAAGGCTGCTTCCACCCCAGCTTGCAGCTGAGCTACATAAACTCATGGGCCAGGGCACAGATCTCTCCATCATGAATCTAACCATCCCTGTTCACTGATAATCTGCAGTCATGCAGAGCTTGCTGCACCTTGAAATGGTCTTGCATAGGCACATCAAGAAATGAAACTCTTACAGCTATTCAGAAGGTAAAATCCAGAGATCACAGAATGCAGCAGGTTGGAAGGGAGCCTCCAAGGGCATCTTGTCCAAGCCCTGCAGGCAGCAGGGACAGCTCCAGCCAGAGCAGGCTGCACAGGGACACAGCCAGGCTGAGCTTGGATGGCTCCAGGGATGGAGCCTCAAGCACCTCCCTGGGCAGCCTGTGCCAGTGTCTCACCACCCTCCCTGTGCAGAGCTTCCTCCTGATGGCCAACCTACCTCTGCCCTGCTCCACTTTCAAACCCTTGTCCCTTGTCCTATCCCCACAGCCCCTTCTGAACAGTCCCTCCCCAGCTGCCTGCAGCTCCCCTGCAGGTATTGAAATGCAGCTCTGAGGTCTGCCTGGAGCCTTCTCTTCTGCAGGCTGCACAGCCCCAACTCTCCCAGCCTGTCCCCATAGCAGAGTTGCTCCAGACCCCTGATCATCTTGGTGGTCTCCTCTAGACCTTCTCCATAAGCTCCATGTTCCTCTTGTATTGGGGGCTCCCTATCTGGCCCCAGCCCTGCAGGTGAGGTCTCCCCAGAGCAGAGGGGCAGGATCCCCTCTCTCCATTTCTGCTTTGGATGCAGCCCAGGCTGCCCTTGGCCTTCTGTGCTGCCAGTGCCCATTGCTGGCTCCTGTCCAGCTTCTCCCCCCCCAGCACCCCCAAGTCCTTCTCTGCAGGGCTGCTCTCAATCTCATCACCCCCAGCCTGGGCTGATATGGAGAGCTGCCCTGACCCAGCTGCACTTCACCCTCTTGAAGCTGCTGCTCCTCTGGGGGCTCTGTGGGTCGTGGCAGCAGTCCCAGTGGTTAGGTTTAATTTTCCCTAAAGGCTGGAAGTTTATAAAGTGAACAAACTTTGGCCCTGAGATGTTTTTTTTTTTTTCCCCAGAAGGACAGTTTGGGAGATCAGGAGTGCAGCCTGAGGGTTGTTCATGAGGAGCAGGGCAGGGAGGGAGCTGTTTATTGCACGGTGCTGGCCCTGACAAACTGCTCCGGGGTGGTCCTGCTGGGTCCCATTTCCTGAGTGCTGGAGGACAGCGTGGGGCCGGGTTTCAGCAGTGCTAATCAGTCATTGCTGTAATTGAGCTGGCAGTGAGAGCCCTGAGGATCAAGTGCTGATGAGTGCAGGCACTGCAGCAGTGCAGCTTGCAGCCCTGCTGCTGTCACAGCAGCCCAACGTCCCTCAGGGCTGAGGGGGATGCCTTTGCTACTGCAGCAGGGGCTGCCTTTGGCCAGGGTGGGGTTAACTCTTCTCAGTAGCAGTTGGGAAGGGCCACATCCAGGCTAGGCAGCTGCCCCCGGCAGTGGTGTGACACAGGCTCAGCAGGGGTAGCAGTTGGGTGGCCTCCTAACTTGCTCCCAGCTTCTCCTTCCCTGCTGCCAGGGGTGCAGGGGCAGTTGCCAGGCCTGGAACCACAACCACAGAGAGCACAGAGGCTTTGCACAGTCACAGAACCATGGGATGGTTGGGGTGGGAAGGGACCTCTGGAGATCACCCAGTCCATGCCCCTGGCAGAGCAGGGTCACAAAGGGCAGGTCACACAGAGCACATCCAGGTGGGGTTGGAAAGGCTCCAGAGCAGGAGACTCCACAACCTCTCTGGGCAGCCTGCTCCAGGGCTCAGCAGCCTCCCACCAAAGAAGTTTCTCCTCATGTTGAGGTGGAGCTTCCTGGGTTCCAGTTTGTGTCCATTGCCCCTTGTCCTGTCACAGGACACCACTGAGCAGAGCTTGGCCTCTGCTTCTTGACAGCACCCCTCAGATATTTGTAAACACTGATAAGATCTCCTCTCAGGCTGCTCTTTTTGCAGACTAAACAGCCCCAGGGCTCTCAGCCTCTCCTCATCACCCAGATGTTCCAGTCCCTTTGGCATCCTCACAGCCTCCCTTGGACTCTCTCCAGTATCTCCCTGTCCCTCTCGAACTGGGGAGCCCAGGACTGGGCACAAGAGCAGGGCAGAGTTTCCCAGAGCAGGCAGCAGAGCTGAAGGTGAGCTGCTCAGTGAGCAGGGTGCACACAGTTAGGGAGTTCCTGGCTTTTGAGCACAGTGTCAGGGTCTGGCCAGCCTTACTAAGGCAAAGATGACTTTTGTGAGGCTACCTGAAGAGAAGAGGAATTCAGGCAGGCAAAGCCTGCTTTAGTTTGAAAAGGGCTTAAAAGAATTTGGTACCAGAGTCTGCTCTGCCAGAGCCCTGCCCTGTAATAACTGCACTCTGCTCAATTGGGCATTTCAAGGGCTGAGAGAATTGTTGGGGTCCAGAGGTAGCTATTTGTCTTTTCTCTTTTTTGGCCCTTGAACCAGTTCAGAGTTTGAAGCTGTTTATCACTGGCCTTGTCCTAATTGCTTTATTAGTCACTGAAGTGAATAAAGCTGCACAGCTACAAACTGCAGCCAGAGCTGAAGTGTTCCATTCAAGACGTGCCAGCAGGGATGCTCCCAGGGTGTTACTTGCATGCAGTTTTGCATCTTAAGCTACACATTTTTGGGGTTCATTTCATCTGCAAGGGAAGGTGACTGACAATTAAAGCTGAACTCTTTTCCTAGTTACTCCATTTCCCTAACTGGCTTAGCTGGAAGTTGCCTAACTGACTGGATGGGGCAGCTCTGGTACTGTGCAGATCCAGTTCCACTTACTCTGCACTGAAACCCATTGCTGAGCAGTACCAGGGGGTTAGGTCACTTTCTGACCACTATCTGTGGCTTGTTCCACACAAAAAATTAGAATACTGCCCTTGTCAATCAGCCCAAACCAGCTGCCACTTCCTTCTGCTCTTCTACTACAGAACCTCCTGTAAACAGATGTTCTAAACAGCCCTTTGTTGTTGTTGTTGTTGCTGTTTGCTGGCTTTTAAGACATTTTGTTGCGCTGGGAGAAGCCTCATCCCCACCTTTCAGGATGCAAAAGCAGCTGCTCCATCCCCACCTTAGGGAGCACAAAATCCTTCTGTTGCTGGAGCTGCCTTTCTTTCCTCAGTGCTTCTGAAGCCTCCCACCAAGTCATAACTGCTCACTGATGCTGCTGGTAAGCCACTGGTAAGCATTGCTGAGGAGCTGCCAGCAGTCTAAGGCTGAATCAGTGTTGATGTCAAAGCCAAGCTGAAGGACTTGAGAAAGAGAAGCTCAGCTCTGAAATGGTAACAAGCACCTGTTAGGATCCAGCCCAAGCTCCTGAGTGCCTAACTCACAGATGCTCACTTTGTATTCCAGTATCAACACAGCCAGCTCAAGGAGTACTCTGCCCTCTTTGCCCTCTCAAAGTAGGCAGAGAGAACAAAGCTTTCTTGCAAGCTGATTTTCTCATCACTTTGCTGTCCTCAGCTAGGTTGGTTGAGGATAGCACTTCAGCGAGCCCAGATGTGCTGCAAGCAGTAATACTCCCACTGCATTTGCAGTGCTACTACATTTATCCCCTTACTACCTACAAGCTGTCCTGATCAGGTGGCTTCCCAGAACTGCTGGAGCCTTTCCTGTTGGCCTAATGGAGACAAATCACTTCCATGAGGTACTTCTATAGAAGCAACTCTCCTACGTGCAAAGGTCTGCATCTTTCCCTGCACAGTTGCTTCTTAGTTTCAAGGGTAAAAAACAAACCCAGAAAAGGCCTAGAAGCGAGACACTTACCAGAGAGAAGCAGCTTTGGTGTCAGGCTCTGTAGTGTCCAGGAGCAGCAGCTGTTGGCCATGGCTGGGTTCACAGGAGCAGCCTCCAGAGCGCTGTCCCGAGGCTGCATTCGTAGCAGGGAGCCTTGCTGGGGAGGAGCGAGCAGGCTGCTGGGGGAGTGGTGGTGGCTCTGGGGGGCTGGGGCAGAAGAGAGCTGCATGGTCCTGAAGCCACTGAGATAGGTTATTAACAGAGGAAGAGGATTTGCTTAAAAGGAGAGCACTAGGAGGGCTAGAACAGTTAATTGAAGTTGTTTTTGTTCCCTGGCTGTGCTCTTGTATGGTTTCTGTTGATGTGCCTTTAAAGGTCATTTCTCTCCTAAGTACCTTTGGGTAAAGGCTTTAGTAAGTTGTTTAATAAAACTAAACTATTATAGTAGCTGAACAAAAAAAGGCTTCCGTACTATCTGCTTGCTTACTGGATTGTTAGAGGCACCTACTGTAAGGATGTCTCAGGGCACTGTTTGGGCTCCTTCCTTTCAGTAGTGCAAAGGGCTGTGAGGACTTCTAGTTAGTGGTCTGCATTTGGATTTTTTCCTCTCTCTCTTCTCAGAGCTGCTGTGCAATTAGACATTCTGGGGTGCCTGTGGTTTCTCCTGTTCAGTGTTCACGGGCACAATGCTTGTGTTTTGGCTAAGGCAGCAGGGATACTTCCAACCTGAGCAGGCTGCACAGCAACACAGCAAGGCCCAGGGACACATCTTGAATGGCTCCAGGGATGGAGCCTCAAGCACCTCCCTGGGCAGCCTGTGCCAGTGTCTCACCACCCTCCCTGTGCAGAACTTCCTCCTGATGTCCAACCTACCTCTGCCCTGCTCCACTTTCAAACCCTTGTCCCTTGTCCTATCCCCACAGCTCCTTCTGAACAGTCCCTCCCCAGCTGGAGCCTTGCAGGCATTGAAATGCAGCTCTAAGGTCTCTCTGGAGCTTCTTCCACGCTGAACAGCCCCAACTCTCTCAGCCTGTCCCCATAGCAGAGGTTCTCTGGCCCTCTGATCACCTTAGTGCCCCTCCTCTGGACCCTCTCCATCAGGTCCATCTCTCTCTCTTGTGAGGGCTCCGCAGCTGGACTCAGCACTGCAGGTGAGGTCAGAGCAGAGGGGCAGGTTCCCCTCTCTCCATCTCTGGCCACACTGCCATTAAATTAACTTCCTTTTGAATTCTGATAGGCTCAGGTTGCTGTGGGGCTGTGCACATCCACTGCCATCTCCAGCACCAATTATTATCAGTATGGAGTGTCACTGGCTCTTGGCCACTCTGCAGATGCTCTCAGCTGGGAGGGATTCAGCCTAACTCACCAGGCTCTCCCAAAGCTCCAAATGTAGAAGGCAAGCTGCACACTCCCCATGAGCTGCAAATGAATCCATGGTGCCAGGTGGGATGGGACTGCTGGGGTTGGGTTTTGGCTTGATTTGAGCAAATGTGCCAAATAATCTCCACATAATGGATGTGATGTGCAAAATGCATCTCAGTGCTGCACAGCCCCTTGCTCTGGGCACCCCTTCAAGGTGGGTGCCCTCCCCGTGGAGGTGTTCCAGGCCAGGCTGGATGAGGCCTTGAGCAGCCTGGGCTGGTGGGAGGTGTCCCTGCCTGTGGTAGGGGGGTTGCAATGGGATGAGCTTTAAGGTCCCTTCCAACCCAACCCAACCCAACCCATTGCTATGAATTTATGAAGAAAATAAAATCATTCCAGACACATCCTCCCCTCCTTCCCTTCATATCTGCATTTCAAAGGGTCTCTTTTTAAAGGCCTTTTCATTACTTGCCCAGAATATCTAGCTGGAGATTTTGCTCTGGAGACAAAACATTCAGAAGCATCAGGAAGCTAATTTTGTACATAACCCCAACCATTGCATTTAAAAGCCAGCTTGGATGAGGCCTTGAGCAACCTGGGCTGGTGGGAGGTGTCCCTGCCCATGGCAGGGGCTTGGCACTGGGTGGTCTGCAAGGACCCTTCCAACCCAACCCATTCTGTGAATCTCTGAATGTATGAAAACTCTCTCCCTGATATATTACAAATTCCTGCAGAAAGGACTTCCCCTCCTACCCCAAAGTGTTTCTTTCTCCTGTGTCTGCACACATCTGGCATTCTTCAAGGCATCTATTTCTAATTAACATTTAAACTCATCAGGGAAGCAAGGAGGATGCACCTGGGCCAGTTCTTCTTGTGCAGTAAGGCTTGGGACAGCCTGGCAGCTCCTGGAGTTAATTTCCATCATTAGCAAAGGAAGCTCCAGGCCCTTCAGGACCCCACTTCCACCTGGGGCAATCTCAGTGACAGCAAAACCAGAGGGGCACAGGTGGGCATCAAAATAAATCCCTCAGTGTTCCAGAGCATAGGAAAAGCTAGAAATCTGAACAGGTAATTCAGAGAAAACCTTCAGGGTTTGGAGAAGCTCTCTAAGCTCATCCAGTCCAACATCAACCCAAGGCCACCAAACCATGGCCCCAGCTGCCGTGGCCACAGGGTTCTTGAACACCTCCAGGGATGGGGACTCCACCACCTCCCTGGGCAGCCCCTCACCACTCTTTCAAGAAACAAATTTTTCTTCATCTGCAACCTCACCTCCCCTAGCACAATTCCAGGCCATTTCCTCTCCTCCTAGCACCTGAGACTAGGGAGCTGAGCCCAAGCCCTGCCTCTCTGCAGCCTCCTCTCAGGAAGCTGTAGAGAGCAACGAGGTCTCCCTCAGCCTCCTCTTCTCCACACTGAACACCCCCAGCTCCCTCAGCTGCTCCTCCCCAGCTCTGTTCTCCAGACCCTTCTTCAGCTTTGTTGCCCTTCTCTGGACCTGCTCCAGTTCCTCAGGGTCCTTCTTGGGGTGAGAGGCTACAATTTCTTCCTCCAACTTTTGGTTTCACATGTGGCTCACATTTTTCTCCTAGAGGTGTGTTCCCACAGAATTTTTGTGCTCAGGAAACCCAAGTTTGGCACTGCAGCCTGGTCCTGTGCATCCTAACCACCCCAGGTTTCACACAGAGAACAGCAGAAAATGATTAGCCCCCTGCAGTGGGAGGCTGAGGCTGCAATTGTCCAGCTGTTGTGCAAGTTAACTTTGTGCATATATGGTAGAAACAATTAGTGAAATAAAAAGGGATTAAAATATCCCAGGACCTGGGCAGGTGAGCCCCATGGGGCAGGGCTCATTCCAAGGGGACCTGGGCAGGTGAGCCCCATGGGGCAGGGCTCATTCCAAGGGGACCTGGGCAGGTGAGCCCCATGGGGCAGGGCTCATTCCAAGGGGACCTGGGCAGGTGAGCCACATGGGGCAGGGCTCATTACAGCTGCAGCTTGGAGAGGGACCTGGGGGTGTTGGTTGGCAGTCACTGACCATGAGCCAGCAGTGCCCAGGTAGCCAAGAAAGCCAATGCATCCTGGCTTGGGTCAGAAGCAGGGTGGGCAGCAGGGCCAGGAGGTGACCATCCCCCTGTGCTCAGCACTGGAGAGGCCACAGCTCGAGTGCTGTGCTCAGCTCTGGGCCCTCACTGCTGGAGGCTGGAGAACCTCTGCTGTGGGGACAGGCTGAGGGAGCTGGGGCTGTTCAGGCTGGAGAAGAGAAGGCTCCAGGGAGACCTAATAGCAGCCAGTCCACGAATCCTGCAGAGAGACTGTCTGCAAAGGCCTGCAGCGACAGCCCCAGGGGCAGTGGCTTTGAACAGAGCAGAGCAGATTGAGATTGGATGTGAGGAAGGAGTTCTGCAGCAGGAGGCTGCTGGCACACTGCAACAGGTTGCCCAGGGAGGTGGTTGAGGCCCCATCCCTGGAGATATTGCAGGTGAGGCTGGAGAGGGCTCTGGGCAACCTGCTCCAGTGGAGGATGTCCCTGCTGCCTGCAGGGGGTTGGACTGGATGAGCTCTGGAGGTCCCTTCCAGCCCAAACCGTTCTCTGATTCAATGACTCTCTGGCTGTACTCCAGGGCTCTGCAATCAGCAGTTGTCTCTAGACTTGCCCATCTTGCAGAGCTCTCTTTTGGCCCTAGCTTCATGGGAACACAGCTGAAACTCTCATTGCAAGGTAGCTGCTGGGAGTTAAAGGCCAAGGAAGTAGGATCAACAAGTGAAGTGCAAACGATGGCATTTGTGAGCAGCCCTGTGAAAGTGGCCTGGCTCCAGCTCCTCTGGATGCTGCTAGGTGGGACCAGTTGTCAGCTGACCTTTACTTGTTTGGCTAAAAAGGTTCAGTTCTGAGGAAACCAAGGATGGAAAAGTGCCTGGGTTTCAACTGAGCTTTGCTAGGAAAACCAACAAAGTGTTTGGTTATTCTCTGCAATGTTCTTGTGATTCACAGAGTGCCTCAGGTTGGAAGGGACCTCAGAGCTCATCTACTCCAACCTCCCTGCCATGGGCAGGGACTCCTCTCAACTGCACTTGGTTGCCCAAGGTGCCCAAGCAGAGCTGCTGCAGCCCTTGGATCATCTTTGTGGCCTCCTCTGGCCTCACTCCAGCAGCTCTGTGTCCTCCTTCTGCTGGGGACACCAGAACTGGGGGCAGGATTGGAGGTGAGGTCTGAGCAGAGCGCAGCCAAGGGTCAGAATCCCCTCTGCTGCCCTGCTGCCCACCCTGCTCTGGCTGCATAGCTGTGATGGAGCTGAGGCTCTTCCTCTGCTTTGCTGCAGCTGGGTGGCAGCATTTGTGCAGCCATGTAGTGTGGGGGGGGGAGTTCTCTGCTCAGAGCCTGCTCTGAGGGGTGAGGAATGAGGAGCTGTGGGGATCCTTATCAGAGCCACATCCAACCCCCCCAAACTGTGTTAGGTGTCTCTTGGAGAGTCCTGACAGTGCTGCTGCCAAGAGTGGCAGGTGCCAGGTTTGCCCAGAGGAGTTTATAAACCTGTAGAATCAGCCTAGAGAGAAGGGTGTTGGGGGGCACTGTGGCAAAGGCTTTACAGATGTCCAGCCAGGCGGCATCTACTGGTGTTCCCTTGTTCCACTGCTGGAGTTACAGCATCCCACAGAGCCACTAGGGCGCTCAGGGAGGGCTTGCCCCTGGGGAGGCTTGACTGGGACTATTCAGCAGGCAGTTCAGCTGCTCCTGCCTCAGAGCCTCCTCTTCATTTGTGACTTTATCAGCAGAGGTTTGGTGTCACTTGCAGCACCGCTGAGCAGGGCTTGATCAAGCTCTGAGCTCTGGGGCAGCCCTCACTGATGTGCAGGGTACCTGAAGCTTTCCCATTAGCAACTCAATTAAAGACTTGGTATTAAGTTGATTCTTAATCTATTTTATGCATCCCTTTAATGCTGCCTGGCATCTGCACACAATGGCTCAGCTTGGAAGGGACCTCAGAGCTCATCTACTGCCCCCCCTGCCATGGGCAGGGACACCTCTCAACTAAATGCAGTGCCCAAGACCTCATCCAGCCTGGCCTTGAACATCTCCGGGCAGGAGGCATCCACAGCCTCCCTGGGCAACCTGTGCCAGAGTCTCACCTCCCTTACTCCAAGCTGCAGCCTAACCCTGCTCTGCCTCAGCTTCAAACCATTCCCCCTTGGCCTGGCTCCAGACACTCTCAGGAAGAGTCTCTCTGCATCTTCCTGCAGGATCCCTGCAGCCATTTGCTCTCTTTTGCTTCTGCCTCGTGGGGACCAAGAGATTTATTTGCTGCTGGCTTCCTGCTTCCACATGGTCAGGCCTGGTCCTCCTCCTACATCCACACCTCTTCAAAGGACTTCAAAGGACTGGTTTTGTGGACATCTTTGCCCCATCCATCCTTGTTCCTCACCCTTGTGAACTTTTCCTGCTATTGTTATGTATATATATTCCTACAGTGTTTAAAGACATTGTTTTACCTCTCGACTTCCAAGCCAACTCCAAACTATTGCTCAGGAGATCTGCTGCTTCCCTTTCTTTTTTCTCTCAATCAGTAAAGAGGGAGGGGGGGGAGTGGGGGAGGGATTCTCAGCCTTGCCCCCATCTGAGCTCTTAAGTCCCAGTTAAGGCTCAAAGCAGCACACGAAGGGAGGCTGTGAGGCCTTCTTTGGTGTGAGGGTGCTGGAGGCCTGGAGCAGGCTGCCCAGAGAGGCTGTGGAGTCCTCTTCCCTGGAGCTCTTCAAGACCTACTTGGGTGTGTTCCTTTGTGAGCTGCCCTGGGTGACCCTGCTCTGGCAGGGGGTTGGACTGGCTGATCCCCAGAGCTCCAACCTCTAGCATTTTAAGATGTCATGCTTCTGCCCCAGCCTCTGGTTTTGGGGTAACACATGCCTTCATGCCCTGCAGAAGAGCCCTGGCTATGCCCAGCAGAGCTGCTCAGCTGCCCAGCAAGCTTCACTGCTTTGCCATGATTGATGTCCTCCTCTCACTGCCCCAGCAGGCTGGCACTGTGCTCTCGATTCCAGTGGCCTAGCTGCAGGAAGGAGGTTTTGTTGCAAGCAGCAAGGCTAAACTTGGGAAAGGAGACTAAAGGATTTCCTCAGGTTCCTTGGAGGCAGTGCTTGTAGCAGGAGTTCTTGCTGAGCAGCTCGGGGTCTTTAGTGCTGACAAGCCACTTAGTGCTTCCTCAGGTCAGGGCTGAGCACTGGCACCGTCTGTGCCACAAAGCCCTCTGCTCTCTCTCATGCCCTGGTCCTGCCCCCTTCAGCCTGTGGCCAGTGCAGGAGCCTGGAACCATTCCTGAATGGGATGTGTGCTTTCCAGTGAAGCCCTTGCTCTGTTCCCAGGCTGTGGCTGGCATTCTTTCTGCCCTGGCAAGCTCAAACTTCTGTTGCCTTCTGCTCCTTCAGGCTGGCTGCTCAGGAATGCCCTCTGCTCCAGCTGCTTGCCACCAGTTGCCCGAGAGAGCAGCTTCTCCCCTGTGCCTAACTCATGGAACTCTTCTGGGCCCTTGCCAACGTCTGCAGCGAGGTGCTGAGCATCCTCCCTCTGCAGGGTTTGCTTTAGCCCTCGATCCCCCCAGCCGTGGGGCTCCAGCACAGCTGGGCACTGGCAGCTCTGGGTTTCCTGGCTGGGCTGTGCAGTGTTACCCAGTGGCATGGAAAATCAGGAGCATGCCTGGCAGAGTTGGAATGGTCTGGGTGAGCTGTGCTGGAGGCTGCTGTGTACTCACAGAACCATAGAGTTGTGGAGGTTGGAAGGGACTCCTGAGATTACCAAGCCCAACCCCTTCCCCGCAGCTCCCAACCCCTTCCCCGCAGCTCCCAACCCCACCAGTGCTGCTGAGCCACTGCCCCACTTCCCTCAGCACCACATCCATGTGTCCTTTACATACCTCCAGGGATGGGGCCTCCACCACCTCCTGGGCAGCCTGGGACAGTGCCTGAGAACCTATGCTGGGAAGAATTTGTTCCTAGCATCCAACCTGAACCTCCCCTGGCACAGCTTGAGGTCATTGCCTCTTGTCCTCTCACTTGCTACATGTGAGCAGGGACCAACCCCACCTGGCTCCAGCCTCCTTTCAGGGAGCTGTAGAGAGCAAGGAGGTCTCCATCAGCCTCCTTTCAGGGAGCTGTAGAGAGCAAGGAGGTCTCCCTCAGCCTCCTCTTCTCCACACTCAACACCCCCAGCTCCCTCAGCTGCTCCTCCCTAGCCCTCTTCTCCAGAGCCTTCCCCAGCTTGGTTTCCCTTCTCTGCCCTTGCTCCAGCTCCTCACACAGAATCAGCCAGGTTGGAAAAGACCTCTGAGATCATCAAGTGTAACCTATCACCCAACACCCTCTGGCCAACTAAACCATGGCACTGAGTGCCTCATCCAGGCTGACTTGAAACACTTCCAGGGATGCTGTTTTGGTGGGGTCAGGGATTCAGGCATCAGCCCAGCTGTCTTTTATTCAAAGGCAGAGAGGTTGCGTAACACTGGAGCAGAGCACAGAACAGACAGCAAGGCACAGAACAGAAGGCAGGGCACAAACTGAAGGCTGGGCACAGGTTACCCATGTCTCCGCTGGCACCAGTGCCCCATGCCAGCAGGCATCCCTGCTGCTGCACAGAGGATCAGTGCAGCTGCTCCAGCCCTGCCTCTCTCCTGTCTCTGTGCTCAGAAAGCAGCCAGGGACACTGAAGCAGCACAAGGCAGCATGCTGGCCTCCCAGGGCAGCTGGATGCCTGGGACACACTCCTGGCAGGCTCAGGCTCAGGTGCCATCTCAGGGCCCCGGCCTGGCACTGGCAGCAGGGCACACTGCTACTCATTGTGTTCCCCTGACATGCAGCAGGCCCTGAGGAAACACTGCCCAGCCTGGCCAGGCCCTTGGGCATCCTCCTGGAGATGCAGGTCCTGAATCGCTGCCGAGGCCAGCCCTGCTTGGTGCTGCTGTCATGGTGCCCAGAGGTCTCTGCTGGGCCCTGGTTGGTGCTGCTGTCATGGTGGCCAGAGGTCTCTTCTGGGCCCTGGTTGGTGCTGCTGTCATGGTGCTCAGAGGTCTCTGCTGGGGCCTGGCCAGCTCTTCCCTTCCTGGAGCCTGGAGAAGCTGTGGCCTTCTCCCGTGGTGGCACAGCAGAGAGACCTGTTGGAGGGGGCAGAGAACGTTAAGATGATCCTGGGGAACACCTTGCCACCCTGCTTCCTTCAGTGGCAGGGCCCTGATTGCCTGCCCTCTGCCGTTCTCCCTCTCCCTCTGCCCTCCTCCAGTACTTGACTTACTGTCAGCATGAGGGACATTCAGCTCCTGCTTCCTTGTGCTCTTCTTCTTTGCTTTGGCCTCCAGGGGCTCTTTGCCCCTAGTTGCTTCTGGCTGGCACAGCTTGCACAGGAGCATCTGCCACAGGTAGTACAGGAACTTCTGCAGGCAGATGGCAAAGGAGAGAGGCAGGGATTAGGAAAGGCAGCCTGGCTCCCACCTTCCACTAAGACACTCCTGGCCATGCCCCTGGCCCCACCTGACTTCTCCTCCAGCCCACCCCCCATCTCCCCCTCCTGCTGTGCAGGGCACCCTGCTGGCTGCAGTGGTCACTTACATACAACAATAGGAATGGACCCAGTGTCCAGCTCAGGGCAAGTCCCAGCACCATGGGCACCATCAGTATGAACAGTGCTTGGTCTGTAAGAACAATCATGGTGGGGCTGGAGTCACACTCTCCCGAGTGCTCACAACGCTCCCTTGGCACCAGCACAGCTCCGCTCTGCGCTGCCCAGGAACAGGATCCCAACGCTGCTCGGATCTGGCAGGGGCTAAGGCTGCAGAGTGCCCAGAACGCACTGTCGCTGCTGACTGCCTGCTCCCTCTCAGCCTGCACCCCCTTTTACAGCCCCTCTGGCAGAGGTCCCCCACTGTGATGTCATCCTGGGGGTGCATCTCCTATTCTGATGTCATCTGGGAGGGCAGCTTGCAGTCTGATGTCATGGGGCAGGAAGTCTCCATGGGGATGCCTGGCACCACCCAGGCCTTCTCTGGCCTCTCCAGGCAGGTGGGAGGGGCCCAGGAGGCACTGCAGTGTCCCCCGGGAAAGCAGTGATGGCAGCTGATGGTGCCCACCTTCCGCAGGCCTGGGGACTCTGGAGGTGTGCCCACTGTGCCAGCCTTGCCACCTGTCCCCACCCCCAGAGAGGCAGCCCAGAGTTTGCAGGCACCAAGAGCAGCAACCCCTGTGGCAGCCCCTCAGGGCACCATGCAGAGAGCAGCACAGCCCTCTCACTGCTGCAGAAGAGCAGAAAAAGGCCACCCCAGCTTATCCTGTGCTCCCTGAGGAGGGCACAAGAGTGGAATGCCAGGAACCTGCTCTGCACATCCTCAGAGCCCACAAGGGGCTTTTCCTGGACTCTCAGCAATAAAGTCGTGGGATTGGCTGAGATCTTTGCCCAGGAGCTGGAGGAAGGGAAAGTCCTGGCCCCAGATTTGCCTGTGCCAGCAGGAATTACTCCAGCAGCCCCTTGGGACACAGTAGAGAGCTGAGAACCTGCTCTTGACAGCCTCACAGCCAGGGCTGGGCTCTCACTGCACCCAGACAAGAAGGTCGTGCACTTGGCCGAGATCTTTGCTCAGGAGCAGGAGATCCATGGAGATGTGGCCCAAGTGTGGCAAGCTGGGATGAGCTGCCTCTGCACTCAGAGGAGTTCACTACGAAGGCCATCGTGGGCTGGGCAGTGCTGCTTGTTGTCCAGCAGCAGGAGGAACATCCAGAGCGGGCACAAAGTTCTCAGGTGCCAAGGGCAGCGATGACTCCAGCAGCCCCTCGGGACACAAGAGAGAGCAGAGGAGCTGCTCTTCACAAGCTCACAGCCAGGGAAGGGCCTTTCCTGGCCGTGGAGAAGATGATGGTGGGCTTGGCAGAGCTCATGAATGGGGCAGGAGCCTGAGCCAGAGCCCAGCACAGCCTCTGCTGCTCCTCTCCCAAGCTCCTGGCAGAGGCTGGCAGAGCCCAGCTAGCCGCGGCCGGGCAGCACCATCCCTCCCACTTCATGAGGGCAAGGAGGGCCCTGCACAGGGCTTGCCATGCTTTCAGCTGCTTGCAGCAGGGCACAGCCAGAGGAGCAGCAGGCACTGCTGGGGCCAGGAAGCTCCTTGCAGATGGCAGCAGCCGGCCCTGAGCCTGCAGCATCCAGAGGCAGCGGCAGGCAGCGGGGAGGGGCGACACCCCCCCGAGGGATGGCTGGGGCAGGGACGGTGCCTGTGGGCATTGCGCCCCTCGGCCCGGGGCACTTGCTCAGGCACAGTTTCCCCAGGGCCCAGCTCTGCCTGCCCCATCTCAGGATGAAGTCTCCCCAGGAGCCCTTCAGGCTCCAGGACGTGCCCCTGTGCCATGTGTCACCCTCCAAACAACGGACTCCAGAGGGTGGCTTCCTGGCCTCTCCAAGTGCAAAGAACTCAGGGCTCACGCCAGGGGCTTGGCTGCAGTCAGCAGCAACACTTTATTGGATTTGCCCCTCAGAGGAGGAGGGGAGAAAGGGGAAAAGTGAAGGGAAGAGGGCAAAGGGAAAGAGGTCTTCAGCCTGCTTGGGCAGCTCTTCTTCTCCCTCATCCACATCTGTCCCCAGCATGAGGACTTGTTCATCCCCTCCTCCTTTCTGGTGCTGTTATTTCCTCTGCCCTTCGGGGCTCTTGCCCCTCCTCCCGTCGTGGCCGGCACAGGTTGCACAGGATGTACTGCAGGCCGATGGGAAAGGAGAGAGGCAGGCATTAGGAAAGGCAGGCTGGCTCCCACCTTCCACTGAGACACTCCTGGCCATGCCCCTGGCCCCACCTGACTTCTCCTCCTCCAGCCCAGCCCAGCCCACCCCCCATCAGCCCATCCTGCTGTGCAGGGCACCCTGCTGGGTGCTCACTTACACAGAGCCGCAGAAACGGACCCAGGGTGCAGGTCAGGAATAATCCCACCACCACATACACCAGAAGGATGAAGATGTGGACTCCTCTCAGCACAAACATGGTGAAGCTGCCGACTGCCTGCTCCCTCTCAGCCTGCACCCCCTTTTCTAGGCCCTCTGGCAGAGGTCCCCCACTGTGATGTCATCCTGGGAGGGCAGCTTGCACCGTGGCTCCATGGGGCAGGAAGTCTCCATGGTGATGCCTGGCACCACCCAGGCCTTCTCTGGCCTCTCCAGGCAGGTGGGAGGGGCCCAGGAGGCACTGCAGTGTCCCCCGGGAAAGCAGTGATGGCAGCTGATGGTGCCCACCTTCCGCAGGCCTGGGGACTCTGGAGGTGTGCCCACTGTGCCAGCCTTGCCACCTGTCCCCACCCCCAGAGAGGCAGCCCAGAGTTTGCAGGCACCAAGAGCAGCAACCCCTGTGGCAGCCCCTCAGGGCACCATGCAGAGAGCAGCACAGCCCTCTCACTGCTGCAGAAGAGCAGGAATCCTAGAACCAATAGGGTTGGAAAAGACCTCAGAGATCCTCAAGTCCAACCTGTCACCCAACACCTCATGCCTACTAGACCATGGCTCCAAGTGCCAGCTCCAGTCCCCTCTTGAACACCTCCAGGGAAGGGGACTCCACCACCTCCCTGGGCAGCACATTCCACTGGCCAACAACTCTCTCTGGGAAGAACTTTCTCCTCGCCTGCAGCCTAAATTTCCCCTGGCGCAGCTTGAGGCTGTGTCCTCTTCTTCTGGTGCTGGTTGAGCCAGCAGTGTGCCCAGGTGGCCAAGAAGGCCAAGGGCATCCTGGCCTGCATCAGGAACAGTGTGGCCAGCAGGAGCAGGGAGGTCATTGTGCCCCTGGACTCTGCCTTGGTTAGGCTGCACCTTGAGTCCTGTGTCCAGTTCTGGGCCCCTCAGTTTAAGAAGGACATCGAAACACTTGAAGGTGTCCAGAGAAGGGCAACAAGGCTGGGGAGAGGCCTTGAGCACAGCCCTGTGAGGAGAGGCTGAGGGAGCTGGGGTTGTTTAGCCTGGAGAAGAGGAGGCTCAGGGGAGACCTCATTGCCCTCTACAACTACCTGAAGGGAGGCTGTAGCCAGGAAGGGGTTGGTCTCTTCTCCCAGGCACCCAGCACCAGAACAAGGGGACACAGTCTCAAGCTGCGCCAGGGGAGGTTTAGGCTCACCTGTTCTCACCAACAGGGAAGGGCTGGTAAGCAAGGTGAGGCTCAGAGACAGCCTTGGCTGCAGTGACCATGAAGCAGTTGAACTGAATCTCCTCAGGGCAATCAGGAGGAAGTATTCCAAGCTTATGGCCCTAGGCTTTGGGCGTGCAGACTTGGATGGCTTCAGGGATCTGCTAGCCAAAGTGTCGTGGGGCAAAGCCCTGGAGGGAAGAGGGACCCAGGACAGCTGGTCAGTATTCAAGGACCACCTCCTCTGTGTCCAGGAGCGCTGTATACCAACAAAGAGACAAGCAGGAAAGAATGCTAGGAGGCCTGCCTGGATGGGCAAGGAGCTACTGGACACACTAGCACTTCAAAAGAAACTCTACAGGCAGTGGAGAGAAGGACAGGTAGAACAGGGGGGAGATAAGGAAGCTGCCTGAGCAGCAAGAGTCCTGGTTAGGAAAGGCAAAGCAGAGTTGGAATTGAATCTAGCCAGGGAGATTAAAGGGAACACTAAGAACTTCTACAGGTGTATGAATGGGAAGAAGAAGCCTAGGGAAGGTGTGGGCCCCCTCAGAAAGGAAACTGGTGACATGGTCACAAGTGATGAGGAAAAGGCTGAGGTACTCAATGACTTCTTTACCTCAGGCTTCACTGCAAGGGCCTCTAGCCACACTCCTGATGTTATGGAAGACAATGCCAGGGCCGGGGAGGAAGAACTGCCCATGGTAAGTGCAGATCAGGTTGGTGATCACCTGAAGAACCTGAAAGTGTTCAAGTGCATGGGACCCGAGGGGATACACCCACGGGTGCTGAGAGAACTGGCAGAGGAGGTTGCTAAACCCCTCTCTATTATATTTCAAAAGTCCTGGCAGTCTGGGGCAGTCCCCACAGACTGGAAAAGGGGAAACATTGCCCCCATCTGCAAAAAGGGAAAGAGGGAGGAACCAGGGAACTCCAGGCCAGGCAGTCTCACCTCTGTGCCCGGAAAGATCATGGAGCAGATCCTCCTGGAGGCACTACTGGCTCAGAAGAATAGTGAAGAGGTGATTGGGAACAGTCAGCATGGCTTTGTCAAGGGCAAGTCCTGCCTGACCAACCTGGTGGCCTTCCCTGAGCAGGTGACAACATCAATAGCTGAGGGGAGAGCAGCTGCTGTTGTTTGCCTGGGCCTGAGCACAGCCTTCGACACTGCCCCGCACCACATCCTGGTCTCCAGGCTGGTGACACATGGGTGTGATGGGTGACCACTGGATGGATAAGGAACTGGCTTGATGGCTGCACCCAGAGAGTGGCTGTCCATGGGTCCATGTCCCAGTGGAGGCCAGGGACAAGCGGAGTCCCTCAGGGATCAGTCCTGGGACCTGTCTTGTTCAGCATCTCTGTGGGTGCCATGGACAGTGGCATTGAGTGCACCCTCAGCAGGTTTGCTGATGACACCAAGCTGTGTGGTGCAGCAGACAGGCTGGAGGGAAGGGAGGCCATCCAGAGGGACCTGGACAGGCTGGAGAGGTGGGCACAAGCCAACCTCATGAGGTTCAACAAGAGCAAGGGCAGGGTCCTGCAGCTGGGTGGAGGCAATCCCAGGCACAACTACAGGCTGGGCAGTGAGTGGCTGGAAAGCAGCCCTGAGGAGAGAGACTTGGGGGTGCTGTGAGAGGAGAAGCTCACCAGGAGCTCTCAATGTGCACTTGCAGCCCACAAAGCCAATCAGATCCTGGGCTGCATCAGGAGAAGTGTGGCCAGCAGGTCGAGGGAGGTGATCCTCCCCTTCTACTCAGCTCTGGTGAGACCCCACCTGGAGTACTGTGTCCAGTTCTGGAGCCCCTATTGCAAGAGGGATGTGGAGGTGCTGGAAGGTGTCCAGAGAAGGGCCAGGAGGATGAGCAGAGGGCTGGAGCACCTCTCCTATGAGGACAGGCTGAAGGAGTTGGGGCTGTTCAGTCTGCAGAAGAGAAGGCTCCCAGGTGACCTAATTGTGGCCTTCCAGGATCTGAAGGGGGCCTACAGGAAGGCTGGGGAAGGACTTCTCAGGATCTCAGGGAGTGATAGGACTAGGGGGAATGGAATGAAGCTGGAGGTGGGGAGATTCAGGCTAGATGTGAGGAGGAGGTTCTTCCCCATGAGAGTGGTGAAGCCCTGGAATGTGCTGCCCAGGGAGGTGGTTGAGGCCCTGTCCCTGGAGGTGTTTAAGCCCAGGCTGGATGAGGCTCTGGCCAGCCTGGTCTAGTGTGGGCTGTCCCTGGCCATGGCAGGGGGGTTGGAACTAGATGATCCTTGTGGTCCCTTCCAACCCTGACTGACACTATGATGCTATGATACTCGAGGTGAGGAGAAAGTTCTTCACGGAGCGAGTCGTTCGTCATTGGGATGTGCTGCCCAGGGAGGTGGTGGAGTCACCGTCCCTGGAGGTGTTCAAGAGGGGACTGGACGTGGCACTTGGTGCCATGGTCTAGCATTGAGGTCTGTGGTGACAGGTTGGACTGGATGATCCTCGAGGTCTCTTCCAACCCCATGCCCCTGGCCCCACCTGACTTCTCCTCCTCCAGCCCAGCCCAGCCCACCCCCCATCAGCCCATCCTGCTGTGCAGGGCACCCTGCTGGGTGCTCACTTACACAGAGCCGCAGAAACGGACCCAGGGTGCAGGTCAGGAATAATCCCACCACCACATACACCAGAAGGATGAAGATGTGGACTCCTCTCAGCACAAACATGGTGAAGCTGCCGACTGCCTGCTCCCTCTCAGCCTGCACCCCTTGTGCAGCCCCTGTGGCAGAGGTCCCCCACTGTGATGTCATCCTGGGAGGGCAGCTTGCACCGTGGCTCCATGGGGCAGGAAGTCTCCATGGGGATGCCTGGCACCACCCAGGCCTTCTCTGGCCTGTCGAGGCAGGTGGGAGGGGCCCAGGAGGCACTGCAGTGTCCCCCGGGAAAGCAGTGATGGCAGCTGATGGTGCCCACCTTCCGCAGGCCTGGGGACTCTGGAGGTGTGCCCACTGTGCCAGCCTTGCCACCTGTCCCCACCCCCAGAGAGGCAGCCCAGAGTTTGCAGGCACCAAGAGCAGCAACCCCTGTGGCAGCCCCTCAGGGCACCATGCAGAGAGCAGCACAGCCCTCTCACTGCTGCAGAAGAGCAGGAAAAGGCCACCCCAGCTTATCCTGTGCTCCCTGAGGAGGGCACAAGAGTGGAATGCCAGGAACCTGCTCTGCACATCCTCAGAGCCCACAAGGGGCTTTTCCTGGACTCTCAGCAATAAAGTCGTGGGATTGGCTGAGATCTTTGCCCAGGAGCCGGAGGAAGGGAAAGTCCTGGCCCCAGATTTGCCTGTGCCAGCAGGAATTACTCCAGCAGCCCCTTGGGACACAGTAGAGAGCTGAGAACCTGCTCTTGACAGCCTCACAGCCAGGGCTGGGCTCTCACTGCACCCAGACAAGAAGGTCGTGCACTTGGCCGAGATCTTTGCTCAGGAGCAGGAGATCCATGGAGATGTGGCCCAAGTGTGGCAAGCTGGGATGAGCTGCCTCTGCACTCAGAGGAGTTCACTACGAAGGCCATCGTGGGCTGGGCAGTGCTGCTTGTTGTCCAGCAGCAGGAGGAACATCCAGAGCGGGCACAAAGTTCTCAGGTGCCAAGGGCAGCGATGACTCCAGCAGCCCCTCGGGACACAAGAGAGAGCAGAGGAGCTGCTCTTCACAAGCTCACAGCCAGGGAAGGGCCTTTCCTGGCCGTGGAGAAGATGATGGTGGGCTTGGCAGAGCTCATGAATGGGGCAGGAGCCTGAGCCAGAGCCCAGCACAGCCTCTCCTGCTCCTCTCCCAAGCTCCTGGCAGAGGCTGGCAGAGCCCAGCTAGCCGCGGCCGGGCAGCACCATCCCTCCCACTTCATGAGGGCAAGGAGGGCCCTGCACAGGGCTTGCCATGCTTTCAGCTGCTTGCAGCAGGGCACAGCCAGAGGAGCAGCAGGCACTGCTGGGGCCAGGAAGCTCCTTGCAGATGGCAGCAGCCGGCCCTGAGCCTGCAGCATCCAGAGGCAGCGGCAGGCAGCGGGGAGGGGCGACACCCCCCCGAGGGATGGCTGGGGCAGGGACGGTGCCTGTGGGCATTGCGCCCCTCGGCCCGGGGCACTTGCTCAGGCACAGTTTCCCCAGGGCCCAGCTCTGCCTGCCCCATCTCAGGATGAAGTCTCCCCAGGAGCCCTTCAGGCTCCAGGACGTGCCCCTGTGCCATGTGTCACCCTCCAAACAACGGACTCCAGAGGGTGGCTTCCTGGCCTCTCCAAGTGCAAAGAACTCAGGGCTCACGCCAGGGGCTTGGCTGCAGTCAGCAGCAACACTTTATTGGATTTGCCCCTCAGAGGAGGAGGGGAGAAAGGGGAAAAGTGAAGGGAAGAGGGCAAAGGGAAAGAGGTCTTCAGCCTGCTTGGGCAGCTCTTCTTCTCCCTCATCCACATCTGTCCCCAGCATGAGGACTTGTTCATCCCCTCCTCCTTTCTGGTGCTGTTATTTCCTCTGCCCTTCGGGGCTCTTGCCCCTCCTCCCGTCGTGGCCGGCACAGGTTGCACAGGATGTACTGCAGGCCGATGGGAAAGGAGAGAGGCAGGCATTAGGAAAGGCAGGCTGGCTCCCACCTTCCACTGAGACACTCCTGGCCATGCCCCTGGCCCCACCTGACTTCTCCTCCTCCAGCCCAGCCCAGCCCACCCCCCATCAGCCCATCCTGCTGTGCAGGGCACCCTGCTGGGTGCTCACTTACACAGAGCCGCAGAAACGGACCCAGGGTGCAGGTCAGGAATAATCCCACCACCACATACACCAGAAGGATGAAGATGTGGACTCCTCTCAGCACAAACATGGTGAAGCTGCCGACTGCCTGCTCCCTCTCAGCCTGCACCCCCTTTTCTAGGCCCTCTGGCAGAGGTCCCCCACTGTGATGTCATCCTGGGAGGGCAGCTTGCACCGTGGCTCCATGGGGCAGGAAGTCTCCATGGTGATGCCTGGCACCACCCAGGCCTTCTCTGGCCTCTCCAGGCAGGTGGGAGGGGCCCAGGAGGCACTGCAGTGTCCCCCGGGAAAGCAGTGATGGCAGCTGATGGTGCCCACCTTCCGCAGGCCTGGGGACTCTGGAGGTGTGCCCACTGTGCCAGCCTTGCCACCTGTCCCCACCCCCAGAGAGGCAGCCCAGAGTTTGCAGGCACCAAGAGCAGCAACCCCTGTGGCAGCCCCTCAGGGCACCATGCAGAGAGCAGCACAGCCCTCTCACTGCTGCAGAAGAGCAGGAATCCTAGAACCAATAGGGTTGGAAAAGACCTCAGAGATCCTCAAGTCCAACCTGTCACCCAACACCTCATGCCTACTAGACCATGGCTCCAAGTGCCAGCTCCAGTCCCCTCTTGAACACCTCCAGGGAAGGGGACTCCACCACCTCCCTGGGCAGCACATTCCACTGGCCAACAACTCTCTCTGGGAAGAACTTTCTCCTCGCCTGCAGCCTAAATTTCCCCTGGCGCAGCTTGAGGCTGTGTCCTCTTCTTCTGGTGCTGGTTGAGCCAGCAGTGTGCCCAGGTGGCCAAGAAGGCCAAGGGCATCCTGGCCTGCATCAGGAACAGTGTGGCCAGCAGGAGCAGGGAGGTCATTGTGCCCCTGGACTCTGCCTTGGTTAGGCTGCACCTTGAGTCCTGTGTCCAGTTCTGGGCCCCTCAGTTTAAGAAGGACATCGAAACACTTGAAGGTGTCCAGAGAAGGGCAACAAGGCTGGGGAGAGGCCTTGAGCACAGCCCTGTGAGGAGAGGCTGAGGGAGCTGGGGTTGTTTAGCCTGGAGAAGAGGAGGCTCAGGGGAGACCTCATTGCCCTCTACAACTACCTGAAGGGAGGCTGTAGCCAGGAAGGGGTTGGTCTCTTCTCCCAGGCACCCAGCACCAGAACAAGGGGACACAGTCTCAAGCTGCGCCAGGGGAGGTTTAGGCTCACCTGTTCTCACCAACAGGGAAGGGCTGGTAAGCAAGGTGAGGCTCAGAGACAGCCTTGGCTGCAGTGACCATGAAGCAGTTGAACTGAATCTCCTCAGGGCAATCAGGAGGAAGTATTCCAAGCTTATGGCCCTAGGCTTTGGGCGTGCAGACTTGGATGGCTTCAGGGATCTGCTAGCCAAAGTGTCGTGGGACAAAGCCCTGGAGGGAAGAGGGACCCAGGACAGCTGGTCAGTATTCAAGGACCACCTCCTCTGTGTCCAGGAGCGCTGTATACCAACAAAGAGACAAGCAGGAAAGAATGCTAGGAGGCCTGCCTGGATGGGCAAGGAGCTACTGGACACACTAGCACTTCAAAAGAAACTCTACAGGCAGTGGAGAGAAGGACAGGTAGAACAGGGGGGAGATAAGGAAGCTGCCTGAGCAGCAAGAGTCCTGGTTAGGAAAGGCAAAGCAGAGTTGGAATTGAATCTAGCCAGGGAGATTAAAGGGAACACTAAGAACTTCTACAGGTGTATGAATGGGAAGAAGAAGCCTAGGGAAGGTGTGGGCCCCCTCAGAAAGGAAACTGGTGACATGGTCACAAGTGATGAGGAAAAGGCTGAGGTACTCAATGACTTCTTTACCTCAGGCTTCACTGCAAGGGCCTCTAGCCACACTCCTGATGTTATGGAAGACAATGCCAGGGCCGGGGAGGAAGAACTGCCCATGGTAAGTGCAGATCAGGTTGGTGATCACCTGAAGAACCTGAAAGTGTTCAAGCCCATGGGACCCGAGGGGATACACCCACGGGTGCTGAGAGAACTGGCAGAGGAGGTTGCTAAACCCCTCTCTATTATATTTCAAAAGTCCTGGCAGTCTGGGGCAGTCCCCACAGACTGGAAAAGGGGAAACATTGCCCCCATCTGCAAAAAGGGAAAGAGGGAGGAACCAGGGAACTCCAGGCCAGGCAGTCTCACCTCTGTGCCCGGAAAGATCATGGAGCAGATCCTCCTGGAGGCACTACTGGCTCAGAAGAATAGTGAAGAGGTGATTGGGAACAGTCAGCATGGCTTTGTCAAGGGCAAGTCCTGCCTGACCAACCTGGTGGCCTTCCCTGAGCAGGTGACAACATCAATAGCTGAGGGGAGAGCAGCTGCTGTTGTTTGCCTGGGCCTGAGCACAGCCTTCGACACTGCCCCGCACCACATCCTGGTCTCCAGGCTGGTGACACATGGGTGTGATGGGTGACCACTGGATGGATAAGGAACTGGCTTGATGGCTGCACCCAAAGAGTGGCTGTCCATGGGTCCATGTCCCAGTGGAGGCCAGGGACAAGCGGAGTCCCTCAGGGATCAGTCCTGGGACCTGTCTTGTTCAACATCTCTGTGGGTGCCATGGACAGTGGCATTGAGTGCACCCTCAGCAGGTTTGCTGATGACACCAAGCTGTGTGGTGCAGCAGACAGGCTGGAGGGAAGGGAGGCCATCCAGAGGGACCTGGACAGGCTGGAGAGGTGGGCACAAGCCAACCTCATGAGGTTCAACAAGAGCAAGGGCAGGGTCCTGCAGCTGGGTGGAGGCAATCCCAGGCACAACTACAGGCTGGGCAGTGAGTGGCTGGAAAGCAGCCCTGAGGAGAGAGACTTGGGGGTGCTGTGAGAGGAGAAGCTCACCAGGAGCTCTCAATGTGCACTTGCAGCCCACAAAGCCAATCAGATCCTGGGCTGCATCAGGAGAAGTGTGGCCAGCAGGTCGAGGGAGGTGATCCTCCCCTTCTACTCAGCTCTGGTGAGACCCCACCTGGAGTACTGTGTCCAGTTCTGGAGCCCCTATTGCAAGAGGGATGTGGAGGTGCTGGAAGGTGTCCAGAGAAGGGCCACAAGGATGATCAGAGGGCTGGAGCACCTCTCCTATGAGGACAGGCTGAAGGAGTTGGGGCTGTTCAGTCTGCAGAAGAGAAGGCTCCCAGGTGACCTAATTGTGGCCTTCCAGGATCTGAAGGGGGCCTACAGGAAGGCTGGGGAAGGACTTCTCAGGATCTCAGGGAGTGATAGGACTAGGGGGAATGGAATGAAGCTGGAGGTGGGGAGATTCAGGCTAGATGTGAGGAGGAGGTTCTTCCCCATGAGAGTGGTGAAGCCCTGGAATGTGCTGCCCAGGGAGGTGGTTGAGGCCCTGTCCCTGGAGGTGTTTAAGCCCAGGCTGGATGAGGCTCTGGCCAGCCTGGTCTAGTGTGGGCTGTCCCTGGCCATGGCAGGGGGGTTGGAACTAGATGATCCTTGTGGTCCCTTCCAACCCTGACTGACACTATGATGCTATGATACTCGAGGTGAGGAGAAAGTTCTTCACGGAGCGAGTCGTTCGTCATTGGGATGTGCTGCCCAGGGAGGTGGTGGAGTCACCGTCCCTGGAGGTGTTCAAGAGGGGACTGGACGTGGCACTTGGTGCCATGGTCTAGCATTGAGGTCTGTGGTGACAGGTTGGACTGGATGATCCTCGAGGTCTCTTCCAACCCCATGCCCCTGGCCCCACCTGACTTCTCCTCCTCCAGCCCAGCCCAGCCCACCCCCCATCAGCCCATCCTGCTGTGCAGGGCACCCTGCTGGGTGCTCACTTACACAGAGCTGCAGAAACGGACCCAGGGTGCAGGTCAGGAATAATCCCACCACCACATACACCAGAAGGATGAAGATGTGGACTCCTCTCAGCACAAACATGGTGAAGCTGCCGACTGCCTGCTCCCTCTCAGCCTGCACCCCTTGTGCAGCCCCTCTGGCAGAGGTCCCCCACTGTGATGTCATCCTGGGAGGGCAGCTTGCACCGTGGCTCCATGGGGCAGGAAGTCTCCATGGGGATGCCTGGCACCACCCAGGCCTTCTCTGGCCTGTCGAGGCAGGTGGGAGGGGCCCAGGAGGCACTGCAGTGTCCCCCGGGAAAGCAGTGATGGCAGCTGATGGTGCCCACCTTCCGCAGGCCTGGGGACTCTGGAGGTGTGCCCACTGTGCCAGCCTTGCCACCTGTCCCCACCCCCAGAGAGGCAGCCCAGAGTTTGCAGGCACCAAGAGCAGCAACCCCTGTGGCAGCCCCTCAGGGCACCATGCAGAGAGCAGCACAGCCCTCTCACTGCTGCAGAAGAGCAGGAAAAGGCCACCCCAGCTTATCCTGTGCTCCCTGAGGAGGGCACAAGAGTGGAATGCCAGGAACCTGCTCTGCACATCCTCAGAGCCCACAAGGGGCTTTTCCTGGACTCTCAGCAATAAAGTCGTGGGATTGGCTGAGATCTTTGCCCAGGAGCTGGAGGAAGGGAAAGTCCTGGCCCCAGATTTGCCTGTGCCAGCAGGAATTACTCCAGCAGCCCCTTGGGACACAGTAGAGAGCTGAGAACCTGCTCTTGACAGCCTCACAGCCAGGGCTGGGCTCTCACTGCACCCAGACAAGAAGGTCGTGCACTTGGCCGAGATCTTTGCTCAGGAGCAGGAGATCCATGGAGATGTGGCCCAAGTGTGGCAAGCTGGGATGAGCTGCCTCTGCACTCAGAGGAGTTCACTACGAAGGCCATCGTGGGCTGGGCAGTGCTGCTTGTTGTCCAGCAGCAGGAGGAACATCCAGAGCGGGCACAAAGTTCTCAGGTGCCAAGGGCAGCGATGACTCCAGCAGCCCCTCGGGACACAAGAGAGAGCAGAGGAGCTGCTCTTCACAAGCTCACAGCCAGGGAAGGGCCTTTCCTGGCCGTGGAGAAGATGATGGTGGGCTTGGCAGAGCTCATGAATGGGGCAGGAGCCTGAGCCAGAGCCCAGCACAGCCTCTCCTGCTCCTCTCCCAAGCTCCTGGCAGAGGCTGGCAGAGCCCAGCTAGCCGCGGCCGGGCAGCACCATCCCTCCCACTTCATGAGGGCAAGGAGGGCCCTGCACAGGGCTTGCCATGCTTTCAGCTGCTTGCAGCAGGGCACAGCCAGAGGAGCAGCAGGCACTGCTGGGGCCAGGAAGCTCCTTGCAGATGGCAGCAGCCGGCCCTGAGCCTGCAGCATCCAGAGGCAGCGGCAGGCAGCGGGGAGGGGCGACACCCCCCCGAGGGATGGCTGGGGCAGGGACGGTGCCTGTGGGCATTGCGCCCCTCGGCCCGGGGCACTTGCTCAGGCACAGTTTCCCCAGGGCCCAGCTCTGCCTGCCCCATCTCAGGATGAAGTCTCCCCAGGAGCCCTTCAGGCTCCAGGACGTGCCCCTGTGCCATGTGTCACCCTCCAAACAACGGACTCCAGAGGGTGGCTTCCTGGCCTCTCCAAGTGCAAAGAACTCAGGGCTCACGCCAGGGGCTTGGCTGCAGTCAGCAGCAACACTTTATTGGATTTGCCCCTCAGAGGAGGAGGGGAGAAAGGGGAAAAGTGAAGGGAAGAGGGCAAAGGGAAAGAGGTCTTCAGCCTGCTTGGGCAGCTCTTCTTCTCCCTCATCCACATCTGTCCCCAGCATGAGGACTTGTTCATCCCCTCCTCCTTTCTGGTGCTGTTATTTCCTCTGCCCTTCGGGGCTCTTGCCCCTCCTCCCGTCGTGGCCGGCACAGGTTGCACAGGATGTACTGCAGGCCGATGGGAAAGGAGAGAGGCAGGCATTAGGAAAGGCAGGCTGGCTCCCACCTTCCACTGAGACACTCCTGGCCATGCCCCTGGCCCCACCTGACTTCTCCTCCTCCAGCCCAGCCCAGCCCACCCCCCATCAGCCCATCCTGCTGTGCAGGGCACCCTGCTGGGTGCTCACTTACACAGAGCCGCAGAAACGGACCCAGGGTGCAGGTCAGGAATAATCCCACCACCACATACACCAGAAGGATGAAGATGTAGACTCCTCTCAGCACAAACATGGTGAAGCTGCCGACTGCCTGCTCCCTCTCAGCCTGCACCCCCTTTTCTAGGCCCTCTGGCAGAGGTCCCCCACTGTGATGTCATCCTGGGAGGGCAGCTTGCACCGTGGCTCCATGGGGCAGGAAGTCTCCATGGGGATGCCTGGCACCACCCAGGCCTTCTCTGGCCTCTCCAGGCAGGTGGGAGGGGCCCAGGAGGCACTGCAGTGTCCCCCTGGAAAGCAGTGATGGCAGCTGATGGTGCCCACCTTCCGCAGGCCTGGGGACTCTGGAGGTGTGCCCACTGTGCCAGCCTTGCCACCTGTCCCCACCCCCAGAGAGGCAGCCCAGAGTTTGCAGGCACCAAGAGCAGCAACCCCTGTGGCAGCCCCTCAGGGCACCATGCAGAGAGCAGCACAGCCCTCTCACTGCTGCAGAAGAGCAGGAATCCTAGAACCAAGAAGGTTGGAAAAGACCTCAGAGATCCTCAAGTCCAACCTGTCACCCAACACCTCATGCCTACTAGACCATGGCTCCAAGTGCCACCTCCAGTCCCCTCTTGAACACCTCCAGGGAAGGGGACTCCACCACCTCCCTGGGCAGCACATTCCACTGGCCAACAACTCTCTCTGGGAAGAACTTTCTCCTCGCCTGCAGCCTAAATTTCCCCTGGCGCAGCTTGAGGCTGTGTCCTCTTCTTCTGGTGCTGGTTGAGCCAGCAGTGTGCCCAGGTGGCCAAGAAGGCCAAGGGCATCCTGGCCTGCATCAGGAACAGTGTGGCCAGCAGGAGCAGGGAGGTCATTGTGCCCCTGGACTCTGCCTTGGTTAGGCCGCACCTTGAGTCCTGTGTCCAGTTCTGGGCCCCTCAGTTTAAGAAGGACATCGAAACACTTGAAGGTGTCCAGAGAAGGGCAACAAGGCTGGGGAGAGGCCTTGAGCACAGCCCTGTGAGGAGAGGCTGAGGGAGCTGGGGTTGTTTAGCCTGGAGAAGAGGAGGCTCAGGGGAGACCTCATTGCCCTCTACAACTACCTGAAGGGAGGCTGTAGCCAGGAAGGGGTTGGTCTCTTCTCCCAGGCACCCAGCACCAGAACAAGGGGACACAGTCTCAAGCTGCGCCAGGGGAGGTTTAGGCTCACCTGTTCTCACCAACAGGGAAGGGCTGGTAAGCAAGGTGAGGCTCAGAGACAGCCTTGGCTGCAGTGACCATGAAGCAGTTGAACTGAATCTCCTCAGGGCAATCAGGAGGAAGTATTCCAAGCTTATGGCCCTAGGCTTTGGGCGTGCAGACTTGGATGGCTTCAGGGATCTGCTAGCCAAAGTGTCGTGGGACAAAGCCCTGGAGGGAAGAGGGACCCAGGACAGCTGGTCAGTATTCAAGGACCACCTCCTCTGTGTCCAGGAGCGCTGTATACCAACAAAGAGACAAGCAGGAAAGAATGCTAGGAGGCCTGCCTGGATGGGCAAGGAGCTACTGGACACACTAGCACTTCAAAAGAAACTCTACAGGCAGTGGAGAGAAGGACAGGTAGAACAGGGGGGAGATAAGGAAGCTGCCTGAGCAGCAAGAGTCCTGGTTAGGAAAGGCAAAGCAGAGTTGGAATTGAATCTAGCCAGGGAGATTAAAGGGAACACTAAGAACTTCTACAGGTGTATGAATGGGAAGAAGAAGCCTAGGGAAGGTGTGGGCCCCCTCAGAAAGGAAACTGGTGACATGGTCACAAGTGATGAGGAAAAGGCTGAGGTACTCAATGACTTCTTTACCTCAGGCTTCACTGCAAGGGCCTCTAGCCACACTCCTGATGTTATGGAAGACAATGCCAGGGCCGGGGAGGAAGAACTGCCCATGGTAAGTGCAGATCAGGTTGGTGATCACCTGAAGAACCTGAAAGTGTTCAAGTGCATGGGACCCGAGGGGATACACCCACGGGTGCTGAGAGAACTGGCAGAGGAGGTTGCTAAACCCCTCTCTATTATATTTCAAAAGTCCTGGCAGTCTGGGGCAGTCCCCACAGACTGGAAAAGGGGAAACATTGCCCCCATCTGCAAAAAGGGAAAGAGGGAGGAACCAGGGAACTCCAGGCCAGGCAGTCTCACCTCTGTGCCCGGAAAGATCATGGAGCAGATCCTCCTGGAGGCACTACTGGCTCAGAAGAATAGTGAAGAGGTGATTGGGAACAGTCAGCATGGCTTTGTCAAGGGCAAGTCCTGCCTGACCAACCTGGTGGCCTTCCCTGAGCAGGTGACAACATCAATAGCTGAGGGGAGAGCAGCTGCTGTTGTTTGCCTGGGCCTGAGCACAGCCTTTGACACTGCCCCGCACCACATCCTGGTCTCCAGGCTGGTGACACATGGGTGTGATGGGTGACCACTGGATGGATAAGGAACTGGCTTGATGGCTGCACCCAGAGAGTGGCTGTCCATGGGTCCATGTCCCAGTGGAGGCCAGGGACAAGCGGAGTCCCTCAGGGATCAGTCCTGGGACCTGTCTTGTTCAGCATCTCTGTGGGTGCCATGGACAGTGGCATTGAGTGCACCCTCAGCAGGTTTGCTGATGACACCAAGCTGTGTGGTGCAGCAGACAGGCTGGAGGGAAGGGAGGCCATCCAGAGGGACCTGGACAGGCTGGAGAGGTGGGCACAAGCCAACCTCATGAGGTTCAACAAGAGCAAGGGCAGGGTCCTGCAGCTGGGTGGAGGCAATCCCAGGCACAACTACAGGCTGGGCAGTGAGTGGCTGGAAAGCAGCCCTGAGGAGAGAGACTTGGGGGTGCTGTGAGAGGAGAAGCTCACCAGGAGCTCTCAATGTGCACTTGCAGCCCACAAAGCCAATCAGATCCTGGGCTGCATCAGGAGAAGTGTGGCCAGCAGGTCGAGGGAGGTGATCCTCCCCTTCTACTCAGCTCTGGTGAGACCCCACCTGGAGTACTGTGTCCAGTTCTGGAGCCCCTATTGCAAGAGGGATGTGGAGGTGCTGGAAGGTGTCCAGAGAAGGGCCACAAGGATGATCAGAGGGCTGGAGCACCTCTCCTATGAGGACAGGCTGAAGGAGTTGGGGCTGTTCAGTCTGCAGAAGAGAAGGCTCCCAGGTGACCTAATTGTGGCCTTCCAGGATCTGAAGGGGGCCTACAGGAAGGCTGGGGAAGGACTTCTCAGGATCTCAGGGAGTGATAGGACTAGGGGGAATGGAATGAAGCTGGAGGTGGGGAGATTCAGGCTAGATGTGAGGAGGAGGTTCTTCCCCATGAGAGTGGTGAAGCCCTGGAATGTGCTGCCCAGGGAGGTGGTTGAGGCCCTGTCCCTGGAGGTGTTTAAGCCCAGGCTGGATGAGGCTCTGGCCAGCCTGGTCTAGTGTGGGCTGTCCCTGGCCATGGCAGGGGGGTTGGAACTAGATGATCCTTGTGGTCCCTTCCAACCCTGACTGACACTATGATGCTATGATACTCGAGGTGAGGAGAAAGTTCTTCACGGAGCGAGTCGTTCGTCATTGGGATGTGCTGCCCAGGGAGGTGGTGGAGTCACCGTCCCTGGAGGTGTTCAAGAGGGGACTGGACGTGGCACTTGGTGCCATGGTCTAGCATTGAGGTCTGTGGTGACAGGTTGGACTGGATGATCCTCGAGGTCTCTTCCAACCCCATGCCCCTGGCCCCACCTGACTTCTCCTCCTCCAGCCCAGCCCAGCCCACCCCCCATCAGCCCATCCTGCTGTGCAGGGCACCCTGCTGGGTGCTCACTTACACAGAGCCGCAGAAACGGACCCAGGGTGCAGGTCAGGAATAATCCCACCACCACATACACCAGAAGGATGAAGATGTGGACTCCTCTCAGCACAAACATGGTGAAGCTGCCGACTGCCTGCTCCCTCTCAGCCTGCACCCCTTGTGCAGCCCCTCTGGCAGAGGTCCCCCACTGTGATGTCATCCTGGGAGGGCAGCTTGCACCGTGGCTCCATGGGGCAGGAAGTCTCCATGGGGATGCCTGGCACCACCCAGGCCTTCTCTGGCCTGTCGAGGCAGGTGGGAGGGGCCCAGGAGGCACTGCAGTGTCCCCCGGGAAAGCAGTGATGGCAGCTGATGGTGCCCACCTTCCGCAGGCCTGGGGACTCTGGAGGTGTGCCCACTGTGCCAGCCTTGCCACCTGTCCCCACCCCCAGAGAGGCAGCCCAGAGTTTGCAGGCACCAAGAGCAGCAACCCCTGTGGCAGCCCCTCAGGGCACCATGCAGAGAGCAGCACAGCCCTCTCACTGCTGCAGAAGAGCAGGAAAAGGCCACCCCAGCTTATCCTGTGCTCCCTGAGGAGGGCACAAGAGTGGAATGCCAGGAACCTGCTCTGCACATCCTCAGAGCCCACAAGGGGCTTTTCCTGGACTCTCAGCAATAAAGTCGTGGGATTGGCTGAGATCTTTGCCCAGGAGCTGGAGGAAGGGAAAGTCCTGGCCCCAGATTTGCCTGTGCCAGCAGGAATTACTCCAGCAGCCCCTTGGGACACAGTAGAGAGCTGAGAACCTGCTCTTGACAGCCTCACAGCCAGGGCTGGGCTCTCACTGCACCCAGACAAGAAGGTCGTGCACTTGGCCGAGATCTTTGCTCAGGAGCAGGAGATCCATGGAGATGTGGCCCAAGTGTGGCAAGCTGGGATGAGCTGCCTCTGCACTCAGAGGAGTTCACTACGAAGGCCATCGTGGGCTGGGCAGTGCTGCTTGTTGTCCAGCAGCAGGAGGAACATCCAGAGCGGGCACAAAGTTCTCAGGTGCCAAGGGCAGCGATGACTCCAGCAGCCCCTCGGGACACAAGAGAGAGCAGAGGAGCTGCTCTTCACAAGCTCACAGCCAGGGAAGGGCCTTTCCTGGCCGTGGAGAAGATGATGGTGGGCTTGGCAGAGCTCATGAATGGGGCAGGAGCCTGAGCCAGAGCCCAGCACAGCCTCTGCTGCTCCTCTCCCAAGCTCCTGGCAGAGGCTGGCAGAGCCCAGCTAGCCGCGGCCGGGCAGCACCATCCCTCCCACTTCATGAGGGCAAGGAGGGCCCTGCACAGGGCTTGCCATGCTTTCAGCTGCTTGCAGCAGGGCACAGCCAGAGGAGCAGCAGGCACTGCTGGGGCCAGGAAGCTCCTTGCAGATGGCAGCAGCCGGCCCTGAGCCTGCAGCATCCAGAGGCAGCGGCAGGCAGCGGGGAGGGGCGACACCCCCCCGAGGGATGGCTGGGGCAGGGACGGTGCCTGTGGGCATTGCGCCCCTCGGCCCGGGGCACTTGCTCAGGCACAGTTTCCCCAGGGCCCAGCTCTGCCTGCCCCATCTCAGGATGAAGTCTCCCCAGGAGCCCTTCAGGCTCCAGGACGTGCCCCTGTGCCATGTGTCACCCTCCAAACAACGGACTCCAGAGGGTGGCTTCCTGGCCTCTCCAAGTGCAAAGAACTCAGGGCTCACGCCAGGGGCTTGGCTGCAGTCAGCAGCAACACTTTATTGGATTTGCCCCTCAGAGGAGGAGGGGAGAAAGGGGAAAAGTGAAGGGAAGAGGGCAAAGGGAAAGAGGTCTTCAGCCTGCTTGGGCAGCTCTTCTTCTCCCTCATCCACATCTGTCCCCAGCATGAGGACTTGTTCATCCCCTCCTCCTTTCTGGTGCTGTTATTTCCTCTGCCCTTCGGGGCTCTTGCCCCTCCTCCCGTCGTGGCCGGCACAGGTTGCACAGGATGTACTGCAGGCCGATGGGAAAGGAGAGAGGCAGGCATTAGGAAAGGCAGGCTGGCTCCCACCTTCCACTGAGACACTCCTGGCCATGCCCCTGGCCCCACCTGACTTCTCCTCCTCCAGCCCAGCCCAGCCCACCCCCCATCAGCCCATCCTGCTGTGCAGGGCACCCTGCTGGGTGCTCACTTACACAGAGCCGCAGAAACGGACCCAGGGTGCAGGTCAGGAATAATCCCACCACCACATACACCAGAAGGATGAAGATGTGGACTCCTCTCAGCACAAACATGGTGAAGCTGCCGACTGCCTGCTCCCTCTCAGCCTGCACCCCTTGTGCAGCCCCTCTGGCAGAGGTCCCCCACTGTGATGTCATCCTGGGAGGGCAGCTTGCACCGTGGCTCCATGGGGCAGGAAGTCTCCATGGGGATGCCTGGCACCACCCAGGCCTTCTCTGGCCTGTCGAGGCAGGTGGGAGGGGCCCAGGAGGCACTGCAGTGTCCCCCGGGAAAGCAGTGATGGCAGCTGATGGTGCCCACCTTCCGCAGGCCTGGGGACTCTGGAGGTGTGCCCACTGTGCCAGCCTTGCCACCTGTCCCCACCCCCAGAGAGGCAGCCCAGAGTTTGCAGGCACCAAGAGCAGCAACCCCTGTGGCAGCCCCTCAGGGCACCATGCAGAGAGCAGCACAGCCCTCTCACTGCTGCAGAAGAGCAGGAATCCTAGAACCAAGAAGGTTGGAAAAGACCTCAGAGATCCTCAAGTCCAACCTGTCACCCAACACCTCATGCCTACTAGACCATGGCTCCAAGTGCCACCTCCAGTCCCCTCTTGAACACCTCCAGGGAAGGGGACTCCACCACCTCCCTGGGCAGCACATTCCACTGGCCAACAACTCTCTCTGGGAAGAACTTTCTCCTCGCCTGCAGCCTAAATTTCCCCTGGCGCAGCTTGAGGCTGTGTCCTCTTCTTCTGGTGCTGGTTGAGCCAGCAGTGTGCCCAGGTGGCCAAGAAGGCCAAGGGCATCCTGGCCTGCATCAGGAACAGTGTGGCCAGCAGGAGCAGGGAGGTCATTGTGCCCCTGGACTCTGCCTTGGTTAGGCCGCACCTTGAGTCCTGTGTCCAGTTCTGGGCCCCTCAGTTTAAGAAGGACATCGAAACACTTGAAGGTGTCCAGAGAAGGGCAACAAGGCTGGGGAGAGGCCTTGAGCACAGCCCTGTGAGGAGAGGCTGAGGGAGCTGGGGTTGTTTAGCCTGGAGAAGAGGAGGCTCAGGGGAGACCTCATTGCCCTCTACAACTACCTGAAGGGAGGCTGTAGCCAGGAAGGGGTTGGTCTCTTCTCCCAGGCACCCAGCACCAGAACAAGGGGACACAGTCTCAAGCTGCGCCAGGGGAGGTTTAGGCTCACCTGTTCTCACCAACAGGGAAGGGCTGGTAAGCAAGGTGAGGCTCAGAGACAGCCTTGGCTGCAGTGACCATGAAGCAGTTGAACTGAATCTCCTCAGGGCAATCAGGAGGAAGTATTCCAAGCTTATGGCCCTAGGCTTTGGGCGTGCAGACTTGGATGGCTTCAGGGATCTGCTAGCCAAAGTGTCGTGGGACAAAGCCCTGGAGGGAAGAGGGACCCAGGACAGCTGGTCAGTATTCAAGGACCACCTCCTCTGTGTCCAGGAGCGCTGTATACCAACAAAGAGACAAGCAGGAAAGAATGCTAGGAGGCCTGCCTGGATGGGCAAGGAGCTACTGGACACACTATCACTTCAAAAGAAACTCTACAGGCAGTGGAGAGAAGGACAGGTAGAACAGGGGGGAGATAAGGAAGCTGCCTGAGCAGCAAGAGTCCTGGTTAGGAAAGGCAAAGCAGAGTTGGAATTGAATCTAGCCAGGGAGATTAAAGGGAACACTAAGAACTTCTACAGGTGTATGAATGGGAAGAAGAAGCCTAGGGAAGGTGTGGGCCCCCTCAGAAAGGAAACTGGTGACATGGTCACAAGTGATGAGGAAAAGGCTGAGGTACTCAATGACTTCTTTACCTCAGGCTTCACTGCAAGGGCCTCTAGCCACACTCCTGATGTTATGGAAGACAATGCCAGGGCCGGGGAGGAAGAACTGCCCATGGTAAGTGCAGATCAGGTTGGTGATCACCTGAAGAACCTGAAAGTGTTCAAGTGCATGGGACCCGAGGGGATACACCCACGGGTGCTGAGAGAACTGGCAGAGGAGGTTGCTAAACCCCTCTCTATTATATTTCAAAAGTCCTGGCAGTCTGGGGCAGTCCCCACAGACTGGAAAAGGGGAAACATTGCCCCCATCTGCAAAAAGGGAAAGAGGGAGGAACCAGGGAACTCCAGGCCAGGCAGTCTCACCTCTGTGCCCGGAAAGATCATGGAGCAGATCCTCCTGGAGGCACTACTGGCTCAGAAGAATAGTGAAGAGGTGATTGGGAACAGTCAGCATGGCTTTGTCAAGGGCAAGTCCTGCCTGACCAACCTGGTGGCCTTCCCTGAGCAGGTGACAACATCAATAGCTGAGGGGAGAGCAGCTGCTGTTGTTTGCCTGGGCCTGAGCACAGCCTTCGACACTGCCCCGCACCACATCCTGGTCTCCAGGCTGGTGACACATGGGTGTGATGGGTGACAACTAGATGGATAAGGAACTGGCTTGATGGCTGCACCCAAAGAGTGGCTGTCCATGGGTCCATGTCCCAGTGGAGGCCAGGGACAAGCGGAGTCCCTCAGGGATCAGTCCTGGGACCTGTCTTGTTCAGCATCTCTGTGGGTGCCATGGACAGTGGCATTGAGTGCACCCTCAGCAGGTTTGCTGATGACACCAAGCTGTGTGGTGCAGCAGACAGGCTGGAGGGAAGGGAGGCCATCCAGAGGGACCTGGACAGGCTGGAGAGGTGGGCACAAGCCAACCTCATGAGGTTCAACAAGAGCAAGGGCAGGGTCCTGCAGCTGGGTGGAGGCAATCCCAGGCACAACTACAGGCTGGGCAGTGAGTGGCTGGAAAGCAGCCCTGAGGAGAGAGACTTGGGGGTGCTGTGAGAGGAGAAGCTCACCAGGAGCTCTCAATGTGCACTTGCAGCCCACAAAGCCAATCAGATCCTGGGCTGCATCAGGAGAAGTGTGGCCAGCAGGTCGAGGGAGGTGATCCTCCCCTTCTACTCAGCTCTGGTGAGACCCCACCTGGAGTACTGTGTCCAGTTCTGGAGCCCCTATTGCAAGAGGGATGTGGAGGTGCTGGAAGGTGTCCAGAGAAGGGCCACAAGGATGATCAGAGGGCTGGAGCACCTCTCCTATGAGGACAGGCTGAAGGAGTTGGGGCTGTTCAGTCTGCAGAAGAGAAGGCTCCCAGGTGACCTAATTGTGGCCTTCCAGGATCTGAAGGGGGCCTACAGGAAGGCTGGGGAAGGACTTCTCAGGATCTCAGGGAGTGATAGGACTAGGGGGAATGGAATGAAGCTGGAGGTGGGGAGATTCAGGCTAGATGTGAGGAGGAGGTTCTTCCCCATGAGAGTGGTGAAGCCCTGGAATGTGCTGCCCAGGGAGGTGGTTGAGGCCCTGTCCCTGGAGGTGTTTAAGCCCAGGCTGGATGAGGCTCTGGCCAGCCTGGTCTAGTGTGGGCTGTCCCTGGCCATGGCAGGGGGGTTGGAACTAGATGATCTTTGTGGTCCCTTCCAACCCTGACTGACACTATGATGCTATGATACTCGAGGTGAGGAGAAAGTTCTTCACGGAGCGAGTCGTTCGTCATTGGGATGTGCTGCCCAGGGAGGTGGTGGAGTCACCGTCCCTGGAGGTGTTCAAGAGGGGACTGGACGTGGCACTTGGTGCCATGGTCTAGCATTGAGGTCTGTGGTGACAGGTTGGACTGGATGATCCTCGAGGTCTCTTCCAACCCCATGCCCCTGGCCCCACCTGACTTCTCCTCCTCCAGCCCAGCCCAGCCCACCCCCCATCAGCCCATCCTGCTGTGCAGGGCACCCTGCTGGGTGCTCACTTACACAGAGCCGCAGAAACGGACCCAGGGTGCAGGTCAGGAATAATCCCACCACCACATACACCAGAAGGATGAAGATGTGGACTCCTCTCAGCACAAACATGGTGAAGCTGCCGACTGCCTGCTCCCTCTCAGCCTGCACCCCCTTTTCTAGGCCCTCTGGCAGAGGTCCCCCACTGTGATGTCATCCTGGGAGGGCAGCTTGCACCGTGGCTCCATGGGGCAGGAAGTCTCCATGGTGATGCCTGGCACCACCCAGGCCTTCTCTGGCCTCTCCAGGCAGGTGGGAGGGGCCCAGGAGGCACTGCAGTGTCCCCCGGGAAAGCAGTGATGGCAGCTGATGGTGCCCACCTTCCGCAGGCCTGGGGACTCTGGAGGTGTGCCCACTGTGCCAGCCTTGCCACCTGTCCCCACCCCCAGAGAGGCAGCCCAGAGTTTGCAGGCACCAAGAGCAGCAACCCCTGTGGCAGCCCCTCAGGGCACCATGCAGAGAGCAGCACAGCCCTCTCACTGCTGCAGAAGAGCAGGAAAAGGCCACCCCAGCTTATCCTGTGCTCCCTGAGGAGGGCACAAGAGTGGAATGCCAGGAACCTGCTCTGCACATCCTCAGAGCCCACAAGGGGCTTTTCCTGGACTCTCAGCAATAAAGTCGTGGGATTGGCTGAGATCTTTGCCCAGGAGCTGGAGGAAGGGAAAGTCCTGGCCCCAGATTTGCCTGTGCCAGCAGGAATTACTCCAGCAGCCCCTTGGGACACAGTAGAGAGCTGAGAACCTGCTCTTGACAGCCTCACAGCCGGGGCTGGGCTCTCACTGCACCCAGACAAGAAGGTCGTGCACTTGGCCGAGATCTTTGCTCAGGAGCAGGAGATCCATGGAGATGTGGCCCAAGTGTGGCAAGCTGGGATGAGCTGCCTCTGCACTCAGAGGAGTTCACTACGAAGGCCATCGTGGGCTGGGCAGTGCTGCTTGTTGTCCAGCAGCAGGAGGAACATCCAGAGCGGGCACAAAGTTCTCAGGTGCCAAGGGCAGCGATGACTCCAGCAGCCCCTCGGGACACAAGAGAGAGCAGAGGAGCTGCTCTTCACAAGCTCACAGCCAGGGAAGGGCCTTTCCTGGCCGTGGAGAAGATGATGGTGGGCTTGGCAGAGCTCATGAATGGGGCAGGAGCCTGAGCCAGAGCCCAGCACAGCCTCTGCTGCTCCTCTCCCAAGCTCCTGGCAGAGGCTGGCAGAGCCCAGCTAGCCGCGGCCGGGCAGCACCATCCCTCCCACTTCATGAGGGCAAGGAGGGCCCTGCACAGGGCTTGCCATGCTTTCAGCTGCTTGCAGCAGGGCACAGCCAGAGGAGCAGCAGGCACTGCTGGGGCCAGGAAGCTCCTTGCAGATGGCAGCAGCCGGCCCTGAGCCTGCAGCATCCAGAGGCAGCGGCAGGCAGCGGGGAGGGGCGACACCCCCCCGAGGGATGGCTGGGGCAGGGACGGTGCCTGTGGGCATTGCGCCCCTCGGCCCTGGGCACTTGCTCAGGCACAGTTTCCCCAGGGCCCAGCTCTGCCTGCCCCATCTCAGGATGAAGTCTCCCCAGGAGCCCTTCAGGCTCCAGGACGTGCCCCTGTGCCATGTGTCACCCTCCAAACAACGGACTCCAGAGGGTGGCTTCCTGGCCTCTCCAAGTGCAAAGAACTCAGGGCTCACGCCAGGGGCTTGGCTGCAGTCAGCAGCAACACTTTATTGGATTTGCCCCTCAGAGGAGGAGGGGAGAAAGGGGAAAAGTGAAGGGAAGAGGGCAAAGGGAAAGAGGTCTTCAGCCTGCTTGGGCAGCTCTTCTTCTCCCTCATCCACATCTGTCCCCAGCATGAGGACTTGTTCATCCCCTCCTCCTTTCTGGTGCTGTTATTTCCTCTGCCCTTCGGGGCTCTTGCCCCTCCTCCCGTCGTGGCCGGCACAGGTTGCACAGGATGTACTGCAGGCCGATGGCAAAGGAGAGAGGCAGGCATTAGGAAAGGCAGGCTGGCTCCCACCTTCCACTGAGACACTCCTGGCCATGCCCCTGGCCCCACCTGACTTCTCCTCCTCCAGCCCAGCCCAGCCCACCCCCCATCAGCCCATCCTGCTGTGCAGGGCACCCTGCTGGGTGCTCACTTACACAGAGCCGCAGAAACGGACCCAGGGTGCAGGTCAGGAATAATCCCACCACCACATACACCAGAAGGATGAAGATGTGGACTCCTCTCAGCACAAACATGGTGAAGCTGCCGACTGCCTGCTCCCTCTCAGCCTGCACCCCCTTTTCTAGGCCCTCTGGCAGAGGTCCCCCACTGTGATGTCATCCTGGGAGGGCAGCTTGCACCGTGGCTCCATGGGGCAGGAAGTCTCCATGGTGATGCCTGGCACCACCCAGGCCTTCTCTGGCCTCTCCAGGCAGGTGGGAGGGGCCCAGGAGGCACTGCAGTGTCCCCCGGGAAAGCAGTGATGGCAGCTGATGGTGCCCACCTTCCGCAGGCCTGGGGACTCTGGAGGTGTGCCCACTGTGCCAGCCTTGCCACCTGTCCCCACCCCCAGAGAGGCAGCCCAGAGTTTGCAGGCACCAAGAGCAGCAACCCCTGTGGCAGCCCCTCAGGGCACCATGCAGAGAGCAGCACAGCCCTCTCACTGCTGCAGAAGAGCAGGAATCCTAGAACCAATAGGGTTGGAAAAGACCTCAGAGATCCTCAAGTCCAACCTGTCACCCAACACCTCATGCCTACTAGACCATGGCTCCAAGTGCCAGCTCCAGTCCCCTCTTGAACACCTCCAGGGAAGGGGACTCCACCACCTCCCTGGGCAGCACATTCCACTGGCCAACAACTCTCTCTGGGAAGAACTTTCTCCTCGCCTGCAGCCTAAATTTCCCCTGGCGCAGCTTGAGGCTGTGTCCTCTTCTTCTGGTGCTGGTTGAGCCAGCAGTGTGCCCAGGTGGCCAAGAAGGCCAAGGGCATCCTGGCCTGCATCAGGAACAGTGTGGCCAGCAGGAGCAGGGAGGTCATTGTGCCCCTGGACTCTGCCTTGGTTAGGCCGCACCTTGAGTCCTGTGTCCAGTTCTGGGCCCCTCAGTTTAAGAAGGACATCGAAACACTTGAAGGTGTCCAGAGAAGGGCAACAAGGCTGGGGAGAGGCCTTGAGCACAGCCCTGTGAGGAGAGGCTGAGGGAGCTGGGGTTGTTTAGCCTGGAGAAGAGGAGGCTCAGGGGAGACCTTATTGCCCTCTACAACTACCTGAAGGGAGGCTGTAGCCAGGAAGGGGTTGGTCTCTTCTCCCAGGCACCCAGCACCAGAACAAGGGGACACAGTCTCAAGCTGCGCCAGGGGAGGTTTAGGCTCACCTGTTCTCACCAACAGGGAAGGGCTGGTAAGCAAGGTGAGGCTCAGAGACAGCCTTGGCTGCAGTGACCATGAAGCAGTTGAACTGAATCTCCTCAGGGCAATCAGGAGGAAGTATTCCAAGCTTATGGCCCTAGGCTTTGGGCGTGCAGACTTGGATGGCTTCAGGGATCTGCTAGCCAAAGTGTCGTGGGACAAAGCCCTGGAGGGAAGAGGGACCCAGGACAGCTGGTCAGTATTCAAGGACCACCTCCTCTGTGTCCAGGAGCGCTGTATACCAACAAAGAGACAAGCAGGAAAGAATGCTAGGAGGCCTGCCTGGATGGGCAAGGAGCTACTGGACACACTATCACTTCAAAAGAAACTCTACAGGCAGTGGAGAGAAGGACAGGTAGAACAGGGGGGAGATAAGGAAGCTGCCTGAGCAGCAAGAGTCCTGGTTAGGAAAGGCAAAGCAGAGTTGGAATTGAATCTAGCCAGGGAGATTAAAGGGAACACTAAGAACTTCTACAGGTGTATGAATGGGAAGAAGAAGCCTAGGGAAGGTGTGGGCCCCCTCAGAAAGGAAACTGGTGACATGGTCACAAGTGATGAGGAAAAGGCTGAGGTACTCAATGACTTCTTTACCTCAGGCTTCACTGCAAGGGCCTCTAGCCACACTCCTGATGTTATGGAAGACAATGCCAGGGCCGGGGAGGAAGAACTGCCCATGGTAAGTGCAGATCAGGTTGGTGATCACCTGAAGAACCTGAAAGTGTTCAAGTGCATGGGACCCGAGGGGATACACCCACGGGTGCTGAGAGAACTGGCAGAGGAGGTTGCTAAACCCCTCTCTATTATATTTCAAAAGTCCTGGCAGTCTGGGGCAGTCCCCACAGACTGGAAAAGGGGAAACATTGCCCCCATCTGCAAAAAGGGAAAGAGGGAGGAACCAGGGAACTCCAGGCCAGGCAGTCTCACCTCTGTGCCCGGAAAGATCATGGAGCAGATCCTCCTGGAGGCACTACTGGCTCAGAAGAATAGTGAAGAGGTGATTGGGAACAGTCAGCATGGCTTTGTCAAGGGCAAGTCCTGCCTGACCAACCTGGTGGCCTTCCCTGAGCAGGTGACAACATCAATAGCTGAGGGGAGAGCAGCTGCTGTTGTTTGCCTGGGCCTGAGCACAGCCTTTGACACTGCCCCGCACCACATCCTGGTCTCCAGGCTGGTGACACATGGGTGTGATGGGTGACCACTGGATGGATAAGGAACTGGCTTGATGGCTGCACCCAGAGAGTGGCTGTCCATGGGTCCATGTCCCAGTGGAGGCCAGGGACAAGCGGAGTCCCTCAGGGATCAGTCCTGGGACCTGTCTTGTTCAGCATCTCTGTGGGTGCCATGGACAGTGGCATTGAGTGCACCCTCAGCAGGTTTGCTGATGACACCAAGCTGTGTGGTGCAGCAGACAGGCTGGAGGGAAGGGAGGCCATCCAGAGGGACCTGGACAGGCTGGAGAGGTGGGCACAAGCCAACCTCATGAGGTTCAACAAGAGCAAGGGCAGGGTCCTGCAGCTGGGTGGAGGCAATCCCAGGCACAACTACAGGCTGGGCAGTGAGTGGCTGGAAAGCAGCCCTGAGGAGAGAGACTTGGGGGTGCTGTGAGAGGAGAAGCTCACCAGGAGCTCTCAATGTGCACTTGCAGCCCACAAAGCCAATCAGATCCTGGGCTGCATCAGGAGAAGTGTGGCCAGCAGGTCGAGGGAGGTGATCCTCCCCTTCTACTCAGCTCTGGTGAGACCCCACCTGGAGTACTGTGTCCAGTTCTGGAGCCCCTATTGCAAGAGGGATGTGGAGGTGCTGGAAGGTGTCCAGAGAAGGGCCACAAGGATGATCAGAGGGCTGGAGCACCTCTCCTATGAGGACAGGCTGAAGGAGTTGGGGCTGTTCAGTCTGCAGAAGAGAAGGCTCCCAGGTGACCTAATTGTGGCCTTCCAGGATCTGAAGGGGGCCTACAGGAAGGCTGGGGAAGGACTTCTCAGGATCTCAGGGAGTGATAGGACTAGGGGGAATGGAATGAAGCTGGAGGTGGGGAGATTCAGGCTAGATGTGAGGAGGAGGTTCTTCCCCATGAGAGTGGTGAAGCCCTGGAATGTGCTGCCCAGGGAGGTGGTTGAGGCCCTGTCCCTGGAGGTGTTTAAGCCCAGGCTGGATGAGGCTCTGGCCAGCCTGGTCTAGTGTGGGCTGTCCCTGGCCATGGCAGGGGGGTTGGAACTAGATGATCCTTGTGGTCCCTTCCAACCCTGACTGACACTATGATGCTATGATACTCGAGGTGAGGTGAAAGTTCTTCACGGAGCGAGTCGTTCGTCATTGGGATGTGCTGCCCAGGGAGGTGGTGGAGTCACCGTCCCTGGAGGTGTTCAAGAGGGGACTGGACGTGGCACTTGGTGCCATGGTCTAGCATTGAGGTCTGTGGTGACAGGTTGGACTGGATGATCCTCGAGGTCTCTTCCAACCCCATGCCCCTGGCCCCACCTGACTTCTCCTCCTCCAGCCCAGCCCAGCCCACCCCCCATCAGCCCATCCTGCTGTGCAGGGCACCCTGCTGGGTGCTCACTTACACAGAGCCGCAGAAACGGACCCAGGGTGCAGGTCAGGAATAATCCCACCACCACATACACCAGAAGGATGAAGATGTGGACTCCTCTCAGCACAAACATGGTGAAGCTGCCGACTGCCTGCTCCCTCTCAGCCTGCACCCCTTGTGCAGCCCCTCTGGCAGAGGTCCCCCACTGTGATGTCATCCTGGGAGGGCAGCTTGCACCGTGGCTCCATGGGGCAGGAAGTCTCCATGGGGATGCCTGGCACCACCCAGGCCTTCTCTGGCCTGTCGAGGCAGGTGGGAGGGGCCCAGGAGGCACTGCAGTGTCCCCCGAGAAAGCAGTGATGGCAGCTGATGGTGCCCACCTTCCGCAGGCCTGGGGACTCTGGAGGTGTGCCCACTGTGCCAGCCTTGCCACCTGTCCCCACCCCCAGAGAGGCAGCCCAGAGTTTGCAGGCACCAAGAGCAGCAACCCCTGTGGCAGCCCCTCAGGGCACCATGCAGAGAGCAGCACAGCCCTCTCACTGCTGCAGAAGAGCAGGAAAAGGCCACCCCAGCTTATCCTGTGCTCCCTGAGGAGGGCACAAGAGTGGAATGCCAGGAACCTGCTCTGCACATCCTCAGAGCCCACAAGGGGCTTTTCCTGGACTCTCAGCAATAAAGTCGTGGGATTGGCTGAGATCTTTGCCCAGGAGCTGGAGGAAGGGAAAGTCCTGGCCCCAGATTTGCCTGTGCCAGCAGGAATTACTCCAGCAGCCCCTTGGGACACAGTAGAGAGCTGAGAACCTGCTCTTGACAGCCTCACAGCCAGGGCTGGGCTCTCACTGCACCCAGACAAGAAGGTCGTGCACTTGGCCGAGATCTTTGCTCAGGAGCAGGAGATCCATGGAGATGTGGCCCAAGTGTGGCAAGCTGGGATGAGCTGCCTCTGCACTCAGAGGAGTTCACTACGAAGGCCATCGTGGGCTGGGCAGTGCTGCTTGTTGTCCAGCAGCAGGAGGAACATCCAGAGCGGGCACAAAGTTCTCAGGTGCCAAGGGCAGCGATGACTCCAGCAGCCCCTCGGGACACAAGAGAGAGCAGAGGAGCTGCTCTTCACAAGCTCACAGCCAGGGAAGGGCCTTTCCTGGCCGTGGAGAAGATGATGGTGGGCTTGGCAGAGCTCATGAATGGGGCAGGAGCCTGAGCCAGAGCCCAGCACAGCCTCTGCTGCTCCTCTCCCAAGCTCCTGGCAGAGGCTGGCAGAGCCCAGCTAGCCGCGGCCGGGCAGCACCATCCCTCCCACTTCATGAGGGCAAGGAGGGCCCTGCACAGGGCTTGCCATGCTTTCAGCTGCTTGCAGCAGGGCACAGCCAGAGGAGCAGCAGGCACTGCTGGGGCCAGGAAGCTCCTTGCAGATGGCAGCAGCCGGCCCTGAGCCTGCAGCATCCAGAGGCAGCGGCAGGCAGCGGGGAGGGGCGACACCCCCCCGAGGGATGGCTGGGGCAGGGACGGTGCCTGTGGGCATTGCGCCCCTCGGCCCGGGGCACTTGCTCAGGCACAGTTTCCCCAGGGCCCAGCTCTGCCTGCCCCATCTCAGGATGAAGTCTCCCCAGGAGCCCTTCAGGCTCCAGGACGTGCCCCTGTGCCATGTGTCACCCTCCAAACAACGGACTCCAGAGGGTGGCTTCCTGGCCTCTCCAAGTGCAAAGAACTCAGGGCTCACGCCAGGGGCTTGGCTGCAGTCAGCAGCAACACTTTATTGGATTTGCCCCTCAGAGGAGGAGGGGAGAAAGGGGAAAAGTGAAGGGAAGAGGGCAAAGGGAAAGAGGTCTTCAGCCTGCTTGGGCAGCTCTTCTTCTCCCTCATCCACATCTGTCCCCAGCATGAGGACTTGTTCATCCCCTCCTCCTTTCTGGTGCTGTTATTTCCTCTGCCCTTCGGGGCTCTTGCCCCTCCTCCCGTCGTGGCCGGCACAGGTTGCACAGGATGTACTGCAGGCCGATGGGAAAGGAGAGAGGCAGGCATTAGGAAAGGCAGGCTGGCTCCCACCTTCCACTGAGACACTCCTGGCCATGCCCCTGGCCCCACCTGACTTCTCCTCCTCCAGCCCAGCCCAGCCCACCCCCCATCAGCCCATCCTGCTGTGCAGGGCACCCTGCTGGGTGCTCACTTACACAGAGCCGCAGAAACGGACCCAGGGTGCAGGTCAGGAATAATCCCACCACCACATACACCAGAAGGATGAAGATGTGGACTCCTCTCAGCACAAACATGGTGAAGCTGCCGACTGCCTGCTCCCTCTCAGCCTGCACCCCCTTTTCTAGGCCCTCTGGCAGAGGTCCCCCACTGTGATGTCATCCTGGGAGGGCAGCTTGCACCGTGGCTCCATGGGGCAGGAAGTCTCCATGGGGATGCCTGGCACCACCCAGGCCTTCTCTGGCCTGTCGAGGCAGGTGGGAGGGGCCCAGGAGGCACTGCAGTGTCCCCCTGGAAAGCAGTGATGGCAGCTGATGGTGCCCACCTTCCGCAGGCCTGGGGACTCTGGAGGTGTGCCCACTGTGCCAGCCTTGCCACCTGTCCCCACCCCCAGAGAGGCAGCCCAGAGTTTGCAGGCACCAAGAGCAGCAACCCCTGTGGCAGCCCCTCAGGGCACCATGCAGAGAGCAGCACAGCCCTCTCACTGCTGCAGAAGAGCAGGAATCCTAGAACCAAGAAGGTTGGAAAAGACCTCAGAGATCCTCAAGTCCAACCTGTCACCCAACACCTCATGCCTACTAGACCATGGCTCCAAGTGCCAGCTCCAGTCCCCTCTTGAACACCTCCAGGGAAGGGGACTCCACCACCTCCCTGGGCAGCACATTCCACTGGCCAACAACTCTCTCTGGGAAGAACTTTCTCCTCGCCTGCAGCCTAAATTTCCCCTGGCGCAGCTTGAGGCTGTGTCCTCTTCTTCTGGTGCTGGTTGAGCCAGCAGTGTGCCCAGGTGGCCAAGAAGGCCAAGGGCATCCTGGCCTGCATCAGGAACAGTGTGGCCAGCAGGAGCAGGGAGGTCATTGTGCCCCTGGACTCTGCCTTGGTTAGGCCGCACCTTGAGTCCTGTGTCCAGTTCTGGGCCCCTCAGTTTAAGAAGGACATCGAAACACTTGAAGGTGTCCAGAGAAGGGCAACAAGGCTGGGGAGAGGCCTTGAGCACAGCCCTGTGAGGAGAGGCTGAGGGAGCTGGGGTTGTTTAGCCTGGAGAAGAGGAGGCTCAGGGGAGACCTCATTGCCCTCTACAACTACCTGAAGGGAGGCTGTAGCCAGGAAGGGGTTGGTCTCTTCTCCCAGGCACCCAGCACCAGAACAAGGGGACACAGTCTCAAGCTGTGCCAGGGGAGGTTTAGGCTCACCTGTTCTCACCAACAGGGAAGGGCTGGTAAGCAAGGTGAGGCTCAGAGACAGCCTTGGCTGCAGTGACCATGAAGCAGTTGAACTGAATCTCCTCAGGGCAATCAGGAGGAAGTATTCCAAGCTTATGGCCCTAGGCTTTGGGCGTGCAGACTTGGATGGCTTCAGGGATCTGCTAGCCAAAGTGTCGTGGGGCAAAGCCCTGGAGGGAAGAGGGACCCAGGACAGCTGGTCAGTATTCAAGGACCACCTCCTCTGTGTCCAGGAGCGCTGTATACCAACAAAGAGACAAGCAGGAAAGAATGCTAGGAGGCCTGCCTGGATGGGCAAGGAGCTACTGGACACACTATCACTTCAAAAGAAACTCTACAGGCAGTGGAGAGAAGGACAGGTAGAACAGGGGGGAGATAAGGAAGCTGCCTGAGCAGCAAGAGTCCTGGTTAGGAAAGGCAAAGCAGAGTTGGAATTGAATCTAGCCAGGGAGATTAAAGGGAACACTAAGAACTTCTACAGGTGTATGAATGGGAAGAAGAAGCCTAGGGAAGGTGTGGGCCCCCTCAGAAAGGAAACTGGTGACATGGTCACAAGTGATGAGGAAAAGGCTGAGGTACTCAATGACTTCTTTACCTCAGGCTTCACTGCAAGGGCCTCTAGCCACACTCCTGATGTTATGGAAGACAATGCCAGGGCCGGGGAGGAAGAACTGCCCATGGTAAGTGCAGATCAGGTTGGTGATCACCTGAAGAACCTGAAAGTGTTCAAGTGCATGGGACCCGAGGGGATACACCCACGGGTGCTGAGAGAACTGGCAGAGGAGGTTGCTGAACCCCTCTCTATTATATTTCAAAAGTCCTGGCAGTCTGGGGCAGTCCCCACAGACTGGAAAAGGGGAAACATTGCCCCCATCTGCAAAAAGGGAAAGAGGGAGGAACCAGGGAACTCCAGGCCAGGCAGTCTCACCTCTGTGCCCGGAAAGATCATGGAGCAGATCCTCCTGGAGGCACTACTGGCTCAGAAGAATAGTGAAGAGGTGATTGGGAACAGTCAGCATGGCTTTGTCAAGGGCAAGTCCTGCCTGACCAACCTGGTGGCCTTCCCTGAGCAGGTGACAACATCAATAGCTGAGGGGAGAGCAGCTGCTGTTGTTTGCCTGGGCCTGAGCACAGCCTTTGACACTGCCCCGCACCACATCCTGGTCTCCAGGCTGGTGACACATGGGTGTGATGGGTGACCACTGGATGGATAAGGAACTGGCTTGATGGCTGCACCCAGAGAGTGGCTGTCCATGGGTCCATGTCCCAGTGGAGGCCAGGGACAAGCGGAGTCCCTCAGGGATCAGTCCTGGGACCTGTCTTGTTCAGCATCTCTGTGGGTGCCATGGACAGTGGCATTGAGTGCACCCTCAGCAGGTTTGCTGATGACACCAAGCTGTGTGGTGCAGCAGACAGGCTGGAGGGAAGGGAGGCCATCCAGAGGGACCTGGACAGGCTGGAGAGGTGGGCACAAGCCAACCTCATGAGGTTCAACAAGAGCAAGGGCAGGGTCCTGCAGCTGGGTGGAGGCAATCCCAGGCACAACTACAGGCTGGGCAGTGAGTGGCTGGAAAGCAGCCCTGAGGAGAGAGACTTGGGGGTGCTGTGAGAGGAGAAGCTCACCAGGAGCTCTCAATGTGCACTTGCAGCCCACAAAGCCAATCAGATCCTGGGCTGCATCAGGAGAAGTGTGGCCAGCAGGTCGAGGGAGGTGATCCTCCCCTTCTACTCAGCTCTGGTGAGACCCCACCTGGAGTACTGTGTCCAGTTCTGGAGCCCCTATTGCAAGAGGGATGTGGAGGTGCTGGAAGGTGTCCAGAGAAGGGCCACGAGGATGATCAGAGGGCTGGAGCACCTCTCCTATGAGGACAGGCTGAAGGAGTTGGGGCTGTTCAGTCTGCAGAAGAGAAGGCTCCCAGGTGACCTAATTGTGGCCTTCCAGGATCTGAAGGGGGCCTACAGGAAGGCTGGGGAAGGACTTCTCAGGATCTCAGGGAGTGATAGGACTAGGGGGAATGGAATGAAGCTGGAGGTGGGGAGATTCAGGCTAGATGTGAGGAGGAGGTTCTTCCCCATGAGAGTGGTGAAGCCCTGGAATGTGCTGCCCAGGGAGGTGGTTGAGGCCCTGTCCCTGGAGGTGTTTAAGCCCAGGCTGGATGAGGCTCTGGCCAGCCTGGTCTAGTGTGGGCTGTCCCTGGCCATGGCAGGGGGGTTGGAACTAGATGATCCTTGTGGTCCCTTCCAACCCTGACTGACACTATGATGCTATGATACTCGAGGTGAGGAGAAAGTTCTTCACGGAGCGAGTCGTTCGTCATTGGGATGTGCTGCCCAGGGAGGTGGTGGAGTCACCGTCCCTGGAGGTGTTCAAGAGGGGACTGGACGTGGCACTTGGTGCCATGGTCTAGCATTGAGGTCTGTGGTGACAGGTTGGACTGGATGATCCTCGAGGTCTCTTCCAACCCCATGCCCCTGGCCCCACCTGACTTCTCCTCCTCCAGCCCAGCCCAGCCCACCCCCCATCAGCCCATCCTGCTGTGCAGGGCACCCTGCTGGGTGCTCACTTACACAGAGCCGCAGAAACGGACCCAGGGTGCAGGTCAGGAATAATCCCACCACCACATACACCAGAAGGATGAAGATGTGGACTCCTCTCAGCACAAACATGGTGAAGCTGCCGACTGCCTGCTCCCTCTCAGCCTGCACCCCTTGTGCAGCCCCTCTGGCAGAGGTCCCCCACTGTGATGTCATCCTGGGAGGGCAGCTTGCACCGTGGCTCCATGGGGCAGGAAGTCTCCATGGTGATGCCTGGCACCACCCAGGCCTTCTCTGGCCTGTCGAGGCAGGTGGGAGGGGCCCAGGAGGCACTGCAGTGTCCCCCGGGAAAGCAGTGATGGCAGCTGATGGTGCCCACCTTCCGCAGGCCTGGGGACTCTGGAGGTGTGCCCACTGTGCCAGCCTTGCCACCTGTCCCCACCCCCAGAGAGGCAGCCCAGAGTTTGCAGGCACCAAGAGCAGCAACCCCTGTGGCAGCCCCTCAGGGCACCATGCAGAGAGCAGCACAGCCCTCTCACTGCTGCAGAAGAGCAGGAAAAGGCCACCCCAGCTTATCCTGTGCTCCCTGAGGAGGGCACAAGAGTGGAATGCCAGGAACCTGCTCTGCACATCCTCAGAGCCCACAAGGGGCTTTTCCTGGACTCTCAACAATAAAGTCGTGGGATTGGCTGAGATCTTTGCCCAGGAGCTGGAGGAAGGGAAAGTCCTGGCCCCAGATTTGCCTGTGCCAGCAGGAATTACTCCAGCAGCCCCTTGGGACACAGTAGAGAGCTGAGAACCTGCTCTTGACAGCCTCACAGCCAGGGCTGGGCTCTCACTGCACCCAGACAAGAAGGTCGTGCACTTGGCCGAGATCTTTGCTCAGGAGCAGGAGATCCATGGAGATGTGGCCCAAGTGTGGCAAGCTGGGATGAGCTGCCTCTGCACTCAGAGGAGTTCACTACGAAGGCCATCGTGGGCTGGGCAGTGCTGCTTGTTGTCCAGCAGCAGGAGGAACATCCAGAGCGGGCACAAAGTTCTCAGGTGCCAAGGGCAGCGATGACTCCAGCAGCCCCTCGGGACACAAGAGAGAGCAGAGGAGCTGCTCTTCACAAGCTCACAGCCAGGGAAGGGCCTTTCCTGGCCGTGGAGAAGATGATGGTGGGCTTGGCAGAGCTCATGAATGGGGCAGGAGCCTGAGCCAGAGCCCAGCACAGCCTCTCCTGCTCCTCTCCCAAGCTCCTGGCAGAGGCTGGCAGAGCCCAGCTAGCCGCGGCCGGGCAGCACCATCCCTCCCACTTCATGAGGGCAAGGAGGGCCCTGCACAGGGCTTGCCATGCTTTCAGCTGCTTGCAGCAGGGCACAGCCAGAGGAGCAGCAGGCACTGCTGGGGCCAGGAAGCTCCTTGCAGATGGCAGCAGCCGGCCCTGAGCCTGCAGCATCCAGAGGCAGCGGCAGGCAGCGGGGAGGGGCGACACCCCCCCGAGGGATGGCTGGGGCAGGGACGGTGCCTGTGGGCATTGCGCCCCTCGGCCCGGGGCACTTGCTCAGGCACAGTTTCCCCAGGGCCCAGCTCTGCCTGCCCCATCTCAGGATGAAGTCTCCCCAGGAGCCCTTCAGGCTCCAGGACGTGCCCCTGTGCCATGTGTCACCCTCCAAACAACGGACTCCAGAGGGTGGCTTCCTGGCCTCTCCAAGTGCAAAGAACTCAGGGCTCACGCCAGGGGCTTGGCTGCAGTCAGCAGCAACACTTTATTGGATTTGCCCCTCAGAGGAGGAGGGGAGAAAGGGGAAAAGTGAAGGGAAGAGGGCAAAGGGAAAGAGGTCTTCAGCCTGCTTGGGCAGCTCTTCTTCTCCCTCATCCACATCTGTCCCCAGCATGAGGACTTGTTCATCCCCTCCTCCTTTCTGGTGCTGTTATTTCCTCTGCCCTTCGGGGCTCTTGCCCCTCCTCCCGTCGTGGCCGGCACAGGTTGCACAGGATGTACTGCAGGCCGATGGGAAAGGAGAGAGGCAGGCATTAGGAAAGGCAGGCTGGCTCCCACCTTCCACTGAGACACTCCTGGCCATGCCCCTGGCCCCACCTGACTTCTCCTCCTCCAGCCCAGCCCAGCCCACCCCCCATCAGCCCATCCTGCTGTGCAGGGCACCCTGCTGGGTGCTCACTTACACAGAGCCGCAGAAACGGACCCAGGGTGCAGGTCAGGAATAATCCCACCACCACATACACCAGAAGGATGAAGATGTGGACTCCTCTCAGCACAAACATGGTGAAGCTGCCGACTGCCTGCTCCCTCTCAGCCTGCACCCCCTTTTCTAGGCCCTCTGGCAGAGGTCCCCCACTGTGATGTCATCCTGGGAGGGCAGCTTGCACCGTGGCTCCATGGGGCAGGAAGTCTCCATGGGGATGCCTGGCACCACCCAGGCCTTCTCTGGCCTCTCCAGGCAGGTGGGAGGGGCCCAGGAGGCACTGCAGTGTCCCCCTGGAAAGCAGTGATGGCAGCTGATGGTGCCCACCTTCCGCAGGCCTGGGGACTCTGGAGGTGTGCCCACTGTGCCAGCCTTGCCACCTGTCCCCACCCCCAGAGAGGCAGCCCAGAGTTTGCAGGCACCAAGAGCAGCAACCCCTGTGGCAGCCCCTCAGGGCACCATGCAGAGAGCAGCACAGCCCTCTCACTGCTGCAGAAGAGCAGGAATCCTAGAACCAATAGGGTTGGAAAAGACCTCAGAGATCCTCAAGTCCAACCTGTCACCCAACACCTCATGCCTACTAGACCATGGCTCCAAGTGCCAGCTCCAGTCCCCTCTTGAACACCTCCAGGGAAGGGGACTCCACCACCTCCCTGGGCAGCACATTCCACTGGCCAACAACTCTCTCTGGGAAGAACTTTCTCCTCGCCTGCAGCCTAAATTTCCCCTGGCGCAGCTTGAGGCTGTGTCCTCTTCTTCTGGTGCTGGTTGAGCCAGCAGTGTGCCCAGGTGGCCAAGAAGGCCAAGGGCATCCTGGCCTGCATCAGGAACAGTGTGGCCAGCAGGAGCAGGGAGGTCATTGTGCCCCTGGACTCTGCCTTGGTTAGGCCGCACCTTGAGTCCTGTGTCCAGTTCTGGGCCCCTCAGTTTAAGAAGGACATCGAAACACTTGAAGGTGTCCAGAGAAGGGCAACAAGGCTGGGGAGAGGCCTTGAGCACAGCCCTGTGAGGAGAGGCTGAGGGAGCTGGGGTTGTTTAGCCTGGAGAAGAGGAGGCTCAGGGGAGACCTCATTGCCCTCTACAACTACCTGAAGGGAGGCTGTAGCCAGGAAGGGGTTGGTCTCTTCTCCCAGGCACCCAGCACCAGAACAAGGGGACACAGTCTCAAGCTGCGCCAGGGGAGGTTTAGGCTCACCTGTTCTCACCAACAGGGAAGGGCTGGTAAGCAAGGTGAGGCTCAGAGACAGCCTTGGCTGCAGTGACCATGAAGCAGTTGAACTGAATCTCCTCAGGGCAATCAGGAGGAAGTATTCCAAGCTTATGGCCCTAGGCTTTGGGCGTGCAGACTTGGATGGCTTCAGGGATCTGCTAGCCAAAGTGTCGTGGGACAAAGCCCTGGAGGGAAGAGGGACCCAGGACAGCTGGTCAGTATTCAAGGACCACCTCCTCTGTGTCCAGGAGCGCTGTATACCAACAAAGAGACAAGCAGGAAAGAATGCTAGGAGGCCTGCCTGGATGGGCAAGGAGCTACTGGACACACTATCACTTCAAAAGAAACTCTACAGGCAGTGGAGAGAAGGACAGGTAGAACAGGGGGGAGATAAGGAAGCTGCCTGAGCAGCAAGAGTCCTGGTTAGGAAAGGCAAAGCAGAGTTGGAATTGAATCTAGCCAGGGAGATTAAAGGGAACACTAAGAACTTCTACAGGTGTATGAATGGGAAGAAGAAGCCTAGGGAAGGTGTGGGCCCCCTCAGAAAGGAAACTGGTGACATGGTCACAAGTGATGAGGAAAAGGCTGAGGTACTCAATGACTTCTTTACCTCAGGCTTCACTGCAAGGGCCTCTAGCCACACTCCTGATGTTATGGAAGACAATGCCAGAGCCGGGGAGGAAGAACTGCCCATGGTAAGTGCAGATCAGGTTGGTGATCACCTGAAGAACCTGAAAGTGTTCAAGTGCATGGGACCCGAGGGGATACACCCACGGGTGCTGAGAGAACTGGCAGAGGAGGTTGCTAAACCCCTCTCTATTATATTTCAAAAGTCCTGGCAGTCTGGGGCAGTCCCCACAGACTGGAAAAGGGGAAACATTGCCCCCATCTGCAAAAAGGGAAAGAGGGAGGAACCAGGGAACTCCAGGCCAGGCAGTCTCACCTCTGTGCCCGGAAAGATCATGGAGCAGATCCTCCTGGAGGCACTACTGGCTCAGAAGAATAGTGAAGAGGTGATTGGGAACAGTCAGCATGGCTTTGTCAAGGGCAAGTCCTGCCTGACCAACCTGGTGGCCTTCCCTGAGCAGGTGACAACATCAATAGCTGAGGGGAGAGCAGCTGCTGTTGTTTGCCTGGGCCTGAGCACAGCCTTCGACACTGCCCCGCACCACATCCTGGTCTCCAGGCTGGTGACACATGGGTGTGATGGGTGACCACTGGATGGATAAGGAACTGGCTTGATGGCTGCACCCAAAGAGTGGCTGTCCATGGGTCCATGTCCCAGTGGAGGCCAGGGACAAGCGGAGTCCCTCAGGGATCAGTCCTGGGACCTGTCTTGTTCAGCATCTCTGTGGGTGCCATGGACAGTGGCATTGAGTGCACCCTCAGCAGGTTTGCTGATGACACCAAGCTGTGTGGTGCAGCAGACAGGCTGGAGGGAAGGGAGGCCATCCAGAGGGACCTGGACAGGCTGGAGAGGTGGGCACAAGCCAACCTCATGAGGTTCAACAAGAGCAAGGGCAGGGTCCTGCAGCTGGGTGGAGGCAATCCCAGGCACAACTACAGGCTGGGCAGTGAGTGGCTGGAAAGCAGCCCTGAGGAGAGAGACTTGGGGGTGCTGTGAGAGGAGAAGCTCACCAGGAGCTCTCAATGTGCACTTGCAGCCCACAAAGCCAATCAGATCCTGGGCTGCATCAGGAGAAGTGTGGCCAGCAGGTCGAGGGAGGTGATCCTCCCCTTCTACTCAGCTCTGGTGAGACCCCACCTGGAGTACTGTGTCCAGTTCTGGAGCCCCTATTGCAAGAGGGATGTGGAGGTGCTGGAAGGTGTCCAGAGAAGGGCCACAAGGATGATCAGAGGGCTGGAGCACCTCTCCTATGAGGACAGGCTGAAGGAGTTGGGGCTGTTCAGTCTGCAGAAGAGAAGGCTCCCAGGTGACCTAATTGTGGCCTTCCAGGATCTGAAGGGGGCCTACAGGAAGGCTGGGGAAGGACTTCTCAGGATCTCAGGGAGTGATAGGACTAGGGGGAATGGAATGAAGCTGGAGGTGGGGAGATTCAGGCTAGATGTGAGGAGGAGGTTCTTCCCCATGAGAGTGGTGAAGCCCTGGAATGTGCTGCCCAGGGAGGTGGTTGAGGCCCTGTCCCTGGAGGTGTTTAAGCCCAGGCTGGATGAGGCTCTGGCCAGCCTGGTCTAGTGTGGGCTGTCCCTGGCCATGGCAGGGGGGTTGGAACTAGATGATCCTTGTGGTCCCTTCCAACCCTGACTGACACTATGATGCTATGATACTCGAGGTGAGGAGAAAGTTCTTCACGGAGCGAGTCGTTCGTCATTGGGATGTGCTGCCCAGGGAGGTGGTGGAGTCACCGTCCCTGGAGGTGTTCAAGAGGGGACTGGACGTGGCACTTGGTGCCATGGTCTAGCATTGAGGTCTGTGGTGACAGGTTGGACTGGATGATCCTCGAGGTCTCTTCCAACCCCATGCCCCTGGCCCCACCTGACTTCTCCTCCTCCAGCCCAGCCCAGCCCACCCCCCATCAGCCCATCCTGCTGTGCAGGGCACCCTGCTGGGTGCTCACTTACACAGAGCCGCAGAAACGGACCCAGGGTGCAGGTCAGGAATAATCCCACCACCACATACACCAGAAGGATGAAGATGTGGACTCCTCTCAGCACAAACATGGTGAAGCTGCCGACTGCCTGCTCCCTCTCAGCCTGCACCCCTTGTGCAGCCCCTCTGGCAGAGGTCCCCCACTGTGATGTCATCCTGGGAGGGCAGCTTGCACCGTGGCTCCATGGGGCAGGAAGTCTCCATGGGGATGCCTGGCACCACCCAGGCCTTCTCTGGCCTGTCGAGGCAGGTGGGAGGGGCCCAGGAGGCACTGCAGTGTCCCCCGGGAAAGCAGTGATGGCAGCTGATGGTGCCCACCTTCCGCAGGCCTGGGGACTCTGGAGGTGTGCCCACTGTGCCAGCCTTGCCACCTGTCCCCACCCCCAGAGAGGCAGCCCAGAGTTTGCAGGCACCAAGAGCAGCAACCCCTGTGGCAGCCCCTCAGGGCACCATGCAGAGAGCAGCACAGCCCTCTCACTGCTGCAGAAGAGCAGGAAAAGGCCACCCCAGCTTATCCTGTGCTCCCTGAGGAGGGCACAAGAGTGGAATGCCAGGAACCTGCTCTGCACATCCTCAGAGCCCACAAGGGGCTTTTCCTGGACTCTCAGCAATAAAGTCGTGGGATTGGCTGAGATCTTTGCCCAGGAGCTGGAGGAAGGGAAAGTCCTGGCCCCAGATTTGCCTGTGCCAGCAGGAATTACTCCAGCAGCCCCTTGGGACACAGTAGAGAGCTGAGAACCTGCTCTTGACAGCCTCACAGCCAGGGCTGGGCTCTCACTGCACCCAGACAAGAAGGTCGTGCACTTGGCCGAGATCTTTGCTCAGGAGCAGGAGATCCATGGAGATGTGGCCCAAGTGTGGCAAGCTGGGATGAGCTGCCTCTGCACTCAGAGGAGTTCACTACGAAGGCCATCGTGGGCTGGGCAGTGCTGCTTGTTGTCCAGCAGCAGGAGGAACATCCAGAGCGGGCACAAAGTTCTCAGGTGCCAAGGGCAGCGATGACTCCAGCAGCCCCTCGGGACACAAGAGAGAGCAGAGGAGCTGCTCTTCACAAGCTCACAGCCAGGGAAGGGCCTTTCCTGGCCGTGGAGAAGATGATGGTGGGCTTGGCAGAGCTCATGAATGGGGCAGGAGCCTGAGCCAGAGCCCAGCACAGCCTCTCCTGCTCCTCTCCCAAGCTCCTGGCAGAGGCTGGCAGAGCCCAGCTAGCCGCGGCCGGGCAGCACCATCCCTCCCACTTCATGAGGGCAAGGAGGGCCCTGCACAGGGCTTGCCATGCTTTCAGCTGCTTGCAGCAGGGCACAGCCAGAGGAGCAGCAGGCACTGCTGGGGCCAGGAAGCTCCTTGCAGATGGCAGCAGCCGGCCCTGAGCCTGCAGCATCCAGAGGCAGCGGCAGGCAGCGGGGAGGGGCGACACCCCCCCGAGGGATGGCTGGGGCAGGGACGGTGCCTGTGGGCATTGCGCCCCTCGGCCCGGGGCACTTGCTCAGGCACAGTTTCCCCAGGGCCCAGCTCTGCCTGCCCCATCTCAGGATGAAGTCTCCCCAGGAGCCCTTCAGGCTCCAGGACGTGCCCCTGTGCCATGTGTCACCCTCCAAACAACGGACTCCAGAGGGTGGCTTCCTGGCCTCTCCAAGTGCAAAGAACTCAGGGCTCACGCCAGGGGCTTGGCTGCAGTCAGCAGCAACACTTTATTGGATTTGCCCCTCAGAGGAGGAGGGGAGAAAGGGGAAAAGTGAAGGGAAGAGGGCAAAGGGAAAGAGGTCTTCAGCCTGCTTGGGCAGCTCTTCTTCTCCCTCATCCACATCTGTCCCCAGCATGAGGACTTGTTCATCCCCTCCTCCTTTCTGGTGCTGTTATTTCCTCTGCCCTTCGGGGCTCTTGCCCCTCCTCCCGTCGTGGCCGGCACAGGTTGCACAGGATGTACTGCAGGCCGATGGGAAAGGAGAGAGGCAGGCATTAGGAAAGGCAGGCTGGCTCCCACCTTCCACTGAGACACTCCTGGCCATGCCCCTGGCCCCACCTGACTTCTCCTCCTCCAGCCCAGCCCAGCCCACCCCCCATCAGCCCATCCTGCTGTGCAGGGCACCCTGCTGGGTGCTCACTTACACAGAGCCGCAGAAACGGACCCAGGGTGCAGGTCAGGAATAATCCCACCACCACATACACCAGAAGGATGAAGATGTGGACTCCTCTCAGCACAAACATGGTGAAGCTGCCGACTGCCTGCTCCCTCTCAGCCTGCACCCCCTTTTCTAGGCCCTCTGGCAGAGGTCCCCCACTGTGATGTCATCCTGGGAGGGCAGCTTGCACCGTGGCTCCATGGGGCAGGAAGTCTCCATGGGGATGCCTGGCACCACCCAGGCCTTCTCTGGCCTGTCGAGGCAGGTGGGAGGGGCCCAGGAGGCACTGCAGTGTCCCCCGGGAAAGCAGTGATGGCAGCTGATGGTGCCCACCTTCCGCAGGCCTGGGGACTCTGGAGGTGTGCCCACTGTGCCAGCCTTGCCGCCTGTCCCCACCCCCAGAGAGGCAGCCCAGAGTTTGCAGGCACCAAGAGCAGCAACCCCTGTGGCAGCCCCTCAGGGCACCATGCAGAGAGCAGCACAGCCCTCTCACTGCTGCAGAAGAGCAGGAATCCTAGAACCAATAGGGTTGGAAAAGACCTCAGAGATCCTCAAGTCCAACCTGTCACCCAACACCTCATGCCTACTAGACCATGGCTCCAAGTGCCAGCTCCAGTCCCCTCTTGAACACCTCCAGGGAAGGGGACTCCACCACCTCCCTGGGCAGCACATTCCACTGGCCAACAACTCTCTCTGGGAAGAACTTTCTCCTCGCCTGCAGCCTAAATTTCCCCTGGCGCAGCTTGAGGCTGTGTCCTCTTCTTCTGGTGCTGGTTGAGCCAGCAGTGTGCCCAGGTGGCCAAGAAGGCCAAGGGCATCCTGGCCTGCATCAGGAACAGTGTGGCCAGCAGGAGCAGGGAGGTCATTGTGCCCCTGGACTCTGCCTTGGTTAGGCTGCACCTTGAGTCCTGTGTCCAGTTCTGGGCCCCTCAGTTTAAGAAGGACATCGAAACACTTGAAGGTGTCCAGAGAAGGGCAACAAGGCTGGGGAGAGGCCTTGAGCACAGCCCTGTGAGGAGAGGCTGAGGGAGCTGGGGTTGTTTAGCCTGGAGAAGAGGAGGCTCAGGGGAGACCTCATTGCCCTCTACAACTACCTGAAGGGAGGCTGTAGCCAGGAAGGGGTTGGTCTCTTCTCCCAGGCACCCAGCACCAGAACAAGGGGACACAGTCTCAAGCTGCGCCAGGGGAGGTTTAGGCTCACCTGTTCTCACCAACAGGGAAGGGCTGGTAAGCAAGGTGAGGCTCAGAGACAGCCTTGGCTGCAGTGACCATGAAGCAGTTGAACTGAATCTCCTCAGGGCAATCAGGAGGAAGTATTCCAAGCTTATGGCCCTAGGCTTTGGGCGTGCAGACTTGGATGGCTTCAGGGATCTGCTAGCCAAAGTGTCGTGGGGCAAAGCCCTGGAGGGAAGAGGGACCCAGGACAGCTGGTCAGTATTCAAGGACCACCTCCTCTGTGTCCAGGAGCGCTGTATACCAACAAAGAGACAAGCAGGAGAGAATGCTAGGAGGCCTGCCTGGATGGGCAAGGAGCTACTGGACACACTAGCACTTCAAAAGAAACTCTACAGGCAGTGGAGAGAAGGACAGGTAGAACAGGGGGGAGATAAGGAAGCTGCCTGAGCAGCAAGAGTCCTGGTTAGGAAAGGCAAAGCAGAGTTGGAATTGAATCTAGCCAGGGAGGTTAAAGGGAACACTAAGAACTTCTACAGGTGTATGAATGGGAAGAAGAAGCCTAGGGAAGGTGTGGGCCCCCTCAGAAAGGAAACTGGTGACATGGTCACAAGTGATGAGGAAAAGGCTGAGGTACTCAATGACTTCTTTACCTCAGGCTTCACTGCAAGGGCCTCTAGCCACACTCCTGATGTTATGGAAGACAATGCCAGGGCCGGGGAGGAAGAACTGCCCATGGTAAGTGCAGATCAGGTTGGTGATCACCTGAAGAACCTGAAAGTGTTCAAGTGCACGGGACCCGAGGGGATACACCCACGGGTGCTGAGAGAACTGGCAGAGGAGGTTGCTAAACCCCTCTCTATTATATTTCAAAAGTCCTGGCAGTCTGGGGCAGTCCCCACAGACTGGAAAAGGGGAAACATTGCCCCCATCTGCAAAAAGGGAAAGAGGGAGGAACCAGGGAACTCCAGGCCAGGCAGTCTCACCTCTGTGCCCGGAAAGATCATGGAGCAGATCCTCCTGGAGGCACTACTTGTGGCAATGCCAGCGACGAGCAGTGTGAGCAATCTGGCAGTGCAGGCCTAGAGCCTGACATGGTGGCAGGCCATGCTCTGCGTAAATGCAGAGCCAGCTAGCAGGGGAGCAAAACAGTGCTGTGCCTGCAGCGTGGAACTAAAACAAGGCACTGGTAGCTATAAACATGGAAGTTATCTTGGGACAACAGGACATGCACCTGCATCAACAACCTCGGTGTGTCATCAGTAGCTGGACCAATGATCTGTGATAGTGCAATGTGTGGTCACTCCTAGGGAACCAATGGAGCTGTGCCAACAGGGCACTCCGAGTTTATGTAAGTTGTAGCAGTTGCCTTGCTACGCACTTCTTTTTCTGCCTTTCCTCTCTCCTGTTTCTTCTACACTTTACAGTGCTATACTTGCACCAGAGGCCTGCACCTCAGGCCTGCAACACTGGAACAATAAAGGAACAATACTCCATCCCATTGGTCAGCCGTATTGGTTCCCAATCTCCGTCGCCCCATTAACTGGCGCCCGAATAAACCTGAACTCATGGACAAGGGATCCTCGGAGTGCCATACTGATCACTCAGCAGAGAGAGGTACGTCCGAGCGATACGGAAAGCCGGTCGGACAGCACTGCCCCGCTGCTGGAAAATCAGCAGCGCGCTCGCAAAGGAAGTGAATCTCACCCTGGCCCGGTGAGCGACCGGAGGAGGGGCAAGGGGCAGCACGCCACCACAGAAGAGGCTGTGCTAAACGCCTCCCACCTATCCTCTCTGTGAGAGGTATTACTGGCAATTCTGGGATCGTAAAAGGGCTATTAGCCTGTGCCCAGAGTCATACCCACGGCAATTAAGCTTTTACTTCCGAAGCGCGGGACGAAATTGCAGCCCAGCTGTGGGATGAGGTGCTAAATGCTTAAAAAAGCAGCTTTTCGCTAGAGCACCGTGTGACGGATCGTCACGGACATTGCAATCGAAAAAAGCAGAGCAGGCTACTCCCGGTTCAGCTGCTGCGGCGTTTGATTCTCAACGAGACGGGAGACTCGGAAGGCACTCCCCGCCCCGCCCCCCCCCCCCCCCCCCCGTCTCTCCTTGCACATCGCCTGCCGCTCCGTCAGCATCCTCCTCAATTTCAATTGCCCGCTACTCCTTCTACACGAATCGCGGCTCTCTATTACTGTCCTTTTGCGCGGAAAAATCTGCTCCTGCCACGTCAATAGCGGCAGAAGCGAATCCTGGTCGAACTGATACGGCGCGCGAAATCAAACTGGAGGTCACTACCCATTAAGAATCAGACAAAGGAGACGCCGCGTCCGCCATCCTGGCCAGCACGCCGTGTTTATTAGCACAGCGCCACAGCCACCCGCGCCCAGCGGAGAAGCCCAGTTAAACAAAAAAAAAAGAAGCGGCGAAACCTGCGGGTCGGCGTTTTCCATCCCCTTCATCAACATCTTCCTGATACCGCCAGCGATGGCTTGGGCTTGGAAGCCGGACAGTGCGAACTCTGCCCTAGAACTCCTGGAGCGCTTGCAGGCTCGCGATCACGGCATTTTTGCACCCCCGCCCCGCCGCGAGCCCCGGCCGCCCCGATGGTGGCCCCCACCACCCCGGCAGCGCTCAGCCCGGCAGCCCTCACTTCGGCAGCCCTCAGCCCGGCGGCGCCCACCTCAACGGTGCCCCACATTCCAGCAGTTCTCCCGGCGACGCCTCCCGCGACCCCCCCATGGCCCCCGCGAGTACCAGCGGCTCCGATCAAGCGGCATCGACCGACGCACCGCCGACAACAGCCACCCCCCCACGGTAGCGGCAAGAACGGCCCCAGCGGCCCCTTCCTCCCAGCAGTTTCACCGGCTACACCCCCCCCGCCCCCTACATTCCACTCATTAGCAGAGTATAGCCTCGGACGGAGATTTCAATTGAGTCCCGATGGGGCGATCGGGAGGTGGGAGGGACACGGAACTGTCCCGCTGAGCTGGTGGAAAGGTATTGTGGGAAATGTAGTCACAGATGGAGAAGGTTAACAATGACTATGGTCATCTGAACTGACTAATGTTAAAGGAAGCTAGACAAGCCATAGCTACCTATGGGCTACAGTCAGGATACACAACTGCTGTAATCAATTAGTTGTTTTCAACACATTTGTTAATCCCTTTTGACACACGTATGTCAGCAAATGGTGTTTATTACGAGGTCTGAGAGCGATCATGGAGGAGATGGGTGCCTGACAACCTGGCCTCCCAACTCCCAGTCCCCACAAATTGGGACCTGATTATTATTCATTTGAAGGATCGTTTTCTTTACAATTTGCTCACACTCGGAGGACTTAAAGTCTGCATCTACTGAGTCATCGATTAAGACAGACTCCACCCACCGATATCAATGGGTAGCCTGAAGGCATGCTTGAATCCTCAAGGCACTCTCTTCCCACTTCAACAGACTCATTGTGACATCTAGAAGTCTATGGATGGTATTCTGATTGCAACAAAAAAGTTACATCGTAAGACAGTGCTGTCTGAGTTTCAGCAGCAAGCAGACTTGAAAGTTACACCGTTTTAGCCCTTGCAACTCATCAATTAACTGACAATTCACTTGCAAATGCCTGAGAAGCCATGCCCCGGCAGCCAGCAGACTACGAGGTGTCACCATTAGCCATCTCATTGGGGCGAGATCTTTGCCAGATCTTACCAACAATTGCAGCTTCCTGAGAATGTTTTGCAATTAAGTCAGGATGTAGTGATCAAAGGGTGGTCCACCATCCAGGACAATAACTCTGATCCTGTGTTTCTTATTACTGAGCAGGGTCTAACAGGGACACTTGGTTCCTCTGTCAATACCATCCCTTACCTACGGCATTCAATACTAATTCAGACCTGACTCACGATATGAAGGTAGAAATATGGATATTTTGGCATTTGACAATGCTAATGAAGATACTAAACAGGTTCTCAGCATTTTATCAACAGGTGCCACTGCCTCATGACTGCAGGACCACAACGAATGAAGGCATCGACAAGCAGCAATGTATCTAGCCACGGCCATAGAAGCAGTCCTGAAATCATCGTGCCTCTGAGAAACCTAGGTACCTTAAAGTGTTTGACTGTTGGACAGACTCGAAAGGGTCACAGATCTAATCGTTTTACTTGAGATCGTCGCAGAAGCTGCTCCTGCAGCGTGAACATACCCCGCACGACGACACCAAACCAGGGTCCTTGGACCGCGCCCCCCCCCCTTCCCCCCCCCTCCCCCAGCCCCCTCTGGCAGCGCACAGCGGACCTGACAACAGCCGCATATCTCCTTTTGAATCCACAAAGCACTGTCGAGTTTAACTGGCATGGTCCTTTGGGTCACAGACCCTCTGCTCTGTTAATTGGCAGATGACAGTCTACCTTTAGACAGGGCATCCTTATAATTCCTGGTTCAATACATTCTGATTATGACTGGGCTATGAAAATTATGCTCAATACCATTGCCTCTCCTGTTAGCACTCTTGTTGGGACAGAAATTGCTTCGCTAATACCATCTCAGTCCCAAGTGCCTAAAACTTATAACAGAATCCAAGGGCAAGAAGGCTCAGGTTCCACTGATATGCCTAATACCTTATTAGCCCTAAAAATCCAAAAGAGAAAACTGGAACAGATTTTATCTGTCAGACACCCTTGTGGACAAATTATACAATTTTCAATTATTATGGATACTGGAGACGATGTCATCATTATACCTAGTCATAAATGGAATGGTCACTAGTCATTGCTCATGGCAAATGTTGAAGTCATGTGTTTAAAAGGTATCCAAACAACCTGGGTTAGCAAAGAGCCAGTGCAATTAGCTTTTAACTAGAGCAAATCAATCACTGTAAGACCGTACATGTTAACCCTTCCAGTTGCTCTATTGGGCTGATATGCCTTAAGTCAACTAGGAGCAAAACTTGTTACTGTTCCTTCTTTGTAGTGGCTACTAGTCAGCAACCAACCCACAAATTAAAGTGGAAAACACATAATCCAGTATGGGTGGAACAATGGTCGTTCAGACACGATAGGCTGCAAGTCGTTAAGACCCTAATACAGAAACAATAGCAACTGGATCACACCTTGCTAGCCACCCACCCCTACCCCCACCCCCAGAAAAGGGAGGATTTTCTAGTACTACTCTTGCCAACCAAAGCTTTGCTCTGATCTAAAGTTACAGTGATAATTTCTTAATTTCTGATTGCAATGTCCTTAAGAGAGTTGTTATTTAGATATTTGCTAAGTTTTCCTGGTAAGCATAATGAATGGTAAGCATTTGGTTTTTACAGGTACCTAGTACATAGTAATTGTAGTAAGGTGTAAGTACTTAGTAATGAGTTCACATTGTAAGATTTCTTTTGGTTCGAACCTTCTTAGTTGTGTGCCATGGCATTTCAAAGGAGCTCCATGTAATATAGTTAAGACTTGTAGTAAATAGGTATTCATTTTTAAAAAAAAAGTATTCCTTAGCTAAGGTAATGTCTTTATATTTCCTTCTTAGACATAGACTAGAAAAAAATACAAAAAATAAAAAAAGAAAAAAAATTAAACAAAAAAAACCCCACATAGAAATATATAACAAAAGCACAAAAACTCTGGATACAAAACATAGAGTACTAAATAACAGAATAGTAATAAAAAAGAAGAGCAACGATGAAAATAAAATATTAAAACCAAAATATGACACACTGAAAAATCATAAAGATTACTAACACAGAATAGCTATTAACAAAAAAAAAAAGGACATAAGACTTGTTAGCAAAAAAATGAAAATAAGGATTATCAAGACTACTAGATTAAAACAAACAAAAAATTATACAAAGAAAAAGTTGAGAAAATTAAAATGAAAAATTATAATAAAAAAGAATTAATAGGAAAGGTTAAAAAATATAATAAAAAAGTAAAAATTAAAATTAGAATAGAAAATAGATTAAATAAAACAAACATGCAAAATAAAAAATAATTATAATAAATAATATAAGATAAAAAACAAAAGATTAAACACTAGATAAAAAGAAAAAAAAATAGAAATTACAAAAATAAAAGAAATTGAAAAAGAAAAAATTGATTAGAATAACAAATTAAAATACAGATTAAAAAATTACAATAAGAAAATAAAAATTATAATAAAGAAGGTAAAAAAGAAATAAATTAAAAATTACAAAAAGTAAGTTATAATAATAAAAATTTAAAGAACAAAGAAAAATTAAAATACAAAACAAAAATTGATTGAATAAAATTATATCAAAATTAGATTAAAATTAACAAACAAAAAAGTTAACAAAAAATAATTAAAAAGTGCAGATAAAAAAATATATATATAATAAAATGCAATGAAGAAAAAACCACATTAAAACAGTATAGAAATAAATTTAAAAACAAAAATTGAAAATAATTAAAGATTAAACAAAAGAACTAGATTAAAAGTCAAAATATTAAACACATCAAAGTAATAAATTAATAGAAAATAATAAATAAAAACTAAAATAGCAAAAAGAAACAAAATAAATAATACAAGAAATACATTCAACATAAAGCGTGAAACAACTCAAGTTAGAATTAAAAAGAAAAAACTGCAAAAATAATTTACAAAATCAAAATTGAAATGAAAATAAATTAAAAAAATAAATAAAAACAATTGCAAACATGTAAAAATAATAAAAAAACATAAATCCATATAATGAAATCAAACAAAAATGAAATAGATTTATTGAAAGTAGATTTCAAAATAGTAAAAAATGAAGCAAAACATTAATTACAAATTTAAAAATAGCTCACATTAAAACCAAACAAAAACCACTCAAAATTAGTTAGAAAATCTGTGGAATCATAGACTCGTGGAATGAGTCAAGGTTGGAAAGGACCACAAGGATCATTTAGTTCCAACCACTGCCATGGGCAGGGACATCTCACACTGGATCAGGCAGGCTAGAGCCTCGTCCAGCCTGGTCTTAAACACCTCCAGGCATGGGGCCTCGGCCATCTCCTTGGGCAACCCATTCCAGGGCTTCACCATTTTCACAGTGAAGAATTTCTTCTCCACATCCAGCCTGAATCTTCCCATCCCCAGCCTTGTTCCATTCTCCCTAGTCCTGTAATTTTCTGACATGCTAGGATGTCCCTCCCCAGCATTCTTGTAGGCTCTCTTCAGATACTGGATGGCCACGAACAGGTCACCTCGAGCCTTCTTTTCTGCTAACTGCAATCATCACAACAAACAACGGTGGAAGAATCAAGACCACGAGGACACAGCATTTCCCATGCAGTCAAACATTGATCACAACAACTGCTATGATCATCTGGGATCAAACAGCATCACTCAGAAGAATGTACCACAGCATCATGTGAATTAGGACTGAATATTGTGGTTGCTTGATAACTTTGTATTCTCTCTTGTTAACTAAGTGTGCCTCTGAATGTAGACATCCTAGAGGATGCAGTTTCATCTTTACATTTTGCTCAGTAGAGATTATTAACAAAAAAAAAAAAAAAAAAAAGGGGGAAAAGAGAGAATACCCCATAGCAAAAAATTAGCTCATGGCAACCCTAGAAATGCTGTAACCCTAGAAATGCTGTAACCCTAGAAAATGTTGTAACCCTAGAAAGTGCTGTAACCCTAGAAACATCAACTTTGCAATGTGCTGTAACACTCTCACCACAAGACAGCACGAACACGGCACAGATGTCATGAAAATGACAATCAGCAAACCTGCTTAGCACTGACATCAATGACTGTCACGATAAACCAAGATGTCAACAGAAAGCATCTAACTTATAACTGAGTGTCGTGACTGCTTTACTGTTGTGTGAACATTAAGAGATCAGAATTACTAGGATGAGCAAAAAGACATTATTCAGTGTAATTTTATATTGGGCAATGCAATGAAGCTCTTTCTGCTCTTGCTGCTTGCCTGCAAGTTTTCTGTCTGTGAAGCTAGAGCCTGGCCAGATCTACCTTTACAGATTAAAGAAATCTTGCTACCATTAAACAATTCATGATTTTTGACCATCCTAGAGAAAATAAAGATGCAACATAATCCTAAAGCAGATCGCAAAAGACAGTGCTAAGGATTGCACTTGTGCCTCAATCTCTGTGTGCAATGCGTTCAGGCATAATCAAGTCTTCTCTGTCAGTAAGAGGAGTGAAATGTAAAGATCGGAACTGTTAAGATCTAAGTTCTTCTTTACAATGTTTGTTATCTTTGACCATGTATTATGCCATCTCTGTAGAGCATTGTAACTACTGCAACTTAAGCTTTGTGCTTTGTGTAGGTTACATCAGTCTGTTAGACATGCTGCACTACAGAACTCTTGCTTTTGCTACACAGCTTAGCTTTACCTTGCTTGCTTCTGCATTTGCAGTAGCATCTTGTATGGGATGAGAAGAACTCCCATGACCAGATTGCTCACAAAAACAAAAAGGGGGATTTGTGGCAATGCCAGCGGCGAGCAGTGTGAGCAATCTGGCAGTGCAGGCCTAGAGCCTGACATGGTGGTAGGCCATAAATGCAGAGGTACCTAGCAGTGTAGCAAAACAGTGCTGTGCCTGCAGCATGTAACTAAAACAAGGCACTGGTAGCTATAAACATGGACAGTTATCTTGGGACAACAGGACATGCACCTGCATCAACAACCTCGTTGTGTCATCAGTAGCTGGACCAATGATCTGTAATAGTGCAATGTGTGGTCACTCCTAGGGAACCAATGGAGCTGTGCCAACAGGGCACTCCGAGTTTATATAAGTTGTAGCAGTTGCCTTGCTACGCACTTCTTTTTCTGCCTTTCCTCTCTCCTGTTTCTTCTACACTTTACAGTGCTATACTTGCACTACAGGCCTGCTCCATAGGCCTGCACCTCAGGCCTGCACCATCGGCCTGCAACACTGGAACAATAAAGGAACAATACTCGATCACATTGGTCAGCCGTATTGGTTCCCAATCTCCGTCGCCCCATTAACTACTGGCTCAGAAGAATAGTGAAGAGGTGATTGGGAACAGTCAGCATGGCTTTGTCAAGGGCAAGTCCTGCCTGACCAACCTGGTGGCCTTCCCTGAACAGGTGACAACATCAATAGCTGAGGGGAGAGCAGCTGCTGTTGTTTGCCTGGGCCTGAGCACAGCCTTCGACACTGCCCCGCACCACATCCTGGTCTCCAGGCTGGTGACACATGGGTGTGATGGGTGACCACTGGATGGATAAGGAACTGGCTTGATGGCTGCACCCAAAGAGTGGCTGTCCATGGGTCCATGTCCCAGTGGAGGCCAGGGACAAGCGGAGTCCCTCAGGGATCAGTCCTGGGACCTGTCTTGTTCAGCATCTCTGTGGGTGCCATGGACAGTGGCATTGAGTGCACCCTCAGCAAGGTTGCTGATGACACCAAGCTGTGTGGTGCAGCAGACAGGCTGGAGGGAAGGGAGGCCATCCAGAGGGACCTGGACAGGCTGCAGAGGTGGGCACAAGCCAACCTCATGAGGTTCAACAAGAGCAAGGGCAGGGTCCTGCAGCTGGGTGGAGGCAATCCCAGGCACAACTACAGGCTGGGCAGTGAGTGGCTGGAAAGCAGCCCTGAGGAGAGAGACTTGGGGGTGCTGGGGGACAAAAAGCTCAGCAGGAGCTCTCAGTGTGCACTTGCAGCCCGCAAAGCCAATCAGATCCTGGGCTGCATCAGGAGAAGTGTGGCCAGCAGGTCGAGGGAGGTGATCCTCCCCTTCTACTCAGCTCTGGGGAGAGCCCACCTGGAGTACTGTGTCCAGTTCTGGAGCCCCTATTGCAAGAGGGATGTGGAGGTGCTGGAAGGTGTCCAGAGAAGGGCCACAAGGATGATCAGAGGGCTGGAGCACCTCTCCTATGAGGACAGGCTGAAGGAGTTGGGGCTGTTCAGTCTGCAGAAGAGAAGGCTCCCAGGTGACCTCATTGTGGCCTTCCAGGATCTGCAGGGGGCCTACAGGAAGGCTGGGGAAGGACTTCTCAGGATCTCAGGGAGTGATAGGACTAGGGGGAATGGAATGAAGCTGGAGGTGGGGAGATTCAGGCTAGATGTGGGGAGGAGGTTCTTCCCCATGAGAGTGGTGAAGCCCTGGAATGTGCTGCCCAGGGAGGTGGTTGAGGCCCTGTCCCTGGAGGTGTTTAAGCCCAGGCTGGATGAGGCTCTGGCCAGCCTGGTCTAGTGTGGGCTGTCCCTGGCCATGGCAGGGGGGTTGGAACTAGATGATCCTTGTGGTCCCTTCCAAGCCTGACTGATACTGTGATACTATGATACTCGAGGTGAGGAGAAAGTTCTTCACGGAGCGAGTCGTTCGTCATTGGGATGTGCTGCCCAGGGAGGTGGTGGAGTCACCGTCCCTGGAGGTGTTCAAGAGGGGATTGGACGTGGCACTTGGTGCCATGGTCTAGCATTGAGGTCTGTGGTGACAGGTTGGACTGGATGATCCTCGAGGTCTCTTCCAACCCCATGCCCCTGGCCCCACCTGACTTCTCCTCCTCCCGCCCAGCCCAGCCTACCCCCCATCAGCCCATCCTGCTGTGCAGGGCACCCTGCTGGGTGCTCACTTACACAGAGCCGCAGAAACGGACCCAGGGTGCAGGTCAGGAATAATCCCACCACCACATACACCAGAAGGATGAAGATGTGGACTCCTCGGAGCACAAACATGGTGAAGCTGCCGACTGCCTGCTCCCTCTCAGCCTGCACCCCTTGTGCAGCCCCTCTGGCAGAGGTCCCCCACTGTGATGTCATCCTGGGAGGGCAGCTTGCACCGTGGCTCCATGGGGCAGGAAGTCTCCATGGGGATGCCTGGCACCACCCAGGCCTTCTCTGGCCTGTCGAGGCAGGTGGGAGGGGCCCAGGAGGCACTGCAGTGTCCCCCGGGAAAGCAGTGATGGCAGCTGATGGTGCCCACCTTCCGCAGGCCTGGGGACTCTGGAGGTGTGCCCACTGTGCCAGCCTTGCCACCTGTCCCCACCCCCAGAGAGGCAGCCCAGAGTTTGCAGGCACCAAGAGCAGCAACCCCTGTGGCAGCCCCTCAGGGCACCATGCAGAGAGCAGCACAGCCCTCTCACTGCTGCAGAAGAGCAGGAAAAGGCCACCCCAGCTTATCCTGTGCTCCCTGAGGAGGGCACAAGAGTGGAATGCCAGGAACCTGCTCTGCACATCCTCAGAGCCCACAAGGGGCTTTTCCTGGACTCTCAACAATAAAGTCGTGGGACTGGCTGAGATCTTTGCCCAGGAGCTGGAGGAAGGGAAAGTCCTGGCCCCAGATTTGCCTGTGCCAGCAGGAATTACTCCAGCAGCCCCTTGGGACACAGTAGAGAGCTGAGAACCTGCTCTTGACAGCCTCACAGCCAGGGCTGGGCTCTCACTGCACCCAGACAAGAAGGTCGTGCACTTGGCCGAGATCTTTGCTCAGGAGCAGGAGATCCATGGAGATGTGGCCCAAGTGTGGCAAGCTGGGATGAGCTGCCTCTGCACTCAGAGGAGTTCACTACGAAGGCCATCGTGGGCTGGGCAGTGCTGCTTGTTGTCCAGCAGCAGGAGGAACATCCAGAGCGGGCACAAAGTTCTCAGGTGCCAAGGGCAGCGATGACTCCAGCAGCCCCTCGGGACACAAGAGAGAGCAGAGGAGCTGCTCTTCACAAGCTCACAGCCAGGGAAGGGCCTTTCCTGGCCGTGGAGAAGATGATGGTGGGCTTGGCAGAGCTCATGAATGGGGCAGGAGCCTGAGCCAGAGCCCAGCACAGCCTCTCCTGCTCCTCTCCCAAGCTCCTGGCAGAGGCTGGCAGAGCCCAGCTAGCCGCGGCCGGGCAGCACCATCCCTCCCACTTCATGAGGGCAAGGAGGGCCCTGCACAGGGCTTGCCATGCTTTCAGCTGCTTGCAGCAGGGCACAGCCAGAGGAGCAGCAGGCACTGCTGGGGCCAGGAAGCTCCTTGCAGATGGCAGCAGCCGGCCCTGAGCCTGCAGCATCCAGAAGTGTGGCCAGCGGGTCGAGGGAGGTGATCCTCCCCTTCTACTCAGCTCTGGTGAGACCCCACCTGGAGTACTGTGTCCAGTTCTGGAGCCCCTATTGCAAGAGGGATGTGGAGGTGCTGGAAGGTGTCCAGAGAAGGGCAACAAAGCTGGGTAGGGGTCTGGAGCACAGCCCTGTGAGGAGAGGCTGAGGGAGCTGGGGCTGCTTAGCCTGGAGAAGAGAAGGCTCAGGGGAGACCTTCTTGCTCTCCCCAACTCCCTGCAGGGAGGTTGTAGCCAGGTGGGGGTTGGGCTCTTCTGCCAGGCACCCAGCACCAGAACAAGAGGATACAGTCTCAGGCTGCACCAGGGGAGGTTTAGGCAGGATGTCAGGAAGAAGTTCTACACAGAGAGAGTGATTCCTCATTGGAATGGGCTGCCCAGGGAGGTGGTGGAGTCACCATCACTGCAGGTGTTCAGGAGGAGACTTGACTGGGTGCTTGGTGCCATGGGTTAGTTGTTTAGGTGGGTTGGATTGGTTGATAGGTTGGATGTGATGATCTTGAAGGTCTCTTCCAACCTGGTCTATTCTATTCTATTCTATTCTATTCTATTCTATTCTATTCTATTCTATTCTATTCTATTCTATTCTATTCTATTCTATTCTATTCTATTCTATTCTATTCTATTCTATTCTATCCAAGAAGGCTGCAGAGGGCCTGCTCCCAAAGGCCTGCGGGGACAGGAGCAGGGGCAATGGCTTCAAACTAGAGCAGAGCAGATTTAGTCTGTGGGACTATTGACCTGGAGCAAATCCTCTTCCAGGGATTACTTGCAAAGAGCAATCTGAAATTGTCCCAGGAAGTGGTTAAATTGCTAACAGCCATTTGGAGTGCAGAGGGACTTTCTCCACAGCAGGCAGCTGGGTTGATTTCCCTCTCGAGATGCAGAAGGAATATATTGCTGTGAGCAAAGAGAAGCCTCATTCTAGAGCAGATGGACTCTGCCATGGGGTGCTTTACTCAGCTGGAGTACTTGAGTTCCCCTTGGCACTCCCTGGTGTTTAGGCTGTCTTGCAGGAGGAGGAAGAGATGGATGGACACATTGTGGGCTAAGGCAGAAGAGAATTAGAAAGCAAAAGCTTGACAAGATCCTTTTCTTTTTCATGCTATCCACAACACTGAAGACATTATCCAGCTCTGGAGCCTAGAACAGAACACTGAGCACACACTGAAAGAGCAATGAAGAGTGAAGAGAGCTCCATGAGCAGCCCTCCATCTGCTGGCAGTGAGGAGCACCACGGGAAGGCAAGGCAGCCACACAGAAACCAAAGGAGCCTCTCTTTGTCAGACACAAATCCTGGCCCAGCTGTTTAGAGAAGGAAGAAAGCAAAGAGATCCCTGAGGAGCTGCCAGCAGCATCTTGCTTGTGTGCAGCAGGCAAATCTCTGCTAGCTACAGCATCTCTCAAGCTCACTAAACACAGCTCTAGAGCCTGTGCTCTGAAAAGGTCCCCCTGGAAAATTGGCTAAGGCAGGCAGGAGCCAAACAAGCCAAGGTGAAGGCCTGAAGAAAGACAGAATCATAGAACTGATTGGAAGGGAGCTCTGGAGATCACCCAGGCCAAGCCCCTGCCAGGGCAGGGTCACCCAGGGCAGCTCAGCATGCTGCAGTTTGAGCAGGGTGCCCCCCTGCAATGTTTACTTCCTGTGTCCAGCAGTCCAGCCCAGAGGGGTGGCCACAGGCAATGATGTAGTATTTGCTACCACAATGCCTTGCACCACCACAAGATGCAGTGCGGGGTCTAGCACCTCCTCTTCTCTTCCTCCTTCGCCAGCCGCTACCTGGGGGAGATGTCTCCTGGCTTGGGGCCTGGCTAGGCCATGGGGGGATGGGCAGTCTCAGATCTGGCCAGCTGAGACTAGCCTAGCAGTGGGAGGGGGAAGAAGGAGCCCTGGGGTCTTGGGTGTCCCCTCAGGTGGGGATGGGGTCTCTCTGGCTCTGTTCTGGGCTCTTTCTTTGTCACTGTGCTTTTGGCTTTCTGTAAATGTTCACTGCTTCCTATTTCAACTTGCCATCACTTCTGCAATCCGTTTGTCTGAGTGTTTATTGTTGCCAGGGGTGGGGAAGGGGGCTGCCTCAACCCAGCACACTCACACAGAACACAGCCAGCTGGAGCTTGAAGATCTGCAGAGCAGGAGACTCCACAACCTCCCTGGGCAGCCTGCTCCAGGGCTCAGCAGCCTCCCACCAAAGAAGTTTCTGCTCACGTTGAGGTGGAACCTCCTGGGTTCTGGTTTGTGTCCACTGCCCCTCTTCTTATCCCTGGGCACCGCTGAACAGAGCCTGCTGCCTTCTTCATGACAGCCTCCCATCTGTAGCATAGATTCATTCATAGAATGGATGGGGTTGGAAGGGACCTTGGAGATCACAGAATCACAGAAAACATCCAGTTGGAAGAGGCCTCCAAGCTGACCCAGTCCAGCCCTTAACCCAGCACTGCAGGCTCAGCACCAGACCATGTCCCTAAGCACCAGGGCCACAGCTGCTGGAACACCCCCAGGGGTGGTGACTCCAGCACTGCCCTGGGCAGCCTCTTCCAATGGCTGAGATCCCTTCCAGTGCTGAAATATTTCCTGCTCCCAGCCTGAGCCTGCTTCACTTAAACCTCCCACCACCCCAGGCTGCTCAAGGCCTCATCCAGCCTGGCCTTCAGCACCTCCAGGCAGCAGCCACCCACAGCCTCCCTGGGCAACCTGTGCCAGTGTCTCACCACCTTTACCTTTCTGTATCCTGGGACCACCTCAGCTTGGGAGGAGGGCAGGGAGGGCAAAGAGCTGAAAGCAAAGGCTCAGGTTGGAAGTTGGCAGCTGCTCTGCAGAAAACGTTAAGGCACTTTTCTACCCAAAGCCTCACCTTGCTATCTTGCTATGCCAAGACCTAAGGGCACATCCATACACTGGCATCAGAGGCTGTCCTTAGCTCCTTACCCAGTTAGACAGCTGGAGACAGTGACCCAAGCCTGCAGGCACTGCTGTAACTCCTGCAGCAGCAGGAGGAGCTGCTTGGCTTCACAGACAGGCAGCCTGAGAGGCCACTGGAGAAGCATCGAACCAGAGACTTGGCAGGGCTGGAAGGGACCTCAAGGCTCAGCCAGTCCCAAGCCCCTGCCATGGCCAGGGACACCTCACACCACAGCAGGTTGCTCACAGCCACCTCCAGCCTGGCTGCAAACACCTCCAGGCAGGAGGCTTCCACCACCTCCCTGGGCAACCTGTGCCAGGCTCTCACCACCCTCATGGGCAACAACTTCTTCCTCACAGCCAAGCTCAATCTCCCCACCTCTAGCTTTGCTCCACCCCCCCAGTCCTATCCCTCCCTGACACCCTCAAAAGTCCCTCCCCAGCTTTCTTGCAGCCCCCTGCAGATCCTGCAAGGCCACCAGAAGGTCTCCTGGGAGCCTTCTCCTCTCCAGCCTGCACAACCCCAACTCTCTCAGGCTGTCTCCAGAGCAGAGCAGCTCCAGCCCTCTGCTCCTCCTCCTGGTCCTTCTCTGGACACCTTCCAGCCCCTCCAGAGCCTTCCTGGCACAGAGGCTCCAGAGCTGGCCCCAGAGCTCCAGCTGTGGTCTCAGCAGAGTGGAGCAGAGGGGCAGAATCCCCTCCCTGGCCCTGCTGGCCACACTTCTCTTGCTGCAGCCCAGGCTCTGCTTGGCTCTCTGGGCTGCAAGTGCTCCCTGCTGGCTCCTGCTGAGCTTCTCCTCCCCCAGCACCCCCAAGGCCTTTCCTCCAGGGCTGCTCTCCAGCCAGTCCCTGCCCAGCCTGTGTCAGTGCCTGGGATTGCCCTGCCCCAGCTGCAGGACCTTGCCCTTGGCCTTGTTGAACCTCCTGAGGTTGTCCTAGGCCCAGCTCTGCAGCCTGTCCAGGTGCTTCTGGATGGATCCTTCCCTCCAGCTGTCAGCAGCACCACACAGCCTGGTGCTGAGGGAGCCTCAGTGCCACTGCACCTGGCACCAACAAAGATGCTGAACAAGCCTGGTGCCAGCACTGATCCCTGAGGGACTCCACTTGTCCCTGGCCTCCACTTGGCCATGGACCATTGACAGCCACCCTTTGGGTGCAGCTCTCAAGCCAGTGCTGTACCCACTGAGTGGTTCATCCATGGAAGCATCCTGCCCCAGCCTGGAGACCAGGATGTGGGGTGGGACTCTGTCAAAGGCTTTGCCCAGGCCAATGACCTCAGTTGCTCAGCCTTCATCTCTTGCTATTGTCACCTGTTCACACAAGGCCCCCAGGTTTGTCAGGCAGGATTTGCCCTTGGTGCAGCCCTGCTGCTTGTGCCCAATCACCTCTGCATTATTCTTCTGCCTCAGCAGTGCCTCCAGGAGGATCTGCTCCATGATCTCACTGGGCACAGAGGTGACACTGCCTGGCCTGTAGTCCCCTGGGTCATGCCTCTTCCCCTGCTTGAAAATGGAGTTATGTTTCCCCTCTCCCACTCCCTGGGCACCTCCCCAGACTGCCAGGACTTCTGGAATATGATGGAGAGTGGTTTAGCAACCTCCTCCCCAGCTCCCTCAGCACCCCTGGCTGTATCCCATCGGGTCCCTCAGCCTTGAACACTTTCAGGTTCCTCAGATGGTCACAACCTGATCTTCACTCACCACGGGCAGTTCCTTCTTCCAGCCCCTGCCATTATCTTCCATCATTCTGGGAGTGTGGCTGCAGCCCTTGCCACTGAAGACTGAGGCAGAGAAGTCCCTGAGAGCCTCAGCCTTCTCCATGGCACTTGTCACCAGCTCAGCTGTTTGCTTTCGGAGGGCTCCACACCTTCCCCAGGCTTCTTTTTGCCAGTACTCTACCTATAGAAATGTTTGCTGCTGCCCTTGCTCTCCCTGGCTGGATTGAATTCCACCTGAGCTTTAGCTTTCCTCAGCAGGGCTCTTGCTGCTCAGGCAGCTTCCTTCCATGCCCCCATTCCAGCTCTCCTCTCTTCCACTCCTTCTAGAGTTTCTTTTTGAGTGCCAGGCTGGGCAGGAGCTCCTTGCTCCTCCAGGCAGGTCTCCTGGCCTTCTTTCCTGCTTTCCTCCTTGTGGGCATACTTTGCTCCTGGGCACAGAGAAGGTGATCCTGGAACAGTGCCCAGCTGTCCTGGGCCCCTCTTCCCTCTAGGCCTTTGGCCCATGCTCCTTTGGCCAGCAGAGCCCTGAAGTGATCAAAGTCTGCATGCCTAAACCCCAGGCTTGCAAGCTTGGGATACTCCTCCTAGCTGCCCTGAGGATCTTCAAGTCCATTGCTTCAGGGTCACTGCAGCCAAGGCTAGCCCTGAGCCTCACACTGCTCACCAGCCCTTCCCTGGTGGTGAGCACAAGGTCCAGCATGGCCTTTGCAACTTGGTTCCTCTCCCATCTGGAGGAGGAAGTTGTCATCTGTGCCTTCCAGGAACACCCTGGCACGCTGTAGCCAGCCGTGCTGTCCCTCCAGCAGATGCCAGGGTGGCTGAAATCCCCCAGGAGGAGCAGGGCCTGTGGAGTGCCTCATCGGCTCGCTTCTGCTGGGCAGGGGGCCTGTAGCAGAGCCCTACCAGAACATCTCCTTCCCCTGGCTTCCCCTCCATCTTCACCCATCTGCTCTCCACCAGCACATCACCCTTGCCCAGCTGGGGCTCCACTGATTCCAGCTGCTCCCTGATGCAGAGAGTGACAGCTCCTCCCCTCCTGCCCTGCCTCTCCTTCCTAGAGAGCTGCTACCATTCCATCCCTACCTTCCACTCATGCCAATCATGCCACCAGCTTGCAGGGACAGCCTCTATGGCACAGCATCCTAGCAGCCCAGGGCCCTGAAGTCATCCTGTTGGTTGCCCCAGCTGTGTGCATTGGCATAGAGGCTCTTCAGCTGGGCTGGCAGTGCCACCCTCTTAGGTGAATGCCCTTGACTCCCTTGGCTGCCTCAGTGCTTCATCCTTGGCTTGCCTCCGGGCAACAAGTGGAGAGCCCTTGCTAGCACCCATCCCTCTGCCTCTGGGGAGCTGCCCAGGTGTTTGCATCACCCCTCAGATCCTTGTACAAGAGCTTGCAGCCTTGCAGGCATCCACAGGCAGCCTCAAAGCAGCAGTGGTGCCAGGAGGAACTCTGCTGCACCACTGCTGGCCCCAGAGAGCTGGCCCCAGAGAGCTGGCCCCAGCTGAAGTGCACAACATCAAAGGAAGTTTCATTTGAAGTGCCTTGGCCTGCAACGTGTGGGATGGGAGACCCAGATCATAGAAGACCTCAGGTTGGAAGGGAGCCTCCAAGGCCATCTTGTGCAAGCCCCTGCAGGCAGCAGGGACGCCTCCAGCTAGAGCAGGCTGCCCAGGGACACAGCCAGGCTGAGCTGGAATGGCTCCAGGGATGGGGCCTCAAGCACCTCCCTGGGCAGCCTGTGCCAGGGTCTCACCACCCTTCCTCCGGATGTCCAACCTAACTCTGCCTTGCTGAGCCTGGGACTCCAGCAGCTCTGGAAGGAAAGGCACAAGCTGCCATAGCTCATGAGCTACTTCAGGAGGGCAAAAGAAAGAAATAGAAATACCCTGAAACTGGAGGCACTCAGAAGGCTGCATTGGAGTGGAACTGTGCAGCCAGCCGGTGGAGCAGAGACCTCTGTTCACACCCTCAGAGGTGTAAAGCTGAATACAAGGCTTGCACACCACCTTCTGCCCCACACCTCTGCTTTCTTCATCCAATTCTTCGTTACCCCTGCAGAACATTTCAGCACAGGGCAGGGCACAGCTGCCTCAGTCTCAGCAAGGTGTCCAGAGGAAGGGTTACCCTAACCCAGAGCGTGTGGTGTCACAGAGCACTTCCCTTCTCTCTCTCCTAGCATGCTGTGGGCTTGAGAAGCACCTCGCAGCATGCTGGGCATCTGCTCTTTCAGGTTAGAATGGCTGGGCAGGGGTGAACCTCCTGGAGTTCAACAAGGGCAGGTGTAGAGTCCTGCACCTGGGGAGGACCAACAGCAGGCAGCAGTGCAGGTGAGGGGGGACCTGCTGGAGAGCAGCTCCGTGGAGAAGGCCCTTGGAGTCCTGGTGGGCAAGAAGTTCTCCACAGCACAGCAACCTGCCCTGCTGGCCAAGAAGGCTGAAGCTGTACTCGGCTGTGTTAAGAAGAGTGAAGCCATCAGGTGAAGGGAGATTCTCCTCCCCTCCTACTCAGCCCTACTTAGACCACATCCAAACTATTGGGTCCAGTTCTGGGCTCCCCGGGTCAAGAGGGACAGGGAGCTGCTGGAGAAAGTCCAACAGAGGCTATGAGGATGATGAAGGGACTGGAACATCTCCCTAATGAGGGAAGGCTGAGAGAACTGAATCTGTTCAGTGTGGAGAGGAGAAGGCTGAGAGGGATCTGCTCAATGTCTACAGAGAGCTGCAGGGTGGCTGCCGGGAGGATGCAGCCAGGCTCTGCTCAGGGACACCCAGTGCCAGCACAAGGGGCAGTGGATGGCAACTCAATGGCAGACATTCACCTCAACAGGAGGAGAAACTCCTTTGGTGGGAGGCTGCTGGAGGCCTGGAGCAGGCTGCCCAGAGAGGCTGTGGAGCCTCCTTCTCTGGAGACTTTCCAAGCCCACCTGGATGTGTTCCTGTGCGAGCTGCCCTGGGTGACCCTGCTCTGGCAAGGGCTTGGCCAGGGTGATCTCTGGAGGTCCCTTCCAACCCCTAACGTTCTGTCATGCTGTGGTTCTGTCTATTTTGTTACTAGAGATCAGAGACAGACAGACAACCACCAGGCACAGCCCTGCTACTGCTGGGCCAAGAGAAACGGTGCTCAGGTCACTGCTAGAAGATGGCATGGCTGTGCAGTCCTGAAAAGTGAACAACAGAAGTGATGACTTCTGTGCAGGAGGGCTCAGGTGGATCTGCAGTGGCGCAGCCTTCCCAGAGAGGAAGCCTGTGCTGGCCATGCCAAGCAGCATGTCAGTGTGCTTGCAGGGCAGCAGATGACTCAGTCCCAGAGCACTCTTACATTTGCATTCTCACACGTGCCCAGAATTGATCAGGGCACAAGATGCACTTTCCCTAAGTGAATTAGCAGCAACCAAAGGGAAGTGGAAGTCCCTGCACACTGCTTTGAAGACTCAGTACTGCTCAATGGCATCCTGCAAGCCTTCAAGAGCACTTAGAGAGGGGGACCAGAGCAGAAGAGGTTTTGGAAGACAGAGACAGAGGCAGGAGACTGAGAGAGTGGCAAAAGATGCTGCAAGGAAACACAGCACAAGGCAAGAGCTCAGCACCAGGCACTGTAGATTTAATTCAGTGTTGTAACCATTAATTACAGCATCTTAGATTAGCACTGGCACTGGCAGCAGGGCACACTGCTACTCCTCATCTTCCACTGACACACATGAGAAGCGGAGGAAACATCTGCCCAGCCTGGCCAGGCCCCTGCGCATCCTGCTGGCCATGCGTGCCCTGAATCCCTTCCGAGGCTGGGCCTGGTTGGTGCTGCTTCCATGGTGGCCAGAGGTGTCTGCTGGGGCCTGGTTGGTGCTGCTTCCATGGTGGCCAGAGGTGTCTGCTGGGGCCTGGTTGGTGCTGCTTCCATGGTGGCCAGAGGTGTCTGCTGGGGCCTGGTTGGTGCTGCTTCCATGGTGGCCAGAGGTGTCTGCTGGGACCTAGTTGGTGCTGCTTCCATGGTGGCCAGAGGTGTCTGCTGGGGCCTGGTTGGTGCTGCTTGCATGGTGGCCAGAGGTGTCTGCTGGGGCCTGGCAGCTGCTGCTCTCAGGGTGCCCAGAGGTCTCTGCTGGGGCCTGGCTGCTGGTTTCATGTGGCCCAGAGGTCTCTGACAGGGCTTCGCTCCTGATGGTTTCATAGTCCCCAGAGGTGTCCGAGAGGTCTTCACTGCTGCTGCTTTCATTCAGTCCAGAGGTCTCTGCTGGGGCTTGGCTGCTGCTGCGTTGAGAACACTCAACAAGGCTCTCTGTCGGGCCCAGGACGCTAATTCTGGGGTAATACTTGAAGGTCATTGAGGCACAGTCCCAGACCACCACACGCCGCAGATCTTCCACATCCTCCTCCATGAGGGAGTTGTCATTTATGCTCCTATGACTGGGGAGCTGTTGGGCAGGTCCTTGCCATGCAGCTCTTCCCTTCCTGGAGCCTGGAGAAGCTGTGGCCTTCTGCCGTGGTGGCACAGCAGAGAGAGGCTTTTTCTGCTGGGCTGCCAGCTTTGAAGCACTGGCTGCCATTTCTGGAAGGACATCTCTCCCCCTGTCCTTGCCAGTCCAGGCCCTCTTCCTGATCTCTGGCCCTTGCAGTTTTCCCTCCACATGTGCAGGCTGGGTGCCTGTGGGACCTGTTGGAGGGGGGAGATAACGTTAAGATGATCCTGGGGAACACCTTGCCACCCTGCTTCCTTCAGTGGCAGGGGCCTGATTGCCTGCCCTCTGCCGTTCTCCCTCTCCCTCTGCCCTCCTCCAGTACTTGACTTACTGTCAGCATGAGGGACATTCAGCTCCTGCTTCCTTGTGCTCTTCTTCTTTGCTTTGGCCTCCAGGGGCTCTTTGCCCCTAGTTGCTTCTGGCCGGCACAGCTTGCACAGGAGCATCTGCCACAGGTAGTACAGGAACTTCTGCAGGCAGATGGCAAAGGAGAGAGACAGGGATTAGGAGAGGCAGCCTGGCTCCCACCTTACACTAAGACACTCCTGGCCATGCCCCTGCCCCTGACCCCCACCTGACTTTCTCCTCCACCCCACCCCCCATCTCCCCCTCCTGCTGTGCAGGGCACCCTGCTGGCTGCAGTGGTCACTTACACATAGCAATAGGAATGGACCCAGTGTCAAGGTCAGTGGAAGTTCCACCAGAATAAACATTATTAGTATGTAGAGTTTGAGAATTAGGAAGGGAGGCATGGTGAGGCTGGAGTCACACTCTCCCGAGTGCTCACAACGCTCCCTTGGCACCAGCACAGCTCCGCTCTGCGCTGCTCAGGAACAGGATCCCAACGCTGCTCGGATCTGGCAGGGGCTAAGGCTGCAGAGTGCCCAGAACGCACTGTCGCTGCCGACTGCCTGCTCCCTCTCAGCCTGCACCCCCTTTTACAGCCCCTGTGGCACAGGTCCCCCACTGTGATGTCATCCTGGGGGTGCATCTTCTATTGTGATGTCATCTGGGAGGGCAGCTTGCAGTCTGATGTCATGGGGCAGGAAGTCTCCATGGTGATGCCTGGCACCACCCAGGCTTTCTCTGGCCTGTCCAGGCAGGTGGGAGGGGCCCAGGAGGCACTGCAGTGTCCCCCTGGAAAGCAGTGATGGCAGCTGATGGTGCCCACCTTCCGCAGGCCTGGGGACTCTGGAGGTGTGCCCACTGTGCCAGCCTTGCCACCTGTCCTCACCCCCTGAGAGGCAACCCAGAGTTTGCAGGCACCAAGAGCAGCAACCCCTGTGGCAGCCCCTCAGGGCACCATGCAGAGAGCAGCACAGCCCTCTCACTGCTGCAGAAGAGCAGGAATCCTAGAATCATAGAATCAAGAAGGTTGGAAAAGACCTCAGAGATCACCAAGTCCAACCTGTCACCCAGTTTGCTGGAACCAGCAGCAGACTGGCCCTGTTTGTATCTGCCCCCAGAGAGGCAGCTCAGAGTTTGCAGGCACCATGAGCACTAACTTATATCCATGTTCTAGTGCACGTGAAATACACTCCATAAGGGGAATGTTGGTGCCTGCAGTCCTACCCCAGCCCCTGGGCTATCTCCATCCAGAGCTGCCACAAGTTTTAAGCAAAAGCTTTTGCCAACACAGTTTTCCCTGCATCCTTCCCAAACTGCTTAGCAGATGTTTTCTGTCAGCCTCTTCAGAAGTGTCACCGGTTGACGCTGTCCCCTTGAGAAATGGAATATGGTGGTCGGAAGTTGGTAAACGAAAAGATGGATCTAAACTAATTTCATTGGCAGTTTGGGAGGAAGCACCTTCTGAACTGGGAGTGCAGCAGGGTATCCTGGGCATTCCGGCACTCTTATCTTCAGTCTTTCTTCTGCTCCTCCGCTGAGCAGCAGCTCTCTCTGTGCTGCGCTTTCGGCCAAGGCTTGACCTTGACAGCTGATAAACTGCAAGGCCTGTATTAACTGCTTTCCAATTAACACATAACTGCTTCTAACTTTTTTCTGTTCCTCTCTCTTTCTAACCCGCTCTGGGGAAAGGGGGAGAGGGGGGGATGCGGAGGTGGGGAACCCTCTCAGCAGAGGGGGGAACTCTCATTTCTGTGCTACTTTATTGTATATCTTTGTATATATTGTAAATATTGTAAATTTCTATATTCCCCTGCGTTTTCCTGCTTTGTAAATATACAGCTCCACTGCTTTGCTAATTCAGCTGTGAGTTTCTTTTCCCTTTCCCTTCAGTTTTCTTTCCCTTTACTTTACAGGGGGGAGGGAGGAGGCTTTTTGGCCTTACCCTTCCAACCCTACGACAAGAAGCACTTAGCACACTCAATTAACCCTCTTGGCTGGGACATGCCTCCAGAGTGAGGTCCTTGCTCTCCTTCCCACCATCTCATTACTTAAGTCCCTTTACTGCCAAGGGGATGAGCACTGACTTTGCCCTTGTGAGGAGTGATGGAGAGAACTTGGAGCTGCAGCTGCTGAGGTACTTTCTTTGGCAGGGTCCCCAGGCAGAAGCCTCACACAAGTGGTGCAAGGCAGGCAGCAGGCAGCTCTCACAGTATGGCAGGGCACAGCAAGCAGGGAACCACACCTGTGTGTTAAACTGGGCTCTGAGCTGGGTCCCATGGGATGCAGTGGGAATTTTGCAGGAGTATTTCACACACACAACAAAGCCCAACCCTAGCTGGACTGTCAGTGAGGGCCCCTGTGGCTGTCAGCCACTACCACAGCTGCTGGATGGGAGCAAGGAGGGACTGGCAGCATGGCCAACAGCTCTCTGCTGCTATGGAAGAGTCAGGCATGACTGCATTCACTTGGGACATGCATTATCCATCATGGCCAGTGCACAGCTGCTTGTGTCCTACCTTGCTGGTAATTAATGTCACCAAGAATTAAGATGAATGCCACATATGGGGAGACCACAGGGAGCAAGTCTCCTGGAATTTGTGTCCTTCCCCCTTTCTCAGGGAGGAGTTTCAAGTCTGAGTCAGTTCAAGGGACACGAGGTAAAGCAGGGCTGGGGAAGGTGATACCCTCATCTCAATTACAGAACCTTAGGGGCTGGAAGGGACCTCCAGATGCCATCCAGTCCAAGCCCTGCCAGAGCAGGGTCACCCAGGGCAGGGCACACAGAACACATCCAGGGGGGTTGGAAAGGCTCCAGAGCAGGAGACTCCACAACCTCTCTGGGCAGCCTGCTCCAGGGCTCAGCAGCCTCACAGGGACAAAGGTTTCCCTCCTGTTGCCCTGGCACCTCCTCTGCTCCAGCTTGCCCCCAGTGCCCCTTGTGCTGTGCTTGGCCATCCCTGAGCAGAGCCTGGCTCCAGCCCTGCACATCTTTATGCCCAGCCATGAGGGCAGCCCTCAGGCTCCTCTGCTCCCAGCTGCAGGACCCCAGCTCCCTCAGCTGGCCTCACAAGACAGAATGGATTGGAGCTGTGCCAGGGGAGGTTTAGGCTGGACATTATGAAAAACTTCTTTACTGAGAGTGTGGTCAGGGATTGGCACAGGCTGCCCAGGGAGGTGGTGGAGTCCCCATGCCTGGGGTGCTCAAGAAGCTGTAGATGTGATGCTTCAGGACATGGTTTAGTGGTGATGGTAGCTGGGTTACCTTGGACTTGATGATCTCAAAGGCCTTTTCCAGCCTTGGTGATTCTGTGATTCTGTCATTCATCTTCTTTGTGGCTCTGTGCTGGACTCTCTCAAGCAGTTCCCTGAGCTCCTTCCTGACCTGAGAGGCCCAGAGCTGGACACAATATTCCAGAGGTGGCCTCAGCAGGGCGGAGTAGAATTCCAAAGCAGACCCCCAGCAAAGAGACTAAGTTTGCCCACTCCCCATGGAGATAGCATGGCAGCCTGGCATCTAACCTGGCATCATACCTCTGAGCTGCTGAGCAAGTCTGAGACAGGTTCCTCCAAGCCATGGAGAGGAGAGAGGGCAGGGCAGAGAAACTGCTCTGGGACACCAAGGGCACTGCAAGAGGAGGAGGAGGGGCTCCAGGTGCTAGAGCAGAGATTCCCCTGCAGCCCATGGTGAGGACCATGGTGAGGACCTCGGTGAGGATCACGGTGAGTCAGGCTGTGCCCTTGCAGCCTGGGGAGCAGATCTCCACATGGAGCTCATGGAGGACCTCATGCCAGAGCAGGTTGATGCACAAAAGGAGCTGTGCCACCGTGGGAAGCCCAACCTCCAGCACACTCCTGGCAGGACCTGGAGACACCTGGAGAGAGGAGAGCCCAGGGTGAGCAGCTGTGCTGGCAGGACTGCAGCCAAGAGAAAGGATCCACTCTGGAGCAGGCTGTGTGCAAGGACTGCAGCCAAGAGAAAGGATCCACTCTGGAGCAGGCTGTGTGTAAGGACTGCAGCCAAGAGAAAGGATCCACTCTGGAGCAGGCTGTGTGTAAGGACTGCAGCCAAGAGAAAGGATCCACTCTGGAGCAGGCTGTGTGTAAGGACTGCAGCCAAGAGAAAGGATCCAAGCTGCAGCAAGCTGTGTGTAAGGACTGCAGCCAAGAGAAAGGATCCAAGCTGGAGCAGGCTGTGTGTAAGGACTGCAGCCAAGAGAAAGGATCCACTCTGGAGCAGGCTGTGTGTAAGGACTGCAGCCAAGAGAAAGGATCCAAGCTGCAGCAAGCTGTGTGTAAGGACTGCAGCCAAGAGAAAGGATCCAAGCTGGAGCAGGCTGTGTGTAAGGACTGCAGCCAAGAGAAAGGATCCACTCTGGAGCAGGCTGTGTGTAAGGACTGCAGCCAAGAGAAAGGATCCACTCTGGAGCAGGCTGTGTGTAAGGACTGCAGCCAAGAGAAAGGATCCACTCTGGAGCAGGCTGTGTGTAAGGACTACAGCCAAGAGAAAGGATCCACTCTGGAGCAGGCTGTGTGTAAGGACTACAGCCAAGAGAAAGGATCCACTCTGGAGCAGGCTGTGTGCAAGGACTACAGCCAAGAGAAAGGATCCACTCTGGAGCAGGCTGTGTGTAAGGACTACAGCCAAGAGAAAGGATCCACTCTGGAGCAGGCTGTGTGTAAGGACTACAGCCAAGAGAAAGGATCCACTCTGGAGCAGGCTGTGTGTAAGGACTACAGCCAAGAGAAAGGATCCACTCTGGAGCAGGCTGTGTGTAAGGACTGCAGCCAAGAGAAAGGACCCAAGCTGCAGCAGGCTGTGTGTAAGGACTACAGCCAAGAGAAAGGACCCAAGCTGGAGCAGGCTGTGAGGAACTGCAGCCCATGAGCAGGATTCAGGGTGGAGAAGCTCCAGTCTGCTGTGGGAGGGCCCCATGCTGGAGCCTGGGACGAGCATGAGGAGTCCTCCTCTCATGGAGGAAGGAGTGGCAAAGCTGACCACAGCCCCCATTCCCTGTCCCCCTGTGCTGCTGCAGGGAGGGGAGGAAGGCAAAACTGGTTGTAAAGCTAAGCCTGGCAAGATAGGAGGGATGAGAGAAAGGAGTTTAAAGCCCCATTTTGTTTCTCCCCACCCCACTCTGATTGGCTTGGTGATCAATTAAAGCAATTTTCCTGAGTTGAGCCTCTTTTGCCCATCACAGCAACTGGGGAGTGCTCTCTCCCTCTCCTTTTCTGGACCACCAAGACCTTCACTCTGTTTTCTCTTCCCTCCCCACCTGAGGAGCTGAGTGGGCAGCCTTGGTGGACACCTGGCCTCTAGCCAGCATCAACCCACCACAGGAATGCAGTCTAAGTCTCCATCTCTTCTTTTCAGTGCCTTATGTCACACTGTCCCCAAGCCCTTCCCTCCCCAGGCTCAAGCTGAGCAATGAGCTTCCCCAGTGGATTCTAGTGATTTCCAAATGGCATTAAAAAGAGCACAGCTGACAACCTTCCATGGTCTGGAGTGATTCCAAAGGAGGATGCACACTGCCACCCAGCTCTCCTTTACTTCTGAACTGGTCCTGCAGAGATCCACCTGGGTGCTTTTTGTGTCCACAGGCAGGGGACATTCATCTGTCCACCTGAAAGGCCAGGCTGAGAGAAAGGTTTGCTCTCCCTGTGTACAGGCAGCCAGAATGCAGATGAGGATGGAAACAGAATCATGGAATTGTCAGGGCTGGAAGGGACCTCGAGGCTCAGCCAGTTCCACCCCTCTGCCATGGGCAGGGACACCTCACACCACAGCAGGTTGCTCACAGCCACCTCCAGCCTGGCTGCAAACACCTCCAGGCAGGAGGCTTCCACCACCTCCCTGGGCAACCTGTGCCAGGCTCTCACCACCCTCATGGGGAACAACTTCTTCCTCACAGCCAATCTGAATCTTCCCTCCTCTAGCTTGGATCCATTCTCCACCCCCAACCCAGAAGACTGGAAGCTGGCCAACGTGGTACCCATCCACAAGCAGGGCCGGTTGGATGAGCCAGGGAATTATAGGCCTGTCAGCCTGTCCTCCGTGCCAGGCAAGATCATGGAACAGGTCATCCTGAGTGCAATCACACAGCACTTACAGGATGGCCAAGGGATCAGGCCTAGCCAGCATGACCAACCTAATCTCCTTCTATCATCAGGTGTCCCACCTGGTGGATGTGGGGCAGGCTGTGGATGTAGTCTACCTGGACTGCAGCAAGGCCTTTGACACCGTCCCCCATAGCAAACTCCTGGCCAAGCTGTCAGCCCCTGGCTTGGACGGGAGCACACTGCATTGGGTTAGGAACTGGCTGGAGGCTGAGCCCAGAGAGTGGTGGTGAATGGTGCCACAGCCAGCTGGCAGCCAGAGAGGGGTGGGCTCTGACATCCTACTTGGAGTCTGTTACAGACCACCCAACCAGGATGAGGAGGCTGATGAATGGTTCTACAAACAACTGGAGGCTGTCTCAAGATCATCAGATCTTGTCCTTGTCGGTGACTTCAACCTGCCAGCTATCTGCTGGCAACTTAATTCAGCAGAGAGGAGGCAGTCCAGAAGATTCCTGGAGCGAATGGAGGACTGCTTCCTGACGCAGCTGTTAAGCGAGCCTCCCAGGGGACAGGCTCTGCTTGACCTGCTGTTCTCCAAGAGAGAAGGGCTGGCGGGAGATGTGCTCGTGGGAGGCTGCCTAGGGTGCAGTGACCACGAGATAGTGAAGTTTTCAAGATGCAGGGAGAGAGGGAGGAGCACCAACAGAACCTTCACCTTGGACTTCCTGCCCTGTGCCCAGCGCTGTTTTGCCTTTCTTTCATGAGAAACTGGTTGTATTCAAAATTCGGCAGTCAGCTCGTTTCGCACATGGGTGATGGCAGCTGATGGTGCCCACCTTCTGCAGGCCTGGGGACTCTGGAGGTGCCTCAGAGGGAAGGAGGTGACCTCTTTGGATTTCGTGCCATGTTACACTGCACAAAAGACTCTCACCTGGGGACAGCCAGCAGATACAAACAGGGCCAGTCTGCTGCTGGTTCCAGCAAACTGGGTGACAGGTTGGACTTGGTGATCTCAGAGGTCTTTTCCAACCTTCTTGATTCTATGATTCTAGGATTCCTGCTCTTCTGCAGCAGTGAGAGGGCTGTGCTGCTCTCTGCATGGTGCCCTGAGGGGCTGCCACAGGGGTTCCTGCTCTTGGTGCCTACAAACTCTGGGCTGCCACTCTGGGGGTGGGGACAGGTGGCAAGGCTGGCACAGTGGGCACACCTCCCGAGTCCCCAGGCCTGCGGAAGGTGGGCACCATCAGCTGCCATCACTGCTTTCCAGGGGGACACTGCAGTGCCTCCTGGGCCCCTCCCACCTGCCTGGAGAGGCCAGAGAAGGCCTGGGTGGTGCCAGGCATCACCATGGAGACTTCCTGCCCCATGACATCAGACTGGAAGCTGCCCTCCCAGATGACATCACAATAGAAGATGCACCTCCAGGATGACATCACAGTGGGGGACCTGTGCCACAGGGGCTGCAAAAGGGGGTGCAGGCTGAGAGGGAGCAGGCAGTCGGCAGCGACAGTGCGTTCTGGGCACTCTGCAGCCTCAGCCCCTGCCAGATCCGAGCAGCGTTGGGATCCTGTTCCTGGGCAGCGCAGAGCGTTGTGAGCACTCGGGAGAGTTTTGACTCCAGCCTCACCATGCTTGACTTCATAATTCTGGAACTGTACATACTAATAATGTTTATTCTGGTGGAACTTCCACTGATGTTGACACTGGGTCCATTCCTATTGCTATGTGTAAGTGACCACTGCAGCCAGCAGGGTGCCCTGCACAGCAGGAGGGGGAGATGGGGGGTGGGATTGGATGGCTGGAGGAGAAGTCAGGTGGGGGGAAGGGGCATGGCCAGGAGTGTCTTAGTGTAAGGTGGGAGCCAGGCTGTCTTTCCTAATCCCTGCCTCTGTCCTTTGCCATCTGCCTGCAGAAGTTCCTGTACTACCTGTGGCAGATGCTCCTGTGCAAGCTGTGCCGGCCAGAAGCAACTAGGGGCAAAGAGCCCCTGGAGGCCAAAGCAAAGAAGAAGAGCACAAGGAAGCAGGAGCTGAATGTCCCTCATGCTGACAGTAAGTCAAGTACTGGAGGAGGGCAGAGGGAGAGGGAGAACGGCAGAGGGCAGGCAATCAGGCCCCTGCCACTGAAGGAAGCAGGGTGGCAAGGTGTTCCCCAGGATCATCTTAACGTTATCTCCCCCCTCCAACAGGTCCCACAGGCACCCAGCCTGCACATGTGGAGGGAAAACTGCAAGGGCCAGAGATCAGGAAGAGGGCCTGGACTGGCAAGGACAGGGGGAGAGATGTCCTTCCAGAAATGGCAGCCAGTGCTTCAAAGCTGGCAGCCCAGCAGAAAAAGCCTCTCTCTGCTGTGCCACCACGGCAGAAGGCCACAGCTTCTCCAGGCTCCAGGAAGGGAAGAGCTGCATGGCAAGGACCTGCCCAACAGCTCCCCAGTCATAGGAGCATAAATGACAACTCCCTCATGGAGGAGGATGTGGAAGAGCTGCGGCGTGTGGTGGTCTGGGACTGTGCCTCAATGACCTTCAAGTATTACCCCAGAATTAGCGTCCTGGGCCCGACAGAGAGCCTTGTTGAGTGTTCTCAACGCAGCAGCAGCCAAGCCCCAGCAGAGACCTCTGGACTGAATGAAAGCAGCAGCAGTGAAGGCCTCTCGGAGACCTCTGGGAACACTGAAACCACCAGCAGTGAAGCCCTGCCAGAGACCTCTGGGAACACTGAAACTAGCAGCAGTGAAGCCCTGCCAGAGACCTTTGAGAACACTGAAACCAGCAGCAGTGAAGCCCTGCCAGAGACCTCTGGGGACACTGAAAGCACCAGCAGTGAAGCCCTGCCAGAGACCTCTGGGAACACTGAAACCACCAACAATGAAGCCCTGTTGGAGCCCTCTGGGGTCACTGAAACCACCAGCAGTGAAGCCCTGTTGGAGCCCTCTGGGGTCACTGAAACCTCCAGCAGAGAAGCCCTCTTGGACACACCTGGGGACTATGAAACCATCAGAAGCAAAGCCCTGTCAGAGACCTGTGGCCACCATGGAAGCAGCACCAACCAGGCCCCAGCAGACACCTCTGGCCACCATGGAAGCAGCACCAACCAGGCCCCAGCAGACACCTCTGGCCACCATGGAAGCAGCTCCAACCAGGCCCCAGCAGACACCTCTGGCCACCATGGAAGCAGCACCAACCAGGCCCCAGCAGACACCTCTGGCCACCATGGAAGCAGCACCAACCAGGCCCCAGCAGACACCTCTGGCCACCGTGGAAGCAGCTCCAACCAGGCCCCAGCAGACACCTCTGGCCACCATGCAAGCAGCACCAACCAGGCCCGGCCTCGGCAGCGATTCAGGGCACGCATGGCCAGCAGGATGCGCAGGGGCCTGGCCAGGCTGGGCAGATGTTTCCTCCGCTTCTCATGTGTGTCAGTGGAAGATGAGGAGTAGCAGTGTGCCCTGCTGCCAGTGCCAGGCTGGGCCCTGAGATGCAATAGGAGATGACTGCAATTGATAAGAATAGACAATAAGAGTAGACAATAGTGATAGGGATTGAAGTAAGATGAAGGAAGATAAGTAAGGACGTTATAAGAGTTGGTAACAGTAACATAGCAGTGATGATAGCTGTAGAGGAATAGTTACAAGTTTGTGATTAGAGAATTGTAAGTAGAATAGGTTTGTTGAACTCTATCTAAAGAGAAGAAGTTGTTGTGAGTTCCTAGGTTGTAGGGTTTAGGATTTAGGATCTAGTCTTAGCATAAGTCAGGAGTTTAGAATAACCATAGTACAGACTGCTGTTTAGTCTTTGTAGTCAGGATTGTCAGGATTATGAAAGAAAGGAGGCAGAGGGGGGGATTTTCTGATACATCCCAGAGAGATTTAGCCTCGACAAGGGCCACTACATTTGTGAGTGTAGGAAGGGGAAGCGCCTGTGCTTTTCCTCATCTACAGAGACTTCCATGAAGGAGAAGTGGACTCCAGCCAGCCCCATGGTGGGCCCAAGCCAGCCTTATGAACAAGAACTGGACCCAAACCAACCTCATGAGCGAGGGGCAATGCCTTCCGCTGCCATCACTGCTTTCCAGGGGGACACTGCAGTGCCTCCTGGGCCCCTCCCACCTGCCTGGACAGGCCAGAGAAAGCCTGGGTGGTGCCAGGCATCACCATGGAGACTTCCTGCCCCATGACATCAGACTGCAAGCTGCCCTCCCAGATGACATCACAATAGAAGATGCACCCCCAGGATGACATCACAGTGGGGGACCTGTGCCACAGGGGCTGCAAATGGGGGTGCAGGCTGAGAGGGAGCAGGCAGTCGGCAGCGACAGTGCGTTCTGGGCACTCTGCAGCCTTAGCCCCTGCCAGATCCGAGCAGCGTTGGGATCCTGTTCCTGGGCAGCGCAGAGCGGAGCTGTGCTGGTGCCAAGGGAGCGTTGTGAGCACTCGGGAGAGTGTGACTCCAGCCTCACCATGCTTGACTTCATAATTCTGGAACTGTACATACTAATAATGTTTCTTCTGGTGGAACTTCCACTGATGTTGACACTGGGTCCATTCCTATTGCTATGTGTAAGTGACCACTGCAGCCAGCAGGGTGCCCTGCACAGCAGGAGGGGGAGATGGGGGGTGGGATTGGATGGCTGGAGGAGAAGTCAGGTGGGGGGAAGGGGCATGGCCAGGAGTGTCTTAGTGTAAGGTGGGAGCCAGGCTGCCTCTCCTAATCCCTGTCTCTCTCCTTTGCCATCTGCCTGCAGAAGTTCCTGTACTACCTGTGGCAGATGCTCCTGTGCAAGCTGTGCCGGCCAGAAGCAACTAGGGGCAAAGAGCCCCTGGAGGCCAAAGCAAAGAAGAAGAGCACAAGGAAGCAGGAGCTGAATGTCCCTCATGCTGACAGTAAGTCAAGTACTGGAGGAGGGCAGAGGGAGAGGGAGAACGGCAGAGGGCAGGCAATCAGGCCCCTGCCACTGAAGGAAGCAGGGTGGCAAGGTGTTCCCCAGGATCATCTTAACGTTATCTCCCCCCTCCAACAGGTCCCACAGGCACCCAGCCTGCACATGTGGAGGGAAAACTGCAAGGGCCAGAGATCAGGAAGAGGGCCTGGACTGGCAAGGACAGGGGGAGAGATGTCCTTCCAGAAATGGCAGCCAGTGCTTCAAAGCTGGCAGCCCAGCAGAAAAAGCCTCTCTCTGCTGTGCCACCACGGCAGAAGGCCACAGCTTCTCCAGGCTCCAGGAAGGGAAGAGCTGCATGGCAAGGACCTGCCCAACAGCTCCCCAGTCATAGGAGCATAAATGACAACTCCCTCATGGAGGAGGATGTGGAAGAGCTGCGGCGTGTGGTGGTCTGGGACTGTGCCTCAATGACCTTCAAGTATTACCCCAGAATTAGCGTCCTGGGCCCGACAGAGAGCCTTGTTGAGTGTTCTCAACGCAGCAGCAGCCAAGCCCCAGCAGAGACCTCTGGACTGAATGAAAGCAGCAGCAGTGAAGGCCTCTCAGAGACCTCTGGGAACACTGAAACCACCAGCAGTGAAGCCCTGCCAGAGACCTCTGGGAACACTGAAACCAGCAGCAGTGAAGCCCTGCCAGAGACCTTTGAGAACACTGAAACCAGCAGCAGTGAAGCCCTGCCAGAGACCTCTGGGGACACTGAAAGCACCAGCAGTGAAGCCCTGCCAGAGACCTCTGGGAACACTGAAACCACCAGCAATGAAGCCCTGTTGGAGCCCTCTGGGGTCACTGAAACCACCAGCAGTGAAGCCCTGTTGGAGCCCTCTGGGGTCACTGAAACCTCCAGCAGAGAAGCCCTCTTGGACACACCTGGGGACTATGAAACCATCAGAAGCAAAGCCCTGTCAGAGACCTGTGGCCACCATGGAAGCAGCACCAACCAGGCCCCAGCAGACACCTCTGGCCACCATGGAAGCAGCTCCAACCAGGCCCCAGCAGACACCTCTGGCCACCATGCAAGCAGCTCCAACCAGGCCCCAGCAGACACCTCTGGCCACCATGGAAGCAGCTCCAACCAGGCCCCAGCAGACACCTCTGGCCACCATGCAAGCAGCTCCAACCAGGCCCCAGCAGACACCTCTGGCCACCATGCAAGCAGCACCAACCAGGCCCGGCCTCGGCAGCGATTCAGGGCACGCATGGCCAGCAGGATGCGCAGGGGCCTGGCCAGGCTGGGCAGATGTTTCCTCCGCTTCTCATGTGTGTCAGTGGAAGATGAGGAGTAGCAGTGTGCCCTGCTGCCAGTGCCAGGCTGGGCCCTGAGATGCAATAGGAGATGACTGCAATTGATAAGAATAGACAATAAGAGTAGACAATAGTGATAGGGATTGAAGTAAGATGAAGGAAGATAAGTAAGGACCTTATAAGAGTTGGTAACAGTAAAATAGCAGAGATGATAGCTGTAGATGAATAGTTACAAGTTTGTGATTAGAGAATTGTAAGTAGAATAGGTTTGTTGAACTCTATCTAAAGAGAAGAAGTTGTTGTGAGTTCCTAGGTTGTAGGGTTTAGGATTTAGGATCTAGTCTTAGCATAAGTCAGGAGTTTAGAATAACCATAGTACAGACTGCTGTTTAGTCTTTGTAGTCAGGATTGTCAGGATTATGAAAGAAAGGAGGCAGAGGGGGGGATTTTCTGATACATCCCAGAGAGATTTAGCCTCGACAAGGGCCACTACATTTGTGAGTGTAGGAAGGGGAAGCGCCTGTGCTTTTCCTCATCTACAGAGACTTCCATGAAGGAGAAGTGGACTCCAGCCAGCCCCATGGTGGGCCCAAGCCAGCCTTATGAACAAGAACTGGACCCAAACCAACCTCATGAGCGAGGGGCAATGCCTTCCGCTGCCATCACTGCTTTCCAGGGGGACACTGCAGTGCCTCCTGGGCCCCTCCCACCTGCCTGGACAGGCCAGAGAAAGCCTGGGTGGTGCCAGGCATCACCATGGAGACTTCCTGCCCCATGACATCAGACTGCAAGCTGCCCTCCCAGATGACATCACAATAGAAGATGCACCCCCAGGATGACATCACAGTGGGGGACCTGTGCCACAGGGGCTGCAAACGGGGGTGCAGGCTGAGAGGGAGCAGGCAGTCGGCAGCGACAGTGCGTTCTGGGCACTCTGCAGCCTCAGCCCCTGCCAGATCCGAGCAGCGTTGGGATCCTGTTCCTGGGCAGCGCAGAGCGTTGTGAGCACTCGGGAGAGTGTGACTCCAGCCTCACCATGCTTGACTTCATAATTCTGGAACTGTACATACTAATAATGTTTATTCTGGTGGAACTTCCACTGATGTTGACACTGGGTCCATTCCTATTGCTATGTGTAAGTGACCACTGCAGCCAGCAGGGTGCCCTGCACAGCAGGAGGGGGAGATGGGGGGTGGGATTGGATGGCTGGAGGAGAAGTCAGGTGGGGGGAAGGGGCATGGCCAGGAGTGTCTTAGTGTAAGGTGGGAGCCAGGCTGCCTTTCCTAATCCCTGCCTCTGTCCTTTGCCATCTGCCTGCAGAAGTTCCTGTACTACCTGTGGCAGATGCTCCTGTGCAAGCTGTGCCGGCCAGAAGCAACTAGGGGCAAAGAGCCCCTGGAGGCCAAAGCAAAGAAGAAGAGCACAAGGAAGCAGGAGCTGAATGTCCCTCATGCTGACAGTAAGTCAAGTACTGGAGGAGGGCAGAGGGAGAGGGAGAACGGCAGAGGGCAGGCAATCAGGCCCCTGCCACTGAAGGAAGCAGGGTGGCAAGGTGTTCCCCAGGATCATCTTAACGTTATCTCCCCCCTCCAACAGGTCCCACAGGCACCCAGCCTGCACATGTGGAGGGAAAACTGCAAGGGCCAGAGATCAGGAAGAGGGCCTGGACTGGCAAGGACAGGGGGAGAGATGTCCTTCCAGAAATGGCAGCCAGTGCTTCAAAGCTGGCAGCCCAGCAGAAAAAGCCTCTCTCTGCTGTGCCACCACGGCAGAAGGCCACAGCTTCTCCAGGCTCCAGGAAGGGAAGAGCTGCATGGCAAGGACCTGCCCAACAGCTCCCCAGTCATAGGAGCATAAATGACAACTCCCTCATGGAGGAGGATGTGGAAGAGCTGCGGCGTGTGGTGGTCTGGGACTGTGCCTCAATGACCTTCAAGTATTACCCCAGAATTAGCGTCCTGGGCCCGACAGAGAGCCTTGTTGAGTGTTCTCAACGCAGCAGCAGCCAAGCCCCAGCAGAGACCTCTGGACTGAATGAAAGCAGCAGCAGTGAAGGCCTCTCGGAGACCTCTGGGAACACTGAAACCACCAGCAGTGAAGCCCTGCCAGAGACCTCTGGGAACACTGAAACCAGCAGCAGTGAAGCCCTGCCAGAGACCTCTGGGAACACTGAAACTAGCAGCAGTGAAGCCCTGCCAGAGACCTCTGGGGACACTGAAACCACCAGCAATGAAGCCCTGTTGGAGCCCTCTGGGGTCACTGAAACCACCAGCAGTGAAGCCCTGTTGGAGCCCTCTGGGGTCACTGAAACCTCCAGCAGAGAAGCCCTCTTGGACACACCTGGGGACTATGAAACCATCAGAAGCAAAGCCCTGTCAGAGACCTGTGGCCACCATGGAAGCAGCACCAACCAGGCCCCAGCAGACACCTCTGGCCACCATGGAAGCAGCTCCAACCAGGCCCCAGCAGACACCTCTGGCCACCATGGAAGCAGCTCCAACCAGGCCCCAGCAGACACCTCTGGCCACCATGCAAGCAGCACCAACCAGGCCCCAGCAGACACCTCTGGCCACCATGGAAGCAGCTCCAACCAGGCCCCAGCAGACACCTCTGGCCACCATGCAAGCAGCACCAACCAGGCCCGGCCTCGGCAGCGATTCAGGGCACGCATGGCCAGCAGGATGCGCAGGGGCCTGGCCAGGCTGGGCAGATGTTTCCTCCGCTTCTCATGTGTGTCAGTGGAAGATGAGGAGTAGCAGTGTGCCCTGCTGCCAGTGCCAGGCTGGGCCCTGAGATGCAATAGGAGATGACTGCAATTGATAAGAATAGACAATAAGAGTAGACAATAGTGATAGGGATTGAAGTAAGATGAAGGAAGATAAGTAAGGACGTTATAAGAGTTGGTAACAGTAACATAGCAGTGATGATAGCTGTAGATGAATAGTTACAAGTTTGTGATTAGAGAATTGTAAGTAGAATAGGTTTGTTGAACTCTATCTAAAGAGAAGAAGTTGTTGTGAGTTCCTAGGTTGTAGGGTTTAGGATTTAGGATCTAGTCTTAGCATAAGTCAGGAGTTTAGAATAACCATAGTACAGACTGCTGTTTAGTCTTTGTAGTCAGGATTGTCAGGATTATGAAAGAAAGGAGGCAGAGGGGGGGATTTTCTGATACATCCCAGAGAGATTTAGCCTCGACAAGGGCCACTACATTTGTGAGTGTAGGAAGGGGAAGCGCCTGTGCTTTTCCTCATCTACAGAGACTTCCATGAAGGAGAAGTGGACTCCAGCCAGCCCCATGGTGGGCCCAAGCCAGCCTTATGAACAAGAACTGGACCCAAACCAACCTCATGAGCGAGGGGCAATGCCTTCCCCTGCCATCACTGCTTTCCAGGGGGACACTGCAGTGCCTCCTGGGCCCCTCCCACCTGCCTGGAGAGGCCAGAGAAAGCCTGGGTGGTGCCAAGCATCACCATGGAGACTTCCTGCCCCATGACATCAGACTGCAAGCTGCCCTCCCAGATGACATCACAATAGAAGATGCACCCCCAGGATGACATCACAGTGGGGGACCTGTGCCACAGGGGCTGCAAATGGGGGTGCAGGCTGAGAGGGAGCAGGCAGTCGGCAGCGACAGTGCGTTCTGGGCACTCTGCAGCCTCAGCCCCTGCCAGATCCGAGCAGCGTTGGGATCCTGTTCCTGGGCAGCGCAGAGCGTTGTGAGCACTCGGGAGAGTGTGACTCCAGCCTCACCATGCTTGACTTCATAATTCTGGAACTGTACATACTAATAATGTTTCTTCTGGTGGAACTTCCACTGATGTTGACACTGGGTCCATTCCTATTGCTATGTGTAAGTGACCACTGCAGCCAGCAGGGTGCCCTGCACAGCAGGAGGGGGAGATGGGGGGTGGGATTGGATGGCTGGAGGAGAAGTCAGGTGGGGGGAAGGGGCATGGCCAGGAGTGTCTTAGTGTAAGGTGGGAGCCAGGCTGCCTTTCCTAATCCCTGCCTCTCTCCTTTGCCATCTGCCTGCAGAAGTTCCTGTACTACCTGTGGCAGATGCTCCTGTGCAAGCTGTGCCGGCCAGAAGCAACTAGGGGCAAAGAGCCCCTGGAGGCCAAAGCAAAGAAGAAGAGCACAAGGAAGCAGGAGCTGAATGTCCCTCATGCTGACAGTAAGTCAAGTACTGGAGGAGGGCAGAGGGAGAGGGAGAACGGCAGAGGGCAGGCAATCAGGCCCCTGCCACTGAAGGAAGCAGGGTGGCAAGGTGTTCCCCAGGATCATCTTAACGTTATCTCCCCCCTCCAACAGGTCCCACAGGCACCCAGCCTGCACATGTGGAGGGAAAACTGCAAGGGCCAGAGATCAGGAAGAGGGCCTGGACTGGCAAGGACAGGGGGAGAGATGTCCTTCCAGAAATGGCAGCCAGTGCTTCAAAGCTGGCAGCCCAGCAGAAAAAGCCTCTCTCTGCTGTGCCACCACGGCAGAAGGCCACAGCTTCTCCAGGCTCCAGGAAGGGAAGAGCTGCATGGCAAGGACCTGCCCAACAGCTCCCCAGTCATAGGAGCATAAATGACAACTCCCTCATGGAGGAGGATGTGGAAGAGCTGCGGCGTGTGGTGGTCTGGGACTGTGCCTCAATGACCTTCAAGTATTACCCCAGAATTAGCGTCCTGGGCCCGACAGAGAGCCTTGTTGAGTGTTCTCAACGCAGCAGCAGCCAAGCCCCAGCAGAGACCTCTGGACTGAATGAAAGCAGCAGCAGTGAAGGCCTCTCGGAGACCTCTGGGAACACTGAAACCACCAGCAGTGAAGCCCTGCCAGAGACCTCTGGGAACACTGAAACCAGCAGCAGTGAAGCCCTGCCAGAGACCTTTGAGAACACTGAAACCACCAGCAGTGAAGCCCTGCCAGAGACCTCTGGGGACACTGAAAGCACCAGCAGTGAAGCCCTGCCAGAGACCTCTGGGAACACTGAAACCACCAGCAATGAAGCCCTGTTGGAGCCCTCTGGGGTCACTGAAACCACCAGCAGTGAAGCCCTGTTGGAGCCCTCTGGGGTCACTGAAACCTCCAGCAGAGAAGCCCTCTTGGACACACCTGGGGACTATGAAACCATCAGAAGCAAAGCCCTGTCAGAGACCTGTGGCCACCATGGAAGCAGCACCAACCAGGCCCCAGCAGACACCTCTGGCCACCATGGAAGCAGCTCCAACCAGGCCCCAGCAGACACCTCTGGCCACCATGGAAGCAGCACCAACCAGGCCCCAGCAGACACCTCTGGCCACCATGCAAGCAGCACCAACCAGGCCCCAGCAGACACCTCTGGCCACCATGGAAGCAGCTCCAACCAGGCCCCAGCAGACACCTCTGGCCACCATGGAAGCAGCTCCAACCAGGCCCCAGCAGACACCTCTGGCCACCATGCAAGCAGCACCAACCAGGCCCCAGCAGACACCTCTGGCCACCATGGAAGCAGCTCCAACCAGGCCCCAGCAGACACCTCTGGCCACCATGCAAGCAGCACCAACCAGGCCCCAGCAGACACCTCTGGCCACCATGGAAGCAGCACCAACCAGGCCCGGCCTCGGCAGCGATTCAGGGCACGCATGGCCAGCAGGATGCGCAGGGGCCTGGCCAGGCTGGGCAGATGTTTCCTCCGCTTCTCATGTGTGTCAGTGGAAGATGAGGAGTAGCAGTGTGCCCTGCTGCCAGTGCCAGGCTGGGCCCTGAGATGCAATAGGAGATGACTGCAATTGATAAGAATAGACAATAAGAGTAGACAATAGTGATAGGGATTGAAGTAAGATGAAGGAAGATAAGTAAGGACGTTATAAGAGTTGGTAACAGTAACATAGCAGTGATGATAGCTGTAGATGAATAGTTACAAGTTTGTGATTAGAGAATTGTAACAGAATAGGTTTGTTGAACTCTATCTAAAGAGAAGAAGTTGTTGTGAGTTCCTAGGTTGTAGGGTTTAGGATTTAGGATCTAGTCTTAGCATAAGTCAGGAGTTTAGAATAACCATAGTACAGACTGCTGTTTAGTCTTTGTAGTCAGGATTGTCAGGATTATGAAAGAAAGGAGGCAGAGGGGGGGATTTTCTGATACATCCCAGAGAGATTTAGCCTCGACAAGGGCCACTACATTTGTGAGTGTAGGAAGGGGAAGCGCCTGTGCTTTTCCTCATCTACAGAGACTTCCATGAAGGAGAAGTGGACTCCAGCCAGCCCCATGGTGGGCCCAAGCCAGCCTTATGAACAAGAACTGGACCCAAACCAACCTCATGAGCGAGGGGCAATGCCTTCCGCTGCCATCACTGCTTTCCAGGGGGACACTGCAGTGCCTCCTGGGCCCCTCCCACCTGCCTGGACAGGCCAGAGAAAGCCTGGGTGGTGCCAGGCATCACCATGGAGACTTCCTGCCCCATGACATCAGACTGCAAGCTGCCCTCCCAGATGACATCACAATAGAAGATGCACCCCCAGGATGACATCACAGTGGGGGACCTGTGCCACAGGGGCTGCAAACGGGGGTGCAGGCTGAGAGGGAGCAGGCAGTCGGCAGCGACAGTGCGTTCTGGGCACTCTGCAGCCTCAGCCCCTGCCAGATCCGAGCAGCGTTGGGATCCTGTTCCTGGGCAGCGCAGAGCGGAGCTGTGCTGGTGCCAAGGGAGCGTTGTGAGCACTCGGGAGAGTGTGACTCCAGCCTCACCATGCTTGACTTCATAATTCTGGAACTGTACATACTAATAATGTTTCTTCTGGTGGAACTTCCACTGATGTTGACACTGGGTCCATTCCTATTGCTATGTGTAAGTGACCACTGCAGCCAGCAGGGTGCCCTGCACAGCAGGAGGGGGAGATGGGGGGTGGGATTGGATGGCTGGAGGAGAAGTCAGGTGGGGGGAAGGGGCATGGCCAGGAGTGTCTTAGTGTAAGGTGGGAGCCAGGCTGCCTTTCCTAATCCCTGCCTCTCTCCTTTGCCATCTACCTGCAGAAGTTCCTGTACTACCTGTGGCAGATGCTCCTGTGCAAGCTGTGCCGGCCAGAAGCAACTAGGGCCAAAGAGCCCCTGGAGGCCAAAGCAAAGAAGAAGAGCACAAGGAAGCAGGAGCTTCCTCTGCTTCTCATGTGTGTCAGTGGAAGATGAGGAGTAGCAGTGTGCCCTGCTGCCAGTGCCAGTGCTAATCTAAGATGTTGTAATTAATGGTTACAACACTGAATTAAATCTACAGTGCCTGGTGCTGAGCTGTTGCCTTGTGCTGCGTTTCCTTGCAGCCATCTTTTGCCACTCTCTTGGTCTCCTGCCTCTGTCTCTGTCTTCCAAAACCTCTTCTGCTCTGGTCCCCCTCTCTAAGTGCTCTTGAAGGCTTGCAGGATGCCATTGAGCAGTACTGAGTCTTCAAAGCAGTGTGCAGGGACTTCCACTTCCCTTTGGTTGCTGCTAATTCACTTAGGGAAAGTGCATCTTGTGCCCTGATCAATTCTGGGCACGTGTGAGAATGCAAATGTAAGAGTGCTCTGGGACTGAGTCATCTGCTGCCCTGCAAGCACACTGACATGCTGCTTGGCATGGCCAGCACAGGCTTCCTCTCTGGGAAGGCTGCTCCACTGCAGATCCACCTGAGCCCTCCTGCACAGAAGTCATCACTCCTGTTGTTCACTTTTCAGGACTGCACAGCCATGCCATCTTCTAGCAGTGACCTGAGCACCGTTTCTCTTGGCCCAGCCGTACCAGGGCTGTGCCTGGTGGTTGTCTGTCTGTCTCTGATCTCTATTAACAGAATAGAACCACAGCATGACAGAACGTTAGGGGTTGGAAGGGACCTCCAGAGATCACCCAGGCCAAGCCCCTGCCAGAGCAGGGTCCCCCAGGGCAGCTCAGCGTGTTGCAGTTTGAGCTGGGTGCCCCCCTGCAATGTCTACTTCCTGTGTCCAGCAGTCCAGCCCAGAGGGGTGGCCACAGGCAATGATGTAGTATTTGCTACCACAATGCCTTGCACCACCACAAGATGCAGTGCGGTGCCTAGCACCTCCTCTTCTCTTCCTCCTTCGTCAGCCGCTACCTGGGGGAGATGTCTCCTGGCTTGGGGCCTGGCTAGGCCCAAGGCCATGGGGGGATGGGCAGTCTCAGATCTGGCCAGCTGAGACTAGCCTAGCAGTGGGAGGGGGATGAAGGAGCTCTGGGGTCTTGGGTGTCCCCTCAGGTGGGGATGGGGTCTCTCTGGCTCTGTTCTGGGCTCTTTCTTTGTCACTGTGCTTTTGGCTTTCTGTAAATGTTCACTGCTTCCTATTTCAACTTGCCATCACTTCTGCAATCCCTTTGTCTGAGTGTTTATTGTTGCCAGGGGTGGGGAAGGGGGCTGCCTCAACCCAGCACACTCACACAGAACACAGCCAGCTGGAGCTTGAAGATCTGCAGAGCAGGAGACTCCACAACCTCCCTGGGCAGCCTGCTCCAGGGCTCAGCAGCCTCCCACCAAAGAAGTTTCTGCTCACGTTGAGGTGGAACCTCCTGGGTTCTGGTTTGTGTCCACTGCCCCTCTTCTTATCCCTGGGCACCGCTGAACAGAGCCTGCTGCCTTCTTCATGACAGCCTCCCATCTGTAGCATAGATTCATTCATAGAATGGATGGGGTTGGAAGGGACCTTGGAGATCACAGAATCACAGCAAACATCCAGTTGGAAGAGGCCTCCAAGCTGACCCAGTCCAGCCCTTAACCCAGCACTGCAGGCTCAGCACCAGACCATGTCCCTAAGCACCAGGGCCACAGCTGCTGGAACACCCCCAGGGGTGGTGACTCCAGCACTGCCCTGGGCAGCCTCTTCCAATGGCTGAGATCCCTTCCAGTGCTGAAATATTTCCTGCTCCCAGCCTGAGCCTGCTTCACTTAAACCTCCCACCACCCCAGGCTGCTCAAGGCCTCATCCAGCCTGGCCTTCAGCACCTCCAGGCAGCAGCCACCCACAGCCTCCCTGGGCAACCTGTGCCAGTGTCTCACCACCTTTACCTTTCTGTATCCTGGGACCACCTCAGCTTGGGAGGAGGGCAGGGAGGGCAAAGAGCTGAAAGCAAAGGCTCAGGTTGGAAGTTGGCAGCTGCTCTGCAGAAAACGTTAAGGCACTTTTCTACCCAAAGCCTCACCTTGCTATCTTGCTCTGCCAAGACCTAAGGGCACATCCATACACTGGCATCAGAGGCTGTCCTTAGCTCCTTACCCAGTTAGACAGCTGGAGACAGTGACCCAAGCCTGCAGGCACTGCTGTAACTCCTGCAGCAGCAGGAGGAGCTGCTTGGCTTCACAGACAGGCAGCCTGAGAGGCCACTGGAGAAGCATCGAACCAGAGACTTGGCAGGGCTGGAAGGGACCTCAAGGCTCAGCCAGTCCCAAGCCCCTGCCATGGCCAGGGACACCTCACACCACAGCAGGTTGCTCACAGCCACCTCCAGCCTGGCTGCAAACACCTCCAGGCAGGAGGCTTCCACCACCTCCCTGGGCAACCTGTGCCAGGCTCTCACACCCTCATGGGCAACAACTTCTTCCTCACAGCCAAGCTCAATCTCCCCACCTCTAGCTTTGCTCCACCCCCCCAGTCCTATCCCTCCCTGACACCCTCAAAAGTCTCTCCCCAGCTTTCTTGGAGCCCCCTGCAGATCCTGCAAGGCCACCAGAAGGTCTCCTGGGAGCCTTCTCCTCTCCAGCCTGCACAACCCCAACTCTCTCAGGCTGTCTCCAGAGCAGAGCAGCTCCAGCCCTCTGCTCCTCCTCCTGGTCCTTCTCTGAACACCTTCCAGCCCCTCCAGAGCCTTCCTGGCACAGAGGCTCCAGAGCTGACCCCAGAGCTCCAGCTGTGGGCTCAGCAGAGTGGAGCAGAGGGGCAGAATCCCCTCCCTGGCCCTGCTGGCCACACTTCTCTTGCTGCAGCCCAGGCTCTGCTTGGCTCTCTGGGCTGCAAGTGCTCCCTGCTGGCTCCTGCTGAGCTTCTCCTCCCCCAGCACCCCCAAGGCCTTTTCTCCAGGGCTGCTCTCCAGCCAGTCCCTGCCCAGCCTGTGTCAGTGCCTGGGATTGCCCTGCCCCAGCTGCAGGACCTTGCCCTTGGCCTTCTTGAACCTCCTGAGGTTGTCCTGGGCCCAGCTCTGCAGCCTGTCCAGGTGCTTCTGGATGGATCCTTCCCTCCAGCTGTCAGCAGCACCACACAGCCTGGTGCTGAGGGAGCCTCAGTGCCACTGCACCTGGCACCAACAAAGATGCTGAACAAGCCTGGTGCCAGCACTGATCCCTGAGGGACTCCACTTGTCCCTGGCCTCCACTTGGCCATGGACCATTGACAGCCACCCTTTGGGTGCAGCTCTCAAGCCAGTGCTGTACCCACTGAGTGGTTCATCCATGGAAGCATCCTGCCCCAGCCTGGAGACCAGGATGTGGGGTGGGACTCTGTCAAAGGCTTTGCCCAGGCCAATGACCTCAGTTGCTCAGCCTTCATCTCTTGCTATTGTCACCTGTTCACACAAGGCCCCCAGGTTTGTCAGGCAGGATTTGCCCTTGGTGCAGCCCTGCTGCTTGTGCCCAATCACCTCTGCATTATTCTTCTGCCTCAGCAGTGCCTCCAGGAGGATCTGCTCCATGATCTCACTGGGCACAGAGGTGACACTGCCTGGCCTGTAGTCCCCTGGGTCATGCCTCTTCCCCTGCTTGAAAATGGAGTTATGTTTCCCCTCTCCCACTCCCTGGGGACCTCCCCAGACTGCCAGGACTTCTGGAATATGATGGAGAGTGGTTTAGCAACCTCCTCCCCAGCTCCCTCAGCACCCCTGGCTGTATCCCATCGGGTCCCTCAGCCTTGAACACTTTCAGGTTCCTCAGATGGTCACAACCTGATCTTCACTCACCACGGGCAGTTCCTTCTTCCAGCCCCTGCCATTATCTTCCATCATTCTGGGAGTGTGGCTGCAGCCCTTGCCACTGAAGACTGAGGTAGAGAAGTCCCTGAGAGCCTCAGCCTTCTCCATGGCACTTGTCACCAGCTCAGCTGTTTGCTTTCGGAGGGCTCCACACCTTCCCCAGGCTTCTTTTTGCCAGTACTCTACCTATAGAAATGTTTGCTGCTGCCCTTGCTCTCCCTGGCTGGATTGAATTCCACCTGAGCTTTAGCTTTCCTCAGCAGGGCTCTTGCTGCTCAGGCAGCTTCCTTCCATGCCCCCATTCCAGCTCTCCTCTCTTCCACTCCTTCTAGAGTTTCTTTTTGAGTGCCAGGCTGGGCAGGAGCTCCTTGCTCCTCCAGGCAGGTCTCCTGGCCTTCTTTCCTGCTTTCCTCCTTGTGGGCATACTTTGCTCCTGGGCACAGAGAAGGTGATCCTGGAACAGTGCCCAGCTGTCCTGGGCCCCTCTTCCCTCTAGGCCTTTGGCCCATGCTCCTTTGGCCAGCAGAGCCCTGAAGTGATCAAAGTCTGCATGCCTAAACCCCAGGCTTGCAAGCTTGGGATACTCCTCCTAGCTGCCCTGAGGATCTTCAAGTCTATTGCTTCAGGGTCACTGCAGCCAAGGCTAGCCCTGAGCCTCACACTGCTCACCAGCCCTTCCCTGGTGGTGAGCACAAGGTCCAGCATGGCCTTTGCAACTTGGTTCCTCTCCCATCTGGAGGAGGAAGTTGTCATCTGTGCCTTCCAGGAACACCCTGGCACGCTGTAGCCAGCCGTGCTGTCCCTCCAGCAGATGCCAGGGTGGCTGAAATCCCCCAGGAGGAGCAGGGCCTGTGGAGTGCCTCATCGGCTCGCTTCTGCTGGGCAGGGGGCCTGTAGCAGAGCCCTACCAGAACATCTCCTTCCCCTGGCTTCCCCTCCATCTTCACCCATCTGCTCTCCACCAGCACATCACCCTTGCCCAGCTGGGGCTCCACTGATTCCAGCTGCTCCCTGATGCAGAGAGTGACAGCTCCTCCCCTCCTGCCCTGCCTCTCCTTCCTAGAGAGCTGCTACCATTCCATCCCTACCTTCCACTCATGCCAATCATGCCACCAGCTTGCAGGGACAGCCTCTATGGCACAGCATCCTAGCAGCCCAGGGCCCTGAAGTCATCCTGTTGGTTGCCCCAGCTGTGTGCATTGGCATAGAGGCTCTTCAGCTGGGCTGGCAGTGCCACCCTCTTAGGTGAATGCCCTTGACTCCCTTGGCTGCCCCAGTGCTTCATCCTTGGCTCGCCTCCGGGCACCAAGTGGAGAGCCCTTGCTAGCACCCATCCCTCTGCCTCTGGGGAGCTGCCCAGGTGTTTGCATCACCTCTCAGATCCTTGTACAAGAGCTTGCAGCCTTGCAGGCATCCACAGGCAGCCTCAAAGCAGCAGTGGTGCCAGGAGGAACTCTGCTGCACCACTGCTGGCCCCAGAGAGCTGGCCCCAGAGAGCTGGCCCCAGCCGAAGTGCACAACATCAAAGGAAGTTTCATTTGAAGTGCCTTGGCCTGCAACGTGTGGGATGGGAGACCCAGATCATAGAAGACCTCAGGTTGGAAGGGAGCCTCCAAGGCCATCTTGTGCAAGGCCCTGCAGGCAGCAGGGACGCCTCCAGCTAGAGCAGGCTGCCCAGGGACACAGCCAGGCTGAGCTGGAATGGCTCCAGGGATGGGGCCTCAAGCACCTCCCTGGGCAGCCTGTGCCAGGGTCTCACCACCCTTCCTCCGGATGTCCAACCTAACTCTGCCTTGCTGAGCCTGGGACTCCAGCAGCTCTGGAAGGAAAGGCACGAGCTGCCATAGCTCATGAGCTACTTCAGGAGGGCAAAAGAAAGAAATAGAAATACCCTGAAACTGGAGGCACTCAGAAGGCTGCATTGGAGTGGAACTGTGCAGCCAGCCAGTGGAGCAGAGACCTCTGTTCACACCCTCAGAGGTGTAAAGCTGAATACAAGGCTTGCACACCACCTTCTGCCCCACACCTCTGCTTTCTTCATCCAATTCTTCGTTACCACTGCAGAACATTTCAGCACAGGGCAGGGCACAGCTGCCTCAGTCTCAGCAAGGTGTCCAGAGGAAGGGTTACCCTAACCCAGAGCGTGTGGTGTCACAGAGCACTTCCCTTCTCTCTCTCCTAGCATGCTGTGGGCTTGAGAAGCACCTCGCAGCATGCTGGGCATCTGCTCTTTCAGGTTAGAATGGCTGGGCAGGGGTGAACCTCCTGGAGTTCAACAAGGGCAGGTGTAGAGTCCTGCACCTGGGGAGGACCAACAGCAGGCAGCAGTGCAGGTGAGGGGGGACCTGCTGGAGAGCAGCTCCGTGGAGAAGGCCCTTGGAGTCCTGGTGGGCAAGAAGTTCTCCACAGCACAGCAACCTGCCCTGCTGGCCAAGAAGGCTGAAGCTGTACTCGGCTGTGTTAAGAAGAGTGAAGCCATCAGGTGAAGGGAGATTCTCCTCCCCTCCTACTCAGCCCTACTTAGACCACATCCAAACTATTGGGTCCAGTTCTGGGCTCCCCGGGTCAAGAGGGACAGGGAGCTGCTGGAGAAAGTCCAACAGAGGCTATGAGGATGATGAAGGGACTGGAACATCTCCCTAATGAGGGAAGGCTGAGAGAACTGAATCAGTTCAGTGTGGAGAGGAGAAGGCTGAGAGGGATCTGCTCAATGTCTACAGAGAGCTGCAGGGTGGCTGCCGGGAGGATGCAGCCAGGCTCTGCTCAGGGACACCCAGTGCCAGCACAAGGGGCAGTGGATGGAAACTCAATGGCAGACATTCACCTCAACAGGAGGAGAAACTCCTTTGGTGGGAGGCTGCTGGAGGCCTGGAGCAGGCTGCCCAGAGAGGCTGTGGAGCCTCCTTCTCTGGAGACTTTCCAAGCCCACCTGGATGTGTTCCTGTGCGAGCTGCCCTGGGTGACCCTGCTCTGGCAAGGGCTTGGCCAGGGTGATCTCTGGAGGTCCCTTCCAACCCCTAACGTTCTGTCATGCTGTGGTTCTGTCTATTTTGTTAATAGAGATCAGAGACAGACAGACAACCACCAGGCACATCCCTGCTACTGCTGGGCCAAGAGAAACGCTGCTCAGGTCACTGCTAGAAGATGGCATGGCTGTGCAGTCCTGAAAAGTGAACAACAGAAGTGATGACTTCTGTGCAGGAGGGCTCAGGTGGATCTGCAGTGGAGCAGCCTTCCCAGAGAGGAAGCCTGTGCTGGCCATGCCAAGCAGCATGTCAGTGTGCTTGCAGGGCAGCAGATGACTCAGTCCCAGAGCACTCTTACATTTGCATTCTCACACGTGCCCAGAATTGATCAGGGCACAAGATGCACTTTCCCTAAGTGAATTAGCAGCAACCAAAGGGAAGTGGAAGTCCCTGCACACTGCTTTGAAGACTCAGTACTGCTCAATGGCATCCTGCAAGCCTTCAAGAGCACTTAGAGACGGGGACCAGAGCAGAAGAGGTTTTGGAAGACAGAGACAGAGGCAGGAGACCAAGAGAGTGGCAAAAGATGCTGCAAGGAAACGCAGCACAAGGCAACAGCTCAGCACCAGGCACTGTAGATTTAATTCAGTGTTGTAACCATTAATTACAACATCTTAGATTAGCACTGGCACTGGCAGCAGGGCACACTGCTACTCCTCATCTTCCACTGACACACATGAGAAGCGGAGGAAACATCTGCCCAGCCTGGCCAGGCCCCTGCGCATCCTGCTGGCCATGCGTGCCCTGAATCGCTGCCAAGGCCGGGCCTGGTTGGTGCTGCTTCCATGGTGGCCAGAGGTGTCTGCTGGGGCCTGGTTGGTGCTGCTTCCATGGTGGCCAGAGGTGTCTGCTGGGGCCTGGTTGGTGCTGCTTCCATGGTGGCCAGAGGTGTCTGCTGGGGCCTGGTTGGTGCTGCTTGCATGGTGGCCTGAGGTGTCTGCTGGGGCCTGCTTGGTGCTGCTTCCATGGTGGCCAGAGGTGTCTGCTGGGGCCTGGCAGCTGCTGCTCTCAGGGTGCCCAGAGGTCTCTGCTGGGGCCTGGCTGCTGGTTTCATGTGGCCCAGAGGTCTCTGGCAGGGCTTCGCTCCTGAAGGTTTCAGTGTCCCCAGAGGTGTCCGAGAGGGCTTCACTGCTGCTGCTTTCATTCAGTCCAGAGGTCTCTGCTGGGGCTTGGCTGCTGCTGCGTTGAGAACACTCAACAAGGCTCTCTGTCGGGCCCAGGACGCTAATTCTGGGGTAATACTTGAAGGTCATTGAGGCACAGTCCCAGACCACCACACGCCGCAGCTCTTCCACATCCTCCTCCATGAGGGAGTTGTCATTTATGCTCCTATGACTGGGGAGCTGTTGGGCAGGTCCTTGCCATGCAGCTCTTCCCTTCCTGGAGCCTGGAGAAGCTGTGGCCTTCTGCCGTGGTGGCACAGCAGAGAGAGGCTTTTTCTGCTGGGCTGCCAGCTTTGAAGCACTGGCTGCCATTTCTGGAAGGACATCTCTCCCCCTGTCCTTGCCAGTCCAGGCCCTCTTCCTGATCTCTGGCCCTTGCAGTTTTCCCTCCACATGTGCAGGCTGGGTGCCTGTGGGACCTGTTGGAGGGGGGAGATAACGTTAAGATGATCCTGGGGAACACCTTGCCACCCTGCTTCCTTCAGTGGCAGGGGCCTGATTGCCTGCCCTCTGCCGTTCTGCCTCTCCCTCTGCCCTCCTCCAGTACTTGACTTACTGTCAGCATGAGGGACATTCAGCTCCTGCTTCCTTGTGCTCTTCTTCTTTGCTTTGGCCTCCAGGGGCTCTTTGCCCCTAGTTGCTTCTGGCCGGCACAGCTTGCACAGGAGCATCTGCCACAGGTAGTACAGGAACTTCTGCAGGCAGATGGCAAAGGAGAGAGGCAGGGATTAGGAAAGGCAGCCTGGCTCCCACCTTCCACTAAGACACTCCTGGCCATGCCCCTGCCCCCCACCTGACTTCTCCTCTGTTGAGGAATGGCTTGAATTGCAGGGACATGGTTCCATGGAACAGTTGTTTTATCCGAGGAAATAGGCCAGACTCAATCTTGTTGTTTACTGCTCACAGCTTAGCTGATGTGCTGATGTAGCAAGGTCACCACAGCCTTGTGACTGTGCTTGTAGCTTTTACAAGATAGCACCATGTGTAACAGTTACTTGTATGATAGTAGTATGTGAAACAAAGTATATATGCGAAAGAAAGACCTACTGAGAAAGGAGGTTGTGGAGTTGCACGTAGGCCTAACCGCAAGTAGGTTGGATAATATGATGTAACCCTGGACTAACAGCTAATAGAATAATGACACGTGTGCATATTTACTTGGTGACACATGGTTTTTTTACTTGGTGACACATGGGTTTGATTGGTGGACCACTAGATGGATAAGGAACTGGCTTGATGGCCGCACCCAAAGAGTGGCTGTCAATGGCTCCATGTCCCAGTGGAGGCCAGTGACAAGTGGAGTCCCTCAGGGATCAGTCCTGGGACCTATCTTATTCAACATCTTTGTGGGGGACATGGACAGTGGCATTGAGTGCACCCTCAGCAAGTTTGCTGATGACACCAAGCTGTGTGGTGCAGCAGACACGCTGGAGGGAAGGGAGGCCATCCAGAGGGACCTTGACAGGCTGGAGAGGTGGGGACAAGCCAACCTCATGAAGTTCAATAAGAGCAAGTGCAGGGTCCTGCATCTGGGTCGAGGCAATCCCAGGCACAAATACAGGCTAGGCAGTGACTGGCTGGAGGATAGCCCTGAGGAGAGAGACTTGGGGGTGCTGGTGGACAAAAAGCTCAACATGAGCTCTCAGTGTGCACTTGCAGCCCGCAAAGCCAATCAGATCCTGGGCTGCATCAGGAGAAGTGTGGCTAGCAGGTCGAGGGAGGTGATCCTCCCCCTCTACTCAGCCCTGGTGAGACCCCACCTGGAGTACTGTGTCCAGTTCTGGAGCCCCTATTACAAGAGGGATGTGGAGGTGCTGGAACGTGTCCAGAGAAGGGCCACGAGGATGATCAGAGGGCTGGAGCACCTCTCCTATGAGGACAGACTGAAGGAGTTGGGGCTGTTCAGTCTGCAGAAGAGAAGGCTCCGAGGTGACCTAATTGTCGCCTTCCAGTATCTGAAGGGGGCCTACAGGAAGGCTGGGGAAGGACTTCTCAGGATATCAGGTAGTGATAGGACTAGGGGGAATGGAATGAAGCTGGAGGTGGGGAGATTCAGGCTGGATGTGAGGAGGAGGTTCTTCACCATGAGAGTGGTGAAACCCTGGAATGGGTTGTCCAGGGAGGTGGTCGAGGCCCCGTCCCTGGGGGTGTTTAAGAGCAGGCTGGATGAGGCTCTGGCCAGCCTGATCTAGTGTGGGCTGTCCCTGCCCATGGCAGGGGGGTTGGAACTAGATGATCCTTGTGGTCCCTTCCAACCCTGAATGAAACTATGAAACTATGAAACTACTTACTCAATATACTATATAAGCTGTGCTTTGGAACAATAAAGTTGAAGCTTGCTTGTCAATCATGTTGATTGCTGCGAGTCTTTCCCTCACCGTTTCTCGCTGTTGGACTGCGTCCCGACAAGTGGTGGCCCGTACGGGGAGCCTCTCTACGGAGCATCTGTACAGGGGAGATCTCTGGGGAGCTCTGCACGGGATCATCTCTATGGCTTAACAGGGACAGAGGACTATCCAACGGCGGCTTCAGCAGGCTCGCGGTCTACGGCTGCTGAAGGAAGGAGGTGTGCAGTGGGGCCGGAGAGCGTCGATAGGGTATTCCCTGGTTGTGCAGCGATCGACGGGCAAAGTGCGACTCGACGCTGGCGTAAGGAGTCCGTACCGTGCCTGGGCAAGAACTCAGTAGGAGGAATTCTGCTCGCCGTGCGGGTAAGGGCTGCAGGCTCTGGGTTCAAGGCTGCACTTAAAGGAAATCCCCCGGCCGGGGTATGGAGAGCGAAGTAGCCCTTAATTTATTTAGAAGTTTCCTTGAGAAACACAGGGTAGAGGATGTGGATTTAAAGAAGCATCCTGAAAGTTTGGTACAGTCAGTGCAGCACTGCACCGGTGGGTCACAACGGCAGCCGGCAAGCAGACCAATTAGGGAAGCTTGTGGCTCAGAAGAGCCTTAAGGATACCGGTGTGGAAGGACAGATACCAGTGATCATGGGAAAAGAGGTAGCATTCTCATTACTTCATAAAGACAGACATATCGTCTAAGATAATTCCTGGGCTTTTGCCCCATGAATCCGCCTTGGAATTTTTCCCTAGCGGAGATAGTTATTTTAATGAAAATTGTTGGAGAGACTATGGAAACAAACTGTGGGACTGGGTCACCATCAAGCTGCAAAAGCCGTGGCGAGAATGCATAAACTGTAATAAAACCTATGAACTGGAACAGCGGATGGCTGCTGCAGTTACAGCAACTTTGTCAAAACGAGATGCAGCGCCAGGTGTATCTGAGTTGCAGCTGAACGATGGGTTTGAAAGGTATCGAGCGATCGACCGGGGCCGCCCCCGATACATCTTGCGGCGACCACACCGCCTTTACCAGCCGCCACTACTGCCGATCGCCTCAAGCAGACACGCCTCCTGCGAGCCCCGATGGCCCCCGCGGATACCGACGGCTCCGACCAAGGCGGTACCGGCTGACGCACCACCGACACCGGCAGCACCGACAGTAGCAGCGGCCACGGCAGCAGCCCCCACCCCTTTCCCCCGCAGCGGCTTCAGCCGCACTACTTTGCTCTGACTTAAAGCGACGGTACTAATTTTGTCATTTCTGATTGTTATTTAGAGTTTTGTTAAGTTTTTCTAATAAGCATAATGAATAAGTAAGCATTTGGTATTTACAGGTACTTGGTACATAGTAATTGCAGTAAGGTGTAAGTACTTTGTAAGGAGTTTACATTGTATGATTTTCTTTTGGTTCGAACCTTTTTAATTGTGTGCCTATAGGCATTTCAAAGGAGCTCCATGTAATATAGTTAAGGAATGTATAAACAGGTTTTAATTTTAGAAAGTGTTCTTTAGTTAATGTAAGAACTTTATTTCTTTTTAGACACTGATTTGATGGATTAATTTTAACATAGTTCTTTCCGTTTTTAAGGATTTTTGGTATTAGCATAAGTTAAGGGTTTGTTATAGGTATATTATAGAATGAGTTTTTTGGTCTTACTTTGCATTCACAGTAGCTTTAAGGATTATACACACTGAAAGAAGAAAAACCAAACAAAAAAAAGGCGTATTTTATAACTAAGGTTAATAATGTCAAATAGTTAAAGGGAAAGTCAAAGTAAATTAAAGACTTTGATGGGATGTGTTGTTACCAGGGTGGATGCAGTCTTTTATCAATATTGGGTTGTTGATTTGATTGATTGCTTTTGCTATATTGTTAATTTTACCTTGTTTGTTTTCATGTGTGCAAAGAATGTTAGGTTAGAATGATATAGTTTTGGTGCCTTTTGATTTTATTTGTTATAGAGTTAAATTTCGTAGAAGAAGATAAACTTTATTGTAACGTGTGGGTATTCCTGATTTTGACTATCAAGTGTTTCAGAATTGTAGTGTTTATGGTGATTGTTCAAAGGACACTCACACCTCAGATTGTGCCGCAGGACTTATTAAAGGACTGAATGTTACCTTACCCTGGGACCCGCAAGAACTGCAACTGTTGGGCTCTGCACGAATTGGCAACGCATCTCATAACTGGACTCGTACGTGTGTTGTCTTTGGGGATGGGTATCGAGAGCAGAAGGGAGAATAGAAGCGTTTTTATGTCGTTACGCCTTTTCTTCAGGAAGACTATCAGGTTGTTGGTATTTATTGTGGATGGAATGATACGTTTCAGGGTCAGTTGGATTTTGCGAATGTGAATAATGGGACGGTGAACGTGAACAATGGGACAGTGTTTGGTGCTTTACGGAGCGTTAGAGTTTGGTCAAATTTTGCAAAAGAAAAGATGGGGAGATGTGTCTCTTTTATGGAATAATGTTACAGCCAAGGCTCTGCCCCCTGGAATCTTTTTGATTTGTGGTGACAGAGCATGGCAGGGTATACCAAGAAATGCCTATGGAGGTCCGTGTTATTTGGACAAACTTACTCTGTTTGCCCCTCGATATCGAGATTGGTTAAACATCACTGCAATAATGCGACACCGACAAAAACGATCCTTGCGCTATCTGGATGATAGTTGTGATGATGATGTAGCTTTATGGTCAGTTACAGCGAACACTTTTGTTTCTTTGCTTCTTCCTCATCTTGCTGCTAAGCAGGCCTTAAGGCAAATTGAGAATTGGCTTACTGGTCAGTTAAACAAGCTAATGTTACTACTGAAATTTTAGATCAACTGCTTGTAGATCAAAATAGTTTAAGGCATGCACTTTTACAGAATAGAGCTGCTGCTGATTTTTTGCTTTTAGCTCATGGTCATGGTTGTGAAGATTTTGAAGGCATGTGTTCTTTTAATTTGTCTGATCACAGTCAGTCGATTCATAAAAAGCTTGCCTGGTTAGAAAATCATAATCAATTGTTAAAGATGTTAATCCTTTTCATCAATGGTTTCAATCTTGGTTTGGAAATCTGTCTCCTTGGCTGTTAGCCTTGCTTAAAGAAGGTTTACGATGGATTGCTATTGTCTTGTTGGTTTTGCTTCTTTTACGTATTGCCTATGGATGTGTTATGCGAAGTGTAAGTGAAGTGACATCTCGGGCTGTTCTTGTACAAAAGAAAAGGGGGGAATTGTTGAGGAATGGCTTGAATTGCAGGGACAGGGTTCCATGGAACAGTTGTTTGATCAGAGTACATAGCCCAGACTCCATCTTGTTGCTTCCATGGTGGCCAGAGGTGTCTGCTGGGGCCTGGTAGGTGCTGCTTCCATGGTGGCCAGAGGTGTCTGCTGGGGCCTGGTTGGTGCTGCTTCCATGGTGGCCAGAGGTGTCTGCTGGGGCCTGCTTGGTGCTGCTTCCATGGTGGCCAGAGGTGTCTGCTGGGGCCTGGTTGATGCTGCTTCCATGGTGGCCAGAGGTCTCTGACAGGGCTTTGCTTCTGATGGTTTCATAGTCCCCAGATGTGTCCAAAAGTGCTTCTCTGCTGGTGGTTTCAGTGTCCCCAGAGGCCTCTGGCAGGGCTTCACTGCTGGTGGTTTCAGTGTTCCCAGAGGTCTCTGGCAGGGCTTCACTGCTGGTGGTTTCAGTGTTCCCAGAGGTCTCCGAGAGTCCTTCACTGCTGCTGCTTTCATTCAGTCCAGAGGTCTCTGCTGGGGCTTGGCTGCTGCTGCGTTGAGAACACTCAACAAGGCTCTCTGTCGGGCCCAGGACGCTAATTCTGGGGTAATACTTGAAGGTCATTGAGGCACAGTCCCAGACCACCACACGCCGCAGCTCTTCCACATCCTCCTCCATGAGGGAGTTGTCATTTATGCTCCTATGACTGGGGAGCTGTTGGGCAGGTCCTTGCCATGCAGCTCTTCCCTTCCTGGAGCCTGGAGAAGCTGTGGCCTTCTGCCGTGGTGGCACAGCAGAGAGAGGCTTTTTCTGCTGGGCTGCCAGCTTTGAAGCACTGGCTGCCATTTCTGGAAGGACATCTCTCCCCCTGTCCTTGCCAGTCCAGGCCCTCTTCCTGATCTCTGGCCCTTGCAGTTTTCCCTCCACATGTGCAGGCTGGGTGCCTGTGGGACCTGTTGGAGGGGGGAGATAACGTTAAGATGATCCTGGGGAACACCTTGCCACCCTGCTTCCTTCAGTGGCAGGGGCCTGATTGCCTGCCCTCTGCCGTTCTGCCTCTCCCTCTGCCCTCCTCCAGTACTTGACTTACTGTCAGCATGAGGGACATTCAGCTCCTGCTTCCTTGTGCTCTTCTTCTTTGCTTTGGCCTCCAGGGGCTCTTTGGCCCTAGTTGCTTCTGGCCGGCACAGCTTGCACAGGAGCATCTGCCACAGGTAGTACAGGAACTTCTGCAGGCAGATGGCAAAGGAGAGAGGCAGGGATTAGGAAAGGCAGCCTGGCTCCCACCTTACACTAAGACACTCCTGGCCATGCCCCTTCCCCCCACCTGACTTCTCCTCCAGCCATCCAATCCCACCCCCCATCTCCCCCTCCTGCTGTGCAGGGCACCCTGCTGGCTGCAGTGGTCACTTACACATAGCAATAGGAATGGACCCAGTGTCAACATCAGTGGAAGTTCCACCAGAATAAACATTATTAGTATGTACAGTTCCAGAATTATGAAGTCAAGCATGGTGAGGCTGGAGTCACACTCTCCCGAGTGCTCACAACGCTCCCTTGGCACCAGCACAGCTCCGCTCTGCGCTGCCCAGGAACAGGATCCCAACGCTGCTCGGATCTGGCAGGGGCTAAGGCTGCAGAGTGCCCAGAACGCACTGTCGCTGCCGACTGCCTGCTCCCTCTCAGCCTGCACCCCCATTTGCAGCCCCTGTGGCACAGGTCCCCCACTGTGATGTCATCCTGGGGGTGCATCTTCTATTGTGATGTCATCTGGGAGGGCAGCTTGCAGTCTGATGTCATGGGGCAGGAAGTCTCCATGGGGATGCCTGGCACCACCCAGGCTTTCTCTGGCCTGTCCAGGCAGGTGGGAGGGGCCCAGGAGGCACTGCAGTGTCCCCCTGGAAAGCAGTGATGGCAGCTGATGGTGCCCACCTTCCGCAGGCCTGGGGACTCGGGAGGTGTGCCCACTGTGCCAGCCTTGCCACCTGTCCCCACCCCCAGAGTGGCAGCCCAGAGTTTGTAGGCACCAAGAGCAGGAACCCCTGTGGCAGCCCCTCAGGGCACCATGCAGAGAGCAGCACAGCCCTCTCACTGCTGCAGAAGAGCAGGAGTCCTAGAATCATAGAATCAAGAAGGTTGGACAAGACCTCAGAGATCACCAAGTCCAACCTGTCACCCAGTTTGCTGGAACCAGCAGCAGACTGGCCCTGTTTGTATCTGCTGGCTGTCCCCAGGTGAGAGTCTTTTGTGCAGTGTAACATGGCACGAAATCCAAAGAGGTCACCTCCTTCCCTCTGAGGCACCTCCAGAGTCCCCAGGCCTGCAGAAGGTGGGCACCATCAGCTGCCATCACCCATGTGTGAAACGAGCTGACTGCCGAATTTTGAATACAACCAGTTTCTCATGAAAGAAAGGCAAAACAGCGCTGGGCACAGGGCAGGAAGTCCAAGGTGAAGGTTCTGTTGGTGCTCCTCCCTCTCTCCCTGCATCTTGAAAACTTCACTATCTCGTGGTCACTGCACCCTAGGCAGCCTCCCACGAGCACATCTCCCGCCAGCCCTTCTCTCTTGGAGAACAGCAGGTCAGGCAGAGCCTGTCCCCTGGGAGGCTCGCTTAACAGCTGCGTCAGGAAGCAGTCCTCCATTCGCTCCAGGAATCTTCTGGACTGCCTCCTCTCTGCTGAATTAAGTTGCCAGCAGATAGCTGGCAGGTTGAAGTCACCGACAAGGACAAGATCTGATGATCTTGAGACAGCCTCCAGTTGTTTGTAGAACCATTCATCAGCCTCCTCATCCTGGTTGGGTGGTCTGTAACAGACTCCAAGTAGGATGTCAGAGCCCACCCCTCTCTGGGACCCCACTACTGACTGGCTGCCAGCTGGCTGTGGCACCATTCACCACCACTCTCTGGGCTCAGCCTCCAGCCAGTTCCTAACCCAATGCAGTGTGCTCCCGTCCAAGCCAGGGGCTGACAGCTTGGCCAGGAGTTTGCTATGGGGGACGGTGTCAAAGGCCTTGCTGCAGTCCAGGTAGACTACATCCACAGCCTGCCCCACATCCACCAGGTGGGACACCTGATGATAGAAGGAGATTAGGTTGGTCATGCTGGCTAGGCCTGATCCCTTGGCCATCCTGTAAGTGCTGTGTGATTGCACTCAGGATGACCTGTTCCATGATCTTGCCTGGCACTGAGGACAGGCTGACAGGCCTATAATTCCCTGGCTCATCCAACCGGCCCTGCTTGTGGATGGGCACCACGTTGGCCAGCTTCCAGTCTTCTGGGTTGGGGGTGGAGAATGGATCCAAGCTAGAGGAGGCAAGGTTCAGATTGGCTGTGAGGAAGAAGTTGTTCCCCATGAGGGTGGTGAGAGCCTGGCACAGGTTGCCCAGGGAAGGTGGTGGAAGCCTCCTGCCTGGAGGTGTTTGCAGCCAGGCTGGAGGTGGCTGTGAGCAACCTGCTGTGGTGTGAGGTGTCCCTGCCCATGGCAGGGGACTGGAACTGGCTGATCCTTGAGGTCCTTTCACACTGCAAACAGCCTGAGAATTCCTCTCAGCTTTCAGTTTTGGTCATTCCCATCCAGGTTTCCATTTCCATAGCTAGAGAAATTCTGGCTTCATCCAGCTTAGGTCATGCTGGATGCACCCAGCTAAGGCATTCCAGTGGGCATCATTTCACTGCAGCTTGTGCAGTCTTGGAGGGCAGCCTCAGCATGTCCAACTCACTTGGACTGGAGCAAAAGTGTAACATAAATTGCTTTCTGCTGATTGACTCCAAAGTCATTAGCCAGCAAATACCTGGCCAGTAAAATGCTCTCCTCAAAGGCAGCTGGAGGTTGGCCTTGGTTCTGAACACCAGTCTCTACTTCCCTGAGTCCTGCCCTGAAATTGTGCCAGGGGAGGGTTAGGTTGCAGAGAAGTGCTGCAAGAGTGGTCAGGGACTGGCAGAGGCTGCCCAGGGAGGTGGTGGAGTCCCCATCCCTGGAGGTGTTGAAGGAAGGATTGGATGTGGCACTTGGGGCCATGGTTTGGGGGCCATGGTGGGGTTGAGTTGGGTGACTCATAGATTCACAGAATGGGTTGGGTTGGAAGGGACCTTCAAGACCATCCAGGTCCAACCCCCCTGCCATGGGCAGGGACCCCTCCCACCAGCACAGGCTGCTCAAGGCCTCATCCAGCCTGGCCTTCAACACCTCCAGGCAGGAGGCAGCCACAGCCTCCCCGGGCAGCCTGTGCCAGAGTCTCCCCAGCCTCACTGTAGAGAACTTCTTCTTTTCCAACTAAAACTATTCCATCCCTGCAGGATTTCTGAAGAGGCAGCTTCCCTTGTTTCCTGCTCTTTCAGTGGGATGTGGAAGAGTCCAGCAGCCTCTGCCTACAGCCATGTCAAGAAGGAGTCAGAATGGACAGATCCCTCCAGCCTCAGGAGAAGCTATTGGTCATTTCTGGCCCTTCTGCTATGAGTGAGTTTGCACACTCCATGATGTCCCACCCAGAAGGGGGCTACAAGAAACTGGGGAGGGACTTTTGAGGGTGTCAGGAAGTGATAGGACTGGGGGGGGATGGAGCAAAACTAGAAGTGGGGAGATTGAGACTGGATGTTAGGAAGCTGTTCCCCATGAGGGTGGTGAGAGCCTGGCACAGGTTGCCCAGGGAGGAGGTGGAAGCCTCATCCCTGGAGGTGGTGTAGGCCAGGCTGGAGGTGGCTGTGAGCAACCTGCTGTGGTGTGAGGTGTCCCTGGCCATGGCAGGGGGGTGGAACTGGCTGAGCCTCGAGGTCCCTTCCAGCCCTGACAATTCCATGATTCTGTTTCCATCCTCATCTGCATTCTGGCTGCCTGTACACAGGGAGAGCAAACCTTTCTCTCAGCCTGGCCTTTCAGGTGGACAGATGAATGTCCCCTGCCTGTGGACACAAAAAGCACCCAGGTGGATCTCTGCAGGACCAGTTCAGAAGTAAAGGAGAGCTGGGTGGCAGTGTGCATCCTCCTTTGGAATCACTCCAGACCATGGAAGGTTGTCAGCTGTGCTCTTTTTAATGCCATTTGGAAATCACTAGAATCCACTGGGGAAGCTCATTGCTCAGCTTGAGCCTGGGGAGGGAAGGGCTTGGGGACAGTGTGACATAAGGCACTGAAAAGAAGAGATGGAGACTTAGACTGCATTCCTGTGGTGGGTTGATGCTGGCTAGAGGCCAGGTGTCCACCAAGGCTGCCCATTCAGCTCCTCAGGTGGGGAGGGAAGAGAAAACAGAGTGAAGGTCTTGGTGGTCCAGAAAAGGAGAGGGAGAGAGCACTCCCCAGTTGCTGTGATGGGCAAAAGAGGCTCAACTCAGGAAAATTGCTTTAATTGATCACCAAGCCAATCAGAGTGGGGTGGGGAGAAACAAAATGGGGCTTTAAACTCCTTTCTCTCATCCCTCCTATCTTGCCAGGCTTAGCTTTACAACCAGTTTTGCCTTCCTCCCCTCCCTGCAGCAGCACAGGGGGACAGGGAATGGGGGCTGTGGTCAGCTTTGCCACTCCTTCCTCCATGAGAGGAGGACTCCTCATGCTCGTCCCAGGCTCCAGCATGGGGCCCTGCCACAGCAGACTGGAGCTTCTCCACCCTGAATCCTGCTCATGGGCTGCAGTTCCTCACAGCCTGCTGCAGCTTGGGTCCTTTCTCTTGGCTGTAGTCCTTACACACAGCCTGCTGCAGCTTGGGTTCCTTCTCTTGGCTGTAGTCCTTACACATAGCCTGCTGCAGCTTGGGTTCCTTCTCTTGGCTGTAGTCCTTACACACAGCCTGCTGCAGCTTGGGTCCTTTCTCTTGGCTGTAGTCCTTACACACAGCCTGCTGCAGCTTGGGTTCCTTCTCTTGGCTGTAGTCCTTACAGCCTGCTCCAGAGTGGATCCTTTCTCTTGGCTGTAGTCCTTACAGCCTGCCCCAGAGTGGATCCTTTCTCTTGGCTGTAGTCCTTACACACAGCCTGCTCCAGCTTGGGTCCTTTCTATTGGCTGCAGTCCTTACACACAGCCTGCTCCAGCTTGGGTCCTTTCTCTTGGCTGCAGTCCTTACACACAGCCTGCTCCAGCTTGGATCCTTTCTCTTGGCTGTAGTCCTTACACACAGCCTGCTCCAGAGTGGATCCTTTCTCTTGGCTGCAGTCCTTACACACAGCCTGCTCCAGCTTGGATCCTTTCTCTTGGCTGCAGTCCTTACACACAGCCTGCTCCAGCGTGGATCCTTTCTCTTGGCTGCAGTCCTTACACACAGCCTGCTCCAGAGTGGATCCTTTCTCTTGGCTGCAGTCCTTGCACACAGCCTGCTCCAGCTTGGGTCCTTTCTCTTGGCTGCAGTCCTTACACACAGCCTGCTCCAGCTTGGATCCTTTCTCTTGGCTGCAGTCCTTACACACAGCCTGCTCCAGCTTGGGTCCTTTCTCTTGGCTGCAGTCCTTACACACAGCCTGCTGCAGCTTGGATCCTTTCTCTTGGCTGCAGTCCTGCCAGCACAGCTGCTCACCCTGGGCTCTCCTCTCTCCAGGTGTCTCCAGGTCCTGCCAGGAGTGTGCTGGAGGTTGGGCTTCCCACGGTGGCACAGCTCCTTTTGTGCATCAGCCTGCTCTGGCATGAGGTCCTCCATGAGCTCCATGTGGAGATCTGCTCCCCAGGCTGCAAGGGCACAGCCTGACTCACCGTGATCCTCACCGAGGTCCTCACCATGGGCTGCAGGGGAATCTCTGCTCTAGCACCTGGAGCCCCTCCTCCTCCTCTTGCAGTGCCCTTGGTGTCCCAGAGCAGTTTCTCTGCCCTGCCCTCTCTCCTCTCCATGGCTTGGAGGAACCTGTCTCAGACTTGCTCAGCAGCTCAGAGGTATGATGCCAGGTTAGATGCCAGGCTGCCATGCTATCTCCATGGAGAGTGGGCAAACTTAGTCTCTTTGCTGGGGGTCTGCTTTGGAATTCTACTCCGCCCTGCTGAGGCCACCTCTGGAATATTGTGTCCAGCTCTGGGCCTCTCAGCTCAGGAAGGAGCTCAGGGAACTGCTTGAGAGAGTCCAGCACAGAGCCACAAAGAAGATGAATGACAGAATCACAGAATCACCAAGGCTGGAAAAGGCCTTTGAGATCATCAAGTCCAAGGTAACCCAGCTACCATCACCACTAAACCATGTCCTGAAGCATCACATCTACAGCTTCTTGAGCACCCCAGGCATGGGGACTCCACCACCTCCCTGGGCAGCACATTCCCATGGCCAATCTCGCTTGCTGGGAAGAACCTCTTCCTCACATCCAGCCTAAACCTCCCCTGGCACAGCTCCAATCCATTCTGTCTTGTGAGGCCAGCTGAGGGAGCTGGGGTCCTGCAGCTGGGAGCAGAGGAGCCTGAGGGCTGCCCTCATGGCTGGGCATAAAGATGTGCAGGGCTGGAGCCAGGCTCTGCTCAGGGATGGCCAAGCACAGCACAAGGGGCACTGGGGGCAAGCTGGAGCAGAGGAGGTGCCAGGGCAACAGGAGGGAAACTTTGTCCCTGTGAGGCTGCTAAGCCCTGGAGCAGGCTGCCCAGAGAGGTTGAGACTGTGTCCTCTTGTTCTGGTGCTGGGTGCCTGGCAGAAGAGCCCAACCCCCACCTGGCTACAACCTCCCTTCAGGGAGTTGGAGAGAGCAAGAAGGTCTCCCCTGAGCCTCCTCTTCTCCAGGCTAAGCAACCCCAGCTCCCTCAGCCTCTCCTCACAGGGCTGTGCTCCAGACCCCTCCCCAGCTTTGGTGCCCTTCTCTGGACACCTTCCAGCATCTCAACATCTTTCCTGACCTGAGGGGTCCAGAACTGGACTCAGGACTCAAGGTGTGACCTAACCAGTGCTGAGTGCAATTCCTCCTCCCCACACCCCAGTTGCCTGGAGGGCAGCTTCCCGTGGTGCCCAGGAGCAGCAATGCTCTGTGCCTGGTCATTAATGAGAGGCAATGGCCTGAAACTGTGCCAGGGGAGGCTGAGGTTGGAGAGGAGGAAAAATGTCTCTGCTGCAAGAGTGGTCAGGAATTGGAACAGGCTGCCCAGGGAGACCTCAGAGAAGCCTTCCAGGACCTGAAGGGCTCCAGGAGAGCTGGGGAGGGACTTGTGACAAGGGCTGGGAGTGCCAGGCTGAGGGACAAAGGCTTTGAGCTGGGAGAGGAGAGATTGAGAGTGGAGATGAGGAAGAAATTGTTGAGAGTGAGGCTGGGGAGACTCTGGCACAGGCTGCCCAGGGAGGCTGTGGCTGCCTCCTGCCTGGAGGTGTTGAAGGCCAGGCTGGATGAGGCCTTGAGCAGCCTGTGCTGGTGGGAGGGGTCCCTGCCCATGGCAGGGGGCTGGAGCTGGATGAGCTTTGAGGTCCTTTCCAAAAGGAAAAGAGCTCAGAGATCATCCAGTCCAACCTCTCACCCAGCTCCATCTGATCAACTAAACCATGGCACCAAGGGCCTCATCCAGGGATGGGGTTTCCACCACCTCCCCGGGCAGCCTGTCCCAGCCTTTGAGAGCCCTTTCAGTCAAGAATTTTCTGCCCAACCTCCCCTGGGGCAACTTGAGGCCATTTCCTCTCCTCCTATCACCTGGGACTGCAGAGGAGAGCCCAACCCCCCACCTGGCTCCAGCCTCCTGTCAGGGAGCTGTAGAGAGCAGTGTGGTCTCCCCTCAGCCTCTTCTTCTCCACACTACACAACCCCAAATCCCTCAGCTTCTCCTCACCAGCCCTTCCCCAGCTTTGTTGCCCTTCTCTGGACCTGCTCCAGCCCTTCAATGTCTTTCTTCGAGTCAGGGGCCCAAAACTGAACCCAGCACTCAAGGTGTGGCCTCACCAGCACCCTGGTAATGGGGTACCCCAGGGCACAATCCCTTTCCTGGTCATGCTGAGCACACTACTGCTGCTCCAGGCCAGGATCTTGGTAGCTTTCTTGGCCACCTGGGCACCCCCTGGCTCATCTTCAGCTGCTGTCAGCCAGCACCCCCAGGCCCTTTACTGCTCATCACCCTTGCCCAGCTGGGGCTCCACTGATTCCAGCTGCTCACTGATGCAGAGAGTGACAGCTCCTCCCCTCCTGCCCTGCCTGTCCTTCCTAGAGAGCTGCTACCATTCCATCCCTACCTTCCACTCATGCCAGTCATGCCACCACCTATTGTGATGTCATCTGGGAGGGCAGCTTCCAGTCTGATGTCATGGGGCAGGAAGTCTCCATGGTGATGCCTGGCACCACCCAGGCCTTCTCTGGCCTGTCGAGGCAGGTGGGAGGGGCCCAGGAGGCACTGCAGTGTCCCCCGGGAAAGCAGTGATGGCAGCTGATGGTGCCCACCTTCCGCAGGCCTGGGGACTCTGGAGGTGTGCCCACTGTGCCAGCCTTGCCACCTGTCCCCACCCCCAGAGAGGCAGCCCAGAGTTTGCAGGCACCAAGAGCAGCAACCCCTGTGGCAGCCCCTCAGGGCACCATGCAGAGAGCAGCACAGCCCTCTCACTGCTGCAGAAGAGCAGGAAAAGGCCACCCCAGCTTATCCTGTGCTCCCTGAGGAGGGCACAAGAGTGGAATGCCAGGAACCTGCTCTGCACATCCTCAGAGCCCACAAGGGGCTTTTCCTGGACTCTCAGCAATAAAGTCGTGGGATTGGCTGAGATCTTTGCCCAGGAGCTGGAGGAAGGGAAAGTCCTGGCCCCAGATTTGCCTGTGCCAGCAGGAATTACTCCAGCAGCCCCTTGGGACACAGTAGAGAGCTGAGAACCTGCTCTTGACAGCCTCACAGCCAGGGCTGGGCTCTCACTGCACCCAGACAAGAAGGTCGTGCACTTGGCCGAGATCTTTGCTCAGGAGCAGGAGATCCATGGAGATGTGGCCCAAGTGTGGCAAGCTGGGATGAGCTGCCTCTGCACTCAGAGGAGTTCACTACGAAGGCCATCGTGGGCTGGGCAGTGCTGCTTGTTGTCCAGCAGCAGGAGGAACATCCAGAGCGGGCACAAAGTTCTCAGGTGCCAAGGGCAGCGATGACTCCAGCAGCCCCTCGGGACACAAGAGAGAGCAGAGGAGCTGCTCTTCACAAGCTCACAGCCAGGGAAGGGCCTTTCCTGGCCGTGGAGAAGATGATGGTGGGCTTGGCAGAGCTCATGAATGGGGCAGGAGCCTGAGCCAGAGCCCAGCACAGCCTCTCCTGCTCCTCTCCCAAGCTCCTGGCAGAGGCTGGCAGAGCCCAGCTAGCCGCGGCCGGGCAGCACCATCCCTCCCACTTCATGAGGGCAAGGAGGGCCCTGCACAGGGCTTGCCATGCTTTCAGCTGCTTGCAGCAGGGCACAGCCAGAGGAGCAGCAGGCACTGCTGGGGCCAGGAAGCTCCTTGCAGATGGCAGCAGCCGGCCCTGAGCCTGCAGCATCCAGAGGCAGCGGCAGGCAGCGGGGAGGGGCGACACCCCCCCGAGGGATGGCTGGGGCAGGGACGGTGCCTGTGGGCATTGCGCCCCTCGGCCCGGGGCACTTGCTCAGGCACAGTTTCCCCAGGGCCCAGCTCTGCCTGCCCCATCTCAGGATGAAGTCTCCCCAGGAGCCCTTCAGGCTCCAGGACGTGCCCCTGTGCCATGTGTCACCCTCCAAACAACGGACTCCAGAGGGTGGCTTCCTGGCCTCTCCAAGTGCAAAGAACTCAGGGCTCACGCCAGGGGCTTGGCTGCAGTCAGCAGCAACACTTTATTGGATTTGCCCCTCAGAGGAGGAGGGGAGAAAGGGGAAAAGTGAAGGGAAGAGGGCAAAGGGAAAGAGGTCTTCAGCCTGCTTGGGCAGCTCTTCTTCTCCCTCATCCACATCTGTCCCCAGCATGAGGACTTGTTCATCCCCTCCTCCTTTCTGGTGCTGTTATTTCCTCTGCCCTTCGGGGCTCTTGCCCCTCCTCCTGTCGTGGCCGGCACAGGTTGCACAGGATGTACTGCAGGCCGATGGGAAAGGAGAGAGGCAGGCATTAGGAAAGGCAGGCTGGCTCCCACCTTCCACTGAGACACTCCTGGCCATGCCCCTGGCCCCACCTGACTTCTCCTCCTCCAGCCCAGCCCAGCCCACCCCCCATGAGCCCATCCTGCTGTGCAGGGCACCCTGCTGGGTGCTCACTTACACAGAGCCACAGAAACGGACCCAGGGTGCAGGTCAGGAATAATCCCACCACCACATACACCAGAAGGATGAAGATGTGGACTCCTCTCAGCACAAACATGGTGAAGCTGCCGACTGCCTGCTCCCTCTCAGCCTGCACCCCCTTTTCTAGGCCCTCTGGCAGAGGTCCCCCACTGTGATGTCATCCTGGGAGGGCAGCTTGCACCGTGGCTCCATGGGGCAGGAAGTCTCCATGGGGATGCCTGGCACCACCCAGGCCTTCTCTGGCCTGTCGAGGCAGGTGGGAGGGGCCCAGGAGGCACTGCAGTGTCCCCCTGGAAAGCAGTGATGGCAGCTGATGGTGCCCACCTTCCGCAGGCCTGGGGACTCTGGAGGTGTGCCCACTGTGCCAGCCTTGCCACCTGTCCCCACCCCCAGAGAGGCAGCCCAGAGTTTGCAGGCACCAAGAGCAGCAACCCCTGTGGCAGCCCCTCAGGGCACCATGCAGAGAGCAGCACAGCCCTCTCACTGCTGCAGAAGAGCAGGAATCCTAGAACCAAGAAGGTTGGAAAAGACCTCAGAGATCCTCAAGTCCAACCTGTCACCCAACACCTCATGCCTACTAGACCATGGCTCCAAGTGCCAGCTCCAATCCCCTCTTGAACACCTCCAGGGAAGGGGACTCCACCACCTCCCTGGGCAGCACATTCCACTGGCCAACAACTCTCTCTGGGAAGAACTTTCTCCTCGCCTGCAGCCTAAATTTCCCCTGGCGCAGCTTGAGGCTGTGTCCTCTTCTTCTGGTGCTGGTTGAGCCAGCAGTGTGCCCAGGTGGCCAAGAAGGCCAAGGGCATCCTGGCCTGCATCAGGAACAGTGTGGCCAGCAGGAGCAGGGAGGTCATTGTGCCCCTGGACTCTGCCTTGGTTAGGCCGCACCTTGAGTCCTGTGTCCAGTTCTGGGCCCCTCAGTTTAAGAAGGACATCGAAACACTTGAAGGTGTCCAGAGAAGGGCAACAAGGCTGGGGAGAGGCCTTGAGCACAGCCCTGTGAGGAGAGGCTGAGGGAGCTGGGGTTGTTTAGCCTGGAGAAGAGGAGGCTCAGGGGAGACCTTATTGCCCTCTACAACTACCTGAAGGGAGGCTGTAGCCAGGAAGGGGTTGGTCTCTTCTCCCAGGCACCCAGCACCAGAACAAGGGGACACAGTCTCAAGCTGCGCCAGGGGAGGTTTAGGCTCACCTGTTCTCACCAACAGGGAAGGGCTGGTAAGCAAGGTGAGGCTCAGAGACAGCCTTGGCTGCAGTGACCATGAAGCAGTTGAACTGAATCTCCTCAGGGCAATCAGGAGGAAGTATTCCAAGCTTATGGCCCTAGGCTTTGGGCGTGCAGACTTGGATGGCTTCAGGGATCTGCTAGCCAAAGTGTCGTGGGACAAAGCCCTGGAGGGAAGAGGGACCCAGGACAGCTGGTCAGTATTCAAGGACCACCTCCTCTGTGTCCAGGAGCGCTGTATACCAACAAAGAGACAAGCAGGAAAGAATGCTAGGAGGCCTGCCTGGATGGGCAAGGAGCTACTGGACACACTAGCACTTCAAAAGAAACTCTACAGGCAGTGGAGAGAAGGACAGGTAGAACAGGGGGGAGATAAGGAAGCTGTCTGAGCAGCAAGAGTCCTGGTTAGGAAAGGCAAAGCAGAGTTGGAATTGAATCTAGCCAGGGAGATTAAAGGGAACACTAAGAACTTCTACAGGTGTATGAATGGGAAGAAGAAGCCTAGGGAAGGTGTGGGCCCCCTCAGAAAGGAAACTGGTGACATGGTCACAAGTGATGAGGAAAAGGCTGAGGTACTCAATGACTTCTTTACCTCAGGCTTCACTGCAAGGGCCTCCAGCCACACTCCTGATGTTATGGAAGACAATGCCAGGGCCGGGGAGGAAGAACTGCCCATGGTAAGTGCAGATCAGGTTGGTGATCACCTGAAGAACCTGAAAGTGTTCAAGTGCATGGGACCCGAGGGGATACACCCACGGGTGCTGAGAGAACTGGCAGAGGAGGTTGCTAAACCCCTCTCTATTATATTTCAAAAGTCCTGGCAGTCTGGGGCAGTCCCCACAGACTGGAAAAGGGGAAACATTGCCCCCATCTGCAAAAAGGGAAAGAGGGAGGAACCAGGGAACTCCAGGCCAGGCAGTCTCACCTCTGTGCCCGGAAAGATCATGGAGCAGATCCTCCTGGAGGCACTACTTGTGGCAATGCCAGCGACGAGCAGTGTGAGCAATCTGGCAGTGCAGGCCTAGAGCCTGACATGGTGGCAGGCCATGCTCTGCGTAAATGCAGAGCCAGCTAGCAGGGGAGCAAAACAGTGCTGTGCCTGCAGCGTGGAACTAGAACAAGGCACTGGTAGCTATAAACATGGAAGTTATCTTGGGACAACAGGACATGCACCTGCATCAACAACCTCGTTGTGTCATCAGTAGCTGGACCAATGATCTGTAATAGTGCAATGTGTGGTCACTCCTAGGGAACCAATGGAGCTGTGCCAACAGGGCACTCCGAGTTTATGTAAGTTGTAGCAGTTGCCTTGCTACGCACTTCTTTTTCTGCCTTTCCTCTCTCCTGTTTCTTCTACACTTTACAGTGCTATACTTGCACCTCAGGCCTGCACCTCAGGCCTGCAACACTGGAACAATAAAGGAACAATACTCCATCCCATTGGTCAGCCGTATTGGTTCCCAATCTCCGTCGCCCCATTAACTGGCGCCCGAATAAACCTGAACTCATGGACAAGGGATCCTCGGAGTGCCATACTGATCACTCAGCAGAGAGAGGTACGTCCGAGCGATACGGAAAGCCGGTCGGACAGCACTGCCCCGCTGCTGGAAAATCAGCAGCGCGCTCGCAAAGGAAGTGAATCTCACCCTGGCCCGGTGAGCGACCGGAGGAGGGGCAAGGGGCAGCACGCCACCACAGAAGAGGCTGTGCTAAACGCCTCCCACCTATCCTCTCTGTGAGAGGTATTACTGGCAATTCTGGGATCGTAAAAGGGCTATTAGCCTGTGCCCAGAGTCATACCCACGGCAATTAAGCTTTTACTTCCGAAGCGCGGGACGAAATTGCAGCCCAGCTGTGGGATGAGGTGCTAAATGCTTAAAAAAGCAGCTTTTCGCTAGAGCACCGTGTGACGGATCGTCACGGACATTGCAATCGAAAAAAGCAGAGCAGGCTACTCCCGGTTCAGCTGCTGCGGCGTTTGATTCTCAACGAGACGGGAGACTCGGAAGGCACTCCCCGCCCCGCCCCCCCCCCCCCCCCCCCCGGCTCTCCTTGCACATCGCCTGCCGCTCCGTCAGCATCCTCCTCAATTTCAATTGCCCGCTACTCCTTCTACACGAATCGCGGCTCTCTATTACTGTCCTTTTGCGCGGAAAAATCTGCTCCTGCCACGTCAATAGCGGCAGAAGCGAATCCTGGTCGAACTGATACGGCGCGCGAAATCAAACTGGAGGTCACTACCCATTAAGAATCAGACAAAGGAGACGCCGCGTCCGCCATCCTGGCCAGCACGCCGTGTTTATTAGCACAGCGCCACAGCCACCCGCGCCCAGCGGAGAAGCCCAGTTAAAAAAAAAAAAAAGAAGCGGCGAAACCTGCGGGTCGGCGTTTTCCATCCCCTTCATCAACATCTTCCTGATACCGCCAGCGATGGCTTGGGCTTGGAAGCCGGACAGTGCGAACTCTGCCCTAGAACTCCTGGAGCGCTTGCAGGCTCGCGATCACGGCATTTTTGCACCCCCGCCCCGCCGCGAGCCCCGGCCGCCCCGATGGTGGCCCCCACCACCCCGGCAGCGCTCAGCCCGGCAGCCCTCACTTCGGCAGCCCTCAGCCCGGCGGCGCCCACCTCAACGGTGCCCCACATTCCAGCAGTTCTCCCGGCGACGCCTCCCGCGACCCCCCCATGGCCCCCGCGAGTACCAGCGGCTCCGATCAAGCGGCATCGACCGACGCACCGCCGACAACAGCCACCCCCCACGGTAGCGGCAAGAACGGCCCCAGCGGCCCCTTCCTCCCAGCAGTTTCACCGGCTACACCCCCCCCGCCCCCTACATTCCACTCATTAGCAGAGTATAGCCTCGGACGGAGATTTCAATTGAGTCCCGATGGGGCGATCGGGAGGTGGGAGGGACACGGAACTGCTGGTGGAAAGGTATTGTGGGAAATGTAGTCACAGATGGAGAAGGTTAACAATGACTATGGTCATCTGAACTGACTAATGTTAAAGGAAGCTAGACAAGCCATAGCTACCTATGGGCTACAGTCAGGATACACAACTGCTGTAATCAATTAGTTGTTTTCAACACATTTGTTAATCCCTTTTGACACACGTATGTCAGCAAATGGTGTTTATTACGAGGTCTGAGAGCGATCATGGAGGAGATGGGTGCCTTACAACCTGGCCTCCCAACTCCCAGTCCCCACAAATGGGGACCTGATTATTATTCATTTGAAGGATCGTTTTCTTTACAATTTGCTCACACTCGGAGGACTTAAAGTCTGCATCTACTGAGTCATCGATTAAGACAGACTCCACCCACCGATATCAATGGGTAGCCTGAAGGCATGCTTGAATCCTCAAGGCACTCTCTTCCCACTTCAACAGACTCATTGTGACATCTAGAAGTCTATGGATGGTATTCTGATTGCAACAAAAAAGTTACATCGTAAGACAGTGCTGTCTGAGTTTCAGCAGCAAGCAGACTTGAAAGTTACACCGTTTTAGCCCTTGCAACTCATCAATTAACTGACAATTCACTTGCAAATGCCTGAGAAGCCATGCCCCGGCAGCCAGCAGACTACGAGGTGTCACCATTAGCCATCTCATTGGGGCGAGATCTTTGCCAGATCTTACCAACAATTGCAGCTTCCTGAGAATGTTTTGCAATTAAGTCAGGATGTAGTGGTCAAAGGGTGGTCCACCATCCAGGACAATAACTCTGATCCTGTGTTTCTTATTACTGAGCAGGGTCTAACAGGGACACTTGGTTCCTTTGTCAATACCATCCCTTACCTACGGCATTCAATACTAATTCAGACCTGACTCACGATATGAAGGTAGAAATATGGATATTTTGGCATTTGACAATGCTAATGAAGATACTAAACAGGTTCTCAGCATTTTATCAACAGGTGCCACTGCCTCATGACTGCAGGACCACAACGAATGAAGGCATCGACAAGCAGCAATGTATCTAGCCACGGCCATAGAAGCAGTCCTGAAATCATCGTGCCTCTGAGAAACCTAGGTACCTTAAAGTGTTTGACTGTTGGACAGACTCGAAAGGGTCACAGATCTAATCGTTTTACTTGAGATCGTCGCAGAAGCTGCTCCTGCAGCGTGAACATACCCCGCACGACGACACCAAACCAGGGTCCTTGGACCGCGCCCCCCCCCCTTCCCCCCCCCCCTCCCCCAGCCCCCTCTGGCAGCGCACAGCGGACCTGACAACAGCCGCATATCTCCTTTTGAATCCACAAAGCACTGTCGAGTTTAACTGGCATGGTCCTTTGGGTCACAGACCCTCTGCTCTGTTAATTGGCAGATGACAGTCTACCTTTAGACAGGGCATCCTTATAATTCCTGGTTCAATACATTCTGATTATGACTGGGCTATGAAAATTATGCTCAATACCATTGCCTCTCCTGTTAGCACTCTTGTTGGGACAGAAATTGCTTCGCTAATACCATCTCAGTCCCAAGTGCCTAAAACTTATAACAGAATCCAAGGGCAAGAAGGCTCAGGTTCCACTGATATGCCTAATACCTTATTAGCCCTAAAAATCCAAAAGAGAAAACTGGAACAGATTTTATCTGTCAGACACCCTTGTGGACAAATTATACAATTTTCAATTATTATGGATACTGGAGACGATGTCATCATTATACCTAGTCATAAATGGAATGGTCACTAGTCATTGCTCATGGCAAATGTTGAAGTCATGTGTTTAAAAGGTATCCAAACAACCTGGGTTAGCAAAGAGCCAGTGCAATTAGCTTTTAACTAGAGCAAATCAATCACTGTAAGACCGTACATGTTAACCCTTCCAGTTGCTCTATTGGGCTGATATGCCTTAAGTCAACTAGGAGCAAAACTTGTTACTGTTCCTTCTTTGTAGTGGCTACTAGTCAGCAACCAACCCACAAATTAAAGTGGAAAACACATAATCCAGTATGGGTGGAACAATGGTCGTTCAGACACGATAGGCTGCAAGTCGTTAAGACCCTAATACAGAAACAATAGCAACTGGATCACACCTTGCTAGCCACCCACCCCTACCCCCACCCCCAGAAAAGGGAGGATTTTCTAGTACTACTCTTGCCAACCAAAGCTTTGCTCTGATCTAAAGTTACAGTGATAATTTCTTAATTTCTGATTGCAATGTCCTTAAGAGAGTTGTTATTTAGATATTTGCTAAGTTTTCCTGGTAAGCATAATGAATGGTAAGCATTTGGTTTTTACAGATACCTAGTACATAGTAATTGTAGTAAGGTGTAAGTACTTTAAGTACTTAGTAATGAGTTCACATTGTAAGATTTCTTTTGGTTCGAACCTTCTTAGTTGTGTGCCATGGCATTTCAAAGGAGCTCCATGTAATATAGTTAAGACTTGTAGTAAATAGGTATTCATTTTTAAAAAAAAGTATTCCTTAGCTAAGGTAATGTCTTTATATTTCCTTCTTAGACATAGACTAGAAAAAAATACAAAAAATAAAAAAATAAAAAACCAAACAAACAAAAAAAAAACCCACATAGAAATATATAACAAAAGCACAAAAACTCTGGATACAAAACATAGAGTACTAAATAACAGAATAGTAATAAAAAAGAAGAGCAACGATGAAAATAAAATATTAAACCCAAAATATGACACACTGAAAAATCATAAAGATTACTAACACAGAATAGCTATTAACAAAAAAAAAAAGGACATAAGACTTGTTAGCAAAAAAATGAAAATAAGGATTATCAAGACTACTAGATTAAAACAAACAAAAAATTATACAAAGAAAAAGTTGAGAAAATTAAAATGAAAAATTATAATAAAAAAGAATTAATAGGAAAGGTTAAAAAATATAATAAAAAAGTAAAAATTAAAATTAGAATAGAAAATAGATTAAATAAAACAAACATGCAAAATAAAAAATAATTATAATAAATAATATAAGATAAAAAAAGATTAAACACTAGATAAAAAGAAAAAAAAATAGAAATTACAAAAATAAAAGAAATTGAAAAAGAAAAAATTGATTAGAATAACAAATTAAAATACAGATTAAAAAATTACAATAAGAAAATAAAAATTATAATAAAGAAGGTAAAAAAGAAATAAATTAAAAATTACAAAAAGTAAGTTATAATAATAAAAATTTAAAGAACAAAGAAAAATTAAAATACAAAACAAAAATTGATTGAATAAATTATATCAAAATTAGATTAAAATTAACAAACAAAAAAGTTAACAAAAAATAATTAAAAAGTGCAGCTAAAAAAATATATATATAATAAAATGCAATGAAGAAAAAACCACATTAAAACAGTATAGAAATAAATTTAAAAACAAAAATTGAAAATAATTAAAGATTAAACAAAAGAACTAGATTAAAAGTCAAAATATTAAACATATCAAAGTAATAAATTAACAATAGAAAATAATAAATAAAAACTAAAATAGCAAAAAGAAACAAAATAAATAATACAAGAAATACATTCAACATAAAGCGTGAAACAACTCAAGTTAGAATTAAAAAGAAAAAACTGCAAAAATAATTTACAAAATCAAAATTGAAATTAAAATAAATTAAAAAAATAAATAAAACCAATTGCAAACATGTAAAAATAATAAAAAAACCCATAAATCCATATAATGAAATCAAACAAAAATGAAATAGATTTATTGAAAGTAGATTTCAAAATATTAAAAAATGAAGCAAAACATTAATTACAAATTTAAAAATAGCTCACATTAAAAACAAACAAAAACCACTCAAAATTAGTTAGAAAATCTGTGGAATCCTAGACTCGTGGAATGAGTCAAGGTTGGAAAGGACCACAAGGATCATTTAGTTCCAACCACTGCCATGGGCAGGGACATCTCACACTGGATCAGGCAGGCTAGAGCCTCGTCCAGCCTGGTCTTAAACACCTCCAGGCATGGGGCCTCGGCCATCTCCTTGGGCAACCCATTCCAGGGCTTCACCATTTTCACAGTGAAGAATTTCTTCTCCACATCCAGCCTGAATCTTCCCATCCCCAGCCTTGTTCCATTCTCCCTAGTCCTGTAATTTTCTGACATGCTAGGATGTCCCTCCCCAGCATTCTTGTAGGCTCTCTTCAGATACTGGATGGCCACGAACAGGTCACCTCGAGCCTTCTTTTCTGCTAACTGCAATCATCACAACAAACAACGGTGGAAGAATCAAGACCACGAGGACACAGCATTTCCCATGCAGTCAAACATTGATCACAACAACTGCTATGATCATCTGGGATCAAACAGCATCACTCAGAAGAATGTACCACAGCATCATGTGAATTAGGACTGAATATTGTGGTTGCTTGATAACTTTGTATTCTCTCTTGTTAACTAAGTGTGCCTCTGAATGTAGACATCCTAGAGGATGCAGTTTCATCTTTACATTTTGCTCAGTAGAGATTATTAACAAAAAAAAAAAAAAAAAAAACAAAGGGGGAAAAGAGAGAATACCCCATAGCAAAAAATTAGCTCATGGCAACCCTAGAAATGCTGTAACCCTAGAAATGCTGTAACCCTAGAAAATGTTGTAACCCTAGAAAGTGCTGTAACCCTAGAAACATCAACTTTGCAATGTGCTGTAACACTCTCACCACAAGACAGCACGAACACGGCACAGATGTCATGAAAATGACAATCAGCAAACCTGCTTAGCACTGACATCAATGACTGTCACGATAAACCAAGATGTCAACAGAAAGCATCTAACTTATAACTGAGTGTCGTGACTGCTTTACTGTTGTGTGAACATTAAGAGATCAGAATTACTAGGATGAGCAAAAAGACATTATTCAGTGTAATTTTATATTGGGCAATGCAATGAAGCTCTTTCTGCTCTTGCTGCTTGCCTGCAAGTTTTCTGTCTGTGAAGCTAGAGCCTGGCCAGATCTACCTTTACAGATTAAAGAAATCTTGCTACCATTAAACAATTCATGATTTTTGACCATCCTAGAGAAAATAAAGATGCAACATAATCCTAAAGCAGATCGCAAAAGACAGTGCTAAGGATTGCACTTGTGCCTCAATCTCTGTGTGCAATGCGTTCAGGCATAATCAAGTCTTCTCTGTCAGTAAGAGGAGTGAAATGTAAAGATCGGAACTGTTAAGATCTAAGTTCTTCTTTACAATGTTTGTTATCTTTGACCATGTATTATGCCATCTCTGTAGAGCATTGTAACTACTGCAACTTAAGCTTTGTGCTTTGTGTAGGTTACATCAGTCTGTTAGACATGCTGCACTACAGAACTCTTGCTTTTGCTACACAGCTTAGCTTTACCTTGCTTGCTTCTGCATTTGCAGTAGCATCTTGTATGGGATGAGAAGAACTCCCATGACCAGATTGCTCACAAAAACAAAAAGGGGGATTTGTGGCAATGCCAGCGGCGAGCAGTGTGAGCAATCTGGCAGTGCAGGCCTAGAGCCTGACATGGTGGTAGGCCATAAATGCAGAGGTACCTAGCAGTGTAGCAAAACAGTGCTGTGCCTGCAGCATGTAACTAAAACAAGGCACTGGTAGCTATAAACATGGACAGTTATCTTGGGACAACAGGACATGCACCTGCATCAACAACCTCGTTGTGTCATCAGTAGTTGGACCAATGATCTGTAATAGTGCAATGTGTGGTCACTCCTAGGGAACCAATGGAGCTGTGCCAACAGGGCACTCCGAGTTTATATAAGTTGCAACACTGGAACAATAAAGGAACAATACTCGATCACATTGGTCAGCCGTATTGGTTCCCAATCTCCGTCACCCCATTAACTACTGGCTCAGAAGAATAGTGAAGAGGTGATTGGGAACAGTCAGCATGGCTTTGTCAAGGGCAAGTCCTGCCTGACCAACCTGGTGGCCTTCCCTGAGCAGGTGACAACATCAATAGCTGAGGGGAGAGCAGCTGCTGTTGTTTGCCTGGGCCTGAGCACAGCCTTCGACACTGCCCCGCACCACATCCTGGTCTCCAGGCTGGTGACACATGGGTGTGATGGGTGACCACTGGATGGATAAGGAACTGGCTTGATGGCTGCACCCAGAGAGTGGCTGTCCATGGGTCCATGTCCCAGTGGAGGCCAGGGACAAGTGGAGTCCCTCAGGGATCAGTCCTGGGACCTGTCTTGTTCAACATCTCTGTGGGTGCCATGGACAGTGGCATTGAGTGCACCCTCAGCAAGGTTGCTGATGACACCAAGCTGTGTGGTGCAGCAGACAGGCTGGAGGGAAGGGAGGCCATCCAGAGGGACCTGGACAGGCTGCAGAGGTGGGCACAAGCCAACCTCATGAGGTTCAACAAGAGCAAGGGCAGGGTCCTGCAGCTGGGTGGAGGCAATCCCAGGCACAACTACAGGCTGGGCAGTGAGTGGCTGGAAAGCAGCCCTGAGGAGAGAGACTTGGGGGTGCTGGGGGACAAAAAGCTCAGCAGGAGCTCTCAGTGTGCACTTGCAGCCCGCAAAGCCAATCAGATCCTGGGCTGCATCAGGAGAAGTGTGGCCAGCAGGTCGAGGGAGGTGATCCTCCCCTTCTACTCAGCTCTGGGGAGACCCCACCTGGAGTACTGTGTCCAGTTCTGGAGCCCCTATTGCAAGAGGGATGTGGAGGTGCTGGAAGGTGTCCAGAGAAGGGCCACAAGGATGATCAGAGGGCTGGAGCACCTCTCCTATGAGGACAGGCTGAAGGAGTTGGGGCTGTTCAGTCTGCAGAAGAGAAGGCTCCCAGGTGACCAAATTGTGGCCTTCCAGGATCTGAAGGGGGCCTACAGGAAGGCTGGGGAAGGACTTCTCAGGATCTCAGGGAGTGATAGGACTAGGGGGAATGGAATGAAGCTGGAGGTGGGGAGATTGAGCTTGGCTGTGAGGAAGAAGTTGTTGCCCATGAGGGTGGTGAGAGCCTGGCACAGGTTGCCCAGGGAGGTGGTGGAAGCCTCCTGCCTGGAGGTGTTTGCAGCCAGGCTGGAGGTGGCTGTGAGCAACCTGCTGTGGTGTGAGGTGTCCCTGGCCATGGCAGGGGCTTGGGACTGGCTGAGCCTTGAGGTCCCTTCCAGCCCTGCCAAGTCTCTGGTTCGATGCTTCTCCAGTGGCCTCTCAGGCTGCCTGTCTGTGAAGCCAAGCAGCTCCTCCTGCTGCTGCAGGAGTTACAGCAGTGCCTGCAGGCTTGGGTCACTGTCTCCAGCTGTCTAACTGGGTAAGGAGCTAAGGACAGCCTCTGATGCCAGTGTATGGATGTGCCCTTAGGTCTTGGCAGAGCAAGATAGCAAGGTGAGGCTTTGGGTAGAAAAGTGCCTTAACGTTTTCTGCAGAGCAGCTGCCAACTTCCAACCTGAGCCTTTGCTTTCAGCTCTTTGCCCTCCCTGCCCTCCTCCCAAGCTGAGGTGGTCCCAGGATACAGAAAGGTAAAGGTGGTGAGACACTGGCACAGGTTGCCCAGGGAGGCTGTGGGTGGCTGCTGCCTGGAGGTGCTGAAGGCCAGGCTGGATGAGGCCTTGAGCAGCCTGGGGTGGTGGGAGGTTTAAGTGAAGCAGGCTCAGGCTGGGAGCAGGAAATATTTCAGCACTGGAAGGGATCTCAGCCATTGGAAGAGGCTGCCCAGGGCAGTGCTGGAGTCACCACCCCTGGGGGTGTTCCAGCAGCTGTGGCCCTGGTGCTTAGGGACATGGTCTGGTGCTGAGCCTGCAGTGCTGGGTTAAGGGCTGGACTGGGTCAGCTTGGAGGCCTCTTCCAACTGGATGTTTTCTGTGATTCTGTGATCTCCAAGGTCCCTTCCAACCCCATCCATTCTATGAATGAATCTATGCTACAGATGGGAGGCTGTCATGAAGAAGGCAGCAGGCTCTGTTCAGCGGTGCCCAGGGATAAGAAGAGGGGCAGTGGACACAAACCAGAACCCAGGAGGTTCCACCTCAACGTGAGCAGAAACTTCTTTGGTGGGAGGCTGCTGAGCCCTGGAGCAGGCTGCCCAGGGAGGTTGTGGAGTCTCCTGCTCTGCAGATCTTCAAGCTCCAGCTGGCTGTGTTCTGTGTGAGTGTGCTGGGTTGAGGCAGCCCCCTTCCCCACCCCTGGCAACAATCAACACTCAGACAAACGGATTGCAGAAGTGATGGCAAGTTGAAATAGGAAGCAGTGAACATTTACAGAAAGCCAAAAGCACAGTGACAAAGAAAGAGCCCAGAACAGACGCAGAGAGACCCCATCCCCACCTGAGGGGACACCCAAGACCCCAGGGCTCCTTCTTCCCCCTCCCACTGCTAGGCTAGTCTCAGCTGGCCAGATCTGAGACTGCCCATCCCCCCATGGCCTTTGGCCTAGCCAGGTCCCAAGCCAGGAGACATCTCCGCCAGGTAGCGGCTGACGAAGGAGGAAGAGAAGAGGAGGTGCTAGACCCTGCACTGCATCTTGTGGTGGTGCAAGGCATTGTGGTAGCAAATACTACATCATTGCCTGTGGCCACCCCTCTGGGCTGGACTGCTGGACACAGGAAGTAAACATTGCAGGGGGGCACCCAGCTCAAACTGCAGCATGCTGAGCTGCCCTGGGTGACCCTGCTCTGGCAGGGGCTTGGCCTGGGTGATCTCTGGAGGTCCCTTCCAACCCCTACCGTTCTGTCATGCTGTGGTTCTGTCTATTTTGTTAATAGAGATCAGAGACAGACAGACAACCACCAGGCACAGCCCTGCTACTGCTGGGCCAAGAGAAACGGTGCTCAGGTCACTGCTGGAAGATGGCATGGCTGTGCAGTCCTGAAAAGTGAACAACAGAAGTGATGACTTCTGTGCAGGAGGGCTCAGGTGGATCTGCAGTGGAGCAGCCTTCCCAGAGAGGAAGCCTGTGCTGGCCATGCCAAGCAGCATGTCAGTGTGCTTGCAGGGCAGCAGATGACTCAGTCCCAGAGCACTCTTACATTTGCATTCTCACACGTGCCCAGAATTGATCAGGGCACAAGATGCACTTTCCCTAAGTGAATTAGCAGCAACCAAAGGGAAGTGGAAGTCCCTGCACACTGCTTTGAAGACTCAGTACTGCTCAATGGCATCCTGCAAGCCTTCAAGAGCACTTAGAGAGGAGGACCAGAGCAGAAGAGGTTTTGGAAGACAGGGACAGAGGCAGGAGACTGAGAGAGTGGCAAAAGATGCTGTAAGGAAACACAGCACAAGGCAACAGCTCAGCACCAGGCACTGTAGATTTAATTCAGTGTTGTAACCATTAATTACAGCATCTTAGATTAGCACTGGCACTGGCAGCAGGGCACACTGCTACTCCTCATCTTCCACTGACACACATGAGAAGCGGAGGAAACATCTGCCCAGCCTGGCCAGGCCCCTGCGCATCCTGCTGGCCATGCGTGCCCTGAATCGCTGCCGAGGCCGGGCCTGGTTGGTGCTGCTTGCATGGTGGCCAGAGGTGTCTGCTGGGGCCTGGTTGGTGCTGCTTGCATGGTGGCCAGAGGTGTCTGCTGGGGCCTGGTTGGTGCTGCTTCCATGGTGGCCAGAGGTGTCTTCTGGGGCCTGGTTGGAGTTGCTTCCATTGTGGCCAGAGGTGTCTGCTGGGGCCTGGTTGGAGCTGCTTCCATGGTGGCCAGAGGTGTCTGCTGGGGCCTGGTTGGTGCTGCTTCCATGGTGGCCAGAGGTGTCTTCTGGGGCCTGGTTGGAGCTGCTTCCATGGTGGCCAGAGGTGTCTGCTGGGGCCTGGTTGGTGCTGCTTCCATGGTGGCCACAGGTCTCTGACAGGGCTTTGCTTCTGATGGTTTCATAGTCCCCAGGTGTGTCCAAGAGGGCTTCTCTGCTGGAGGTTTCAGTGACCCCAGAGGGCTCCAACAGGACTTCACTGCTGGTGGTTTCAGTGACCCCAGAGGGCTCCAACAGGGCTTCATTGCTGGTGGTTTCAGTGTTCCCAGAGGTCTCTGGCAGGGCTTCACTGCTGGTGCTTTCAGTGTCCCCAGAGGTCTCTGGCAGGGCTTCACTGCTGGTGGTTTCAGTGTTCTCAAAGGTCTCTGGCAGGGCTTCACTGCTGGTGGTTTCAGTGTTCCCAGAGGTCTCTGGCAGGGCTTCACTGCTGGTGGTTTCAGTGTTCCCAGAGGTCTCCGAGAGGCCTTCACTGCTGCTGCTTTCATTCAGTCCAGAGGTCTCTGCTGGGGCTTGGCTGCTGCTGCGTTGAGAACACTCAACAAGGCTCTCTGTCGGGCCCAGGACACTAATTCTGGGGTAATACTTGAAGGTCATTGAGGCACAGTCCCAGACCACCACACGCCGCAGCTCTTCCACATCCTCCTCCATGAGGGAGTTGTCATTTATGCTCCTATGACTGGGGAGCTGTTGGGCAGGTCCTTGCCATGCAGCTCTTCCCTTCCTGGAGCCTGGAGAAGCTGTGGCCTTCTGCCGTGGTGGCACAGCAGAGAGAGGCTTTTTCTGCTGGGCTGCCAGCTTTGAAGCACTGGCTGCCATTTCTGGAAGGACATCTCTCCCCCTGTCCTTGCCAGTCCAGGCCCTCTTCCTGATCTCTGGCCCTTGCAGTTTTCCCTCCACACGTGCAGGCTGGGTGCCTGTGGGACCTGTTGGAGGGGGGAGATAACGTTAAGATGATCCTGGGGAACACCTTGCCACCCTGCTTCCTTCAGTGGCAGGGGCCTGATTGCCTGCCCTCTGCCGTTCTCCCTCTCCCTCTGCCCTCCTCCAGTACTTGACTTACTGTCAGCATGAGGGACATTCAGCTCCTGCTTCCTTGTGCTCTTCTTCTTTGCTTTGGCCTCCAGGGGCTCTTTGCCCCTAGTTGCTTCTGGCCGGCACAGCTTGCACAGGAGCATCTGCCACAGGTAGTACAGGAACTTCTGCAGGCAGATGGCAAAGGAGAGAGGCAGGGATTAGGAAAGGCAGCCTGGCTCCCACCTTACACTAAGACACTCCTGGCCATGCCCCTTCCCCCCACCTGACTTCTCCTCCAGCCATCCAATCCCACCCCCCATCTCCCCCTCCTGCTGTGCAGGGCACCCTGCTGGCTGCAGTGGTCACTTACACATAGCAATAGGAATGGACCCAGTGTCAACATCAGTGGAAGTTCCACCAGAATAAACATTATTAGTATGTACAGTTCCAGAATTATGAAGTCAAGCATGGTGAGGCTGGAGTCACACTCTCCCGAGTGCTCACAATGCTCCCTTGGCACCAGCACAGCTCCGCTCTGTGCTGCCCAGGAACAGGATCCCAACGCTGCTCGGATCTGGCAGGGGCTGAGGCTGCAGAGTGCCCAGAACGCACTGTCGCTGCCGACTGCCTGCTCCCTCTCAGCCTGCACCCCCATTTGCAGCCCCTGTGGCACAGGTCCCCCACTGTGATGTCATCCTGGGGGTGCATCTTCTATTGTGATGTCATCTGGGAGGGCAGCTTGCAGTCTGATGTCATGGGGCAGGAAGTCTCCATGGTGATGCCTGGCACCACCCAGGCTTTCTCTGGCCTGTCCAGGCAGGTGGGAGGGGCCCAGGAGGCACTTCAGTGTCCCCCTGGAAAGCAGTGATGGCAGCGGAAGGCATTGCCCCTCGCTCATGAGGTTGGTTTGGGTCCAGTTCTTGTTCATAAGGCTGGCTTGGGCCCACCATGGGGCTGGCTGGAGTCCACTTCTCCTTCATGGAAGTCTCTGTAGATGAGGAAAAGCACAGGCGCTTCCCCTTCCTACACTCACAAATGTAGTGGCCCTTGTCGAGGCTAAATCTCTCTGGGATGTATCAGAAAATCCCCCCCTCTGCCTCCTTTCTTTCATAATCCTGACAATCCTGACTACAAAGACTAAACAGCAGTCTGTACTATGGTTATTCTAAACTCCTGACTTATGCTAAGACTAGATCCTAAATCCTAAACCCTACAACCTAGGAACTCACAACAACTTCTTCTCTTTAGATAGAGTTCAACAAACCTATTCTGCTTACAATTCTCTAATCACAAACTTGTAACTATTCATCTACAGCTATCATCACTGCTATTTTACTGTTACCAACTCTTATAACGTCCTTACTTATCTTCCTTCATCTTACTTCAATCCCTATCACTATTGTCTACTCTTATTGTCTATTCTTATCAATTGCAGTCATCTCCTATTGCATCTCAGGGCCCAGCCTGGCACTGGCAGCAGGGCACACTGCTACTCCTCATCTTCCACTGACACACACGAGAAGCGGAGGAAACATCTGCCCAGCCTGGCCAGGCCCCTGCGCATCCTGCTGGCCATGCGTGCCCTGAATCGCTGCCGAGGCCGGGCCTGGTTGGTGCTGCTTGCATGGTGGCCAGAGGTGTCTGCTGGGGCCTGGTTGGAGCTGCTTCCATGGTGGCCAGAGGTGTCTGCTGGGGCCTGGTTGGAGCTGCTTCCATGGTGGCCAGAGGTGTCTGCTGGGGCCTGGTTGGTGCTGCTTCCATGGTGGCCACAGGTCTCTGACAGGGCTTTGCTTCTGATGGTTTCATAGTCCCCAGGTGTGTCCAAGAGGGCTTCTCTGCTGGAGGTTTCAGTGACCCCAGAGGGCTCCAACAGGGCTTCACTGCTGGTGGTTTCAGTGACCCCAGAGGGCTCCAACAGGGCTTCATTGCTGGTGGTTTCAGTGTTCCCAGAGGTCTCTGGCAGGGCTTCACTGCTGGTGCTTTCAGTGTCCCCAGAGGTCTCTGGCAGGGCTTCACTGCTGGTGGTTTCAGTGTTCTCAAAGGTCTCTGGCAGGGCTTCACTGCTGGTGGTTTCAGTGTTCCCAGAGGTCTCTGGCAGGGCTTCACTGCTGGTGGTTTCAGTGTTCCCAGAGGTCTCCGAGAGGCCTTCACTGCTGCTGCTTTCATTCAGTCCAGAGGTCTCTGCTGGGGCTTGGCTGCTGCTGCGTTGAGAACACTCAACAAGGCTCTCTGTCGGGCCCAGGACGCTAATTCTGGGGTAATACTTGAAGGTCATTGAGGCACAGTCCCAGACCACCACACGCCGCAGCTCTTCCACATCCTCCTCCATGAGGGAGTTGTCATTTATGCTCCTATGACTGGGGAGCTGTTGGGCAGGTCCTTGCCATGCAGCTCTTCCCTTCCTGGAGCCTGGAGAAGCTGTGGCCTTCTGCCGTGGTGGCACAGCAGAGAGAGGCTTTTTCTGCTGGGCTGCCAGCTTTGAAGCACTGGCTGCCATTTCTGGAAGGACATCTCTCCCCCTGTCCTTGCCAGTCCAGGCCCTCTTCCTGATCTCTGGCCCTTGCAGTTTTCCCTCCACATGTGCAGGCTGGGTGCCTGTGGGACCTGTTGGAGGGGGGAGATAACGTTAAGATGATCCTGGGGAACACCTTGCCACCCTGCTTCCTTCAGTGGCAGGGGCCTGATTGCCTGCCCTCTGCCGTTCTGCCTCTCCCTCTGCCCTCCTCCAGTACTTGACTTACTGTCAGCATGAGGGACATTCAGCTCCTGCTTCCTTGTGCTCTTCTTCTTTGCTTTGGCCTCCAGGGGCTCTTTGCCCCTAGTTGCTTCTGGCCGGCACAGCTTGCACAGGAGCATCTGCCACAGGTAGTACAGGAACTTCTGCAGGCAGATGGCAAAGGAGAGAGGCAGGGATTAGGAAAGGCAGCCTGGCTCCCACCTTACACTAAGACACTCCTGGCCATGCCCCTTCCCCCCACCTGACTTCTCCTCCAGCCATCCAATCCCACCCCCCATCTCCCCCTCCTGCTGTGCAGGGCACCCTGCTGGCTGCAGTGGTCACTTACACATAGCAATAGGAATGGACCCAGTGTCAACATCAGTGGAAGTTCCACCAGAATAAACATTATTAGTATGTACAGTTCCAGAATTATGAAGTCAAGCATGGTGAGGCTGGAGTCACACTCTCCCGAGTGCTCACAACGCTCTGCGCTGCCCAGGAACAGGATCCCAACGCTGCTCGGATCTGGCAGGGGCTGAGGCTGCAGAGTGCCCAGAACGCACTGTCGCTGCCGACTGCCTGCTCCCTCTCAGCCTGCACCCCCATTTGCAGCCCCTGTGGCACAGGTCCCCCACTGTGATGTCATCCTGGGGGTGCATCTTCTATTGTGATGTCATCTGGGAGGGCAGCTTGCAGTCTGATGTCATGGGGCAGGAAGTCTCCATGGTGATGCCTGGCACCACCCAGGCTTTCTCTGGCCTGTCCAGGCAGGTGGGAGGGGCCCAGGAGGCACTTCAGTGTCCCCCTGGAAAGCAGTGATGGCAGCGGAAGGCATTGCCCCTCGCTCATGAGGTTGGTTTGGGTCCAGTTCTTGTTCATAAGGCTGGCTTGGGCCCACCATGGGGCTGGCTGGAGTCCACTTCTCCTTCATGGAAGTCTCTGTAGATGAGGAAAATCACAGGCGCTTCCCCTTCCTACACTCACAATTGTAGTGGCCCTTGTCGAGGCTAAATCTCTCTGGGATGTATCAGAAAATCCCCCCCTCTGCCTCCTTTCTTTCATAATCCTGACAATCCTGACTACAAAGACTAAACAGCAGTCTGTACTATGGTTATTCTAAACTCCTGACTTATGCTAAGACTAGATCCTAAATCCTAAACCCTACAACCTAGGAACTCACAACAACTTCTTCTCTTTAGATAGAGTTCAACAAACCTATTCTACTTACAATTCTCTAATCACAAACTTGTAACTATTCATCTACAGCTATCATCACTGCTATGTTACTGTTACCAACTCTTATAACGTCCTTACTTATCTTCCTTCATCTTACTTCAATCCCTATCACTATTGTCTACTCTTATTGTCTATTCTTATCAATTGCAGTCATCTCCTATTGCATCTCAGGGCCCAGCCTGGCACTGGCAGCAGGGCACACTGCTACTCCTCATCTTCCACTGACACACATGAGAAGCGGAGGAAACATCTGCCCAGCCTGGCCAGGCCCCTGCGCATCCTGCTGGCCATGCGTGCCCTGAATCGCTGCCGAGGCCGGGCCTGGTTGGTGCTGCTTGCATGGTGGCCAGAGGTGTCTGCTGGGGCCTGGTTGGAGCTGCTTCCATGGTGGCCAGAGGTGTCTGCTGGGGCCTGGTTGGTGCTGCTTCCATGGTGGCCAGAGGTGTCTGCTGGGGCCTGGTTGGTGCTGCTTCCATGGTGGCCACAGGTCTCTGACAGGGCTTTGCTTCTGATGGTTTCATAGTCCCCAGGTGTGTCCAAGAGGGCTTCTCTGCTGGAGGTTTCAGTGACCCCAGAGGGCTCCAACAGGGCTTCACTGCTGGTGGTTTCAGTGACCCCAGAGGGCTCCAACAGGGCTTCATTGCTGGTGGTTTCAGTGTTCCCAGAGGTCTCTGGCAGGGCTTCACTGCTGGTGCTTTCAGTGTCCCCAGAGGTCTCTGGCAGGGCTTCACTGCTGGAGCTTTCAGTGTTCTCAAAGGTCTCTGGCAGGGCTTCACTGCTGCTGGTTTCAGTGTTCCCAGAGGTCTCTGGCAAGGCTTCACTGCTGGTGGTTTCAGTGTTCCCAGAGGTCTCCGAGAGGCCTTCACTGCTGCTGCTTTCATTCAGTCCAGAGGTCTCTGCTGGGGCTTGGCTGCTGCTGCGTTGAGAACACTCAACAAGGCTCTCTGTCGGGCCCAGGACGCTAATTCTGGGGTAATACTTGAAGGTCATTGAGGCACAGTCCCAGACCACCACACGCCGCAGCTCTTCCACATCCTCCTCCATGAGGGAGTTGTCATTTATGCTCCTATGACTGGGGAGCTGTTGGGCAGGTCCTTGCCATGCAGCTCTTCCCTTCCTGGAGCCTGGAGAAGCTGTGGCCTTCTGCCGTGGTGGCACAGCAGAGAGAGGCTTTTTCTGCTGGGCTGCCAGCTTTGAAGCACTGGCTGCCATTTCTGGAAGGACATCTCTCCCCCTGTCCTTGCCAGTCCAGGCCCTCTTCCTGATCTCTGGCCCTTGCAGTTTTCCCTCCACATGTGCAGGCTGGGTGCCTGTGGGACCTGTTGGAGGGGGGAGATAACGTTAAGATGATCCTGGGGAACACCTTGCCACCCTGCTTCCTTCAGTGGCAGGGGCCTGATTGCCTGCCCTCTGCCGTTCTCCCTCTCCCTCTGCCCTCCTCCAGTACTTGACTTACTGTCAGCATGAGGGACATTCAGCTCCTGCTTCCTTGTGCTCTTCTTCTTTGCTTTGGCCTCCAGGGGCTCTTTGCCCCTAGTTGCTTCTGGCCGGCACAGCTTGCACAGGAGCATCTGCCACAGGTAGTACAGGAACTTCTGCAGGCAGATGGCAAAGGAGAGAGGCAGGGATTAGGAAAGGCAGCCTGGCTCCCACCTTACACTAAGACACTCCTGGCCATGCCCCTTCCCCCCACCTGACTTCTCCTCCAGCCATCCAATCCCACCCCCATCTCCCCCTCCTGCTGTGCAGGGCACCCTGCTGGCTGCAGTGGTCACTTACACATAGCAATAGGAATGGACCCAGTGTCAACATCAGTGGAAGTTCCACCAGAATAAACATTATTAGTATGTACAGTTCCAGAATTATGAAGTCAAGCATGGTGAGGCTGGAGTCACACTCTCCCGAGTGCTCACAACGCTCCCTTGGCACCAGCACAGCTCCGCTCTGCGCTGCCCAGGAACAGGATCCCAACGCTGCTCGGATCTGGCAGGGGCTAAGGCTGCAGAGTGCCCAGAACGCACTGTCGCTGCCGACTGCCTGCTCCCTCTCAGCCTGCACCCCCTTTTGCAGCCCCTGTGGCAGAGGTCCCCCACTGTGATGTCATCCTGGGGGTGCATCTTCTATTGTGATGTCATCTGGGAGGGCAGATTCCAGTCTGATGTCATGGGGCAGGAAGTCTCCATGGTGATGCCTGGCACCACCCAGGCTTTCCCTGGCCTGTCCAGGCAGGTGGGAGGGGCCCAGAAGGCACTGCAGTGTCCCCCTGGAAAGCAGTGATGGCAGCTGATGGTGCCCACATTCCGCAGGCCTGGGGACTCGGGAGGTGTTCCCACTGTGCCAGCCTTGCCACCTGTCCCCACCCCCAGATTGGCAGCCCAGAGTTTGTAGGCACCAAGAGCAGGAACCCCTGTGGCAGCCCCTCAGGGCACCATGCAGAGAGCAGCACAGCCCTCTCACTGCTGCAGAAGAGCAGGAATCCTAGAATCATAGAATCAAGAAGGTTGGAAAAGACCTCTGAGATCACCAAGTCCAACCTGTCACCCAGTTTGCTGGAACCAGCAGCAGACTGGCCCTGTTTGTATCTGCTGGCTGTCCCCAGGTGAGAGTCTTTTGTGCAGTGTAACATGGCACGAAATCCAAAGAGGTCACCTCCTTCCCTCTGAGGCACCTCCAGAGTCCCCAGGCCTGCAGAAGGTGGGCACCATCAGCTGCCATCACCCATGTGCGAAACGAGCTGACTGCCCAATGTTGAATACAACCAGTTGCTCATGAAATAAAGGCAAAACAGCGCTGGGCACAGGGCAGGTTTGCTAGAGGCATCATAACAACATGAGTTGAACTTACATAGACGTCAAACAGACACATTCATACACATACCCAACACGCTCCCATTCCTCTCCATCAGGGCTGGGACAAGACCTGCACTTTTGACCTGGCCAGTCTTCAGACATCTTGGCACCTCACCTTTCTCTCCCAATAGCAAGGATCGAACCCCACACAACACTGACTACAGCCAACAAATCAGCCCCACCATCGACCCCCAGGGTCCCCAGCAATTGCCCCTGCCAAAGTCAAATATTACAGTTTCTCACACTGATTTCCAGAGGGACATTGCAGTGCCTCCTGGGCCCCTCACATCTGACCTGAAATTGTGCCGGGGAGGCTTAGCTTGGAGAGGAGGAAAAATGTCTCTGCTGCAAGTGTGGTCAGGGATTGGCACAGGCTGCCCAGGGAGGGGTTTGGAGAACAGGGCTGGGGAGGTGCAGCTGAGGGAGCTGGGGGTGTTCAGTGTGGAGAAGAGGAGGCTGAGGGAGACCTCATTGCTCTCTACAGCTCCCTGAGAGGAGGCTGTAGTGAGCTGGAGGCTGGTCTGCTCTCCCTAGTCTCAGGTGAAAGGAGAGGCAATGGCCTGAAATTGTGCCAGGGGAGGCTTAGGTTGGAGATAATAGTGAGAAACGAGCTCAGTGCTGAGTTTTAAATGCAGCCAGTTTATTATAAAACCAAAGCAAAGCAGCCCTGGGCGCAGAGCAGATGAGTGAGAGGCGCCACGACATCCCCAGCTGAGCTTGTTCACACATCTGCACAAAGCCCATTTCCCCAGCTGCCCGGGGAGGTGGTGGAGTCCCCATCCCTGGAGGTCTTGAGGACACCTCTGGACATGGCACTTGGGGCCATGGTTTGCTGGCCATGGTGGGGTTGGGTTGCTGGTTGGACTGGGTGAGCTTAGAGGCCTTTTCCAACGGAAACAAGTCTATGACTCCATGACTCCAAGTGGTTCACCTGACAGGGAGTGGAGCAAATACAAAGAGGATATTTGGGTACCACTGCTGGGGAGATCATCCTGCACAGCTAGCTGCTGGGCTCTTTTGTCAAAGGAAGCTTTGAAGGTAAACCTTGTGTGATGAAGAGGTTATTAAGTTTATGAATATGAAATATGAATTATGAAAAGATTATGTTTATTAATGAGCACATTCTTGCTAACCGACAAATCACTAACTTATATCCATGTTCTAGTGCACGTGAAATACATTCCATAAGGGGAATGGTGGTGCCTGCAGTCCTACCCCAGCCCCTGGGCTATCTCCATCCAGAGCTACCTCCCCTCTGAGGCACCTCCAGAGTCCCCAGGCCTGCAGAAGGTGGGCACCACCAGCTGCCATCACCCATGTGCGAAACGAGCTGACTGCCGAATTTTAAATACAACCAGTTTCTCATGAAAGAAAGGCAAAACAGCGCTGGGCACAGGGCAGGAAGTCCAAGGTGAAGGTTCTGTTGGTGCTCCTCCCTCTCTCCCTGCATCTTGAAAACTTCACTATCTCGTGGTCACTGCACCCTAGGCAGCCTCCCACGAGCACATCTCCCGCCAGCCCTTCTCTCTTGGAGAACAGCAGGTCAGGCAGAGCCTGTCCCCTGGGAGGCTCGCTTAACAGCTGCGTCAGGAAGCAGTCCTCCATTCGCTCCAGGAATCTTCTGGACTGCCTCCTCTCTGCTGAATTAAGTTGCCAGCAGATAGCTGGCAGGTTGAAGTCACCGACAAGGACAAGATCTGATGATCTTGAGACAGCCGCCAGTTGTTTGTAGAACCATTCATCAGCCTCCTCATCCTGGTTGGGTGGTCTGTAACAGACTCCAAGTAGGATGTCAGAGCCCACCCCTCTCTGGGACCCCACTACTGACTGGCTGCCAGCTGGCTGTGGCACCATTCACCACCACTCTCTGGGCTCAGCCTCCAGCCAGTTCCTAACCCAATGCAGTGTGCTCCCGTCCAAGCCAGGGGCTGACAGCTTGGCCAGGAGTTTGCTATGGGGGACGGTGTCAAAGGCCTTGCTGCAGTCCAGGTAGACTACATCCACAGCCTGCCCCACATCCACCAGGTGGGACACCTGATGATAGAAGGAGATTAGGTTGGTCATGCTGGCTAGGCCTGATCCCTTGGCCATCCTGTAAGTGCTGTGTGATTGCACTCAGGATGACCTGTTCCATGATCTTGCCTGGCACTGAGGACAGGCTGACAGGCCTATAATTCCCTGGTTCATCCAACCGGCCCTGCTTGTGGATGTGTACCACGTTGGCCAGCTTCCAGTCTTCTGGGTTGGGGGTGGAGAATGGATCCAAGCTAGAGGAGGCAAGGTTCAGATTGGCTGTGAGGAAGAAGTTGTTGCCCATGAGGGTGGTGAGAGCCTGGCACAGGTTGCCCAGGGAGGTGGTGGAAGCCTCCTGCCTGGAGGTGTTGTAGGCCAGGCTGGAGGTGGCTGTGAGCAACCTGCTGTGGTGTGAGGTGTCCCTGGCCATGGCAGAGGGGTGGAACTGGCTGAGCCTTGAGGTCCCTTCCAGCCCTGACAATTCCATGATTCTGTTTCCATCCTCATCTGCATTCTGGCTGCCTGTACACAGGGAGAGCAAACCTTTCTCTCAGCCTGGCCTTTCAGGTGGACAGATGAATGTCCCCTGCCTGTGGACACAAAAAGCACCCAGGTGGATCTCTGCAGGACCAGTTCAGAAGTAAAGGAGAGCTGGGTGGCAGTGTGCATCCTCCTTTGGAATCACTCCAGACCATGGAAGGTTGTCAGCTGTGCTCTTTTTAATGCTATTTGGAAATCACTAGAATCCACTGGGGAAGCTCATTGCTCAGCTTGAGCCTGGGGAGGGAAGGGCTTGGGGACAGTGTGACATAAGGCACTGAAAAGAAGAGATGGAGACTTAGACTGCATTCCTGTGGTGGGTTGATGCTGGCTAGAGGCCAGGTGTCCACCAAGGCTGCCCACTCAGCTCCTCAGGTGGGGAGGGAAGAGAAAACAGAGTGAAGGTCTTGGTGGTCCAGAAAAGGAGAGGGAGAGAGCGCTCCCCAGTTGCTGTGATGGGCAAAAGAGGCTCAACTCAGGAAAATTGCTTTAATTGATCACCAAGCCAATCAGAGTGGGGTGGGGAGAAACAAAATGGGGCTTTAAACTCCTTTCTCTCATCCCTCCTATCTTGCCAGGCTTAGCTTTACAACCAGTTTTGCCTTCCTCCCCTCCCTGCAGCAGCACAGGGGGACAGGGAATGGGGGCTGTGGTCAGCTTTGCCACTCCTTCCTCCATGAGAGGAGGACTCCTCATGCTCGTCCCAGGCTCCAGCATGGGGCCCTCCCACAGCAGACTGGAGCTTCTCCACCATGAATCCTGCTCATGGGCTGCAGTTCCTCACAGCCTGCTCCAGCTTGGGTCCTTTCTCTTGGCTGTAGTCCTCACACACAGCCTGCTCCAGAGTGGATTCTTTCTCTTGGCTGTAGTCCTTACACACAGCCTGCTCCAGAGTGGATCCTTTCTCTTGGCTGCAGTCCTTACACACAGCCTGCTCCAGAGTGGATCCTTTCTCTTGGCTGCAGTCCTTGCACACAGCCTGCTCCAGAGTGGATCCTTTCTCTTGGCTGCAGTCCTGCCAGCACAGCTGCTCACCCTGGGCTCTCCTCTCTCCAGGTGTCTGCAGGTCCTGCCAGGAGTGTGCTGGAGGTTGGGCTTCCCACGGTGGCACAGCTCCTTTTGTGCATCAACCTGCTCTGGCATGAGGTCCTCCATGAGCTCCATGTGGAGATCTGCTCCCCAGGCTGCAAGGGCACAGCCTGACTCACCGTGATCCTCACCGAGGTCCTCACCATGGTCCTCACCATGGCCTGCAGGGGAATCTCTGCTCTAGCACCTGGAGCCCCTCCTCCTCCTCTTGCAGTGGCCTTGGTGTCCCAGAGCAGTTTCTCTGCCCTCCTCTCTCTCCTCTCCATGGCTTGGAGGAACCTGTCTCAGACTTGCTCAGCAGCTCAGAGGTATGATGCCAGGTTAGATGCCAGGCTGCCATGCTATCTCCATGGGGAGTGGGCAAACTTAGTCTCTTTGCTGGGGGTCTGCTTTGGAATTCTACTCCGCCCTGCTGAGGCCACCTCTGGAATATTGTGTCCAGCTCTGGGCCTCTCAGGTCAGGAAGGAGCTCAGGGAACTGCTTGAGAGAGTCCAGCACAGAGCCACAAAGAAGATGAATGACAGAATCACAGAATCACCAAGGCTGGAAAAGGCCTTTGAGATCATCAAATCCAAGGTAACCCAGCTACCATCACCACTAAACCATGTCCTGAAGCATCACATCTACAGCTTCTTGAACACCCCAGGCATGGGGACTCCACCACCTCCCTGGGCAGCCTGTGCCAATCCCTGACCACACTCTCAGTAAAGAAGTTTTTCATAATGTCCAGCCTAAACCTCCCCTGGCACAGCTCCAATCCATTCTGTCTTGTGAGGCCAGCTGAGGGAGCTGGGGTCCTGCAGCTGGGAGCAGAGGAACCTGAGGGCTGCCCTCATGGCTGGGGATAAAGATGTGCAGGGCTGGAGCCAGGCTCTGCTCAGGGATGGCCAAGCACAGCACAAGGGGCACTGGGGGCAAGCTGGAGCAGAGGAGGTGCCAGGGCAACAGGAGGGAAACCTTTGTCCCTGTGAGGCTGCTGAGCCCTGGAGCAGGCTGCCCAGAGAGGATGTGGAGTCTCCTGCTCTGGAGCCTTTCCAACCCCCCTGGATGTGTTCTGTGTGCCCTGCCCTGGGTGACCCTGCTCTGGCAGGGCTTGGATTGGATGGCATCTGGAGGTCCCTTCCAGCCCCTAAGGTTCTGTAATTGAGATGAGGGTATCACCTTCCCCAGCCCTGCTTTACCTCGTGTCCCTTGAACTGACTCAGACTTGAACCTCCTCCCTGAGAAAGGGGGAAGGACACAAATTCCAGGAGACTTGCTCCCTGTGGTCTCCCCATATGTGGCATTCATCTTAATTCTTGGTGACATTAATTACCAGCAAGGTAGGACACAAGCAGCTGTGCACTGGCCATGATGGATAATGCATGTCCCAAGTGAATGCAGTCATGCCTGACTCTTCCATAGCAGCAGAGAGCTGTTGGCCATGCTGCCAGTCCCTCCTTGCTCCCATCCAGCAGCTGTGGTAGTGGCTGACAGCCACAGGGGCCCTCACTGACAGTCCAGCTAGGGTTGGGCTTTGTTGTGTGTGTGAAATACTCCTGCAAAATTCCCACTGCATCCCATGGGACCCAGCTCAGAGCCCAGTTTAACACACAGGTGTGGTTCCCTGCTTGCTGTGCCCTGCCATACTGTGAGAGCTGCCTGCTGCCTGCCTTGCACCACTTGTGTGAGGCTTCTGCCAGGGGACCCTGCCAAAGAAAGTACCTCAGCAGCTGCAGCTCCAAGTTCTCTCCATCACTCCTCACAAGGGCAAAGTCAGTGCTCATCCCCTTGGCAGTAAAGGGACTTAAGTAATGAGATGGTGGGAAGGAGAGCAAGGACCTCACTCTGGAGGCATGTCCCAGCCAAGAGGGTTAATTGAGTGTGCTAAGTGCTTCTTGTCGTAGGGTTGGAAGGGTAAGGCCAAAAAGCCTCCTCCCTCCCCCCTGTAAAGTAAAGGGAAAGAAAACTGAAGGGAAAGGGAAAAAAAACTCACAGCTGAATTAGCAAAGCAGTGGAGCTGTATATTTACAAAGCAGGAAAACGCAGGGGAATATAGAAATTTACAATATTTACAATATATACAAAGATATACAATAAAGTAGCACAGAAATGAGAGTTCCCCCCTGTGCTGAGAGGGTTCCCCACCTCCGCATCCCCCCCTCTCCCCCTTTCCCCAGAGCGGGTTAGAAAGAGAGAGGAACAGAAAAAAGTTAGAAGCAGTTATGTGTTAATTGGAAAGCAGTTAATACAGGCCTTGCAGTTTATCAGCTGTCAAGGTCAAGCCTTGGCCGAAAGCGCAGCACAGAGAGAGCTGCTGCTCAGCGGAGGAGCAGAAGAAAGACTGAAGATAAGAGTGCCGGAATGCCCAGGATACCCTGCTGCACTCCCAGTTCAGAAGGTGCTTCCTCCCAAACTGCCAATGAAATTAGTTTAGATCCATCTTTTCGTTTACCAACTTCCGACCACCATATTCCATTTCTTAAGGGGACAGCGTCAACCGGTGACACTTCTGAAGAGGCTGACAGAAAACATCTGCTAAGCAGTTTGGGAAGGATGCAGGGAAAACTGTGTTGGCAAAAGCTTTTGCTTAAAACTTGTGGCAGCTCTGGATGGAGATAGCCCAGGGGCTGGGGTAGGACTGCAGGCACCAACATTCCCCTTATGGAGTGTATTTCACGTGCACTAGAACATGGATATAAGTTAGTGCTCTTGGTGCCTGCAAACTCTGAGCTGCCTCTCTGGGGGCCGATACAAACAGGGCCAGACTGCTGCTGGTTCCAGCAAACTGGGTGACAGGTTGGACTTGGTGATCTCAGAGGTCTTTTCCAACCTTCTTGATTCTATGATTCTAGGATTCCTGCTCTTCTGCAGCAGTGAGAGGGCTGTGCTGCTCTCTGCATGGTGCCCTGAGGGGCTGCCACAGGGGTTGCTGCTCTTGGTGCCTGCAAACTCTGGGTTGCCTCTCAGGGGGTGAGGACAGGTGGCAAGGCTGGCACAGTGGGCACACCTCCAGAGTCCCCAGACCTGCGGAAGGTGGGCACCATCAGCTGCCATCACTGCTTTCCAGGGGGACACTGCAGTGCCTCCTGGGCCCCTCCCACCTGCCTGGACAGGCCAGAGAAAGCCTGGGTGGTGCCAGGCATCACCATGGAGACTTCCTGCCCCATGACATCAGACTGCAAGCTGCCCTCCCAGATGACATCACAATAGAAGATGCACCCCCAGGATGACATCACAGTGGGGGACCTGTGCCACAGGGGCTGTAAAAGGGGGTGCAGGCTGAGAGGGAGCAGGCAGTCGGCAGCGACAGTGCGTTCTGGGCACTCTGCAGCCTTAGCCCCTGCCAGATCCGAGCAGCGTTGGGATCCTGTTCCTGGGAAGCGCAGAGCGGAGCTGTGCTGGTGCCAAGGGAGCGTTGTGAGCACTCGGGAGAGTGTGACTCCAGCCTCACCATGCCTCCCTTCCTAATTCTCAAACTCTACATACTAATAATGTTTATTCTGGTGGAACTTCCACTGACCTTGACACTGGGTCCATTCCTATTGCTATGTGTAAGTGACCACTGCAGCCAGCAGGGTGCCCTGCACAGCAGGAGGGGGAGATGGGGGGTGGGGTAGAGGAGAAAGTCAGGTGGGGGGCAGGGGCAGGGGCATGGCCAGGAGTGTCTTAGTGTAAGGTGGGAGCCAGGCTGCCTTTCCTAATCCCTGCCTCTCTCCTTTGCCATCTGCCTGCAGAAGTTCCTGTACTACCTGTGGCAGATGCTCCTGTGCAAGCTGTGCCGGCCAGAAGCAACTAGGGCCAAAGAGCCCCTGGAGGCCAAAGCAAAGAAGAAGAGCACAAGGAAGCAGGAGCTTCCTCTGCTTCTCATGTGTGTCAGTGGAAGATGAGGAGTAGCAGTGTGCCCTGCTGCCAGTGCCAGTGCTAATCTAAGATGTTGTCATTAATGGTTACAACACTGAATTAAATCTACAGTGCCTGGTGCTGAGCTGTTGCCTTGTGCTGCGTTTCCTTGCAGCATCTTTTGCCACTCTCTTGGTCTCCTGCCTCTGTCTCTGTCTTCCAAAACCTCTTCTGCTCTGGTCCCCCTCTCTAAGTGCTCTTGAAGGCTTGCAGGATGCCATTGAGCAGTACTGAGTCTTCAAAGCAGTGTGCAGGGACTTCCACTTCCCTTTGGTTGCTGCTAATTCACTTAGGGAAAGTGCATCTTGTGCCCTGATCAATTCTGGGCATGTGTGAGAATGCAAATGTAAGAGTGCTCTGGGACTGAGTCATCTGCTGCCCTGCAAGCACACTGACATGCTGCTTGGCATGGCCAGCACAGGCTTCCTCTCTGGGAAGGCTGCTCCACTGCAGATCCACCTGAGCCCTCCTGCACAGAAGTCATCACTTCTGTTGTTCACTTTTCAGGACTGCACAGCCATGCCATCTTCTAGCAGTGACCTGAGCACCGTTTCTCTTGGCCCAGCAGTAGCAGGGCTGTGCCTGGTGGTTGTCTGTCTGTCTCTGATCTCTATTAACAGAATAGAACCACAGCATGACAGAACGTTAGGGGTTGGAAGGGACCCCCAGAGATCACCCAGGCCAAGCCCCTGCCAGAGCAGGGTCACCCAGGGCAGCTCAGCATGCTGCAGTTTGAGCTGGGTGCCCCCCTGCAATGTTTACTTCCTGTGTCCAGCAGTCCAGCCCAGAGGGGTGGCCACAGGCAATGATGTAGTACTTGCTACCACAATGCCTTGCACCACCACAAGATGCAGTGCGGTGTCTAGCACCTCCTCTTCTCTTCCTCCTTCGTCAGCCGCTACCTGGGGGAGATGTCTCCTGGCTTGGGGCCTGGCTAGGCCCAAGGCCATGGGGGGATGGGCAGTCTCAGATCTGGCCAGCTGAGACTAGCCTAGCAGTGGGAGGGGGAAGAAGGAGCCCTGGGGTCTTGGGTGTCCCCTCAGGTGGGGATGGGGTCTCTCTGGCTCTGTTCTGGGCTCTTTCTTTGTCACTGTGCTTTTGGCTTTCTGTAACTGTTCACTGCTTCCTATTTCAACTTGCCATCACTTCTGCAATCCGTTTGTCTGAGTGTTTATTGTTGCCAGGGGTGGGGAAGGGGGCTGCCTCAACCCAGCACACTCACACAGAACACAGCCAGCTGGAGCTTGAAGATCTCCAGAGCAGGAGACTCCACAACCTCCCTGGGCAGCCTGCTCCAGGGCTCAGCAGCCTCCCACCAAAGAAGTTTCTGCTCACGTTGAGGTGGAACCTCCTGGGTTCTGGTTTGTGTCCACTGCCCCTCTTCTTATCCCTGGGCACCACTGAACAGAGCCTGCTGCCTTCTTCATGACAGCCTCCCATCTGTAGCATAGATTCATTCATAGAATGGATGGGGTTGGAAGGGACCTTGGAGATCACAGAATCACAGAAAACATCCAGTTGGAAGAGGCCTCCAAGCTGACCCAGTCCAGCCCTTAACCCAGCACTGCAGGCTCAGCACCAGACCATGTCCCTAAGCACCAGGGCCACAGCTGCTGGAACACCCCCAGGGGTGGTGACTCCAGCACTGCCCTGGGCAGCCTCTTCCAATGGCTGAGATCCCTTCCAGTGCTGAAATATTTCCTGCTCCCAGCCTGAGCCTGCTTCACTTAAACCTCCCACCACCCCAGGCTGCTCAAGGCCTCATCCAGCCTGGCCTTCAGCACCTCCAGGCAGCAGCCACCCACAGCCTCCCTGGGCAACCTGTGCCAGTGTCTCACCACCTTTACCTTTCTGTATCCTGGGACCACCTCAGCTTGGGAGGAGGGCAGGGAGGGCAAAGAGCTGAAAGCAAAGGCTCAGGTTGGAAGTTGGCAGCTGCTCTGCAGAAAACGTTAAGGCACTTTTCTACCCAAAGCCTCACCTTGCTATCTTGCTATGCCAAGACCTAAGGGCACATCCATACACTGGCATCAGAGGCTGTCCTTAGCTCCTTACCCAGTTAGACAGCTGGAGACAGTGACCCAAGCCTGCAGGCACTGCTGTAACTCCTGCAGCAGCAGGAGGAGCTGCTTGGCTTCACAGACAGGCAGCCTGAGAGGCCACTGGAGAAGCATCGAACCAGAGACTTGGCAGGGCTGGAAGGGACCTCAAGGCTCAGCCAGTCCCAAGCCCCTGCCATGGCCAGGGACACCTCACACCACAGCAGGTTGCTCACAGCCACCTCCAGCCTGGCTGCAAACACCTCCAGGCAGGAGGCTTCCACCACCTCCCTGGGCAACCTGTGCCAGGCTCTCACCACCCTCATGGGCAACAACTTCTTCCTCACAGCCAAGCTCAATCTCCCCACCTCTAGCTTTGCTCCACCCCCCCAGTCCTATCCCTCCCTGACACCCTCAAAAGTCCCTCCCCAGCTTTCTTGGAGCCCCCTGCAGATCCTGCAAGGCCACCAGAAGGTCTCCTGGGAGCCTTCTCCTCTCCAGCCTGCACAACCCCAACTCTCTCAGGCTGTCTCCAGAGCAGAGCAGCTCCAGCCCTCTGCTCCTCCTCCTGGTCCTTCTCTGAACACCTTCCAGCCCCTCCAGAGCCTTCCTGGCACAGAGGCTCCAGAGCTGGCCCCAGAGCTCCAGCTGTGGTCTCAGCAGAGTGGAGCAGAGGGGCAGAATCCCCTCCCTGGCCCTGCTGGCCACACTTCTCTTGCTGCAGCCCAGGCTCTGCTTGGCTCTCTGGGCTGCAAGTGCTCCCTGCTGGCTCCTGCTGAGCTTCTCCTCCCCCAGCACCCCCAAGGCCTTTCCTCCAGGGCTGCTCTCCAGCCAGTCCCTGCCCAGCCTGTGTCAGTGCCTGGGATTGCCCTGCCCCAGCTGCAGGACCTTGCCCTTGGCCTTCTTGAACCTCCTGAGGTTGTCCTGGGCCCAGCTCTGCAGCCTGTCCAGGTGCTTCTGGATGGATCCTTCCCTCCAGCTGTCAGCAGCACCACACAGCCTGGTGCTGAGGGAGCCTCAGTGCCACTGTCTATGGCACCAACAGAGATGCTGAACAAGCCTGGTGCCAGCACTGATCCCTGAGGGACTCCACTTGTCCCTGGCCTCCACTTGGCCATGGACCATTGACAGCCACCCTTTGGGTGCAGCTCTCAAGCCAGTGCTGTACCCACTGAGTGGTTCATCCATGGAAGCATCCTGCCCCAGCCTGGAGACCAGGATGTGGGGTGGGACTCTGTCAAAGGCTTTGCCCAGGCCAATGACCTCAGTTGCTCAGCCTTCATCTCTTGCTATTGTCACCTGTTCACACAAGGCCCCCAGGTTTGTCAGGCAGGATTTGCCCTTGGTGCAGCCCTGCTGCTTGTGCCCAATCACCTCTGCATTATTCTTCTGCCTCAGCAGTGCCTCCAGGAGGATCTGCTCCATGATCTCACTGGGCACAGAGGTGACACTGCCTGGCCTGTAGTCCCCTGGGTCATGCCTCTTCCCCTGCTTGAAAATGGAGTTATGTTTCCCCTCTCCCACTCCCTGGGGACCTCCCCAGACTGCCAGGACTTCTGGAATATGATGGAGAGTGGTTTAGCAACCTCCTCCCCAGCTCCCTCAGCACCCCTGGCTGTATCCCATCGGGTCCCTCAGCCTTGAACACTTTCAGGTTCCTCAGATGGTCACAACCTGATCTTCACTCACCACGGGCAGTTCCTTCTTCCAGCCCCTGCCATTATCTTCCATCATTCTGGGAGTGTGGCTGCAGCCCTTGCCACTGAAGACTGAGGTAGAGAAGTCCCTGAGAGCCTCAGCCTTCTCCATGGCACTTGTCACCAGCTCAGCTGTTTGCTTTCGGAGGGCTCCACACCTTCCCCAGGCTTCTTTTTGCCAGTACTCTACCTATAGAAATGTTTGCTGCTGCCCTTGCTCTCCCTGGCTGGATTGAATTCCACCTGAGCTTTAGCTTTCCTCAGCAGGGCTCTTGCTGCTCAGGCAGCTTCCTTCCATGCCCCCATTCCAGCTCTCCTCTCTTCCACTCCTTCTAGAGTTTCTTTTTGAGTGCCAGGCTGGGCAGGAGCTCCTTGCTCCTCCAGGCAGGTCTCCTGGCCTTCTTTCCTGCTTTCCTCCTTGTGGGCATACTTTGCTCCTGGGCACAGAGAAGGTGATCCTGGAACAGTGCCCAGCTGTCCTGGGCCCCTCTTCCCTCTAGGCCTTTGGCCCATGCTCCTTTGGCCAGCAGAGCCCTGAAGTGATCAAAGTCTGCATGCCTAAACCCCAGGCTTGCAAGCTTGGGATACTCCTCCTAGCTGCCCTGAGGATCTTCAAGTCTATTGCTTCAGGGTCACTGCAGCCAAGGCTAGCCCTGAGCCTCACACTGCTCACCAGCCCTTCCCTGGTGGTGAGCACAAGGTCCAGCATGGCCTTTGCAACTTGGTTCCTCTCCCATCTGGAGGAGGAAGTTGTCATCTGTGCCTTCCAGGAACACCCTGGCACGCTGTAGCCAGCCGTGCTGTCCCTCCAGCAGATGCCAGGGTGGCTGAAATCCCCCAGGAGGAGCAGGGCCTGTGGAGTGCCTCATCGGCTCGCTTCTGCTGGGCAGGGGGCCTGTAGCAGAGCCCTACCAGAACATCTCCTTCCCCTGGCTTCCCCTCCATCTTCACCCATCTGCTCTCCACCAGCACATCACCCTTGCCCAGCTGGGGCTCCACTGATTCCAGCTGCTCACTGATGCAGAGAGTGACAGCTCCTCCCCTCCTGCCCTGCCTCTCCTTCCTAGAGAGCTGCTACCATTCCATCCCTACCTTCCACTCATGCCAATCATGCCACCAGCTTGCAGGGACAGCCTCTATGGCACAGCATCCTAGCAGCCCAGGGCCCTGAAGTCATCCTGTTGGTTGCCCCAGCTGTGTGCATTGGCATAGAGGCTCTTCAGCTGGGCTGGCAGTGCCACCCTCTTAGGTGAATGCCCTTGACTCCCTTGGCTGCCCCAGTGCTTCATCCTTGGCTCGCCTCCGGGCAACAAGTGCAGAGCCCTTGCTAGCACCCATCCCTCTGCCTCTGGGGAGCTGCCCAGGTGTTTGCATCACCCCTCAGATCCTTGTACAAGAGCTTGCAGCCTTGCAGGCATCCACAGGCAGCCTCAAAGCAGCAGTGGTGCCAGGAGGAACTCTGCTGCACCACTGCTGGCCCCAGAGAGCTGGCCCCAGAGAGCTGGCCCCAGCCGAAGTGCACAACATCAAAGGAAGTTTCATTTGAAGTGCCTTGGCCTGCAACGTGTGGGATGGGAGACCCAGATCATAGAAGACATCAGGTTGGAAGGGAGCCTCCAAGGCCATCTTGTGCAAGCCCCTGCAGGCAGCAGGGACGCCTCCAGCTAGAGCAGGCTGCCCAGGGACACAGCCAGGCTGAGCTGGAATGGCTCCAGGGATGGGGCCTCAAGCACCTCCCTGGGCAGCCTGTGCCAGGGTCTCACCACCCTTCCTCCGGATGTCCAACCTAACTCTGCCTTGCTGAGCCTGGGACTCCAGCAGCTCTGGAAGGAAAGGCACGAGCTGCCATAGCTCATGAGCTACTTCAGGAGGGCAAAAGAAAGAAATAGAAATACCCTGAAACTGGAGGCACTCAGAAGGCTGCATTGGAGTGGAACTGTGCAGCCACCCAGTGGAGCAGAGACCTCTGTTCACACCCTCAGAGGTGTAAAGCTGAAGACAAGGCTTGCACACCACCTTCTGCCCCACACCTCTGCTTTCTTCATCCAATTCTTCGTTAGCACTGCAGAACATTTCAGCACAGGGCAGGGCACAGCTGCCTCAGTCTCAGCAAGGTGTCCAGAGGAAGGGTTACCCTAACCCAGAGCGTGTGGTGTCACAGAGCACTTCCCTTCTCTCTCTCCTAGCATGCTGTGGGCTTGAGAAGCACCTCGCAGCATGCTGGGCATCTGCTCTTTCAGGTTAGAATGGCTGGGCAGGGGTGAACCTCCTGGAGTTCAACAAGGGCAGGTGTAGAGTCCTGCACCTGGGGAGGACCAACAGCAGGCAGCAGTGCAGGTGAGGGGGGACCTGCTGGAGAGCAGCTCCGTGGAGAAGGCCCTTGGAGTCCTGGTGGGCAAGAAGTTCTCCACAGCACAGCAACCTGCCCTGCTGGCCAAGAAGGCTGAAGCTGTACTCGGCTGTGTTAAGAAGAGTGAAGCCATCAGGTGAAGGGAGATTCTCCTCCCCTCCTACTCAGCCCTACTTAGACCACATCCAAACTATTGGGTCCAGTTCTGGGCTCCCCGGGTCAAGAGGGACAGGGAGCTGCTGGAGAAAGTCCAACAGAGGCTATGAGGATGATGAAGGGACTGGAACATCTCCCTAATGAGGGAAGGCTGAGAGAACTGAATCTGTTCAGTGTGGAGAGGAGAAGGCTGAGAGGGATCTGCTCAATGTCTACAGAGAGCTGCAGGGTGGCTGCCGGGAGGATGCAGCCAGGCTCTGCTCAGGGACACCCAGTGCCAGCACAAGGGGCAGTGGATGGCAACTCAATGGCAGACATTCACCTCAACAGGAGGAGAAACTCCTTTGGTGGGAGGCTGCTGGAGGCCTGGAGCAGGCTGCCCAGAGAGGCTGTGGAGCCTCCTTCTCTGGAGACTTTCCAAGCCCACCTGGATGTGTTCCTGTGCGAGCTGCCCTGGGTGACCCTGCTCTGGCAAGGGCTTGGCCAGGGTGATCTCTGGAGGTCCCTTCCAACCCCTAACGTTCTGTCATGCTGTGGTTCTGTCTATTTTGTTAATAGAGATCAGAGACAGACAGACAACCACCAGGCACATCCCTGGTACTGCTGGGCCAAGAGAAACGCTGCTCAGGTCACTGCTAGAAGATGGCATGGCTGTGCAGTCCTGAAAAGTGAACAACAGAAGTGATGACTTCTGTGCAGGAGGGCTCAGGTGGATCTGCAGTGGAGCAGCCTTCCCAGAGAGGAAGCCTGTGCTGGCCATGCCAAGCAGCATGTCAGTGTGCTTGCAGGGCAGCAGATGACTCAGTCCCAGAGCACTCTTACATTTGCATTCTCACACGTGCCCAGAATTGATCAGGGCACAAGATGCACTTTTCCCTAAGTGAATTAGCAGCAACCAAAGGGAAGTGGAAGTCCCTGCACACTGCTTTGAAGACTCAGTACTGCTCAATGGCATCCTGCAAGCCTTCAAGAGCACTTAGAGAGGAGGACCAGGGCAGGAGAGGCTTTGGAATACAGAGACAGGGACAGGACACTGAGAGAGTGGCAAAAGATGCTGTAAGGAAACGCAGCACAAGGCAACAGCTCAGCACCAGGCACTGTAGATTTAATTCAGTGTTGTAACCATTAATTACAGCATCTTAGATTAGCACTGGCACTGGCAGCAGGGCACACTGCTACTCCTCATCTTCCACTGACACACATGAGAAGTGGAGGAAATATCTGCCCAGCCTGGCCAGGCCCCTGCGCATCCTGCTGGCCATGCGTGCCCTGAATCGCTGCCGAGGCCGGGCCTGGTTGGTGCTGCTTCCATGGTGGCCAGAGGTGTCTGCTGGGGCACACTTGGAACTTAAACTGGCCTCTACTGTGAAGGACAACAAAAAGTCCTTCTATAAATACATTAATAGTAAGAGGAAGGGGAAGGAAAACCTCCACTCCTTGGTGGATACGGAGGGGAACATTGTAACCAAGGATAAGGAAAAGGCAGAGATACTTAACACCTTCTTTGCCTCAATTTTTACTAGAAGGGCAGAACGTCTTCCTGACAGCTGGTCTGCAGAGCTAGCAGAAGGAGCCAGGGAGCTGCACAGTTTCCCTATGTTCCATGAGGCGGTAGTTGGAACTCTCCTTAGCAGCTTGGATCCCCACAAGTCCATGGGACCAGATGGGATTCATCCTAGGGTGCTGAGAGAGCTGGCAGATGAGCTGGCCAAGCCACTCTCCATAATTTTCCAGCAGTCCTGGCTCACTGGCGAGGTCCCAGAGGACTGGAAGCTGGCCAACGTGGTGCCCATCCATAAGAAGGGCCGGTTGGATGAGCCAGGGAATTACAGGCCTGTCAGCCTGACCTCAGTGCCAGGCAAGATCATGGAACAGGTCATCCTGAGTTCAATAACACAACACTTACAGGATGGCCAAGGGATCAGGCCTAGCCAGCATGGATTTAGGAAGGGCAGGTCCTGCCTGACCAACCTGATCTCCTTCTATGATCAGGTGACCCGCCTGGTGGATGTGGGGAGGCCTGTTGATGTAGTCTACCTGGACCTCAGCAAGGCCTTTGACACCGTCCCCCATAGCAAACTGCTGGCCAAGCTGTCAGCCCATGGCTTGGACGGGAGCACACTGCGATGGGTTAGGAACTGGCTGGAGGGCCGAGCCCAGAGAGTGGTGGTGAATGGTGCCACATCCAGCTGGCAACCAGTCACTAGTGGTGTGCCCCAAGGATCAGTGCTGGGCCCTGTGCTCTTTAACATCTTTATTGATGATCTGGATGAGGGCATTGAGTCCATCATCAGTAAATTTGCTGACGACACCAAGCTGGGGGCAAGAGTTGATCTGCTGGAGGGTAGAGAGGCTCTGCAGAGAGACCTGGACAGGCTGGACAGATGGGCAGAATCCAACGGCATGAGATTTAACACATCCAAATGCCGGGTTCTGCACATTGGCCACAACAACCCCATGCAGTGCTACAGGCTGGGGTCAGAGTGGCTAGAGAGCAGCCAGGCAGAGAGGGATCTGGGGGTGCTGGTTGATGGTAGGCTTAACATGAGCCTGCAGTGTGCCCAGGCAGCCAAGAGGGCCAATGGCATCCTGGCCTGCATCAAGAACAGTGTGGCCAGCAGGAGCAGGGAGGTCATTCTGCCCCTGTACACTGCACTGGTTAGGCCACACCTCGAGTACTGTGTCCAGTTCTGGGCCCCTCAGTTTAGGAAGGATGTTGACTTGCTGGAACGAGTCCAGAGAAGAGCAACAAAGTTGGTGAGGGGTTTGGAACACAAGCCCTATGAGGAGAGGCTGAGGGAGCTGGGGCTGCTTAGCCTGGAGAAGAGGAGACTTAGGGGTGACCTTATCACTCTCTACAACTACCTGAAGGGAGGTTGTAGACAGGCTGATGATGGTCTCTTCTCCCAGGCACCCAGTACCAGAACAAGAGGACACAGTCTCAAGCTGCGCCAGGGGAGGTTCAGGTTGGATGTTAGGAAGAAGTTCTATACAGAAAGAGTGATTGCGCTATGGAATGGGTTGCCCGGGGAGGTGGTGGAGTCGCCGTCATTGAAGGTGTTCAGAAGGAGACTTGATGGGGTGCTTGGTGCCATGGGTTAGCTGTTTGGATGGGTTGGATTGGTTGATGGGTTGGACACGATGATCTTGAAGGTCTCTTCCAACCTGGTTTGGTTTATTCTAATAAAGGTTTATTTATTCTAATAAAGGCCTGGTTGGTGCTGCTTGCATGGTGGCCAGAGGTGTCTGCTGGGGCCTGGCAGCTGCTGCTCTCAGGGTCCCCAGAGGTCTCTGCTGCGACCTGGCTGCTGGTTTCATGTGGTCCAGAGGTCTCTGACAGGGCTTCGCTCCTGAAGGTTTCAGTGTTCCCAGAGGTCTCTGAGAGGCCTTCACTGCTGCTGCTTTCATTCAGTCCAGAGGTCTCTGCTGGGGCTTGGCTGCTGCTGCGTTGAGAACACTCAACAAGGCTCTCTGTCGGGCCCAGGACGCTAATTCTGGGGTAATACTTGAAGGTCATTGAGGCACAGTCCCAGACCACCACACGCCGCAGCTCTTCCACATCCTCCTCCATGAGGGAGTTGTCATTTATGCTCCTATGACTGGGGAGCTGTTGGGCAGGTCCTTGCCATGCAGCTCTTCCCTTCCTGGAGCCTGGAGAAGCTGTGGCCTTCTGCCGTGGTGGCACAGCAGAGAGAGGCTTTTTCTGCTGGGCTGCCAGCTTTGAAGCACTGGCTGCCATTTCTGGAAGGACATCTCTCCCCCTGTCCTTGCCAGTCCAGGCCCTCTTCCTGATCTCTGGCCCTTGCAGTTTTCCCTCCACACGTGCAGGCTGGGTGCCTGTGGGACCTGTTGGAGGGGGGAGATAACGTTAAGATGATCCTGGGGAACACCTTGCCACCCTGCTTCCTTCAGTGGCAGGGGCCTGATTGCCTGCCCTCTGCCGTTCTGCCTCTCCCTCTGCCCTCCTCCAGTACTTGACTTACTGTCAGCATGAGGGACATTCAGCTCCTGCTTCCTTGTGCTCTTCTTCTTTGCTTTGGCCTCCAGGGGCTCTTTGCCCCTACTTGCTTCTGGCCGGCACAGCTTGCACAGGAGCATCTGCCACAGGTAGTACAGGAACTTCTGCAGGCAGATGGCAAAGGAGAGAGGCAGGGATTAGGAGAGGCAGCCTGGCTCCCACCTTACACTAAGACACTCCTGGCCATGCCCCTGCCCCTGCCCCCCACCTGACTTTCTCCTCTACCCCACCCCCCATCTCCCCCTCCTGCTGTGCAGGGCACCCTGCTGGCTGCAGTGGTCACTTACACATAGCAATAGGAATGGACCCAGTGTCAAGGTCAGTGGAAGTTCCACCAGAATAGACATTATTAGTATGTAGAGTTTGAGAATTAGGAAGGGAGGCATGGTGAGGCTGGAGTCACACTCTCCCGAGTGCTCACAACGCTCCCTTGGCACCAGCACAGCTCCGCTCTGCGCTGCCCAGGAACAGGATCCCAACGCTGCTCGGATCTGGCAGGGGCTAAGGCTGCAGAGTGCCCAGAACGCACTGTCGCTGCCGACTGCCTGCTCCCTCTCAGCCTGCACCCCCTTTTGCAGCCCCTGTGGCAGAGGTCCCCCACTGTGATGTCATCCTGGGGGTGCATCTTCTATTGTGATGTCATCTGGGAGGGCAGCTTGCAGTCTGATGTCATGGGGCAGGAAGTCTCCATGGTGATGCCTGGCACCACCCAGGCTTTCTCTGGCCTGTCCAGGCAGGTGGGAGGGGCCCAGGAGGCACTGCAGTGTCCCCCTGGAAAGCAGTGATGGCAGCTGATGGCACTGCCCCTCGCTCATGAGGTTGGTTCGGGTCCAGTTCTTGTTCATAAGGCTGGCTTGGGCCCACCATGGGGCTGGCTGGAGTCCACTTCTCCTTCATGGAAGTCTCTGTAGATGAGGAAAAGCACAGGCGCTTCCCCTTCCTACACTCACAAATGTAGTGGCCCTTGTCGAGGCTAAATCTCTCTGGGATGTATCAGAAAATCCCCCCCTCTGCCTCCTTTCTTTCATAATCCTGACAATCCTGACTACAAAGACTAAACAGCAGTCTGTACTATGGTTATTCTAAACTCCTGACTTATGCTAAGACTAGATCCTAAATCCTAAATCCTACAACCTAGGAACTCACAACAACTTCTTCTCTTTAGATAGAGTTCAACAAACCTATTCTGCTTACAATTCTCTAATCACAAACTTGTAACTATTCATCTACAGCTATCATCACTGCTATGTTACTGTTACCAACTCTTATAACGTCCTTACTTATCTTCCTTCATCTTACTTCAATCCCTATCACTATTGTCTACTCTTATTGTCTATTCTTATCAATTGCAGTCATCTCCTATTGCATCTCAGGGCCCAGCCTGGCACTGGCAGCAGGGCACACTGCTACTCCTCATCTTCCACTGACACACATGAGAAGCGGAGGAAACATCTGCCCAGCCTGGCCAGGCCCCTGCGCATCCTGCTGGCCATGCGTGCCCTGAATCGCTGCCGAGGCCGGGCCTGGTTGGTGCTGCTTCCATGGTGGCCAGAGGTGTCTGCTGGGGCCTGGTTGGTGCTGCTTCCATGGTGGCCAGAGGTGTCTGCTGGGGCCTGGTTGGTGCTGCTTCCATGGTGGCCAGAGGTGTCTGCTGGGGCCTGGTTGGTGCTGCTTCCATGGTGGCCAGAGGTGTCTGCTGGGGCCTGGCAGCTGCTGCTCTCAGGGTGCCCAGAGGTCTCTGCTGGGGCCTGGCTGCTGGTTTCATGTGGCCCAGAGGTCTCTGACAGGGCTTCGCTCTGAAAGGTTTTATAGTCCCCAGAGGTGTCCGACAGGGCTTCACTGCTGGTGGTTTCAGTGTCCCCAGAGGTCTCTGAGAGGTCTTCACTGCTGCTGCTTTCATTCAGTCCAGAGGTCTCTGCTGGGGCTTGGCTGCTGCTGCATTGAGAACACTCAACAAGGCTCTCTGTTGGGCCCAGGACGCTAATTCTGGGGTAATACTTGAAGGTCATTGAGGCACAGTCCCAGACCACCACACGCCGCAGCTCTTCCACATCCTCCTCCATGAGGGAGTTGTCATTTATGCTCATATGACTTGGGAGCTGTTGGGGCACACTGCCACCCAGCTCTCCTTTACTTCTGAACTGGTCCTGCAGAGATTCACCTGGGTGCTTTTTGTGTCCACAGGCAGGGGACATGAATCTGTCCACCTGAAAGGCCAGGCTGAGAGAAAGGTTTGCTCTCCCTCTGTACAGGCGGCCAGAATGTAGATGAGGATGGAAACTGAATCATGGAATTGTCAGGGCTGGAAGGGACCTCGAGGCTCAGCCAGTTTTACCCCCCTGCCATGGGCAGGGACACCTCACACCACAGCAGGTTGCTCACAGCCACCTCCAGCCTGGCCTACAACACCTCCAGGCAGGAGGCTTCCACCACCTCCCTGGGCAACCTGTGCCAGGCTCTCACCACCCTCATGGGGAACAACTTCTTCCTCACAGCCAATCTGAACCTTGCCTCCTCTAGCTTGGATCCATTCTCCACCCCCAACCCAGAAGACTGGAAGCTGGCCAACGTGGTGCCCATCCACAAGCAGGGCCGGTTGGATGAGCCAGGGAATTATAGGCCTGTCAGCCTGTCCTCCGTGCCAGGCAAGATCATGGAACAGGTCATCCTGAGTGCAATCACACAGCACTTACAGGATGGCCAAGGGATCAGGCCTAGCCAGCATGACCAACCTAATCTCCTTCTATCATCAGGTGTCCCACCTGGTGGATGTGGGGCAGGCTGTGGATGTAGTCTACCTGGACTGCAGCAAGGCCTTTGACACCGTCCCCCATAGCAAACTCCTGGCCAAGCTGTCAGCCCCTGGCTTGGACGGGAGCACACTGCATTGGGTTAGGAACTGGCTGGAGGCTGAGCCCAGAGAGTGGTGGTGAATGGTGCCACAGCCAGCTGGCAGCCAGTCAGTAGTGGGGTCCCAGAGAGGGGTGGGCTCTGACATCCTACTTGGAGTCTGTTACAGGCCACCCAACCAGGATGAGGAGGCTGATGAATGGTTCTACAAACAACTGGCGGCTGTCTCAAGATCATCAGATCTTGTCCTTGTCGGTGACTTCAACCTGCCAGATATCTGCTGGCAACTTAATTCAGCAGAGAGGAGGCAGTCCAGAAGATTGCTGGAGTGAATGGAGGACTGCTTCCTGACGCAGCTGTTAAGCGAGCCTCCCAGGGGACAGGCTCTGCTTGACCTGCTGTTCTGCAAGAGAGAAGGGCTGGCGGGAGATGTGCTCGTGGGAGGCTGCCTAGGGTGCAGTGACCACGAGATAGTGAAGTTTTCAAGATGCAGGGAGAGAGGGAGGAGCACCAACAGAACCTTCACCGTGGACTTCCTGCCCTGTGCCCAGTGCTGTTTTGCCTTTATTTCATGAGCAACTGGTTGTATTCAACATTCGGCAGTCAGCTCGTTTCGCACATGGGTGATGGCAGCTGATGGTGCCCACCTTCTGCAGGCCTGGGGACTCTGGAGGTGCCTCAGAGGGAAGGAGGTGACCTCTTTGGATTTCGTGCCATGTTACACTGCACAAAAGACTCTCACGTGGGGACAGCCAGCAGATACAAACAGGGCCAGTCTGCTGCTCGTGCCAGCAAACTGGGTGACAGGTTGGACTTGGTGATCTCAGAGGTCTTTTCCAACCTTCTTGATTCTATGATTCTAGGATTCCTGCTCTTCTGCAGCAGTGAGAGGGCTGTGCTGCTCTCTGCATGGTGCCCTTAGGGGCTGCCACAGCGCTTGCTGCTCTTGGTGCGTGCAAACTCTGGGCTGCCTCTCTGGGGGTGGGGACAGGTGGCAAGGCTGGCACAGTGGGCACACCTCCAGAGTCCCCAGGCTTGCGGAAGGTGGGCACCATCAGCTGCCATCACTGCTTTCCCAGGGGACACTGCAGTGCCTCCTGGGCCCCTCCCACCTGCCTGGACAGGCCAGAGAAAGCCTGGGTGGTGCCAGGCATCACCATGGAGACTTCCTGCCCCATGACATCAGACTGCAAGCTGCCCTCCCAGATGACATCACAATAGAAGATGCACCCCCAGGATGACATCACAGTGGGGGACCTCTGCCTGATCATCTTAACGTTCCCCAGGATCATCTTAACATTATCTCCCCCCTCCAACAGGTCCCACAGGCACCCAGCCTGCACGTCTGTAGGGAAAACTGCAAGGGCCAGAGATCAGGAAGAGGGCCTGGACTGGCAAGGACAGGGGGAGAGATGTCCTTCCAGAAATGGCAGCCAGTGCTTCAAAGCTGGCAGCCCAGGAGAAAAAGCCTCTCTCTGCTGTGCCACCACGGCAGAAGGCCACAGCTTCTCCAGGCTCCAGGAAACAAAGAGCTGCACCATGAAGTGCTGCCCCACGAGGACCTGACCAACAGGCCCCCAGGTTTATCATTGTGAAAGACAACTCCCTCATGAAGGAGTCTGTGGAGGAGCTGCTGCCTGGGGTGCTCTGGGAACACAGCTCACAGAACATTTGTGGTCCCAAGGCCTTTATCTCCTGGTCACGACACAGATATTGATCTTTCAGCATTCTCAACACAGCCCCAGCCAGGACCCAGGAGAGACCTCTGAGCACCATGGCAGCAGCACCAACCAGGCCCCAGAAGAGACCTCTGGCCACCATGACAGCAGCACCAACCAGGCCCCAGCAGAGACCTCTGGGCACCATGACAGCAGCACCAACCAGGGCTGGCCTCGGCAGCGATTCAGGACCTCCATCTCCAGGAGGATGCCCAAGGGCCTGGCCAGGCTGGGCAGTGTTTCCTCAGGGCCTGCTGCATGTCAGGGGAACACAATGAGTAGCAGTGTGCCCTGCTGCCAGTGCCAGGCCGGGGCCCTGAGATGGCACCTGAGCCTGAGCCTGCCAGGAGTGTGTCCCAGGCATCCAGCTGCCCTGGGAGGCCAGCATGCTGCCTTGTGCTGCTTCAGTGTCCCTGGCTGCTTTCTGAGCACAGAGACAGGAGAGAGGCAGGGCTGGAGAAGCTGCACTGATCCTCTGTGCAGCAGCAGGGACGCCTGCTGGCATGGGGCACTGGTGCCAGTGGAGACATGGGTAACCTGTGCCCAGCCTTCACTTTGTGCCCTGCCTTCTGTTCTGTGCCTTGCTGTCTGTTCTGTGCTCTGCTCCAGTGTTACGCAACCTCTCTGCCTTTGAATAAAAGACAGCTGGGCTGATGCCTGAATCCCTGACCCCACCAAAACAGCATCCCTGGAAGTGTTTCAAGTCAGCCTGGATGAGGCACTCAGTGCCATGGTTTAGTTGGCCAGAGGGTGTTGGGTGATAGGTTACACTTGATGATCTCAGAGGTCTTTTCCAACCTGGCTGATTCTGTGTGAGTGACTTAGAGAAAGACACACAAGAGACTCAGTAAGTTTCTTGTATCTTGCTTCTATTCTGGTGCCTGACACAGGTAGAATAACTTCAAAAGACCTGTGTGTCTTCAGAGAGTTTTGGGCAAACTTTTATACAAAAAGTTATCTGTCTGTAATGACAGAGGTCCAGATGCTTTCTATCTATAAACGCTTATCTATCTAAAAATAGCAGAAGTATACATGTCATGCAGGTGTCCTTTATCCTATACAAAAGATCATCTTGTCCATGACTCACAGAAGTGAATCACTGACAAATCCTGTTATTCCTTATCTATCCAAAGGCTGTCTGCCAACCCCTCTCCCCCTCCCTGCATTCCAGCATTTCAGCTAACAAGAGGAAAATTCTTATCAACTCTGTGATTCTGTTAAGGGGAATTTTCTGTTCATCAATTCCCCCCTTTCTTACAGCCAACAGTATATTCCTATACTGTATTTTCTTAAGTCAAACTTTGGACCCAGGCTTTCTGAGCTATCTTTGCCATGCTGACAATTGTGGAAGTTACTGTCAGATGTAGTCACCCAGTCTGATGGCCCCCAAGTCCAATTCATTGAGGCTACCCCAAATAAAGGGTTCCTCATTTGGCCTCGAGGAAGTTCAGTGCATATCCAACAGTTAGAGAGATTAGTTTGCAAAGCCAATTCTTGACTAACATTTAAGTACATATTGCCTTCCCATCCCTCAATAGTAACAACCAACAAATGAATCACAATTCTCGATACAGCTTGAGCTTCAGGGGTCCCTGGAATTCGAGGTTCCATTCTCTCGCTGAGGTCTTCTTGACTCTGGTGTGGTGAATCCAAGCAGCTTGTTCCTTGATTTTGACGGCTGTGAAGGGTGTCAGGAACACCTGGTATGGTCCGGTCCACTTGGGCTCCAGAGGGTTCTCTGAAAGAGATCTGACATAGGCATAATCTCCAGGTTCCACATCAAGGACTGGTCTGTCTAACCCTCTCACATTGGTTCCAATCACCTGTTTGTTAACAATGCTCAGGTTCTTATAAATTTGCTGAACATACTTGTTCAACATTTCCTCTCTAAATTGCCCTGGTTCAGAAGGGTCCATAGTTGCTACTGCATAAGGTCTTCCAAACGGGATTTCAAATGGGCTCAACCCTTCCTTTATTCTTTGCTTAGTTCGAATTCGCAACAGGGCAATTGGTAATGCCTGTGGCCAAGGAAGGTTTGCTTCCTGTCCAATTTTTACTATCTGGTTTTTGATTAAATGGTTCATTTTCTCCACTTGCCCACTCCAATGTGGATTGTAGGGGGTGTGGAGTTGCCAATCAATCCCTAAAATTTTGCTCACTTGTTGTACCACCTTGGCCACAAAATGAGGTCCCCTGTCTGAGGAAATAGCAGCAGGTACCCCAAAACGAGGTGTTATCTCTTGTAACACTGCCTTAGTAACCTCCCGTGCTTTGTTTGTGCGACAGGGAAATGCTTCTGGCCAAGCAGAGAAGGTGTCAGTGAGTACCAACAGGTACTGGTATCCCCCCTTTCCTGGGAGCTCAGTAAAATCAATTCGCCATTGTTGTCCTGGATAATATCCTTTGCTAATTTGTCCCAGTCTAATTCCTCTTCTTACTTTGGGGTTAGCCTTAAGACACACCTCACATTGCCGGGTTACCTGTTCGACCGTGGTGTATAACTTCCGTGCTATACACTCCTGAACCAATTTTCGATACAGGCCTTCTGTTCCCCAACGAGTCTTTGCCTGTTCTATCTGAACAAAAGCCCAGAGAAGGTTAGTGGGAATGATTTCAAAGTTTCAAAGCCCGCGGCAGCTCGCGGCAGCTTCCGTTTCAGTGGTAAGCTCCATCGGGGACACACATCGAGACCGGAAGCCTCGGAAAAGCACGGACTGCTGCTGTTTTTGACCTGAAGGACCCGCACAGAGTCTCTGCGCTCGGCAGGAATCGGCTCTCACCGATTCTCCACGTGTTCGGGATCGTTCGGGTCCCTGCGTGCCGCGGCAGTTTCAAAGCCCGCGGCAGCTCACAGCAGCTTCCATTTCAGCCCGGCTTCTCGCTCGGATGCGCGCACCGCCACACTTTTTTAATGAAAAACCTTCTCCAGTAGGTTCCGTGGGCAGGGCTAGCCATGGTGGTAACTCGCCGCAATAACTCCTTTGAAAAGTCAGTCTCGACTCAGACTGAGGGGGAATATAAGCAGATAGGTAGGTGTCATAAGCAAGAGGTAGGTGTGCAGGCATCTAGCTGCAGACAGTGCTGGAGCCTGGCACTTGAGATGCAGGGTAGAGGGGACAGCTCCTGCTTTAGGTGTGAGCAGATCGACTGTCTGCTTAGCCTGGTGGCTGGACTGAAGGATAAGGTTGCTAGATTTAGAGATGTGTGCAATTGCAGAAGGGTGACGAACCTGAGTAACCAGGCTCTGCAGGCCCCCCCAGCAGAGGCCAGTTATCCAAAAAGAAGAGGGGAATGCATGCAGGTTCCTATCAAAAGATGGAAGGTTAAACCTCCTTGCCCCCCCTCACCCCCCCCCCCCCACTGCCCTTGGAAAACAAGTACGGGGCATTGGAGGTTGAGGGTGAGGTGATTCTGATATCGGAGGACACACCATCTGGGGTTTTCCCTGTGGCAAAACAGCCTAAGGTGAAACAGCCTAAGCTTAAACAGCCTTCCCCCGGCATCAGGACTTGCTCCCTTAAAAAAAAGAGGAGGGTAATTGTTATTGGCAATTCCCTCCTGAGGGGAACAGAGGGCCCCATATGTCGGCCAGACCCTACTCACAGGGAGGTTTGTTGCCTTCCAGGAGCCATGGTTGGAGATGTTACCAGAAGACTGCCTGGTATGGTGCAGCCCTCTGACTATTATCCCTTGATAGTTATGCAGTTAGGGAATGATGATGTTGCAACCAGAACTCCCAGGGCTATCAAAGATGACTTCAGGGCCCTGGGAGATCTGGTTGAGGGATCAGGGGCACAAATAATTTTTTCGTCTATACCCTTAGTTGCAGGTGGGAATACCATAAGGAACAGGTCAGCAGCTGAAGTCAACAAGTGGCTTAGAGGCTGGTGCAGGCAAAAGAATTTTGGGTTTTTTGATCTTGAAAAACTTTCTGCTGCACCAGGCCAGCTGGCAACAGATGGAGCACATCTGTCCCAGAGGAGGGGTAAGATCAGAGTGTACGAGAATGGCCTATCCCTCAAAGGGAAAAAGATTCTGGGGAGGGAATTGGCAGGTCTCATAGATAGGGCTTTAAACTAGTTTCGAAGGGGGAAGGGGTTGAAACCAGTCCCCCCAGGCTGGGGTCTGGGGGTGATAAGCCAGAGCCAGAGGTGAAACCAGCAGCCCGGATGAAGTGCATGTACACTAATGCACGAAGCATGGGCAACAAACAAGAGGAGCTGGAAGCCTTGCTGCAGCAGGAAAGTTATGATGTAGTTGCCATCACAGAGACGTGGTGGGACGACTCACATGACTGGAGTGCTGCAATTGATGGCTACAGGCTCTTCAGAAGAGACAGGCAAGGAAGAAGGGGTGGAGGGGTGGCCCTGTACGTCAGGGAGGCACTAGATGCCATTGAGACAGAGATTAGGGACGATCGGGTTGAGTGCCTGTGGGTAAGAATTAGAGGGAAGGCCAACAGGGCTGACATCCTGGTTGGAGCCTGTTATAGACCACCCAACCAGGAGGAGGATGTTGACAAGTCATTCTATAGGCAGCTTAAGGCTGTCTCAAGATCGCCTGACCTTGTTCTCATGGGTGACTTCAACTTGCCTGATATCTGCTGGGATCTTAACATGGCAGAGAAGTGGCAATCTAGGAGGTTCTTAGAATGCATGGAGGACAGCTTCTTATCCCAGGTGCTGCGAGAGCCTACCAGGGGCAAGGCTATGCTTGACCTCCTCTTCACCAATAGGGAAGGGTTGGTGGGCGATGTGGTGGTCGGAGGGTGCTTAGGGGCCAGTGACCACGAGATAATTGAATTCTCATTATTTGGTCAAGCCAAGAGGGGTAGCAAGAAGACCTCCACTCTGGATTTCCGGAGGGCGGACTTCAGGCTACTCAAGGAACTAATTCAGAGGGTTCCTTGGGATAAAGCCCTTAAAAACAAAGGGGTCCAGGAGAGCTGGTCCTACTTCAAGGAAGAACTGTTGAAGGCTCAGGGACAGGCTGTGCCAATGTGCCGGAAGATGAGCCGCCGGGGCAGACGGCCAGCCTGGATGGTTAAAGAACTTTTAATGGAACTAAGGGAAAAAAAGAGGGTGTATCACCTTTGGAAGAAAGGGGAGGCAACCCGTGAAAAATGTAAGGATGTTGCTAGGTCTTGCAGGAAGAAAATTAGGGAGGCAAAAGCGCATTTGGAGCTTAGTCTGGCCTCTGCTGTGAAGGACAACAAAAAGTCCTTCTATAAATACATTAATAGCAAGAGGAAGGGCAGAGACAACCTCCACTCCTTGGTGGACACGGAGGGGAACGTTGTGATAAGGGATGAGGAAAAGGCAGAGATACTTAACACCTTCTTTGCCTCAATTTTTACTAGCAGGACAGAATGTCTTCCAGGCAGCTGGCCTGCAGAGCTGGCAGAAGGAGCCAGGGAGCAGCATAGTTTTCCACTGTTCCAAAATGGGGTAGTTGGTGATCTGCTCAGCCGCCTGGATCCCCACAAGTCCATGGGACCAGATGGGATCCATCCTAGGGTGCTGAGGGAGCTGTCAGAGGAGCTGGCCAAGCCGCTCTCCATAGTTTTTCAGCAGTCTTGGCTCACTGGAGATGTCCCAGAGGACTGGAAGCTGGCCAACGTGGTGCCCATCCACAAGAAGGGCTGGTTAGATGAGCCAGGGAATTATAGGCCTGTCAGCCTGACCTCAGTGCCAGGCAAGATCATGGAACAGGTCATCCTGAGTGCATTAACACAGCACTTAGAGGATGGCCAAGGGATCAGGCTCAGCCAACATGGATTTAGGAAGGGCAGGTCCTGCCTGACCAACCTGATCTCCTTCTATGATCAGGTGACCCGCCTGGTGGATGTGGGGAGGCCTGTGGATGTAGTTTACCTGGACCTCAGCAAGGCCTTTGACACCGTCCCCCATAGCAAACTCCTGGCCAAGCTGTCAGCCCATGGCTTGGACAGCAGCACTCTGAGCTGGGTTAGGAACTGGCTGGATGGCCGAACCCAGAGAGTGGTGGTGAATGGTGTCACATCCAGCTGGCGGCCAGTCAGTAGTGGAGTCCCCCAGGGATCAGTGCTGGGCCCCATCCTCTTTAACATCTTTATTGATGATCTGGATGAGGGCATTGAGTCTATCATCAGTAAATTAGCTGATGACACCAAGCTGGGGACAGGAGTTGATCTGCTAGAGGGTTGAGAGGCTTTGCAGAGAGACCTCGACAGGCTGGACAGATGGGCAGAGTCCAACGGCATGAGATTTAACGCATCCAAGTGCCGGGTTCTGCACATTGGCCACAACAACCCCAGGCAGTGCTACAGGCTGGGGTCAGAGTGGCTGGAGAGCAGCCAGGCAGAGAGGGACCTGGGGATGCTGGTTGATGGTAGGATGAACATGAGCCTGCAGTGTGCCCAGGGGGCCAAGAGGGCCAATGGCCTCCTGGCCTGCATTAAGAACAGTGTGGCCAGCAGGAGCAGGGAGGTCATTCTGCCCCTGTACACTGCACTGGTTAGGCCACACCTCGAGTACTGTGTCCAGTTCTGGGCCCCTCAGTTTAGGAAGGATGTTGACTTGCTGGAACGAGTCCAGAGAAGGGCAACGAAGTTAGTGAGGGGCTTGGAACACAAGCCCTATGAGGAGAGACTGAGGGAGCTGGGGCTGCTTGGCCTGGAGAGGAGGAGACTCAGGGGTGACCTTATTGCTCTCTACAACTACCTGAAGGGGGGTTGTAAACAGGCAGAGGTTGGTCTCTTCTCCCAGGCAGCCAGCACCAGAACAAGAGGACACAGTCTCAGGCTGCGCCAGGGGAAGTTCAGGCTGGATGTCAGGAGGAAGTTTTACACAGAGAGAGTGATTGCCCATTGGAATGGACTGCCCGGGGAGGTGGTGGTGTTGCCGTCACTGGAGGTGTTCAGGAGGAGACTTGACTGGGTGCTTGGTTACATGGGTTAGTTGATTAGGTGGTGTTGGGTGATAGGTTGGATGTGATGATCTTGAAGGTCTCTTCCAACCTGGTCTATTCTATTCTATTCTATTCTATTCTATTCTATTCTATTCTATTCTATTCTATTCTATTCTATTCTATTAGTTTCCCATCCGGTGTCCTGGCCCAGCCCTTTCCTGTCCTATTCCCCAAAAGGTCTTTAATTAATTTCTGATCCTCTGTGCTATACACAGGTTCTGGCTCTTTTGGCTCAATGGACAGTTTACCACCTGGGATCAAAACAAACTCTGACACCTTCCTCCCCTCCCTGGCCACCCTTTTAGCTGTTTCATCTGCCAGTCTGCTGCCTCTTTCTTGACCAGTATTCCCTTTTTGGTGTGCTTTGCAGTGCATGATGGCTACTTTGCTTGGCTTCTGCACTGCTTCTAGCAGCCTCAGTATTTCTTCTGCATGTTTAATACCTTTTCCTTGAGATGTCAACAGTCCTCTTTCTTTCCAAATGGCTCCATGGGCATGTACCACCCCAAAGGCATACTTGGAGTCAGTCCATACGTTTGCACGTTTCCCTCGGGAAAGCTCAAGAGCTCTGGTGAGTGCTAATATCCCTGCCTTTTGAGCAGAGGTGTTACTTGGTAGGGTTTCTGCCTCCATTACCTCTTCTCCTGTAGTTACAGCGTACCCAGCTTTTCTTTCTCCCTGGATCACAAAACTGCTTCCATCAGTGTACCAGTTATGGTCTGCCTTGTCTAGGGGTTCTTCCTCCAGGTCAGGTCTGCTGGAATAAGTGGTCTCAATGGTTTCCAAACAATCATGAATAACTGGTTCTCCATCACCAACCTGGAGGAAAGAGGCTGGCAGGGGCAATTGCTGGGGACCCTGGGGGTCGATGGTGGGGCTGATTGGTTGGCTGTAGTCTGTGTTGTGTGGGGTTCGATCCTTGCTATTGGGAGAGAAAGGTGAGGTGCCAAGATGTCTGAAGACTGGCCAGGTCAAAAGTGCAGGTCTTGTCCCAGCCCTGATGGACAGGGGTGGGAGTGTGCTGGGGATGTGTATGAATGTGTCTGTTTGACGTCTATGTAAGTTCAACTCATGTTGTTATGATGCCTCTAGCAAACCTGCCCTGTGCCCAGCGCTGTTTTGCCTTTATTTCATGAGCAACTGGTTGTATTCAACATTCAGCAGTCAGCTCGTTTCGCACATGGGTGATGGCAGCTGATGGTGCCCACCTTCTGCAGGCCTGGGGACTCTGGAGGTGCCTCAGAGGGAAGGAGGTGACCTCTTTGGATTTCGTGCCATGTTACACTGCACAAAAGACTCTCACCTGGGGACAGCCAGCAGATACAAACAGGGCCAGTCTGCTGCTGGTTCCAGCAAACTGGGTGACAGGTTGGACTTGGTGATCTCTGAGGTCTTTTCCAACCTTCTTGATTCTATGATTCTAGGATTCCTGCTCTTCTGCAGCAGTGAGAGGGCTGTGCTGCCCTCCGCATGGTGCCCTGAGGGGCTGCCACAGGGGCTGCTGCTCTTGGTGCCTGCAAACTCTGGGCTGCCTCTCTGGGGGTGGGGACAGGTGGCAAGGCTGGCACAGTGGGCACACCTCCAGAGTCCCCAGGCCTGCGGAAGGTGGCCACCATCAGCTGCCATCACTGCTTTCCAGGGGGACACTGCAGTGCCTCCTGGGCCCCTCCCACCTGCCTGGACAGGCCAGAGAAAGCCTGAGTGGTGCCAGGCATCACCATGGACACTTCCTGCCCCATGGCATCAGACTGGAAGCTGCCCTCCCAGATGACATCACAATAGAAGATGCACCCCCAGGATGACATCACAGTGGGGGACCTCTGCCAGAGGGGCTGCAAAAGGGGGTGCAGGCTGAGAGGGAGCAGGCAGTCGGCAGCGACAGTGCGTTCTGGGCACTCTGCAGCCTTAGCCCCTGCCAGATCCGAGCAGCGTTGGGATCCTGTTCCTGGGCAGCGCAGAGCGGAGCTGTGCTGGTGCCAAGGGAGCGTTGTGAGCACTCGGGAGAGTGTGACTCCAGCCTCACCATGCCTCCCTTCCTAATTCTCAAACTCTACATACTAATAATGTTTATTCTGGTGGAACTTCCACTGACCTTGACACTGGGTCCATTCCTATTGCTATGTGTAAGTGACCACTGCAGCCAGCAGGGTGCCCTGCACAGCAGGAGGGGGAGATGGGGGGTGGGGTTGGAGGAGAAGTCAGGTGGGGGGCAGGGGCAGGGGCATGGCCAGGAGTGTCTTAGTGTAAGGTGGGAGCCAGGCTGCCTTTCCTAATCCCTGCCTCTCTCCTTTGCCATCTGCCTGCAGAAGTTCCTGTACTACCTGTGGCAGATGCTCCTGTGCAAGCTGTGCCGGCCAGAAGCAACTAGGGGCAAAGAGCCCCTGGAGGCCAAAGCAAAGAAGAAGAGCACAAGGAAGCAGGAGCTGAATGTCCCTCATGCTGACAGTAAGTCAAGTACTGGAGGAGGGCAGAGGGAGGGGGAGAACAGCAGAGGGCAGGCAATCAGGCCCCTGCCACTGAAGGAAGCAGGGTGGCAAGGTGTTCCCCAGGATCATCTTAACGTTATCTCCCCCCTCCAACAGGTCCCACAGGCACCCAGCCTGCACGTGTGGAGGGAAAACTGCAAGGGCCAGAGATCAGGAAGAGGGCCTGGACTGGCAAGGACAGGGGGAGAGATGTCCTTCCAGAAATGGCAGCCAGTGCTTCAAAGCTGGCAGCCCAGCAGAAAAAGCCTCTCTCTGCTGTGCCACCACGGCAGAAGGCCACAGCTTCTCCAGCCTCCTGGGAGGGAAGAGCTGCATGGCAAGGACCTGCCCAACAGCTCTCAAGTCATATGAGCATAAATGACAACTCCCTCATGGAGGAGGATGTGGAAGAGCTGCGGCGTGTGGTGGTCTGGGACTGTGCCTCAATGACCTTCAAGTATTACCCCAGAATTAGCGTCCTGGGCCCGACAGAGAGCCTTGTTGAGTGTTCTCAACGCAGCAGCAGCCAAGCCCCAGCAGAGACCTCTGGACTGAATGAAAGCAGCAGCAGTGAAGGCCTCTCAGAGACCTCTGGGGACACTGAAACCACCAGCAGTGAAGCCCTCTTGGACACCTCTGGGGACTATGAAAACGTCAGGAGCGAAGCCCTGTCAGAGTCCTCTGGGCCACATGAAACCAGCAGCCAGGCCCCAGCAGAGACCTCTGGGCACCCTGAGAGCAGCAGCTGCCAGGCCCCAGCAGACACCTCAGGCCACCATGGAAGCAGCACCAAGCAGGCCCCAGCAGACACCTCTGGCCACCATGGAAGCAGCACCAACTAGGCCCCAGCAGACACCTCTGGCCACCATGCAAGCAGCACCAACCAGGCCCCAGCAGACACCTCTGGCCACCATGCAAGCAGCACCAACCAGGCCCAGCCTCGGCAGCGATTCAGGGCACGCATGGCCAGCAGGATGCGCAGGGGCCTGGCCAGGCTGGGCAGATGTTTCCTCCGCTTCTCATGTGTGTCAGTGGAAGATGAGGAGTAGCAGTGTGCCCTGCTGCCAGTGCCAGGCTGGGCCCTGAGATGCAATAGGAGATGACTGCAATTGATAAGAATAGACAATAAGAGTAGACAATAGTGATAGGGATTGAAGTAAGATGAAGGAAGATAAGTAAGGACGTTATAAGAGTTGGTAACAGTAACATAGCAGTGATGATAGCTGTAGATGAATAGTTACAAGTTTGTGATTAGAGAATTGTAAGCAGAATAGGTTTGTTGAACTCTATCTAAAGAGAAGAAGTTGTTGTGAGTTCCTAGGTTGTAGGGTTTAGGATTTAGGATCTAGTCTTAGCATAAGTCAGGAGTTTAGAATAACCATAGTACAGACTGCTGTTTAGTCTTTGTAGTCAGGATTGTCAGGATTATGAAAGAAAGGAGGCAGAGGGGGGGATTTTCTGATACATCCCAGAGAGATTTAGCCTCGACAAGGGCCACTACATTTGTGAGTGTAGGAAGGGGAAGCACCTGTGCTTTTCCTCATCTACAGAGACTTCCATGAAGGAGAAGTGGACTCCAGCCAGCCCCATGGTGGGCCCAAGCCAGCCTTATGAACAAGAACTGGACCCAAACCAACCTCATGAGCGAGGGGCAGTGCCATCAGCTGCCATCACTGCTTTCCAGGGGGACACTGCAGTGACTCCTGGGCCCCTCCCACCTGCCTCGACAGGCCAGAGAAAGCCTGGGTGGTGCCAGGCATCACCATGGAGACTTCCTGCCCCATGACATCAGACTGCAAGCTGCCCTCCCAGATGACATCACAATAGAAGATGCACCCCCAGGATGACATCACAGTGGGGGACCTCTGCCAGAGGGGCTGTAAAAGGGGGTGCGGGCTCAGAGGGAGCAGGCAGTCAGCAGCGACAGTGCGTTCTGGGCACTCTGCAGCCTTAGCCCCTGCCAGATCCGAGCAGCGTTGGGATCCTGTTCCTGGGCAGCGCAGAGCGGAGCTGTGCTGGTGCCAAGGGAGCGTTGTGAGCACTCGGGAGAGTGTGACTCCAGCCTCACCATGCCTCCCTTCCTAATTCTCAAACTCTACATACTAATAATGTTTATTCTGGTGGAACTTCCACTGACCTTGACACTGGGTCCATTCCTATTGCTATGTGTAAGTGACCACTGCAGCCAGCAGGGTGCCCTGCACAGCAGGAGGGGGACATGGGGGGTGGGGTGGAGGAGAAGTCAGGTGGGGGGCAGGGGCAGGGGCATGGCCAGGAGTGTCTTAGTGTAAGGTGGGAGCCAGGCTGCCTTTCCTAATCCCTGCCTCTCTCCTTTGCCATCTGCCTGCAGAAGTTCCTGTACTACCTGTGGCAGATGCTCCTGTGCAAGCTGTGCCGGCCAGAAGCAACTAGGGCCAAAGAGCCCCTGGAGGCCAAAGCAAAGAAGAAGAGCACAAGGAAGCAGGAGCTTCCTCTGCTTCTCATGTGTGTCAGTGGAAGATGAGGAGTAGCAGTGTGCCCTGCTGCCAGTGCTAATCTAAGATGTTGTAATTAATGGTTACAACACTGAATTAAATCTACAGTGCCTGGTGCTGAGCTGTTGCCTTGTGCTGCGTTTCCTTGCAGCATCTTTTGCCACTCTCTTGGTCTCCTGCTTCTGTCTCTGTCTTCCAAAACCTCTTCTGCTCTGGTCCCCCTCTCTAAGTGCTCTTAGAGGCTTGCAGGATGCCATTGAGCAGTACTGAGTCTTCAAAGCAGTGTGCAGGGACTTCCACTTCCCTTTGGTTGCTGCTAATTCACTTAGGGAAAGTGCATCTTGTGCCCTGATCAATTCTGGGCATGTGTGAGAATGCAAATGTAAGAGTGCTCTGGGACTGAGTCATCTGCTGCCCTGCAAGCACACTGACATGCTGCTTGGCATGGCCAGCACAGGCTTCCTCTCTGGGAAGGCTGCTCCACTGCAGATCCACCTGAGCCCTCCTGCACAGAAGTCATCACTTCTGTTGTTCACTTTTCAGGACTGCACAGCCATGCCATCTTCTAGCAGTGACCTGAGCACCGTTTCTCTTGGCCCAGCAGTAGCAGGGATGTGCCTGGTGGTTGTCTGTCTGTCTCTGATCTCTATTAACAAAATAGAACCACAGCATGACAGAACGTTAGGGGTTGGAAGGGACCTCCAGAGATCACCCAGGCCAAGCCCCTGCCAGAGCAGGGTCACCCAGGGCAGCTCAGCGTGTTGCAGTTTGAGCTGGGCGCCCCCCTGCAATGTTTACTTCCTGTGTCCAGCAGTCCAGCCCAGAGTGGTGGCCACAGGCAATGATGTAGTATCCTCTTCCAGGGATTACTTGCAAAGAGCAATCTGAAATTGTCCCAGGAAGTGGTTAAATTGCTAACAGCCATTTGGAGTGCAGAGGGACTTTCTCCACAGCAGGCAGCTGGGTTGATTTCCCTCTCGAGATGCAGAAGGAATATATTGCTGTGAGCAAAGAGAAGCCTCATTCTAGAGCAGATGGACTCTGCCATGGGGTGCTTTACTCAGCTGGAGTACTTGAGTTCCCCTTGGCACTCCCTGGTGTTTAGGCTGTCTTGCAGGAGGAGGAAGAGATGGATGGACACATTGTGGGCTAAGGCAGAAGAGAATTAGAAAGCAAAAGCTTGACAAGATCCTTTTCTTTTTCATGCTATCCACAACACTGAAGACATTATCCAGCTCTGGAGCCTAGAACAGAACACTGAGCACACACTGAAAGAGCAATGAAGAGTGAAGAGAGCTCCAGGAGCAGCCCTCCATCTGCTGGCAGTGAGGAGCACCACGGGAAGGCAAGGCAGCCACACAGAAACCAAAGGAGCCTCTCTTTGTCAGACACAAATCCTGGCCCAGCTGTTTAGAGAAGGAAGAAAGCAAAGAGATCCCTGAGGAGCTGCCAGCAGCATCTTGCTTGTGAGCAGCAGGCAAATCTCTGCTAGCTACAGCATCTCTCAAGCTCACTAAACACAGCTCTAGAGCCTGTGCTCTGAAAAGGTCCCCCTGGAAAATTGGCTAAGGCAGGCAGGAGCCAAACAAGCCAAGGTGAAGGCCTGAAGAAAGACAGAATCATAGAACTGATTGGAAGGGAGCTCTGGAGCTCACCCAGGCCAAGCCCCTGCCAGAGCAGGGTCACCCAGGGCAGCTCAGCATGCTGCAGTTTGAGCTGGGTGCCCCCCTGCAATGTTTACTTCCTGTGTCCAGCAGTCCAGCCCAGAGGGGTGGCCACAGGCAATGATGTAGTATTTGCTACCACAATGCCTTGCACCACTGTGGTGAAGAGGTTATTAAATTTATGAATATGAAATATGAATTATGAAAAATATTATTTTATTAATTACCAAACTATTAATAACCGATGAATCACCAACTTATATACATGTTCTAGTGCACGTTCGTGAAATACATTCCACAACTGGCTTAGTGTTATGATTATAACGTAATTGAACTATCTATAAACCCTTTCTATATTTATATAACGAAGGGTGCAGTTCCGCCGCTTGGCCACTAGATGGAGACTCGGCGGGACGCGGGCGGCTTCTGGCTATACACAGCAGTATTATAATCTTTCTATGCGTCAGCGCTTACTCTGCTAGACGCGGATACTTTGAACTGAGTGCTAGTGGGTGGAAAGCACGTGGACAATATTCAATCCCCTTCAGACAACAGGGATCGGTCCTGGTCGGGGTCGGTCCGTGGGATCGGCCCTCAAAAGTCGGCTCGCACGGCAGGGCGGGACGACGGTGGCCGGTAGGTGGGCTCGAACGACGGAAGCAGGCGAAGCTACGGGGGTCGGCCCAACCACGGCGGTTCTCGGGGCTGATGCAAACAGCCTCGGGGAGAGAATGCGACTGCGTTAGGCGGCGGATTCTCTTTACCGAGGTTAAAGGAGCAACAGGACTCTCGTAGTGGTCCCGGGTCCGGTGCAATACAAGCACGAACAATGCTCTGGTTTTCCCTGGAATTCACAGGGCTCAGAGCGGCACTCGGCGGCTCTGAGAGAGCGGCACTCGGTATTGATCACGTCCCTTCTCCCCGGCAACTGGGCAGATCTTACCCGCGGGGGTTGGTCCAGTCCTCTGGTGGCACGATGGGCTCTTCCGATCGGCACGACTGGTTGTAGCAATGCTGAGCTCCTCAGGCTCAGCGAAGGTCCTCCCTCTGGGCTTCTTCAACAATGCAGAGGCTTCCAGTATGCGTGCATGTATAACAGGAGCTAACAACAACAAGCTCAATGGCAAAGGCTGCAGCTCGAGAGTTACTCTCTCGAGCAAGCACAGAGACAAAGTAAACGAGGGGGCAACGTGTTCACCACCTGGGGTGATACTTATAGATTCCTCGAGGCTGGGCTTGACCAATGGGCACTCTCATAAGCAACTGGCTTCAGCCTATAGAAAGCGTGAAGCTAGAATTATGCCCATACTTGGTGTAAGCACAAGCACTGCATGCGCTGGGTGCGTGCAAGCCTGGCTAATGCCTTGGCTTTTGTCTCCCTCCTAGAGGGAGGGGGAACTTGCCCACATGCTGGGACAAGATTCAGTATCGGGGCATAATGTGCCTTCACCACAACCACCACAAGATGCAGTGCGGTGCCTAGCACCTCCTCTTCTCTTCCTCCTTCGTCAGCCGCTACCTGGGGGAGATGTCTCCTGGCTTGGGGCCTGGCTAGGCCCAAGGCCATGCGGGGATGGGCAGTCTCAGATCTGGCCAGCTGAGACTAGCCTAGCAGTGGGAGGGGGAAGAAGGAGCTCTGGGGTCTTGGGTGTCCCCTCAGGTGGGGATGGGGTCTCTCTGGCTCTGTTCTGGGCTCTTTCTTTGTCACTGTGCTTTTGGCTTTCTGTAAATGTTCACTGCTTCCTATTTCAACTTGCCATCACTTCTGCAATCCCTTTGTCTGAGTGTTTATTGTTGCCAGGGGTGGGGAAGGGGGCTGCCTCAACCCAGCACACTCACACAGAACACAGCCAGCTGGAGCTTGAAGATCTCCAGAGCAGGAGACTCCACAACCTCCCTGGGCAGCCTGCTCCAGGGCTCAGCAGCCTCCCACCAAAGAAGTTTCTGCTCACGTTGAGGTGGAACCTCCTGGGTTCTGGTTTGTGTCCACTGCCCCTCTTCTTATCCCTGGGCACCACTGAACAGAGCCTGCTGCCTTCTTCATGACAGCCTCCCATCTGTAGCATAGATTCATTCATAGAATGGATGGGGTTGGAAGGGACCTTGGAGATCACAGAATCACAGAAAACATCCAGTTGGAAGAGGCCTCCAAGCTGACCCAGTCCAGCCCTTAACCCAGCACTGCAGGCTCAGCACCAGACCATGTCCCTAAGCACCAGGGCCACAGCTGCTGGAACACCCCCAGGGGTGGTGACTCCAGCACTGCCCTGGGCAGCCTCTTCCAATGGCTGAGATCCCTTCCAGTGCTGAAATATTTCCTGCTCCCAGCCTGAGCCTGCTTCACTTAAACCTCCCACCACCCCAGGCTGCTCAAGGCCTCATCCAGCCTGGCCTTCAGCACCTCCAGGCAGCAGCCACCCACAGCCTCCCTGGGCAACCTGTGCCAGTGTCTCACCACCTTTACCTTTCTGTATCCTGGGACCACCTCAGCTTGGGAGGAGGGCAGGGAGGGCAAAGAGCTGAAAGCAAAGGCTCAGGTTGGAAGTTGGCAGCTGCTCTGCAGAAAACGTTAAGGCACTTTTCTACCCAAAGCCTCACCTTGCTATCTTGCTATGCCAAGACCTAAGGGCACATCCATACACTGGCATCAGAGGCTGTCCTTAGCTCCTTACCCAGTTAGACAGCTGGAGACAGTGACCCAAGCCTGCAGGCACTGCTGTAACTCCTGCAGCAGCAGGAGGAGCTGCTTGGCTTCACAGACAGGCAGCCTGAGAGGCCACTGGAGAAGCATCGAACCAGAGACTTGGCAGGGCTGGAAGGGACCTCAAGGCTCAGCCAGTCCCAAGCCCCTGCCATGGCCAGGGACACCTCACACCACAGCAGGTTGCTCACAGCCACCTCCAGCCTGGCTGCAAACACCTCCAGGCAGGAGGCTTCCACCACCTCCCTGGGCAACCTGTGCCAGGCTCTCACCACCCTCATGGGCAACAACTTCTTCCTCACAGCCAAGCTCAATCTCCCCACCTCTAGCTTTGCTCCACCCCCCCAGTCCTATCCCTCCCTGACACCCTCAAAAGTCCCTCCCCAGCTTTCTTGCAGCCTCCTGCAGATCCTGCAAGGCCACCAGAAGGTCTCCTGGGAGCCTTCTCCTCTCCAGCCTGCACAACCCCAACTCTCTCAGGCTGTCTCCAGAGCAGAGCAGCTCCAGCCCTCTGCTCCTCCTCCTGGTCCTTCTCTGGACACCTTCCAGCCCCTCCAGAGCCTTCCTGGCACAGAGGCTCCAGAGCTGGCCCCAGAGCTCCAGCTGTGGGCTCAGCAGAGTGGAGCAGAGGGGCAGAATCCCCTCCCTGGCCCTGCTGGCCACACTTCTCTTGCTGCAGCCCAGGCTCTGCTTGGCTCTCTGGGCTGCAAGTGCTCCCTGCTGGCTCCTGCTGAGCTTCTCCTCCCCCAGCACCCCCAAGGCCTTTTCTCCAGGGCTGCTCTCCAGCCAGTCCCTGCCCAGCCTGTGTCAGTGCCTGGGATTGCCCTGCCCCAGCTGCAGGACCTTGCCCTTGGCCTTCTTGAACCTCCTGAGGTTGTCCTGGGCCCAGCTCTGCAGCCTGTCCAGGTGCTTCTGGATGGATCCTTCCCTCCAGCTGTCAGCAGCACCACACAGCCTGGTGCTGAGGGAGCCTCAGTGCCACTGCACCTGGCACCAACAAAGATGCTGAACAAGCCTGGTGCCAGCACTGATCCCTGAGGGACTCCACTTGTCCCTGGCCTCCACTTGGTCATGGACCATTGACAGCCACCCTTTGGGTGCAGCTCTCAAGCCAGTGCTGTACCCACTGAGTGGTTCATCCATGGAAGCATCCTGCCCCAGCCTGGAGACCAGGATGTGGGGTGGGACTCTGTCAAAGGCTTTGCCCAGGCCAATGACCTCAGTTGCTCAGCCTTCATCTCTTGCTATTGTCACCTGTTCACACAAGGCCCCCAGGTTTGTCAGGCAGGATTTGCCCTTGGTGCAGCCCTGCTGCTTGTGCCCAATCACCTCTGCATTATTCTTCTGCCTCAGCAGTGCCTCCAGGAGGATCTGCTCCATGATCTCACTGGGCACAGAGGTGACACTGCCTGGCCTGTAGTCCCCTGGGTCATGCCTCTTCCCCTGCTTGAAAATGGAGTTATGTTTCCCTTCTTCCACTCCCTGGGGACCTCCCCAGACTGCCAGGACTTCTGGAATATGATGGAGAGTGGTTTAGCAACCTCCTCCCCAGCTCCCTCAGCACCCCTGGCTGTATCCCATCGGGTCCCTCAGCCTTGAACACTTTCAGGTTCCTCAGATGGTCACAACCTGATCTTCACTCACCACGGGCAGTTCCTTCTTCCAGCCCCTGCCATTATCTTCCATCATTCTGGGAGTGTGGCTGCAGCCCTTGCCACTGAAGACTGAGGTAGAGAAGTCCCTGAGAGCCTCAGCCTTCTCCATGGCACTTGTCACCAGCTCAGCTGTTTGCTTTCGGAGGGCTCCACACCTTCCCCAGGCTTCTTTTTGCCAGTACTCTACCTATAGAAATGTTTGCTGCTGCCCTTGCTCTCCCTGGCTGGATTGAATTCCACCTGAGCTTTAGCTTTCCTCAGCAGGGCTCTTGCTGCTCAGGCAGCTTCCTTCCATGCCCCCATTCCAGCTCTCCTCTCTTCCACTCCTTCTAGAGTTTCTTTTTGAGTGCCAGGCTGGGCAGGAGCTCCTTGCTCCTCCAGGCAGGTCTCCTGGCCTTCTTTCCTGCTTTCCTCCTTGTGGGCATACTTTGCTCCTGGGCACAGAGAAGGTGATCCTGGAACACTGCCCAGCTGTCCTGGGCCCCTCTTCCCTCTAGGCCTTTGGCCCATGCTCCTTTGGCCAGCAGAGCCCTGAAGTGATCAAAGTCTGCATGCCTAAACCCCAGGCTTGCAAGCTTGGGATACTCCTCCTAGCTGCCCTGAGGATCTTCAAGTCTATTGCTTCAGGGTCACTGCAGCCAAGGCTAGCCCTGAGCCTCACACTGCTCACCAGCCCTTCCCTGGTGGTGAGCACAAGGTCCAGCATGGCCTTTGCAACTTGGTTCCTCTCCCATCTGGAGGAGGAAGTTGTCATCTGTGCCTTCCAGGAACACCCTGGCACGCTGTAGCCAGCCGTGCTGTCCCTCCAGCAGATGCCAGGGTGGCTGAAATCCCCCAGGAGGAGCAGGGCCTGTGGAGTGCCTCATCGGCTCGCTTCTGCTGGGCAGGGGGCCTATAGCAGAGCCCTACCAGAACATCTCCTTCCCCTGGCTTCCCCTCCATCTTCACCCATCTGCTCTCCACCAGCACATCACCCTTGCCCAGCTGGGGCTCCACTGATTCCAGCTGCTCACTGATGCAGAGAGTGACAGCTCCTCCCCTCCTGCCCTGCCTCTCCTTCCTAGAGAGCTGCTACCATTCCATCCCTACCTTCCACTCATGCCAATCATGCCACCAGCTTGCAGGGACAGCCTCTATGGCACAGCATCCTAGCAGCCCAGGGCCCTGAAGTCATCCTGTTGGTTGCCCCAGCTGTGTGCATTGGCATAGAGGCTCTTCAGCTGGGCTGGCAGTGCCACCCTCTTAGGTGAATGCCCTTGACTCCCTTGGCTGCCTCAGTGCTTCATCCTTGGCTCGCCTCCGGGCAACAAGTGCAGAGCCCTTGCTAGCACCCATCCCTCTGCCTCTGGGGAGCTGCCCAGGTGTTTGCATCACCCCTCAGATCCTTGTACAAGAGCTTGCAGCCTTGCAGGCATCCACAGGCAGCCTCAAAGCAGCAGTGGTGCCAGGAGGAACTCTGCTGCACCACTGCTGGCCCCAGAGAGCTGGCCCCAGAGAGCTGGCCCCAGCCGAAGTGCACAACATCAAAGGAAGTTTCATTTGAAGTGCCTTGGCCTGCAACGTGTGGGATGGGAGACCCAGATCATAGAAGACATCAGGTTGGAAGGGAGCCTCCAAGGCCATCTTGTGCAAGCCCCTGCAGGCAGCAGGGACGCCTCCAGCTAGAGCAGGCTGCCCAGGGACACAGCCAGGCTGAGCTGGAATGGCTCCAGGGATGGGGCCTCAAGCACCTCCCTGGGCAGCCTGTGCCAGGGTCTCACCACCCTTCCTCCGGATGTCCAACCTAACTCTGCCTTGCTGAGCCTGGGACTCCAGCAGCTCTGGAAGGAAAGGCACAAGCTGCCATAGCTCATGAGCTACTTCAGGAGGGCAAAAGAAAGAAATAGAAATACCCTGAAACTGGAGGCACTCAGAAGGCTGCATTGGAGTGGGACTGTGCAGCCAGCCGGTGGAGCAGAGACCTCTGTTCACACCCTCAGAGGTGTAAAGCTGAAGACAAGGCTTGCACACCACCTTCTGCCCCACACCTCTGCTTTCTTCATCCAATTCTTCGTTACCCCTGCAGAACATTTCAGCACAGGGCAGGGCACAGCTGCCTCAGTCTCAGCAAGGTGTCCAGAGGAAGGGTTACCCTAACCCAGAGCGTGTGGTGTCACAGAGCACTTCCCTTCTCTCTCTCCTAGCATGCTGTGGGCTTGAGAAGCACCTCGCAGCATGCTGGGCATCTGCTCTTTCAGGTTAGAATGGCTGGGCAGGGGTGAACCTCCTGGAGTTCAACAAGGGCAGGTGTAGAGTCCTGCACCTGGGGAGGACCAACAGCAGGCAGCAGTGCAGGTGAGGGGGGACCTGCTGGAGAGCAGCTCCGTGGAGAAGGCCCTTGGAGTCCTGGTGGGCAAGAAGTTCTCCACAGCACAGCAACCTGCCCTGCTGGCCAAGAAGGCTGAAGCTGTACTCGGCTGTGTTAAGAAGAGTGAAGCCATCAGGTGAAGGGAGATTCTCCTCCCCTCCTACTCAGCCCTACTTAGACCACATCCAAAATATTGGGTCCAGCTCTGGGCTCCCCGGGTCAAGAGGGACAGGGAGCTGCTGGAGAAAGTCCAACAGAGGCTATGAGGATGATGAAGGGACTGGAACATCTCCCTAATGAGGGAAGGCTGAGAGAACTGAATCTGTTCAGTGTGGAGAGGAGAAGGCTGAGAGGGATCTGCTCAATGTCTACAGAGAGCTGCAGGGTGGCTGCCGGGAGGATGCAGCCAGGCTCTGCTCAGGGACACCCAGTGCCAGCACAAGGGGCAGTGGATGGCAACTCAATCGCAGACATTCACCTCAACAGGAGGAGAAACTCCTTTGGTGGGAGGCTGCTGGAGGCCTGGAGCAGGCTGCCCAGAGAGGCTGTGGAGCCTCCTTCTCTGGAGACTTTCCAAGCCCACCTGGATGTGTTCCTGTGCGAGCTGCCCTGGGTGACCCTGCTCTGGCAAGGGCTTGGCCAGGGTGATCTCTGGAGGTCCCTTCCAACCCCTAACGTTCTGTCATGCTGTGGTTCTGTCTATTTTGTTAATAGAGATCAGAGACAGACAGACAACCACCAGGCACAGCCCTGCTACTGCTGGGCCAAGAGAAACGGTGCTCAGGTCACTGCTGGAAGATGGCATGGCTGTGCAGTCCTGAAAAGTGAACAACAGAAGTGATGACTTCTGTGCAGGAGGGCTCAGGTGGATCTGCAGTGGCGCAGCCTTCCCAGAGAGGAAGCCTGTGCTGGCCATGCCAAGCAGCATGTCAGTGTGCTTGCAGGGCAGCAGATGACTCAGTCCCAGAGCACTCTTACATTTGCATTCTCACACGTGCCCAGAAATGATCAGGGCACAGGATGCACTTTCCCTAAGTGAATTAGCAGCAACCAAAGGGAAGTGGAAGTCCCTGCACACTGCTTTGAAGACTCAGTACTGCTCAATGGCATCCTGCAAGCCTTCAAGAGCACTTAGAGAGGAGGACCAGAGCAGAAGAGGTTTTGGAAGACAGAGACAGAGGCAGGAGACTGAGAGAGTGGCAAAAGATGCTACAAGGAAATGCAGCACAAGGCAACAGCTCAGCACCAGGCACTGTAGATTTAATTCAATGTTGTAACCATTAATTACAGCATCTTAGATTAGCACTGGCACTGGCAGCAGGGCACATTGCTACTCCTCATCTTCCACTGACACACATGAGAAGCGGAGGAAACATCTGCCCAGCCTGGCCAGGCCCCTGCGCATCCTGCTGGCCATGCGTGCCCTGAATCGCTGCCGAGGCCGGGCCTGGTTGGTGCTGCTTGCATGGTGGCCAGAGGTGTCTGCTGGGGCCTAGTTGGTGCTGCTTCCATGGTGGCCAGAGGTGTCTGCTGGGGCCTGGCAGCTGCTGCTCTCAGGGTACCCAGAGGTCTCTGCTGGGGCCTGGCTGCTGGTTTCATGTGGCCCAGAGGTCTCTGACAGGGCTTCGCTCCTGATGGTTTCAGTGTTCCCAGAGGTCTCTGAGACGCCTTCACTGCTGCTGCTTTCATTCAGTCCAGAGGTCTCTGCTGGGGCTTGGCTGCTGCTGCGTTGAGAACACTCAACAAGGCTCTCTGTTGGGCCCAGGACGCTAATTCTGGGGTAATACTTGAAGGTCATTGAGGCACAGTCCCAGACCACCACACGCCGCAGCTCTTCCACATCCTCCTCCATGAGGGAGTTGTCATTTATGCTCCTATGACTGGGGAGCTGTTGGGCAGGTCCTTGCCATGCAGCTCTTCCCTTCCTGGAGCCTGGAGAAGCTGTGGCCTTCTGCCGTGGTGGCACAGCAGAGAGAGGCTTTTTCTGCTGGGCTGCCAGCTTTGAAGCACTGGCTGCCATTTCTGGAAGGACATCTCTCCCCCTGTCCTTGCCAGTCCAGGCCCTCTTCCTGATCTCTGGCCCTTGCAGTTTTCCCTCCAGACGTGCAGGCTGGGTGCCTGTGGGACCTGTTGGAGGGGGGAGATAACGTTAAGATGATCCTGGGGAACACCTTGCCACCCTGCTTCCTTCAGTGGCAGGGGCCTGATTGCCTGCCCTCTGCCGTTCTGCCTCTCCCTCTGCCCTCCTCCAGTACTTGACTTACTGTCAGCATGAGGGACATTCAGCTCCTGCTTCCTTGTGCTCTTCTTCTTTGCTTTGGCCTCCAGGGGCTCTTTGCCCCTACTTGCTTCTGGCCGGCACAGCTTGCACAGGAGCATCTGCCACAGGTAGTACAGGAACTTCTGCAGGCAGATGGCAAAGGAGAGAGGCAGGGATTAGGAAAGGCAGCCTGGCTCCCACCTTACACTAAGACACTCCTGGCCATGCCCCTGCCCCTGCCCCCCACCAGACTTCTCCTCCAACCCCACCCCCCATCTCCCCCTCCTGCTGTGCAGGGCACCCTGCTGGCTGCAGTGGTCACTTACACATAGCAATAGGAATGGACCCAGTGTCAAGGTCAGTGGAAGTTCCACCAGAATAAACATTATTAGTATGTAGAGTTTGAGAATTAGGAAGGGAGGCATGGTGAGGCTGGAGTCACACTCTCCCGAGTGCTCACAACGCTCCCTTGGCACCAGCACAGCTCCGCTCTGCGCTGCTCAGGAACAGGATCCCAACGCTGCTCGGATCTGGCAGGGGCTAAGGCTGCAGAGTGCCCAGAACGCACTGTCGCTGCCGACTGCCTGCTCCCTCTGAGCCTGCACCGCCTTTTACAGCCCCTCTGGCAGAGGTCCCCCACTGTGATGTCATCCTGGGGGTGCATCTTCTATTGTGATGTCATCTGGGAGGGCAGCTTGCAGTCTGATGTCATGGGGCAGGAAGTCTCCATGGTGATGCCTGGCACCACCCAGGCTTTCTCTGGCCTGTCCAGGCAGGTGGGAGGGGCCCAAGAGGCACTGCAGTGTCCCCCTGGAAAGCAGTGATGGCAGCTGATGGCACTGCCCCTCGCTCATGAGGTTGGTTTGGGTCCAGTTCTTGTTCATAAGGCTGGCTTGGGCCCACCATGGGGCTGGCTGGAGTCCACTTCTCCTTCATGGAAGTCTCTGTAGATGAGGAAAAGCACAGGCGCTTCCCCTTCCTACACTCACAAATGTAGTGGCCCTTGTCGAGGCTAAATCTCTCTGGGATGTATCAGAAAATCCCCCCCTCTGCCTCCTTTCTTTCATAATCCTGACAATCCTGACTACAAAGACTAAACAGCAGTCTGTACTATGGTTATTCTAAACTCCTGACTTATGCTAAGACTAGATCCTAAATCCTAAACCCTACAACCTAGGAACTCACAACAACTTCTTCTCTTTAGATAGAGTTCAACAAACCTATTCTGCTTACAATTCTCTAATCACAAACTTGTAACTATTCATCTACAGCTATCATCACTGCTATTTTACTGTTACCAACTCTTATAACGTCCTTACTTATCTTACTTCATCTTACTTCACAGTATCACAGTATCACAGTATCACTTAGGTTGGAAAGGACCTCGAGGATCATCGAGTCCAACCTATCAACACAGACCCCATGACTAGACCATGGGACCACGTGCCATGCCCAATCTCCTCTTGAACGCCTCCAGGGTCGATGACTCAACCACCTCCCTGGGCAACCTGTTCCAATGCCGAATGACTCGCTCGGTGAAGAACTTCCTCCTCACCTCGAGTCTGAACCTCCCCTGGCGCAGCTTGAGACTGTGTCCTCTTGTTCTGGTGCTGGTTGCCTGGGAGAAGAGGCCAACCCCTCCTGGCTACAACCACCTTTCAGGTAGTTGTAGAGGGCAATGAGGTCACCCCTGAGCCTCCTCTTCTCCAGGCTAAACAATCCCAGCTCCCTCAGCCTCTCCTCATAGGGCTTGTGTTCAAGGCCTCTCACCAGCCTTGTTGCCCTTCTCTGGACACGCTCAAGTGTTTCAATGTCCTTCTTAAACTGAGGAGCCCAGAATTGGACACAGTACTCAAGGTGCGGCCTAACCAGAGCAGAGTACAGGGGCACTATGACCTCCCTGCTCCTGCTGGCCACACTAGTCCTAATGCAGGCCAGAATGCTATTGGCCCTCCTGGCCACCTGGGCACACTGCTGGCTCATATTCAGGTGGCTGTCGATCAGCACACCCAGGTCCCTCTCTGTTTGGGAGCTCTCCAGCCACTCCGACCCCAGCGTACAGCTCTGCATGGGATTGCCGTAGCCAAAGTGCAGCACTCGGCACTTGGACTTGTTGAAAGCCATCCCATTGGACTCTGCCCATCTGTCCTGTCGGTCGAGGTCCCTCTGCAGAGCCTTTCTACCCTCTAACTGACTAACATCTGCCCCTAACTTTGTGTCATCTGCAAACTTGCTGATGACTGACTCTACCCCTTCATCCAGATCATCAACGAATATGTTGAAGAGGACAGGGCCCAGCACTGATCCCTGGGGGACACCACTGGTGACTGGCCTCCAGCTGGCTTCAATCCCTATCACTATTGTCTACTCTTATTGTCTATTCTTATCAATTGCATTCATCTCCTAATGCATCTCAGGGCCCAGCCTGGCACTGGCAGCAGGGCACACTGCTACTCCTCATCTTCCACTGACACACATGAGAAGCGGAGGAAACATCTGCCCAGCCTGGCCAGGCCCCTGCGCATCCTGCTGGCCATGCGTGCCCTGAATCTCTTCCGAGGCCGGGCCTGGTTGGTGCTGCTTCCATGGTGGCCAGAGGTGTCTGCTGGGGCCTGGTTGGTGCTGCTTCCATGGTGGCCAGAGGTGTCTGCTGGGGCCTGGTTGGTGCTGCTTCCATGGTGGCCAGAGGTGTCTGCTGGGGCCTGCTTGGTGCTGCTTCCATGGTGGCCTGAGGTGTCTGCTGGGGCCTGGCAGCTGCTGCTCTCAGGGTGCCCAGAGGTCTCTGCTGGGGCCTGGCTGCTGGTTTCATGTGGCCCCGAGGTCTCTGACAGGGCTTCGCTCTGAAAGGTTTTATAGTCCCCAGAGGTGTCCGAGAGGGCTTCACAGCTGGTGGTTTCAGTGTCCCCAGAGGTCTCTGAGAGGCCTTCACTGCTGCTGCTTTCATTCAGTCCAGAGGTCTCTGCTGGGGCTTGGTTGCTGCTGCGTTGAGAACACTCAACAAGGCTCTCTGTCGGGCCCAGGACGCTAATTCTGGGGTAATACTTGAAGGTCATTGAGGCACAGTCCCAGACCACCACACGCCGCAGCTCTTCCACATCCTCCTCCATGAGGGAGTTGTCATTTATGCTCATATGACTGGGGAGCTGTTGGGGCACTCTGCCACCCAGCTCTCCTTTACTTCTGAACTGGTCCTGCAGAGATCCACCTGGGTGCTTTTTGTGTCCACAGGCAGGGGACATGAATCTGTCCACCTGAAAGGCCAGGCTGAGAGAAAGGTTTGCTCTCCCTCTGTACAGGCGGCCAGAATGTAGATGAGGATGGAAACTGAATCATGGAGTTGTCAGGGCTGGAAGGGACCTCGAGGCGCAGCCAGTTTCACCCCCCTGCCATGGCCAGGGACACCTCACACCACAGCAGGTTGCTCACAGCCACCTCCAGCCTGGCCTACAACACCTCCAGGCAGGAGGCTTCCACCACCTCCCTGGGCAACCTGTGCCAGGCTCTCACCACCCTCATGGGGAACAACTTCTTCCTCACAGCCAATCTGAATCTTCCCTCCTCTAGCTTGGATCCATTCTCCACCCCCAACCCAGAAGACTGGAAGCTGGCCAACGTGGTACCCATCCACAAGCAGGGCCGGTTGGATGAGCCAGGGAATTATAGGCCTGTCAGCCTGTCCTCAGTGCCAGGCAAGATCATGGAACAGGTCATCCTGAGTGCAATCACACAGCGCTTACAGGATGGCCAAGGGATCAGGCCTAGCCAGCATGACCAACCTAATCTCCTTCTATCATCAGGTGTCCCACCTGGTGGATGTGGGGCAGGCTGTGGATGTAGTCTACCTGGACTGCAGCAAGGCCTTTGACACCGTCCCCCATAGCAAACTCCTGGCCAAGCTGTCAGCCCCTGGCTTGGACGGGAGCACACTGCATTGGGTTAGGAACTGGCTGGAGGCTGAGCCCAGAGAGTGGTGGTGAATGGTGCCACAGCCAGCTGGCAGCCAGTCAGTAGTGGGGTCCCAGAGAGGGGTGGGCTCTGACATCCTACTTGGAGTCTGTTACAGACCACCCAACCAGGATGAGGAGGCTGATGAATGGTTCTACAAACAACTGGCGGCTGTCTCAAGATCATCAGATCTTGTCCTTGTCGGTGACTTCAACCTGCCAGCTATCTGCTGGCAACTTAATTCAGCAGAGAGGAGGCAGTCCAGAAGATTCCTGGAGCGAATGGAGGACTGCTTCCTGACGCAGCTGTTAAGCGAGCCTCCCAGGGGACAGGCTCTGCCTGACCTGCTGTTCTCCAAGAGAGAAGGGCTGGCGGGAGATGTGCTCGTGGGAGGCTGCCTAGGGTGCAGTGACCACGAGATAGTGAAGTTTTCAAGATGCAGGGAGAGAGGGAGGAGCACCAACAGAACCTTCACCTTGGACTTCCTGCCCTGTGCCCAGCGCTGTTTTGCCTTTCTTTCATGAGAAACTGGTTGTATTTAAAATTCGGCAGTCAGCTCATTTCGCACATGGGTGATGGCAGCTGATGGTGCCCACCTTCTGCAGGCCTGGGGACTCTGGAGGTGCCTCAGAGGGGAGGTAGCTCTGGATGGAGATAGCCCAGGGGCTGGGGTAGGACTGCAGGCACCACCATTCCCCTTATGGAATGTATTTCACGTGCACTAGAACATGGATATAAGTTAGTGATTTGTCGGTTAGCAAGAATGTGCTCATTAATAAACATAATCTTTTCATAATTCATATTTCATATTCATAAACTTAATAACCTCTTCATCACACAAGGTTTACCTTCAAAGCTTCCTTTGACAAAAGAGCCCAGCAGCTAGCTGTGCAGGATGATCTCCCCAGCAGTGGTACCCAAATATCCTCTTTGTATTTGCTCCACTCCCTGTCAGGTGAACCACTTGGAGTCATGGAGTCATAGACTTGTTTCCGTTGGAAAAGGCCTCTAAGCTCACCCAGTCCAACCAGCAACCCAACCCCACCATGGCCAGCAAACCATGGCCCCAAGTGCCATGTCCAGAGGTGTCCTCAAGACCTCCAGGGATGGGGACTCCACCACCTCCCCGGGCAGCTGGGGAAATGGGCTTTGTGCAGATGTGTGAACAAGCTCAGCTGGGGATGTCGTGGCGCCTCTCACTCATCTGCTCTGTGCCCAGGGCTGCTTTGCTTTGGTTTTATAATAAACTGGCTGCATTTAAAACTCAGCACTGAGCTCGTTTCTCACTATTATCTCCAACCTAAGCCTCCCCTGGCACAATTTCAGGCCATTGCCTCTCCTTTCACCTGAGACTAGGGAGAGCAGACCAGCCTCCAGCTCACTACAGCCTCCTCTCAGGGAGCTGTAGAGAGCAATGAGGTCTCCCTCAGCCTCCTCTTCTCCACACTGAACACCCCCAGCTCCCTCAGCTGCACCTCCCCAGCCATGTTCTCCAAACCCCTCCATGGGCAGCCTGTGCCAATCCCTGACCACACTGGCAGCAGAGACATTTTTCCTCCTCTCCAAGCTAAGCCTCCCCGGCACAATTTCAGGTCAGATGTGAGGGGCCCAGGAGGCACTGCAGTGTCCCTCTGTAATGGGTTGGGGCAAGCCCCCCCTCCCCACCACGCGCAGAAATAATGACTCAAACAAACGGATTGCAAAGGTGATGGAAAGTTTAAATAGAACAGTGAGTGCGTGCAGAAAAAAAAAACTAAAAATACAGTGACGAGAGAGAGAGGCCCAAAAACAGACCCAGAGAAAATCCCATCCCCACCTGGGGGTGCACCCAAACCCCCAGGGCTCCTCCTTCCCCCCCCCCACTGCTAGGCTAGTCTCAGCTGGCCAGATCTGAGACTGCCCATCCCCCCGTGGCCTTGGGCCTAACCAGGCCCATGGCCGGGAGATCTCCACCCCAGTTACCCGGTGGCGAGGAGGAAGGAAAGAGGAAGTGCCAGACCCCACCGCGAAACTTATAGTGGTGCAAGGGATCATGGTAGGAAATAACCTAATTTCCTGTGTCCACCCACTGGGCTGGACTTCTGGACACAGGAAGCATCCCTGTAGCAGATGGCACCCAGCCCAAACTACGACAGGAGCCACCCCTTTATTTCAAACCATGATGCCTGCACCCAAACACATCATCAAATCAGAAAACTGATGACATGTCCGGCGAAGTCCGTGTCTTCATCTGGGCGTCCACTCAAACAGTCTCTCAGTCAGGCTCTAGTGTCTGTTCATTCCAGTTCTTCTTCCTTCATCCAGTGGAACCTCCCGGCGATGCAGAACTCATTCTCCTGCGGTGCAAGTTCTCCATGGATCCGTTGGGCATCCTGGTCACCTGGAACAGCCTCACGACTTCTCAGCCAAGCCTCTACTTTTCACATGTAATCACTCGGCGGCATATTCTCCACCCCTGGGGCAGGCCAGTCGAAACCATCCAACCCACGACTGCCTTTTTCAATCCATCCAGGGTGCCGCAACCAACCGCTTCCAACTGCGGTCCAAAACCACACGGATGCTTGTCCGAGGTACTCCGCCCCCCCACTAGGCGTACCCATACCAAGGCAAGACAGCATCCGGCTGCACACCCCCCCCTTGGAAAGGGAGGGGCTGCACCACAGCTCACTGAGAAGAAGGGAGGTGGAGCCAGGTGCTCGGCGCCAGTTTCGGAACTCGTCCGAAAAAGTCGGGGAAGAGACTAGGGCCGGGCCCGCCGCAGCCCGAGCGTACGGCCGGGTCCGCCGGCGCCGCTCGCCCGCAGCAGGGCTTCGCCCACCTCTGCCGCCGCGGCACAGAATCAAAATCACCTCCACCCCTCGGACACTCAAACGGCTTCTCCAGCGAAAGCCATGCACGCGTTCTCAGAGCCCTTGAAAACGGCTTTCCAGCTGGAGTCCCCGTCGGCCCCCCGGGGCTTCGGGAGCTGGCTCGCCCGCTCGCAGCGGCTGGCTCTATCCCCGCAGCGAGAACGGACCTGACTCTGATCTGCTCGCCGCTGCCCCTCCCCCACTTCACTGCCCGCCGCGGAGGAGGGGCAGGTTCCGCGTTCTCAAGCGGTACCCCCGATGCCGATGGTCGAGAGCCACCCCTGCCTGAAATAGCAGAGGGTCCGCGCCACCGGCAGCGCACCAGTCATCCCCCCACAATCCACAAGAACTTACACGGTCGCCCCGGCAACATCACTTGAGCCCCCAACTGCCAAACCCAAACCGACGCCCAGAACTGAATTTAAACTCTCCATCCTTTGCAATCGATCTGCAGAGTGGGCACAACAACCAGCCCCACGTTGGACGCCAAAATGTAATGGGTTGGGGCAAGGCCCCCCTCCCCACCACGCGCAGAAATAATGACTCAAACAAACGGATTGCAAAGGTGATGGAAAGTTTAAATAGAACAGTGAGTGCGTGCAGAAAAAAAAAACTAAAAATACAGTGACGAGAGAGAGAGACCCAAAAACAGACCCAGAGAAAATCCCATCCCCACCTGGGGGTGCACCCAAACCCCCAGGGCTCCTCCTTCCCCCCCCCACTGCTAGGCTAGTCTCAGCTGGCCAGATCTGAGACTGCCCATCCCCCCGTGGCCTTGGGCCTAACCAGGCCCATGGCCGGGAGATCTCCACCCCAGTTACCCGGTGGCGAGGAGGAAGGAAAGAGGAAGTGCCAGACCCCGCCGCAAAACTTATAGTGGTGCAAGGGATCATGGTAGGAAATAACCTAATTTCCTGTGTCCACCCACCGGGCTGGACTTCTGGACACAGGAAGCATCCCTGTAGCAGATGGCACCCAGCCCAAACTACGACACCCTCTGGAAATCAGTGTGAGAAACTGTAATATTTGGCTTTGGCAGGGGCAATTGCTGGGGACCCTGGGGGTCGATGGTGGGGCTGATTGGTTGGCTGTAGTCTGTGTTGTGTGGGGTTCGATCCTTGCGTATTGGGAGAGAAAGGTGAGGTGCCAAGATGTCTGAAGACTGGCCAGGTCAAAAGTGCAGGTCTTGTCCCAGCCCTGATGGAGAGGGGTGGGAGCGTGCTGGGGATGTGTATGAATGTGTCTGTTTGACGTCTATGTAAGTTCAACTCATGTTGTTATGATGCCTCTAGCAAACCTGCCCTGTGCCCAGCGCTGTTTTGCCTTTCTTTCATGAGAAACTGGTTGTATTCAACATTCGGCAGTCAGCTCGTTTCGCACATGGGTGATGGCAGCTGATGGTGCCCACCTTCTGCAGGCCTGGGGACTCTGGAGGTGCCTCAGAGGGAAGGAGGTGACCTCTTTGGATTTCGTGCCATGTTACACTGCACAAAAGACTCTCACCTGGGGACAGCCAGCAGATACAAACAGGGCCAGTCTGCTGCTGGTTCCAGCAAACTGGGTGACAGGTTGGACTTGGTGATCTCAGAGGTCTTTTCCAACCTTCTTGATTCTATGATTCTAGGATTTCTGCTCTTCTGCAGCAGTGAGAGGGCTGTGCTGCTCTCTGCATGGTGCCCTGAGGGGCTGCCACAGGGGTTCCTGCTCTTGGTGCGTGCAAACTCTGGGCTGCCTCTCTGGGGGTGGGGACAGGTGGCAAGGCTGGCACAGTGGGCACACCTCCAGAGTCCCAAGGCTTGCGGAAGGTGGGCACCATCAGCTGCCATCACTGCTTTCCAGGGGGACACTGCAGTGCCTCCTGGGCCCCTCCCACCTGCCTGGACAGGCCAGAGAAAGCCTGGGTGGTGCCAGGCATCACCATGGAGACTTCCTGCCCCATGACATCAGACTGCAAGCTGCCCTCCCAGATGACATCACAATAGAAGATGCACCCCCAGGATGACATCACAGTGGGGGACCTGTGCCAGAGGGGCTGTAAAAGGGGGTGCAGGCTGAGAGGGAGCAGGCAGTCGGCAGCGACAGTGCGTTCTGGGCACTCTGCAGCCTTAGCCCCTGCCAGATCCGAGCAGCGTTGGGATCCTGTTCCTGGGCAGCGCAGAGCGGAGCTGTGCTGGTGCCAAGGGAGCGTTGTGAGCACTCGGGAGAGTGTGACTCCAGCCTCACCATGCCTCCCTTCCTAATTCTCAAACTCTACATACTAATAATGTTTATTCTGGTGGAACTTCCACTGACCTTGACACTGGGTCCATTCCTATTGCTATGTGTAAGTGACCACTGCAGCCAGCAGGGTGCCCTGCACAGCAGGAGGGGGAGATGGGGGGTGGGGTGGAGGAGAAGTCAGGTGGGGGGCAGGGGCAGGGGCATGGAGAGCAGTGTCTTAGTGTAAGGTGGGAGCCAGGCTGCCTTTCCTAATCCCTGCCTCTCTCCTTTGCCATCTGCCTGCAGAAGTTCCTGTACTACCTGTGGCAGATGCTCCTGTGCAAGCTGTGCCGGCCAGAAGCAACTAGGGCCAAAGAGCCCCTGGAGGCCAAAGCAAAGAAGAAGAGCACAAGGAAGCAGGAGCTGAATGTCCCTCATGCTGACAGTAAGTCAAGTACTGGAGGAGGGCAGAGGGAGAGGCAGAACGGCAGAGGGCAGGCAATCAGGCCCCTGCCACTGAGGGAAGCAGGGTGGCAAGGTGTTCCCCAGGATCATCTTAACGTTATCTCCCCCCTCCAACAGGTCCCACAGGCACCCAGCCTGCACGTGTGGAGGGAAAACTGCAAGGGCCAGAGATCAGGAAGAGGGCCTGGACTGGCAAGGACAGGGGGAGAGATGTCCTTCCAGAAATGGCAGCCAGTGCTTCAAAGCTGGCAGCCCAGCAGAAAAAGCCTCTCTCTGCTGTGCCACCACGGCAGAAGGCCACAGCTTCTCCAGGCTCCAGGAAGGGAAGAGCTGCATGGCAAGGACCTGCCCAACAGCTCCCCAGTCATAGGAGCATAAATGACAACTCCCTCATGGAGGAGGATGTGGAAGAGCTGCGGCGTGTGGTGGTCTGGGACTGTGCCTCAATGACCTTCAAGTATTACCCCAGAATTAGCGTCCTGGGCCCGACAGAGAGCCTTGTTGACTATTCTCAACGCAGCAGCAGCCAAGCCCCAGCAGAGACCTCTGGACTGAATGAAAGCAGCAGCAGTGAAGCCCTCTCAGAGACCTCTGGGGACTATGAAACCTTCAGGAGCGAAGACCTGTCAGAGACCTCTGGGCCACATGAAACCAGCAGCCAGGCCCCAGCAGAGACCTCTGGGCACCCTGAGAGCAGCAGCTGCCAGGCCCCAGCAGACACCTCTGGCCACCATGGAAGCAGCACCAACCAGGCCCCAGCAGACACCTCTGGCCACCATGGAAGCAGCACCAACCAGGCCCCAGCAGACACCTCAGGCCACCATGCAAGCAGCACCAACCAGGCCCCAGCAGACACCTCTGGCCACCATGCAAGCAGCACCAACTAGGCCCCAGCAGACACCTCTGGCCACCATGCAAGCAGCACCAACCAGGCCCCAGCAGACACCTCTGGCCACCATGCAAGCAGCACCAACCAGGCCCCAGCAGACACCTCTGGCCACCATGCAAGCAGCACCAACCAGGCCCCAGCAGACACCTCTGGCCACCATGCAAGCAGCACCAACCAGGCCCGGCCTCGGCAGCGATTCAGGGCACGCATGGCCAGCAGGATGCGCAGGGGCCTGGCCAGGCAGGGCAGATGTTTCCTCCGCTTCTCATGTGTGTCAGTGGAAGATGAGGAGTAGCAGTGTGCCCTGCTGCCAGTGCCAGTGCTAATCTAAGATGTTGTAATTAATGGTTACAACACTGAATTAAATCTACAGTGCCTGGTGCTGAGCTGTTGTCTTGTGCTGCATTTCCTTGCAGCATCTTTTGCCACTCTCTTGGTCTCCTGCCTCTGTCTCTGTCTTCCAAAACCTCTTCTGCTCTGGTCCCCCTCTCCAAGTGCTCTTGGAGGCTTGCAGGATGCGATTGAGCAGTATTGAGTCTTCAAAGCAGTGTGCAGGGACTTCCACTTCCCTTTGGTTGCTGCTAATTCACTTAGGGAAAGTGCATCTTGTGCCCTGATCAATTCTGGGCACGTGTGAGAATGCAAATGTAAGAGTGCTCTGGGACTGAGTCATCTGCTGCCCTGCAAGCACACTGACATGCTGCTTGGCATGGCCAGCACAGGCTTCCTTTCTGGGAAGGCTGCTCCACTGCAGATCCACCTGAGCCCTCCTGCACAGAAGTCATCACTTCTGTTGTTCACTTTTCAGGACTGCACAGCCATGCCATCTTCTAGCAGTGACCTGAGCACCGTTTCTCTTGGCCCAGCAGTACCAGGGGTGTGCCTGGTGGTTGTCTGTCTGTCTCTGATCTCTATTAACAGAATAGAACCACAGCATGACAGAACGTTAGGGGTTGGAAGGGACCCCCAGAGATCACCCAGGCCAAGCCCCTGCCAGAGCAGGGTCACCCAGGGCAGCTCAGCGTGCTGCAGTTTGAGCTGGGTGCCCCCCTGCAATGTTTACTTCCTTTGTCCAGCAGTCCAGCCCAGAGGGGTGGCCACAGGCAATGATGTAGTATTTGCTACCACAATGCCTTGCACCACCACAAGATGCAGTGCGGGGTCTAGCACCTCCTCTTCTCTTCCTCCTTCGTCAGCCGCTACCTGGGGGAGATGTCTCCTGGCTTGGGGCCTGGCTAGGCCCAAGGCCATGGGGGGATGGGCAGTCTCAGATCTGGCCAGCTGAGACTAGCCTAGCAGTGGGAGGGGGAAGAAGGAGCTCTGGGGTCTTGGGTGTCCCCTCAGGTGGGGATGGGGTCTCTCTGGGTCTGTTCTGGGCTCTTTCTTTGTCACTGTGCTTTTGGCTTTCTGTAAATGTTCACTGCTTCCTATTTCAACTTGCCATCACTTCTGCAATCCGTTTGTCTGAGTGTTGATTGTTGCCAGGGGTGGGGAAGGGGGCTGCCTCAACCCAGCACACTCACACAGAACACAGCCAGCTGGAGCTTGAAGATCTCCAGAGCAGGAGACTCCACAACCTCCCTGGGCAGCCTGCTCCAGGGCTCAGCAGCCTCCCACCAAAGAAGTTTCTGCTCACGTTGAGGTGGAACCTCCTGGGTTCTGGTTTGTGTCCACTGCCCCTCTTCTTATCCCTGGGCACCACTGAACAGAGCCTGCTGCCTTCTTCATGACAGCCTCCCATCTGTAGCATAGATTCATTCATAGAATGGATGGGGTTGGAAGGGACCTTGGAGATCACAGAATCACAGAAAACATCCAGTTGGAAGAGGCCTCCAAGCTGACCCAGTCCAGCCCTTAACCCAGCACTGCAGGCTCAGCACCAGACCATGTCCCTAAGCACCAGGGCCACAGCTGCTGGAACACCCCCAGGGGTGGTGACTCCAGCACTGCCCTGGGCAGCCTCTTCCAATGGCTGAGATCCCTTCCAGTGCTGAAATATTTCCTGCTCCCAGCCTGAGCCTGCTTCACTTAAACCTCCCACCACCCCAGGCTGCTCAAGGCCTCATCCAGCCTGGCCTTCAGCACCTCCAGGCAGCAGCCACCCACAGCCTCCCTGGGCAACCTGTGCCAGTGTCTCACCACCTTTACCTTTCTGTATCCTGGGACCACCTCAGCTTGGGAGGAGGGCAGGGAGGGCAAAGAGCTGAAAGCAAAGGCTCAGGTTGGAAGTTGGCAGCTGCTCTGCAGAAAACGTTAAGGCACTTTTCTACCCAAAGCCTCACCTTGCTATCTTGCTATGCCAAGACCTAAGGGCACATCCATACACTGGCATCAGAGGCTGTCCTTAGCTCCTTACCCAGTTAGACAGCTGGAGACAGTGACCCAAGCCTGCAGGCACTGCTGTAACTCCTGCAGCAGCAGGAGGAGCTGCTTGGCTTCACAGACAGGCAGCCTGAGAGGCCACTGGAGAAGCATCGAACCAGAGACTTGGCAGGGCTGGAAGGGACCTCAAGGCTCAGCCAGTCCCAAGCCCCTGCCATGGCCAGGGACACCTCACACCACAGCAGGTTGCTCACAGCCACCTCCAGCCTGGCTGCAAACACCTCCAGGCAGGAGGCTTCCACCACCTCCCTGGGCAACCTGTGCCAGGCTCTCACCACCCTCATGGGCAACAACTTCTTCCTCACAGCCAAGCTCAATCTCCCCACCTCTAGCTTTGCTCCACCCCCCCAGTCCTATCCCTCCCTGACACCCTCAAAAGTCCCTCACCAGCTTTCTTGAAGCTCCCTGCAGATCCTGCAAGGCCACCAGAAGGTCTCCTGGGAGCCTTCTCCTCTCCAGCCTGCACAACCCCAACTCTCTCAGGCTGTCTCCAGAGCAGAGCAGCTCCAGCCCTCTGCTCCTCCTCCTGGTCCTTCTCTGAACACCTTCCAGCCCCTCCAGAGCCTTCCTGGCACAGAGGCTCCAGAGCTGGCCCCAGAGCTCCAGCTGTGGGCTCAGCAGAGTGGAGCAGAGGGGGAGAATCCCCTCCCTGGCCCTGCTGGCCACACTTCTCTTGCTGCAGCCCAGGCTCTGCTTGGCTCTCTGGGCTGCAAGTGCTCCCTGCTGGCTCCTGCTGAGCTTCTCCTCCCCCAGCACCCCCAAGGCCTTTTCTCCAGGGCTGCTCTCCAGCCAGTCCCTGCCCAGCCTGTGTCAGTGCCTGGGATTGCCCTGCCCCAGCTGCAGGACCTTGCCCTTTCTCCACCTCTGCTTTCTTCATCCAATTCTTCGTTACCCCTGCAGAACATTTCAGCACAGGGCAGGGCACAGCTGCCTTAGTCTCAGCAAGGTGTCCAGAGGAAGGGTTACCCTAACCCAGAGCGTGTGGTGTCACAGAGCACTTCCCTTCTCTCTCTCCTAGCATGCTGTGGGCTTGAGAAGCACCTCGCAGCATGCTGGGCATCTGCTCTTTCAGGTTAGAATGGCTGGGCAGGGGTGAACCTCATGGAGTTCAACAAGGGCAGGTGTAGAGTCCTGCACCTGGGGAGGACCAACAGCAGGCAGCAGTGCAAGTGAGGGGGGACCTGCTGGAGAGCAGCTCCGTGGAGAAGGCCCTTGGAGTCCTGGTGGGCAAGAAGTTCTCCACAGCACAGCAACCTGCCCTGCTGGCCAAGAAGGCTGAAGCTGTACTCGGCTGTGTTAAGAAGAGTGAAGCCATCAGGTGAAGGGAGATTCTCCTCCCCTCCTACTCAGCCCTACTTAGACCACATCCAAAATATTGGGTCCAGTTCTGGGCTCCCCGGGTCAAGAGGGACAGGGAGCTGCTGGAGAAAGTCCAACAGAGGCTATGAGGATGATGAAGGGACTGGAACATCTCCCTAATGAGGGAAGGCTGAGAGAACTGAATCTGTTCAGTGTGGAGAGGAGAAGGCTGAGAGGGATCTGCTCAATGTCTACAGAGAGCTGCAGGGTGGCTGCCGGGAGGATGCAGCCAGGCTCTGCTCAGGGACACCCAGTGCCAGCACAAGGGGCAGTGGATGGCAACTCAATCGCAGACATTCACCTCAACAGGAGGAGAAACTCCTTTGGTGGGAGGCTGCTGGAGGCCTGGAGCAGGCTGCCCAGAGAGGCTGTGGAGCCTCCTTCTCTGGAGACTTTCCAAGCCCACCTGGATGTGTTCCTGTGTGAGCTGCCCTGGGTGACCCTGCTCTGGCAAGGGCTTGGCCAAGGTGATCTCTGGAGGTCCCTTCCAACCCCTAACGTTCTGTCATGCTGTGGTTCTGTCTATTTTGTTAATAGAGATCAGAGACAGACAGACAACCACCAGGCACATCCCTGGTACTGCTGGGCCAAGAGAAACGGTGCTCAGGTCACTGCTAGAAGATGGCATGGCTGTGCAGTCCTGAAAAGTGAACAACAGAAGTGATGACTTCTGTGCAGGAGGGCTCAGGTGAATCTGCAGTGGAGCAGCCTTCCCAGAGAGGAAGCCATGCCAAGCAGCATGTCAGTGTGCTTGCAGGGCAGCAGATGACTCAGTCCCAGAGCACTCTTACATTTGCATTCTCACACGTGCCCAGAATTGATCAGGGCACAAGATGCACTTTCCCTAAGTGAATTAGCAGCAACCAAAGGGAAGTGGAAGTCCCTGCACACTGCTTTGAAGACTCAGTACTGCTCAATGGCATCCTGCAAGCCTTCAAGAGCACTTAGAGAGGAGGACCAGAGCAGAAGAGGTTTTGGAAGACAGAGACAGAGGCAGGAGACTGAGAGAGTGGCAAAAGATGCTGTAAGGAAACGCAGCACAAGAGAACAGCTCAGCACCAGGCACAGTAGATTTAATTCAGTGTTGTAAACATTAATTACAACATCTTAGATTAGCACTGGCACTGGCAGCAGGGCACACTGCTACTCCTCATCTTCCACTGACACACATGAGAAGCGGAGGAAACATCTGCCCAGCCTGGCCAGGCCCCTGCGCATCCTGCTGGCCATGCGTGCCCTGAATCGCTGCCGAGGCCGGGCCTGGTTGGTGCTGCTTCCATGGTGGCCAGAGGTGTCTGCTGGGGCCTAGTTGGTGCTGCTTCCATGGTGGCCAGTGGTGTCTGCTGGGGCCTGGCAGCTGCTGCTCTCAGGGTGCCCAGAGGTCTCTGCTGGGGCTTGGCTGCTGCTGCGTTGAGAACACTCAACAAGGCTCTCTGTCGGGCCCAGGACGCTAATTCTGGGGTAATACTTGAAGGTCATTGAGGCACAGTCCCAGACCACCACACGCCGCAGCTCTTCCACATCCTCCTCCATGAGGGAGTTGTCATTTATGCTCCTATGACTGGGGAGCTGTTGGGCAGGTCCTTGCCATGCAGCTCTTCCCTTCCTGGAGCCTGGAGAAGCTGTGGCCTTCTGCCGTGGTGGCACAGCAGAGAGAGGCTTTTTCTGCTGGGCTGCCAGCTTTGAAGCACTGGCTGCCATTTCTGGAAGGACATCTCTCCCCCTGTCCTTGCCAGTCCAGGCCCTCTTCCTGATCTCTGGCCCTTGCAGTTTTCCCTCCAGACGTGCAGGCTGGGTGCCTGTGGGACCTGTTGGAGGGGGGAGATAACGTTAAGATGATCCTGGGGAACACCTTGCCACCCTGCTTCCTTCAGTGGCAGGGGCCTGATGGCCTGCCCTCTGCCGTTCTGCCTCTCCCTCTGCCCTCCTCCAGTACTTGACTTACTGTCAGCATGAGGGACATTCAGCTCCTGCTTCCTTGTGCTCTTCTTCTTTGCTTTGGCCTCCAGGGGCTCTTTGCCCCTACTTGCTTCTGGCCGGCACAGCTTGCACAGGAGCATCTGCCACAGGTAGTACAGGAACTTCTGCAGGCAGATGGCAAAGCAGAGAGGCAGGGATTAGGAAAGGCAGCCTGGCTCCCACCTTACACTAAGACACTCCTGGCCATGCCCCTGCCCCTGCCCCCCACCAGACTTCTCCTCCAACCCCACCCCCCATCTCCCCCTCCTGCTGTGCAGGGCACCCTGCTGGCTGCAGTGGTCACTTACACATAGCAATAGGAATGGACCCAGTGTCAAGGTCAGTGGAAGTTCCACCAGAATAAACATTATTAGTATGTAGAGTTTGAGAATTAGGAAGGGAGGCATGGTGAGGCTGGAGTCACACTCTCCTGAGTGCTCACAACGCTCCCTTGGCACCAGCACAGCTCCGCTCTGCGCTGCCCAGGAACAGGATCCCAACGCTGCTCGGATCTGGCAGGGGCTAAGGCTGCAGACTGCCCAGAACGCACTGTCGCTGCCGACTGCCTGCTCCCTCTGAGCCTGCACCCCCTTTTACAGCCCCTCTGGCAGAGGTCCCCCACTGTGATGTCATCCTGGGGGTGCATCTTCTATTGTGATGTCATCTGGGAGGGCAGCTTGCAGTCTGATGTCATGGGGCAGGAAGTCTCCATGGTGATGCCTGGCACCACCCAGGCTTTCTCTGGCCTGTCCAGGCAGGTGGGAGGGGCCCAGGAGGCACTGCAGTGTCCCCCTGGAAAGCAGTGATGGCAGCTGATGGTGGCCTCTTTCCGCAGGCCTGGGGACTCGGGAGGTGTGCCCACTGTACCAGCCTTGCCACCTGTCCCCACCCCTAGGGAGGCAGCCCAGAGTTTGCACGCACCAAGAGTAGCAAGCCCTGTGGCAGCCCCTCAGGGCACCATGCAGAAAGCAGCACAGCCCTCTCACTGCTGCAGAAGAGCAGGAATCCTAGAATCATAGAATCAAGAAGGTTGGAAAAGACCTCTGAGATCACCAAGTCCAACCTGTCACCCAGTTTGCTGGAACCAGCAGCAGACTGGCCCTGTTTGTATCTGCTGGCTGTCCCCACGTGAGAGTCTTTTGTGCAGTGTAACATGGCACGAAATCCAAAGAGGTCACCTCCTTCCCTCTGAGGCACCTCCAGAGTCCCCAGGCCTGCAGAAGGTGGGCACCATCAGCTGCCATCACCCATGTGCGAAACGAGCTGACTGCTGAATGTTGAATACAACCAGTTGCTCATGAAATAAAGGCAAAACAGCGCTGGGCACAGGGCAGGTTTGCTAGAGGCATCATAACAACATGAGTTGAACTTACATAGACGTCAAACAGACACATTCATACACATCCCCAGCACGCTCCCACCCCTCTCCATCAGGGCTGGGACAAGACCTGCACTTTTGACCTGGCCAGTCTTCAGACATCTTGGCACCTCACCTTTCTCTCCCAATACGCAAGGATCGAACCCCACACAACACAGACTACAGCCAACCAATCAGCCCCACCATCGACCCCCAGGGTCCCCAGCAATTGCCCCTGCCAAAGCCAAATATTACAGTTTCTCACACTGATTTCCAGAGGGACACTGCAGTGCCTCCTGGGCCCCTCACATCTGACCTGAAATTGTGCCGGGGAGGCTTAGCTTGGAGAGGAGGAAAAATGTCTCTGCTGCCAGTGTGGTCAGGGATTGGCACAGGCTGCCCATGGAGGGGTTTGGAGAACATGGCTGGGGAGGTGCAGCTGAGGGAGCTGGGGGTGTTCAGTGTGGAGAAGAGGAGGCTGAGGGATACCTCATTGCTCTCTACAGCTCCCTGAGAGGAGGCTGCAGTGAGCTGGAGGCTGGTCTGCTCTCCCTAGTCTCAGGTGAAAGGAGAGGCAATGGCCTGAAATTGTGCCAGGGGAGGCTTAGGTTGGAGGTAATAGTGAGAAACGAGCTCAGTGCTGAGTTTTAAATGCAGCCAGTTTATTATAAAACCAAAGCAAAGCAGCCCTGGGCGCAGAGCAGATGAGTGAGAGGCGCCACGACATCCCCAGCTGAGCTTGTTCACACATCTGCACAAAGCCCATTTCCCCAGCTGCCCGGGGAGGTGGTGGAGTCCCCATCCCTGGAGGTCTTGAGGACACCTCTGGACATGGCACTTGGGGCCATGGTTTGCTGGCCATGGTGGGGTTGGGTTGCTGGTTGGACTGGGTGAGCTTAGAGGCCTTTTCCAACGGAAACAAGTCTATGACTCCATGACTCCAAGTGGTTCACCTGACAGGGAGTGGAGCAAATACAAAGAGGATATTTGGGTACCGCTGCTGGGGAGATCATCCTGCACAGCTAGCTGCTGGGCTCTTTTGTCAAAGGAAGCTTTGAAGGTAAACCTTGTGTGATGAAGAGGTTATTAAGTTTATGAATATGAAATATGAATTATGAAAAGATTATGTTTATTAATGAGCACATTCTTGCTAACCGACAAATCACTAACTTATATCCATGTTCTAGTGCACGTGAAATACATTCCATAAGGGGAATGGTGGTGCCTGCAGTCCTACCCCAGCCCCTGGGCTATCTCCATCCAGAGCTACCTCCCCTCTGAGGCACCTCCAGAGTCCCCAGGCCTGCAGAAGGTGGGCACCATCAGCTGCCATCACCCATGTGCGAAACGAGCTGACTGCCGAATTTTAAATACAACCAGTTTCTCATGAAATAAAGGCAAAACAGCGCTGGGCACAGGGCAGGAAGTCCAAGGTGAAGGTTCTGTTGGTGCTCCTCCCTCTCTCCCTGCATCTTGAAAACTTCACTATCTCGTGGTCACTGCACCCTAGGCAGCCTCCCACGAGCACATCTCCCGCCAGCCCTTCTCTCTTGGAGAACAGCAGGTCAGGCAGAGCCTGTCCCCTGGGAGGCTCGCTTAACAGCTGCGTCAGGAAGCAGTCCTCCATTCGCTCCAGGAATCTTCTGGACTGCCTCCTCTCTGCTGAATTAAGTTGCCAGCAGATAGCTGGCAGGTTGAAGTCACCGACAAGGACAAGATCTGATGATCTTGAGACAGCCGCCAGTTGTTTGTAGAACCATTCATCAGCCTCCTCATCCTGGTTGGGTGGTCTGTAACAGACTCCAAGTAGGATGTCAGAGCCCACCCCTCTCTGGGACCCCACTACTGACTGGCTGCCAGCTGGCTGTGGCACCATTCACCACCACTCTCTGGGCTCAGCCTCCAGCCAGTTCCTAACCCAATGCAGTGTGCTCCCGTCCAAGCCAGGGGCTGACAGCTTGGCCAGGAGTTTGCTATGGGGGACGGTGTCAAAGGCCTTGCTGCAGTCCAGGTAGACTACATCCACAGCCTGCCCCACATCCACCAGGTGGGACACCTGATGATAGAAGGAGATTAGGTTGGTCATGCTGGCTAGGCCTGATCCCTTGGCCATCCTGTAAGTGCTGTGTGATTGCACTCAGGATGACCTGTTCCATGATCTTGCCTGGCACTGAGGACAGGCTGACAGGCCTATAATTCCCTGGCTCATCCAACCGGCCCTGCTTGTGGATGGGCACCACGTTGGCCAGCTTCCAGTCTTCTGGGTTGGGGGTGGAGAATGGATCCAAGCTAGTGGAGGCAAGGTTCAGATTGGCTGTGAGGAAGAAGTTGTTGCCCATGAGGGTGGTGAGAGCCTGGCACAGGTTGCCCAGGGAGGTGGTGGAAGCCTCCTGCCTGGAGGTGTTTGCAGCCAGGCTGGAGGTGGCTGTGAGCAACCTGCTGTGGTGTGAGGTGTCCCTGCCCATGGCAGGGGACTGGAACTGGCTGATCCTTGAGGTCCTTTCACACTGCAAACAGCCTGAGAATTCCTCTCAGCTTTCAGTTTTGGTCATTCCCATCCAGGTTTCCATTTCCATAGCTAGAGAAATTCTGGCTTCACCCAGCTTAGGTCATGCTGGATGCACCCAGCTAAGGCATTCCAGTGGGCATCATTTTACTGCTGCTTGTGAAGTCTTGGAGGGCAGCCTCAGCATGTCCAACTCACTTGGACTGGAGCAAAAGTGTAACATAAATTGCTTTCTGCTGATTGACTCCAAAGTCATTAGCCAGCAAATACCTGGCCAGTAAAATGCTCTCCTCAAAGGCAGCTGGAGGTTGGCCTTGGTTCTGAACACCAGTCTCTACTTCCCTGAGTCCTGCCCTGAAATTGTGCCAGGGGAGGGTTAGGTTGCAGAGAAGTGCTGCAAGAGTGGTCAGGGACTGGCAGAGGCTGCCCAGGGAGGTGGTGGAGTCCCCATCCCTGGAGGTGTTGAAGGAAGGATTGGATGTGGCACTTGGGGCCATGGTTTGGGGGCCATGGTGGGGTTGAGTTGGGTGATTCATAGATTCACAGAATGGGTTGGGTTGGAAGGGACCTTCAAGACCATCCAGGTCCAACCCCCCTGCCATGGGCAGGGACCCCTCCCACCAGCACAGGCTGCTCAAGGCCTCATCCAGCCTGGCCTTCAACACCTCCAGGCAGGAGGCAGCCACAGCCTCCCCGGGCAGCCTGTGCCAGAGTCTCCCCAGCCTCACTGTAGAGAACTTCTTCTTTTCCAACTAAAACTATTCCATCCCTGCAGGATTTCTGAAGAGGCAGCTTCCCTTGTTTCCTGCTCTTTCAGTGGGATGTGGAAGAGTCCAGCAGCCTCTGCCTACAGCCATGTCAAGAAGGAGTCAGAATGGACAGATCCCTCCAGCCTCAGGAGAAGCTATTGGTCATTTCTGGCCCTTCTGCTATGAGTGAGTTTGCACACTCCATGATGTCCCACCCAGAAGGGGGCTACAAGAAACTGGGGAGGGACTTTTGAGGGTGTCAGGAAGTGATAGGACTGGGGGGGGATGGAGCAAAACTAGAAGTGGGGAGATTGAGACTGGATGTTAGGAAGCTGTTCCCCTTGAGGGTGGTGAGAGCCTGGCACAGGTTGCCCAGGGAGGTGGTGGAAGCCTCATCTCTGGAGGTGGTGTAGGCCAGGCTGGAGGTGGCTGTGAGCAACCTGCTGTGGTGTGAGGTGTCCCTGGCCATGGCAGGGGGGTGGAACTGGCTGAGCCTCGAGGTCCCTTCCAGCCCTGACAATTCCATGATTCTGTTTCCATCCTCATCTGCATTCTGGCTGCCTGTACACAGGGAGAGCAAACCTTTCTCTCAGCCTGGCCTTTCAGGTGGACAGATTCATGTCCCCTGCCTGTGGACACAAAAAGCACCCAGGTGGATCTCTGCAGGACCAGTTCAGAAGTAAAGGAGAGCTGGGTGGCAGTGTGCATCCTCCTTTGGAATCACTCCAGACCATGGAAGGTTGTCAGCTGTGCTCTTTTTAATGCCATTTGGAAATCACTAGAATCCACTGGGGAAGCTCATTGCTCAGCTTGAGCCTGGGGAGGGAAGGGCTTGGGGACAGTGTGACATAAGGCACTGAAAAGAAGAGATGGAGACTTAGACTGCATTCCTGTGGTGGGTTGATGCTGGCTAGAGGCCAGGTGTCCACCAAGGCTGCCCACTCAGCTCCTCAGGTGGGGAGGGAAGAGAAAACAGAGTGAAGGTCTTGGTGGTCCAGAAAAGGAGAGGGAGAGAGCACTCCCCAGTTGCTGTGATGGGCAAAAGAGGCTCAACTCAGGAAAATTGCTTTAATTGATCACCAAGCCAATCAGAGTGGGGTGGGGAGAAACAAAATGGGGCTTTAAACTCCTTTCTCTCATCCCTCCTATCTTGCCAGGCTTAGCTTTACAACCAGTTTTGCCTTCCTCCCCTCCCTGCAGCAGCACAGGGGGACAGGGAATGGGGGCTGTGGTCAGCTTTGCCACTCCTTCCTCCATGAGAGGAGGACTCCTCATGCTCATCCCAGGCTCCAGCATGGGGCCCTCCCACAGCAGACTGGAGCTTCTCCACCCTGAATCCTGCTCATGGGCTGCAGTTCCTCACAGCCTGCTCCAGCTTGAGTCCTTTCTCTTGGCTGTAGTCCTTACACACAGCCTGCTCCAGCTTGGGTTCCTTCTCTTGGCTGTAGTCCTTACAGCCTGCTCCAGAGTGGATCCTTTCTCTTGGCTGCAGTCCTTACACACAGCCTGCTCCAGCTTGGATCCTTTCTCTTGGCTGCAGTCCTTACACACAGCCTGCTCCAGCTTGGGTCCTTTCTCTTGGCTGCAGTCCTTACACACAGCCTGCTGCAGCTTGGATCCTTTCTCTTGGCTGCAGTCCTTACACACAGCCTGCTCCAGAGTGGATCCTTTCTCTTGGCTGTAGTCCTTACACACAGCCTGCTCCAGCTTGGATCCTTTCTCTTGGCTGCAGTCCTTACACACAGCCTGCTCCAGCTTGGGTCCTTTCTCTTGGCTGCAGTCCTTACACACAGCCTGCTGCAGCTTGGGTTCCTTCTCTTGGCTGCAGTCCTTGCACACAGCCTGCTCCAGAGTGGATCCTTTCTCTTGGCTGTAGTCCTTACACACAGCCTGCTGCAGCTTGGGTTCCTTCTCTTGGCTGTAGTCCTTACACACAGCCTGCTCCAGAGTGGATCCTTTCTCTTGGCTGTAGTCCTTACAGCCTGCTCCAGAGTGGATCCTTTCTCTTGGCTGCAGTCCTTACACACAGCCTGCTCCAGAGTGGATCCTTTCTCTTGGCTGCAGTCCTTACACACAGCCTGCTCCAGAGTGGATCCTTTCTCTTGGCTGCAGTCCTTACACACAGCCTGCTCCAGAGTGGATCCTTTCTCTTGGCTGCAGTCCTTGCACACAGCCTGCTCCAGAGTGGATCCTTTCTCTTGGCTGCAGTCCTGCCAGCACAGCTGCTCACCCTGGGCTCTCCTCTCTCCAGGTGGCTGCAGGTCCTGCCAGGAGTGTGCTGGAGGTTGGGCTTCCCACGGTGGCACAGCTCCTTTTGTGCATCAGCCTGCTTTGGCATGAGGTCCTCCATGAGCTCCATGTGGAGATCTGCTCCCCAGGCTGCAAGGGCACAGCCTGACTCACCGTGATCCTCACCGAGGTCCTCACCATGGTCCTCACCATGGCCTGCAGGGGAATCTCTGCTCTAGCACCTGGAGCCCCTCCTCCTCCTCTTGCAGTGCCCTTGGTGTCCCAGAGCAGTTTCTCTGCCCTGCCCTCTCTCCTCTCCATGGCTTGGAGGAACCTGTCTCAGACTTGCTCAGCAGCTCAGAGGTATGATGCCAGGTTAGATGCCAGGCTGCCATGCTATCTCCATGGGGAGTGGGCAAACTTAGTCTCTTTGCTGGGGGTCTGCTTTGGAATTCTACTCCGCCCTGCTGAGGCCACCTCTGGAATATTGTGTCCAGCTCTGGGCCTCTCAGGTCAGGAAGGACCTCAGGGAACTGCTTGAGAGAGTCCAGCACAGAGCCACAAAGAAGATGAATGACAGAATCACAGAATCACCAAGGCTGGAAAAGGCCTTTGAGATCATCAAGTCCAAGGTAACCCAGCTACCATCACCACTAAACCATGTCCTGAAGCATCACATCTACAGCTTCTTGAACACCCCAGGCATGGGGACTCCACCACCTCCCTGGGCAGCACATTCCCATGGCCAATCTCGCTTGCTGGGAAGAACCTCTTCCTCACATCCAGCCTAAACCTCCCCTGGCACAGCTTGAGACTGTGTCCCCTTGTTCTGGTGCTGGCTGCCTGGCAGAAGAGCCCAACCCCCACCTGGCTACAACCTCCCTTCAGGGAGTTGGAGAGAGCAAGGAGGTCTCCCCTGAGCCTCCTCTTCTCCAGGCTAAGCAACCCCAGCTCCCTCAGCCTCTCCTCACAGGGCTGTGCTCCAGACCCCTCCCCAGCTTTGGTGCCCTTCTCTGGACACCTTCCAGCATCTCAACATCTTTCCTGACCTGAGGGGCCCAGAACTGGACTTAGGACTCAAGGTGTGACCTAACCAGTGCTGAGTGCAATTCCTCCTCCCCACACCCCAGTTGCCTGGAGAGCAGCTTCCCGTGGTGCCCAGGAGCAGCAATGCTCTGTGCCTGGTCATTAATGAGAGGCAATGGCCTGAAACTGTGCCAGGGGAGGCTGAGGTTGGAGAGGAGGAAAAATGTCTCTGCTGCAAGAGTGGTCAGGAATTGGAACAGGCTGCCCAGGGAGACCTCAGAGCAGCCTTCCAGGACCTGAAGGGCTCCAGGAGAGCTGGGGAGGGACTTGTGACAAGGGCTGGGAGTGCCAGGATGAGGGACAAAGGCTTTGAGCTGGGAGAGGAGAGATTGAGAGTGGAGATGAGGAAGAAATTGTTGAGAGTGAGGGTGGGGAGACTCTGGCACAGGCTGCCCAGGGAGGCTGTGGCTGCCTCCTGCCTGGAGGTGTTGAAGGCCAGGCTGGATGAGGCCTTGAGCAGCCTGTGCTGGTGGGAGGGGTCCCTGCCCATGGCAGGGGGCTGGAGCTGGATGAGCTTTGAGGTCCTTTCCAAAAGGAAAAGAGCTCAGAGATCATCCAGTCCAACCTCTCACCCAGCTCCATCTGATCAACTAAACCATGGCACCAAGGGCCTCATCCAGGGATGGGGTTTCCACCACCTCCCCGGGCAGCCTGTCCCAGCCTTTGAGAGCCCTTTCAGTCAAGAATTTTGTGCCCAACCTCCCCTGGGGCAACTTGAGGCCATTTCCTCTCCTCCTATCACCTGGGACTGCAGAGGAGAGCCCAACCCCCCACCTGGTTCCAGCCTCCTGTCAGGGAGCTGTAGAGAGCAGTGTGGTCTCCCCTCAGCCTCTTCTTCTCCACACTACACAACCCCAAATCCCTCAGCTTCTCCTCACCAGCCCTTCCCCAGCTTTGTTGCCCTTCTCTGGACCTGCTCCAGCCCTTCAATGTCTTTCTTCGAGTCAGGGGCCCAAAACTGAACCCAGCACTCAAGGTGTGGCCTCACCAGCACCCTGCTAAAGGGGTACCCCAGGGCACAATCCCTTTCCTGGTCATGCTGAGCACACTACTGCTGCTCCAGGCCAGGATCTTGGTAGCTTTCTTGGCCACGTGGGCACCCCCTGGCTCATCTTCAGCTGCTGTCAGCCAGCACCCCCAGGCCCTTTACTGCTCATCACCCTTGCCCAGCTGGGGCTCCACTGATTCCTGCTGCTCACTGATGCAGAGAGTGACAGCTCCTCCCCTCCTGCCCTGCCTGTCCTTCCTAGAGAGCTGCTACCATTCCATCCCTACCTTCCACTCATGCCAGTCATGCCACCACCTATTGTGATGTCATCTGGGAGGGCAGCTTGCAGTCTGATGTCATGGGGCAGGAAGTCTCCATGGGGATGCCTGGCACCACCCAGGCCTTCTCTGGCCTCTCCAGGCAGGTGGGAGGGGCCCAGGAGGCACTGCAGTGTCCCCCGGGAAAGCAGTGATGGCAGCTGATGGTGCCCACCTTCCGCAGGCCTGGGGACTCTGGAGGTGTGCCCACTGTGCCAGCCTTGCCACCTGTCCCCACCCCCAGAGAGGCAGCCCAGAGTTTGCAGGCACCAAGAGCAGCAACCCCTGTGGCAGCCCCTCAGGGCACCATGCAGAGAGCAGCACAGCCCTCTCACTGCTGCAGAAGAGCAGGAAAAGGCCACCCCAGCTTATCCTGTGCTCCCTGAGGAGGGCACAAGAGTGGAATGCCAGGAACCTGCTCTGCACATCCTCAGAGCCCACAAGGGGCTTCTCCTGGACTCTCAGCAATAAAGTCGTGGGACTGGCTGAAATCTTTGCCCAGGAGCCGGAGGAAGGGAAAGTCCTGGCCCCAGATTTGCCTGTGCCAGCAGGAATTACTCCAGCAGCCCCTTGGGACACAGTAGAGAGCTGAGAACCTGCTCTTGACAGCCTCACAGCCAGGGCTGGGCTCTCACTGCACCCAGACAAGAAGGTCGTGCACTTGGCCGAGATCTTTGCTCAGGAGCAGGAGATCCATCGAGATGTGTCCCAAGTGTGGCAAGCTGGGATGAGCTGCCTCTGCACTCAGAGGAGTTCACTACGAAGGCCATCGTGGGCTGGGCAGTGCTGCTTGTTGTCCAGCAGCAGGAGGAACATCCAGAGCGGGCACAAAGTTCTCAGGTGCCAAGGGCAGCGATGACTCCAGCAGCCCCTCGGGACACAAGAGAGAGCAGAGGAGCTGCTCTTCACAAGCTCACAGCCAGGGAAGGGCCTTTCCTGGCCGTGGAGAAGATGATGGTGGGCTTGGCAGAGCTCATGAATGGGGCAGGAGCCTGGGCCAGAGCCCAGCACAGCCTCTCCTGCTCCTCTCCCAAGCTCCTGGCAGAGGCTGGCAGAGCCCAGCTAGCCGTGGCCGGGCAGCACCATCCCTCCCACTTCATGAGGGCAAGGAGGGCCCTGCACAGGGCTTGCCATGCTTTCAGCTGCTTGCAGCAGGGCACAGCCAGAGGAGCAGCAGGCACTGCTGGGGCCAGGAAGCTCCTTGCAGATGGCAGCAGCCGGCCCTGAGCCTGCAGCATCCAGAAGTGTGGCCAGCGGGTCGAGGGAGGTGATCCTCCCCTTCTACTCAGCTCTGGTGAGACCCCACCTGGAGTACTGTGTCCAGTTCTGGAGCCCCTATTGCAAGAGGGATGTGGAGGTGCTGGAAGGTGTCCAGAGAAGGGCAACAAAGCTGGGTAGGGGTCTGGAGCACAGCCCTGTGAGGAGAGGCTGAGGGAACTGGGGCTGCTTAGCCTGGAGAAGAGAAGGCTCAGGGGAGACCTTCTTGCTCTCTCCAACTCCCTGCAGGGAGGTTGTAGCCAGGTGGGGGTTGGGCTCTTCTGCCAGGCACCCAGCACCAGAACAAGAGGATACAGTCTCAGGCTGCACCAGGGGAGGTTTAGGCAGGATGTCAGGAAGAAGTTCTACACAGAGAGAGTGATTCCCCATTGGAATGGGCTGCCCAGGGAGGTGGTGGAGTCACCATCACTGCAGGTGTTCAGGAGGAGACTTGACTGGGTGCTTGGTGCCATGGGTTAGTTGTTTAGGTGGGTTGGATTGGTTGATAGGTTGGATGTGATGATCTTGAAGGTCTCTTCCAACCTGGTCTATTCTATTCTATTCTATTCTATTCTATTCTATTCTATTCTATTCTATTCTATTCTATTCTATTCTATTCTATTCTATTCTATTCTATTCTATTCTATCCAAGAAGGCTGCAGAGGGCCTGCTCCCAAAGGCCTGCGGGGACAGGAGCAGGGGCAATGGCTTCAAACTAGAGCAGAGCAGATTTAGTCTGTGGGACTATTGACCTGGAGCAAATCCTCTTCCAGGGATTACTTCCAAAGAGCAATCTGAAATTGTCCCAGGAAGTGGTTAAATTGCTAACAGCCATTTGGAGTGCAGAGGGACTTTCTCCACAGCAGGCAGCTGGGTTGATTTCCCTCTCGAGATGCAGAAGGAATATATTGCTGTGAGCAAAGAGAAGCCTCATTCTAGAGCAGATGGACTCTGCCATGGGGTGCTTTACTCAGCTGGAGTACTTGAGTTCCCCTTGGCACTCCCTGGTGTTTAGGCTGTCTTGCAGGAGGAGGAAGAGATGGATGGACACATTGTGGGCTAAGGCAGAAGAGAATTAGAAAGCAAAAGCTTGACAAGATCCTTTTCTTTTTCATGCTATCCACAACACTGAAGACATTATCCAGCTCTGGAGCCTAGAACAGAACACTGAGCACACACTGAAAGAGCAATGAAGAGTGAAGAGAGCTCCAGGAGCAGCCCTCCATCTGCTGGCAGTGAGGAGCACCACGGGAAGGCAAGGCAGCCACACAGAAACCAAAGGAGCCTCTCTTTGTCAGACACAAATCCTGGCCCAGCTGTTTAGAGAAGGAAGAAAGCAAAGAGATCCCTGAGGAGCTGCCAGCAGCATCTTGCTTGTGAGCAGCAGGCAAATCTCTGCTAGCTACAGCATCTCTCAAGCTCACTAAACACAGCTCTAGAGCCTGTGCTCTGAAAAGGTCCCCCTGGAAAATTGGCTAAGGCAGGCAGGAGCCAAACAAGCCAAGGTGAAGGCCTGAAGAAAGACAGAATCATAGAACTGATTGGAAGGGAGCTCTGGAGATCACCCAGGCCAAGCCCCTGCCAGAGCAGGGTCACCCAGGGCAGCTCAGCATGCTGCAGTTTGAGCTGGGTGCCCCCCTGCAATGTTTACTTCCTGTGTCCAGCAGTCCAGCCCAGAGGGGTGGCCACAGGCAATGATGTAGTATTTGCTACCACAATGCCTTGCACCACCACAAGATGCAGTGCGGGGTCTAGCACCTCCTCTTCTCTTCCTCCTTCGTCAGCCGCTACCTGGGGGAGATGTCTCCTGGCTTGGGGCCTGGCTAGGCCCAAGGCCATGGGGGGATGGGCAGTCTCAGATCTGGCCAGCTGAGACTAGCCTAGCAGTGGGAGGGGGAAGAAGGAGCCCTGGGGTCTTGGGTGTCCCCTCAGGTGGGGATGGGGTCTCTCTGGCTCTGTTCTGGGCTCTTTCTTTGTCACTGTGCTTTTGGCTTTCTGTAAATGTTCACTGCTTCCTATTTCAACTTGCCATCACTTCTGCAATCCGTTTGTCTGAGTGTTGATTGTTGCCAGGGGTGGGGAAGGGGGCTGCCTCAACCCAGCACACTCACACAGAACACAGCCAGGTGGAGCTTGAAGATCTGCAGAGCAGGAGACTCCACAACCTCCCTGGGCAGCCTGCTCCAGGGCTCAGCAGCCTCCCACCAAAGAAGTTTCTGCTCACGTTGAGGTGGAACCTCCTGGGTTCTGGTTTGTGTCCACTGCCCCTCTTCTTATCCCTGGGCACCGCTGAACAGAGCCTGCTGCCTTCTTCATGACAGCCTCCCATCTGTAGCATAGATTCATTCATAGAATGGATGGGGTTGGAAGGGACCTTGGAGATCACAGAATCACAGCAAACATCCAGTTGGAAGAGGCCTCCAAGCTGACCCAGTCCAGCCCTTAACCCAGCACTGCAGGCTCAGCACCAGACCATGTCCCTAAGCACCAGGGCCACAGCTGCTGGAACACCCCCAGGGGTGGTGACTCCAGCACTGCCCTGGGCAGCCTCTTCCAATGGCTGAGATCCCTTCCAGTGCTGAAATATTTCCTGCTCCCAGCCTGAGCCTGCTTCACTTAAACCTCCCACCACCCCAGGCTGCTCAAGGCCTCATCCAGCCTGGCCTTCAGCACCTCCAGGCAGCAGCCACCCACAGCCTCCCTGGGCAACCTGTGCCAGTGTCTCACCACCTTTACCTTTCTGTATCCTGGGACCACCTCAGCTTGGGAGGAGGGCAGGGAGGGCAAAGAGCTGAAAGCAAAGGCTCAGGTTGGAAGTTGGCAGCTGCTCTGCAGAAAACGTTAAGGCACTTTTCTACCCAAAGCCTCACCTTGCTATCTTGCTCTGCCAAGACCTAAGGGCACATCCATACACTGGCATCAGAGGCTGTCCTTAGCTCCTTACCCAGTTAGACAGCTGGAGACAGTGACCCAAGCCTGCAGGCACTGCTGTAACTCCTGCAGCAGCAGGAGGAGCTGCTTGGCTTCACAGACAGGCAGCCTGAGAGGCCACTGGAGAAGCATCGAACCAGAGACTTGGCAGGGCTGGAAGGGACCTCAAGGCTCAGCCAGTCCCAAGCCCCTGCCATGGCCAGGGACACCTCACACCACAGCAGGTTGCTCACAGCCACCTCCAGCCTGGCTGCAAACACCTCCAGGCAGGAGGCTTCCACCACCTCCCTGGGCAACCTGTGCCAGGCTCTCACACCCTCATGGGCAACAACTTCTTCCTCACAGCCAAGCTCAATCTCCCCACCTCTAGCTTTGCTCCACCCCCCCAGTCCTATCCCTCCCTGACACCCTCAAAAGTCCCTCCCCAGCTTTCTTGCAGCCCCCTGCAGATCCTGCAAGGCCACCAGAAGGTCTCCTGGGAGCCTTCTCCTCTCCAGCCTGCACAACCCCAACTCTCTCAGGCTGTCTCCAGAGCAGAGCAGCTCCAGCCCTCTGCTCTTCCTCCTGGTCCTTCTCTGGACACCTTCCAGCCCCTCCAGAGCCTTCCTGGCACAGAGGCTCCAGAGCTGGCCCCAGAGCTCCAGCTGTGGGCTCAGCAGAGTGGAGCAGAGGGGCAGAATCCCCTCCCTGGCCCTGCTGGCCACACTTCTCTTGCTGCAGCCCAGGCTCTGCTTGGCTCTCTGGGCTGCAAGTGCTCCCTGCTGGCTCCTGCTGAGCTTCTCCTCCCCCAGCACCCCCAAGGCCTTTCCTCCAGGGCTGCTCTCCAGCCAGTCCCTGCCCAGCCTGTGTCAGTGCCTGGGATTGCCCTGCCCCAGCTGCAGGACCTTGCCCTTGGCCTTCTTGAACCTCCTGAGGTTGTCCTGGGCCCAGCTCTGCAGCCTGTCCAGGTGCTTCTGGATGGATCCTTCCCTCCAGCTGTCAGCAGCACCACACAGCCTGGTGCTGAGGGAGCCTCAGTGCCACTGCACCTGGCACCAACAAAGATGCTGAACAAGCCTGGTGCCAGCACTGATCCCTGAGGGACTCCACTTGTCCCTGGCCTCCACTTGGCCATGGACCATTGACAGCCACCCTTTGGGTGCAGCTCTCAAGCCAGTGCTGTACCCACTGAGTGGTTCATCCATGGAAGCATCCTGCCCCAGCCTGGAGACCAGGATGTGGGGTGGGACTCTGTCAAAGGCTTTGCCCAGGCCAATGACCTCAGTTGCTCAGCCTTCATCTCTTGCTATTGTCACCTGTTCACACAAGGCCCCCAGGTTTGTCAGGCAGGATTTGCCCTTGGTGCAGCCCTGCTGCTTGTGCCCAATCACCTCTGCATTATTCTTCTGCCTCAGCAGTGCCTCCAGGAGGATCTGCTCCATGATCTCACTGGGCACAGAGGTGACACTGCCTGGCCTGTAGTCCCCTGGGTCATGCCTCTTCCCCTGCTTGAAAATGGAGTTATGTTTCCCCTCTCCCACTCCCTGGGCACCTCCCCAGACTGCCAGGACTTCTGGAATATGATGGAGAGTGGTTTAGCAACCTCCTCCCCAGCTCCCTCAGCACCCCTGGCTGTATCCCATTGGGTCCCTCAGCCTTGAACACTTTCAGGTTCCTCAGATGGTCACAACCTGATCTTCACTCACCACGGGCAGTTCCTTCTTCCAGCCCCTGCCATTATCTTCCATCATTCTGGGAGTGTGGCTGCAGCCCTTGCCACTGAAGACTGAGGTAGAGAAGTCCCTGAGAGCCTCAGCCTTCTCCATGGCACTTGTCACCAGCTCAGCTGTTTGCTTTCGGAGGGCTCCACACCTTCCCCAGGCTTCTTTTTGCCAGTACTCTACCTATAGAAATGTTTGCTGCTGCCCTTGCTCTCCCTGGCTGGATTGAATTCCACCTGAGCTTTAGCTTTCCTCAGCAGGGCTCTTGCTGCTCAGGCAGCTTCCTTCCATGCCCCCATTCCAGCTCTCCTCTCTTCCACTCCTTCTAGAGTTTCTTTTTGAGTGCCAGGCTGTGCAGGAGCTCCTTGCTCCTCCAGGCAGGTCTCCTGGCCTTCTTTCCTGCTTTCCTCCTTGTGGGCATACTTTGCTCCTGGGCACAGAGAAGGTGATCCTGGAACAGTGCCCAGCTGTCCTGGGCCCCTCTTCCCTCTAGGCCTTTGGCCCATGCTCCTTTGGCCAGCAGAGCCCTGAAGTGATCAAAGTCTGCATGCCTAAACCCCAGGCTTGCAAGCTTGGGATACTCCTCCTAGCTGCCCTGAGGATCTTCAAGTCTATTGCTTCAGGGTCACTGCAGCCAAGGCTAGCCCTGAGCCTCACACTGCTCACCAGCCCTTCCCTGGTGGTGAGCACAAGGTCCAGCATGGCCTTTGCAACTTGGTTCCTCTCCCATCTGGAGGAGGAAGTTGTCATCTGTGCCTTCCAGGAACACCCTGGCACGCTGTAGCCAGCCGTGCTGTCCCTCCAGCAGATGCCAGGGTGGCTGAAATCCCCCAGGAGGAGCAGGGCCTGTGGAGTGCCTCATCGGCTCGCTTCTGCTGGGCAGGGGGCCTGTAGCAGAGCCCTACCAGAACATCTCCTTCCCCTGGCTTCCCCTCCATCTTCACCCATCTGCTCTCCACCAGCACATCACCCTTGCCCAGCTGGGGCTCCACTGATTCCAGCTGCTCCCTGATGCAGAGAGTGACAGCTCCTCCCCTCCTGCCCTGCCTCTCCTTCCTAGAGAGCTGCTACCATTCCATCCCTACCTTCCACTCATGCCAATCATGCCACCAGCTTGCAGGGACAGCCTCTATGGCACAGCATCCTAGCAGCCCAGGGCCCTGAAGTCATCCTGTTGGTTGCCCCAGCTGTGTGCATTGGCATAGAGGCTCTTCAGCTGGGCTGGCAGTGCCACCCTCTTAGGTGACTGCCCTTGACTCCCTTGGCTGCCTCAGTGCTTCATCCTTGGCTCGCCTCCGGGCAACAAGTGCAGAGCCCTTGCTAGCACCCATCCCTCTGCCTCTGGGGAGCTGCCCAGGTGTTTGCATCACCTCTCAGATCCTTGTACAAGAGCTTGCAGCCTTGCAGGCATCCACAGGCAGCCTCAAAGCAGCAGTGGTGCCAGGAGGAACTCTGCTGCACCACTGCTGGCCCCAGAGAGCTGGCCCCAGAGAGCTGGCCCCAGCCGAAGTGCACAACATCAAAGGAAGTTTCATTTGAAGTGCCTTGGCCTGCAACGTGTGGGATGGGAGACCCAGATCATAGAAGACATCAGGTTGGAAGGGAGCCTCCAAGGCCATCTTGTGCAAGCCCCTGCAGGCAGCAGGGACGCCTCCAGCTAGAGCAGGCTGCCCAGGGACACAGCCAGGCTGAGCTGGAATGGCTCCAGGGATGGGGCCTCAAGCACCTCCCTGGGCAGCCTGTGCCAGGGTCTCACCACCCTTCCTCCGGATGTCCAACCTAACTCTGCCTTGCTGAGCCTGGGACTCCAGCAGCTCTGGAAGGAAAGGCACGAGCTGCCATAGCTCATGAGCTACTTCAGGAGGGCAAAAGAAAGAAATAGAAATACCCTGAAACTGGAGGCACTCAGAAGGCTGCATTGGAGTGGGACTGTGCAGCCAGCCGGTGGAGCAGAGACCTCTGTTCACACCCTCAGAGGTGTAAAGCTGAAGACAAGGCTTGCACACCACCTTCTGCCCCACACCTCTGCTTTCTTCATCCAATTCTTCGTTAGCACTGCAGAACATTTCAGCACAGGGCAGGGCACAGCTGCCTCAGTCTCAGCAAGGTGTCCAGAGGAAGGGTTACCCTAACCCAGAGCGTGTGGTGTCACAGAGCACTTCCCTTCTCTCTCTCCTAGCATGCTGTGGGCTTGAGAAGCACCTCGCAGCATGCTGGGCATCTGCTCTTTCAGGTTAGAATGGCTGGGCAGGGGTGAACCTCCTGGAGTTCAACAAGGGCAGGTGTAGAGTCCTGCACCTGGGGAGGACCAACAGCAGGCAGCAGTGCAGGTGAGGGGGGACCTGCTGGAGAGCAGCTCCGTGGAGAAGGCCCTTGGAGTCCTGGTGGGCAAGAAGTTCTCCACAGCACAGCAACCTGCCCTGCTGGCCAAGAAGGCTGAAGCTGTACTCGGCTGTGTTAAGAAGAGTGAAGCCATCAGGTGAAGGGAGATTCTCCTCCCCTCCTACTCAGCCCTACTTAGACCACATCCAAAATATTGGGTCCAGTTCTGGGCTCCCCGGGTCAAGAGGGCCAGGGAGCTGCTGGAGAAAGTCCAACAGAGGCTATGAGGATGATGAAGGGACTGGAACATCTCCCTAATGAGGGAAGGCTGAGAGAACTGAATCTGTTCAGTGTGGAGAGGAGAAGGCTGAGAGGGATCTGCTCAATGTCTACAGAGAGCTGCAGGGTGGCTGCCGGGAGGATGCAGCCAGGCTCTGCTCAGGGACACCCAGTGCCAGCACAAGGGGCAGTGGATGGCAGCTCAATCGCAGACATTCACCTCAACAGGAGGAGAAACTCCTTTGGTGGGAGGCTGCTGGAGGCCTGGAGCAGGCTGCCCAGAGAGGCTGTGGAGCCTCCTTCTCTGGAGACTTTCCAAGCCCACCTGGATGTGTTCCTGTGCGAGCTGCCCTGGGTGACCCTGCTCTGGCAAGGGCTTGGCCAGGGTGATCTCTGGAGGTCCCTTCCAACCCCTAACGTTCTGTCATGCTGTGGTTCTGTCTATTTTGTTAATAGAGATCAGAGACAGACAGACAACCACCAGGCACAGCCCTGCTACTGCTGGGCCAAGAGAAACGGTGCTCAGGTCACTGCTGGAAGATGGCATGGCTGTGCAGTCCTGAAAAGTGAACAACAGAAGTGATGACTTCTGTGCAGGAGGGCTCAGGTGGATCTGCAGTGGAGCAGCCTTCCCAGAGAGGAAGCCTGTGCTGGCCATGCCAAGCAGCATGTCAGTGTGCTTGCAGGGCAGCAGATGACTCAGTCCCAGAGCACTCTTACATTTGCATTCTCACACGTGCCCAGAATTGATCAGGGCACAAGATGCACTTTCCCTAAGTGAATTAGCAGCAACCAAAGGGAAGTGGAAGTCCCTGCACACTGCTTTGAAGACTCAGTACTGCTCAATGGCATCCTGCAAACCTTCAAGAGCACTTAGAGAGGGGGACCAGAGCAGAAGAGGTTTTGGAAGACAGAGACAGAGGCAGTAGACTGAGAGAGTGGCAAAAGATGCTGCAAGGAAACACAGCACAAGGCAACAGCTCAGCACCAGGCACTGTAGATTTAATTCAGTGTTGTAACCATTAATTACAACATCTTAGATTAGCACTGGCACTGGCAGCAGGGCACACTGCTACTCCTCATCTTCCACTGACACACATGAGAAGCGGAGGAAACATCTGCCCAGCCTGGCCAGGCCCCTGCGCATCCTGCTGGCCATGCGTGCCCTGAATCGCTGCCGAGGCCGGGCCTGGTTGGTGCTGCTTCCATGGTGGCCAGAGGTGTCTGCTGGGGCCTGGTTGGTGCTGCTTCCATGGTGGCCAGAGGTGTCTGCTGGGGCCTGGTTGGTGCTGCTTCCATGGTGGCCAGAGGTGTCTGCTGGGGCCTGGTTGGTGCTGCTTCCATGGTGGCCAGAGGTGTCTGCTGGGGCCTAGTTGGTGCTGCTTCCATGGTGGCCAGAGGTGTCTGCTGGGGCCTGGTTGGTGCTGCTTCCATGGTGGCCAGAGGTGTCTGCTGGGGCCTGGCAGCTGCTGCTCTCAGGGTGCCCAGAGGTCTCTGCTGCGACCTGGCTGCTGGTTTCATGTGGTCCAGAGGTCTCCGACAGGGCTTCGCTCCTGAAGGTTTCAGTGTTCCCAGAGGTCTCTGAGAGGCCTTCACTGCTGCTGCTTTCATTCAGTCCAGAGGTCTCTGCTGGGGCTTGGCTGCTGCTGCGTTGAGAACACTCAACAAGGCTCTCTGTCGGGCCCAGGACGCTAATTCTGGGGTAATACTTGAAGGTCATTGAGGCACAGTCCCAGACCACCACACGCCGCAGCTCTTCCACATCCTCCTCCAGGAGGGAGTTGTCATTTATGCTCCTATGACTGGGGAGCTGTTGGGCAGGTCCTTGCCATGCAGCTCTTCCCTTCCTGGAGCCTGGAGAAGCTGTGGCCTTCTGCCGTGGTGGCACAGCAGAGAGAGGCTTTTTCTGCTGGGCTGCCAGCTTTGAAGCACTGGCTGCCATTTCTGGAAGGACATCTCTCCCCCTGTCCTTGCCAGTCCAGGCCCTCTTCCTGATCTCTGGCCCTTGCAGTTTTCCCTCCACACGTGCAGGCTGGGTGCCTGTGGGACCTGTTGGAGGGGGGAGATAACGTTAAGATGATCCTGGGGAACACCTTGCCACCCTGCTTCCTTCAGTGGCTGGGGCCTGATTGCCTGCCCTCTGCCGTTCTCCCTCTCCCTCTGCCCTCCTCCAGTACTTGATTTACTGTCAGCATGAGGGACATTCAGCTCCTGCTTCCTTTTGCTCTTCTTCTTTGCTTTGGCCTCCAGGGGCTCTTTGCCCCTAGTTGCTTCTGGCCGGCACAGCTTGCACAGGAGCATCTGCCACAGGTAGTACAGGAACTTCTGCAGGCAGATGGCAAAGGAGAGAGGCAGGGATTAGGAAAGGCAGCCTGGCTCCCACCTTACACTAAGACACTCCTGGCCATGCCCCTGCCCCTGCCCCCCACCTGACTTTCTCCTCCACCCCACCCCCCATCTCCCCCTCCTGCTGTGCAGGGCACCCTGCTGGCTGCAGTGGTCACTTACACATAGCAATAGGAATGGACCCAGTGTCAAGGTCAGTGGAAGTTCCACCAGAATAAACATTATTAGTATGTAGAGTTTGAGAATTAGGAAGGGAGGCATGGTGAGGCTGGAGTCACACTCTCCCGAGTGCTCACAACGCTCCCTTGGCACCAGCACAGCTCCGCTCTGTGCTGCCCAGGAACAGGATCCCAACGCTGCTCGGATCTGGCAGGGGCTAAGGCTGCAGAGTGCCCAGAACGCACTGTCGCTGCTGACTGCCTGCTCCCTCTCAGCCTGCACCCCCTTTTACAGCCCCTGTGGCACAGGTCCCCCACTGTGATGTCATCCTGGGGGTGCATCTTCTATTGTGATGTCATCTGGGAGGGCAGCTTGCAGTCTGATGTCATGGGGCAGGAAGTCTCCATGGTGATGCCGGGCACCACCCAGGCTTTCTCTGGCCTGTCCAGGCAGGTGGGAGGGGCCCAGGAGGCACTGCAGTGTCCCCCGGGAAAGCAGTGATGGCAGCTGATGGTGCCCACCTTCCGCAGGCCTGGGGACTCTGGAGGTGTGCCCACTGTGTCAGCCTTGCCACCTGTCCTCACCCCCTGAGAGGCAACCCAGAGTTTGCAGGCACCAAGAGCAGCAACCCCTGTGGCAGCCCCTCAGGGCACCATGCAGAGAGCAGCACAGCCCTCTCACTGCTGCAGAAGAGCAGGAATCCTAGAATCATAGAATCAAGAAGGTTGGAAAAGACCTCTGAGATCACCAAGTCCAACCTGTCACCCAGTTTGCTGGAACCAGCAGCAGTCTGGCCCTGTTTGTATCGGCCCCCAGAGAGGCAGCTCAGAGTTTGCAGGCACCAAGAGCACTAACTTATATCCATGTTCTAGTGCACGTGAAATACACTCCATAAGGGGAATGTTGGTGCCTGCAGTCCTACCCCAGCCCCTGGGCTATCTCCATCCAGAGCTGCCACAAGTTTTAAGCAAAAGCTTTTGCCAACACAGTTTTCCCTGCATCCTTCCCAAACTGCTTAGCAGATGTTTTCTGTCAGCCTCTTCAGAAGTGTCACCGGTTGACGCTGTCCCCTTGAGAAATGGAATATGGTGGTCGGAAGTTGGTAAACGAAAAGATGGATCTAAACTAATTTCATTGGCAGTTTGGGAGGAAGCACCTTCTGAACTGGGAGTGCAGCAGGGTATCCTGGGCATTCCGGCACTCTTATCTTCAGTCTTTCTTCTGCTCCTCCGCTGAGCAGCAGCTCTCTCTGTGCTGCGCTTTCGGCCAAGGCTTGACCTTGACAGCTGATAAACTGCAAGGCCTGTATTAACTGCTTTCCAATTAACACATAACTGCTTCTAACTTTTTTCTGTTCCTCTCTCTTTCTAACCCGCTCTGGGGAAAGGGGGAGAGGGGGGGATGCGGAGGTGGGGAACCCTCTCAGCACAGGGGGGAACTCTCATTTCTGTGCTACTTTATTGTATATCTTTGTATATATTGTAAATATTGTAAATTTCTATATTCCCCTGCGTTTTCCTGCTTTGTAAATATACAGCTCCACTGCTTTGCTAATTCAGCTGTGAGTTTCTTTTCCCTTTCCCTTCAGTTTTCTTTCCCTTTACTTTACAGGGGGGAGGGAGGAGGCTTTTTGGCCTTACCCTTCCAACCCTACGACAAGAAGCACTTAGCACACTCAATTAACCCTCTTGGCTGGGACATGCCTCCAGAGTGAGGTCCTTGCTCTCCTTCCCACCATCTCATTACTTAAGTCCCTTTACTGCCAAGGGGATGAGCACTGACTTTGCCCTGAGGAGTGATGGAGAGAACTTGGAGCTGCAGCTGCTGAGGTACTTTCTTTGGCAGGGTCCCCAGGCAGATGCCTCACACAAGTGGTGCAAGGCAGGCAGCAGGCAGCTCTCACAGTATGGCAGGGCACAGCAAGCAGGGAACCACACCTGTGTGTTAAACTGGGCTCTGAACTGGGTCCCATGGGATGCAGTGGGAATTTTGCAGGAGTATTTCACACACACAACAAAGCCCAACCCTAGCTGGACTGTCAGTGAGGGCCCCTGTGGCTGTCAGCCACTACCACAGCTGCTGGATGGGAGCAAGGACGGACTGGCAGCATGGCCAACAGCTCTCTGCTGCTATGGAAGAGTCAGGCATGACTGCATTCACTTGGGACATGCATTATCCATCATGGCCAGTGCACAGCTGCTTGTGTCCTACCTTGCTGGTAATTAATGTCACCAAGAATTAAGATGAATGCCACATATGGGGAGACCACAGGGAGCAAGTCTCCTGGAATTTGTGTCCTTCCCCCTTTCTCAGGGAGGAGTTTCAAGTCTGAGTCAGTTCAAGGGACACGAGGTAAAGCAGGGCTGGGGAAGGTGATACCCTCATCTCAATTACAGAACCTTAGGGGCTGGAAGGGACCTCCAGATGCCATCCAATCCAAGCCCTGCCAGAGCAGGGTCACCCAGGGCAGGGCACACAGAACACATCCAGGGGGGTTGGAAAGGCTCCAGAGCAGGAGACTCCACAACCTCTCTGGGCAGCCTGCTCCAGGGCTCAGCAGCCTCACAGGGACAAAGGTTTCCCTCCTGTTGCCCTGGCACCTCCTCTGCTCCAGCTTGCCCCCAGTGCCCCTTGTGCTGTGCTTGGCCATCCCTGAGCAGAGCCTGGCTCCAGCCCTGCACATCTTTATCCCCAGCCATGAGGGCAGCCCTCAGGTTCCTCTGCTCCCAGCTGCAGGACCCCAGCTCCCTCAGCTGGCCTCACAAGACAGAATGGATTGGAGCTGTGCCAGGGGAGGTTTAGGCTGGACATTATGAAAAACTTCTTTACTGAGAGTGTGGTCAGGGATTGGCACAGGCTGCCCAGGGAGGTGGTGGAGTCCCCATGCCTGGGGTGCTCAAGAAGCTGTAGATGTGATGCTTCAGGACATGGTTTAGTGGTGATGGTAGCTGGGTTACCTTGGACTTGATGATCTCAAAGGCCTTTTCCAGCCTTGGTGATTCTGTGATTCTGTCATTCATCTTCTTTGTGGCTCTGTGCTGGACTCTCTCAAGCAGTTCCCTGAGCTCCTTCCTGAGCTGAGAGGCCCAGAGCTGGACACAATATTCCAGAGGTGGCCTCAGCAGGGCGGAGTAGAATTCCAAAGCAGACCCCCAGCAAAGAGACTAAGTTTGCCCACTCCCCATGGAGATAGCATGGCAGCCTGGCATCTAACCTGGCATCATACCTCTGAGCTGCTGAGCAAGTCTGAGACAGGTTCCTCCAAGCCATGGAGAGGAGAGAGGGCAGGGCAGAGAAACTGCTCTGGGACACCAAGGGCACTGCAAGAGGAGGAGGAGGGGCTCCAGGTGCTAGAGCAGAGATTCCCCTGCAGCCCATGGTGAGGACCATGGTGAGGACCTCGGTGAGGATCACAGTGAGTCAGGCTGTGCCCTTGCAGCCTGGGGAGCAGATCTCCACATGGAGCTCATGGAGGACCTCATGCCAGAGCAGGTTGATGCACAAAAGGAGCTGTGCCACCGTGGGAAGCCCAACCTCCAGCACACTCCTGGCAGGACCTGCAGACACCTGGAGAGAAGAGAGCCCAGGGTGAGCAGCTGTGCTGGCAGGACTGCAGCCAAGAGAAAGGATCCAAGCTGCAGCAGGCTGTGTGCAAGGACTGCAGCCAAGAGAAAGGATCCACTCTGGAGCAGGCTGTGTGTAAGGACTGCAGCCAAGAGAAAGGATCCAAGCTGCAGCAAGCTGTGTGTAAGGACTGCAGCCAAGAGAAAGGATCCAAGCTGGAGCAGGCTGTGTGTAAGGACTGCAGCCAAGAGAAAGGATCCACTCTGGAGCAGGCTGTGTGTAAGGACTGCAGCCAAGAGAAAGGATCCACTCTGGAGCAGGCTGTGTGCAAGGACTGCAGCCAAGAGAAAGGATCCACTCTGGAGCAGGCTGTGTGTAAGGACTACAGCCAAGAGAAAGGATCCACTCTGGAGCAGGCTGTGTGCAAGGACTACAGCCAAGAGAAAGGATCCACTCTGGAGCAGGCTGTGTGTAAGGACTACAGCCAAGAGAAAGGATCCACTCTGGAGCAGGCTGTGTGTGAGGACTACAGCCAAGAGAAAGGACCCAAGCTGGAGCAGGCTGTGAGGAACTGCAGCCCATGAGCAGGATTCAGGGTGGAGAAGCTCCAGTCTGCTGTGGGAGGGCCCCATGCTGGAGCCTGGGACGAGCATGAGGAGTCCTCCTCTCATGGAGGAAGGAGTGGCAAAGCTGACCACAGCCCCCATTCCCTGTCCCCCTGTGCTGCTGCAGGGAGGGGAGGAAGGCAAAACTGGTTGTAAAGCTAAGCCTGGCAAGATAGGAGGGATGAGAGAAAGGAGTTTAAAGCCCCATTTTGTTTCTCCCCACCCCACTCTGATTGGCTTGGTGATCAATTAAAGCAATTTTCCTGAGTTGAGCCTCTTTTGCCCATCACAGCAACTGGGGAGTGCTCTCTCCCTCTCCTTTTCTGGACCACCAAGACCTTCACTCTGTTTTCTCTTCCCTCCCCACCTGAGGAGCTGAGTGGGCAGCCTTGGTGGACACCTGGCCTCTAGCCAGCATCGACCCACCACAGGAATGCAGTCTAAGTCTCCATCTCTTCTTTTCAGTGCCTTATGTCACACTGTCCCCAAGCCCTTCCCTCCCCAGGCTCAAGCTGAGCAATGAGCTTCCCCAGTGGATTCTAGTGATTTCCAAATGGCATTAAAAAGAGCACAGCTGACAACCTTCCATGGTCTGGAGTGATTCCAAAGGAGGATGCACACTGCCACCCAGCTCTCCTTTACTTCTGAACTGGTCCTGCAGAGATCCACCTGGGTGCTTTTTGTGTCCACAGGCAGGGGACATTCATCTGTCCACCTGAAAGGCCAGGCTGAGAGAAAGGTTTGCTCTCCCTCTGTACAGGCAGCCAGAATGCAGATGAGGATGGAAACAGAATCATGGAATTGTCAGGGCTGGAAGGGACCTCAAGGCTCAGCCAGTTCCACCCCTCTGCCATGGGCAGGGACACCTCACACCACAGCAGGTTGCTCACAGCCACCTCCAGCCTGGCTGCAAACACCTCCAGGCAGGAGGCTTCCAACACCTCCCTGGGCAACCTGTGCCAGGCTCTCACCACCCTCATGGGGAACAACTTCTTCCTCACAGCCAATCTGAACCTTGCCTCCTCTAGCTTGGATCCATTCTCCACCCCCAACCCAGAAGACTGGAAGCTGGCCAACGTGGTACCCATCCACAAGCAGGGCCGGTTGGATGAGCCAGGGAATTATAGGCCTGTCAGCCTGTCCTCAGTGCCAGGCAAGATCATGGAACAGGTCATCCTGAGTGCAATCACACAGCACTTACAGGATGGCCAAGGGATCAGGCCTAGCCAGCATGACCAACCTAATCTCCTTCTATCATCAGGTGTCCCACCTGGTGGATGTGGGGCAGGCTGTGGATGTAGTCTACCTGGACTGCAGCAAGGCCTTTGACACCGTCCCCCATAGCAAATTCCTGGCCAAGCTGTCAGCCCCTGGCTTGGACGGGAGCACACTGCATTGGGTTAGGAACTGGCTGGAGGCTGAGCCCAGAGAGTGGTGGTGAATGGTGCCACAGCCAGCTGGCAGCCAGAGAGGGGTGGGCTCTGACATCCTACTTGGAGTCTGTTACAGACCACCCAACCAGGATGAGGAGGCTGATGAATTGTTCTACAAACAACTGGCGGCTGTCTCAAGATCATCAGATCTTGTCCTTGTCGGTGACTTCAACCTGCCAGCTATCTGCTGGCAACTTAATTCAGCAGAGAGGAGGCAGTCCAGAAGATTCCTGGAGCGAATGGAGGACTGCTTCCTGACGCAGCTGTTAAGCGAGCCTCCCAGGGGACAGGCTCTGTTTGATCTGCTGTTCTCCAAGAGAGAAGGGCTGGCGGGAGATGTGCTCGTGGGAGGCTGCCTAGGGTGCAGTGACCACGAGATAGTGAAGTTTTCAAGATGCAGGGAGAGAGGGAGGAGCACCAACAGAACCTTCACCTTGGACTTCCTGCCCTGTGCCCAGCGCTGTTTTGCCTTTCTTTCATGAGAAACTGGTTGTATTTAAAATTCGGCAGTCAGCTCGTTTTGCACATGGGTGATGGCAGCTGATGGTGCCCACCTTCTGCAGGCCTGGGGACTCTGGAGGTGCCTCAGAGGGGAGGTAGCTCTGGATGGAGATAGCCCAGGGGCTGGGGTAGGACTGCAGGCACCACCATTCCCCTTATGGAATGTATTTCACGTGCACTAGAACATGGATATAAGTTAGTGATTTGTCGGTTAGCAAGAATGTGCTCATTAAGAAACATAATCTTTTCATAATTCATATTTCATATTCATAAACTTAATAACCTCTTCATCACACAAGGTTTACCTTCAAAGCTTCCTTTGACAAAAGAGCCCAGCAGCTAGCTGTGCAGGATGATCTCCCCAGCAGCGGTACCCAAATATCCTCTTTGTATTTGCTCCACTCCCTGTCAGGTGAACCACTTGGAGTCATGGAGTCATAGACTTGTTTCCGTTGGAAAAGGCCTCTAAGCTCACCCAGTCCAACCAGCAACCCAACCCCACCATGGCCAGCAAACCATGGCCCCAAGTGCCATGTCCAGACCTGTCCTCAAGACCTCCAGGGATGGGGACTCCACCACCTCCCCGGGCAGCTGGGGAAATGGGCTTTGTGCAGATGTGTGAACAAGCTCAGCTGGGGATGTCGTGGCGCCTCTCACTCATCTGCTCTGCGCCCAGGGCTGCTTTGCTTTGGTTTTATAATAAACTGGCTGCATTTAAAACTCAGCACTGAGCTCGTTTCTCACTATTATCTCCAACCTAAGCCTCCCCTGGCACAATTTCAGGCCATTGCCTCTCCTTTCACCTGAGACTAGGGAGAGCAGACCAGCCTCCAGCTCACTGCAGCCTCCTCTCAGGGAGCTGTAGAGAGCAATGACGTCTCCCTCAGTCTCCTCTTCTCCACACTGAACACCCCCAGCTCCCTCAGCTGCACCTCCCCAGCCCTGTTCTCCAAACCCCTCCCTGGGCAGCCTGTGCCAATCCCTGACCACACTGGCAGTAGAGACATTTTTCCTCCTCTCCAAGCTAAGCCTCCCCTGGCACAATTTCAGGTCAGATGTGAGGGGCCCAGGAGGCACTGCAGTGTCCCTCTGGAAATCAGTGTGAGAAACTGTAATATTTGGCTTTGGCAGGGGCAATTGCTGGGGTCCCTGGGGGTCGATGGTGGGGCTGATTGGTTGGCTGTAGTCAGTGTTGTGTGGGGTTCGATCCTTGCTATTGGGAGAGAAAGGTGAGGTGCCAAGATGTCTGAAGACTGGCCAGGTCAAAAGTGCAGGTCTTGTCCCAGCCCTGATGGAGAGGAGTGGGAGCGTGCTGGGGATGTGTATGAATGTGTCTGTTTGACGTCTATGTAAGTTCAACTCATGTTGTTATGATGCCTCTAGCAAACCTGCCCTGTGCCCAGCGCTGTTTTGCCTTTATTTCATGAGCAACTGGTTGTATTCAACATTCAGCAGTCAGCTCGTTTCGCACATGGGTGATGGCAGCTGATGGTGCCCACCTTCTGCAGGCCTGGGGACTCTGGAGGTGCCTCAGAGGGAAGGAGGTGACCTCTTTGGATTTCGTGCCATGTTACACTGCACAAAAGACTCTCACCTGGGGACAGCCAGCAGATACAAACAGGGCCAGTCTGCTGCTGGTTCCAGCAAACTGGGTGACAGGTTGGACTTGGTGATCTCTGAGGCCTTTTCCAACCTTCTTGATTCTATGATTCTAGGATTCCTGCTCTTCTGCAGCAGTGAGAGGGCTGTGCTGCTCTCTGCATGGTGCCCTGAGGGGCTGCCACAGGGGTTCCTGCTCTTGGTGCCTACAAACTCTGGGCTGCCTCTCTGGGGGTGGGGACAGGTGGCAAGGCTGGCACAGTGGGCACACCTCCCGAGTCCCCAGGCCTGCGGAAGGTGGGCACCATCAGCTGCCATCACTGCTTTCCAGGGGGACACTGCAGTGCCTTCTGGGCCCCTCCCACCTGCCTGGATAGGCCAGAGAAAGCCTGGGTGGTGCCAGGCATCACCATGGAGACTTCCTGCCCCATGACATCAGACTGCAAGCTGCCCTCCCAGATGACATCACAATAGAAGATGCACCCCCAGGATGACATCACAGTGGGGGACCTGTGCCACAGGGGCTGTAAAAGGGGGTGCAGGCTGAGAGGGAGCAGGCAGTCGGCAGCGACAGTGCGTTCTGGGCACTCTGCAGCCTCAGCCCCTGCCAGATCCGAGCAGCGTTGGGATCCTGTTCCTGGGCAGCGCAGAGCGGAGCTGTGCTGGTGCCAAGGGAGCGTTGTGAGCACTCGGGAGAGTGTGACTCCAGCCTCACCATGCTTGACTTCATAATTCTGGAACTGTACATACTAATAATGTTTATTCTGGTGGAACTTCCACTGATGTTGACACTGGGTCCATTCCTATTGCTATGTGTAAGTGACCACTGCAGCCAGCAGGGTGCCCTGCACAGCAGGAGGGGGAGATGGGGGGTGGGATTGGATGGCTGGAGGAGAAGTCAGGTGGGGGGAAGGGGCATGGCCAGGAGTGTCTTAGTGTAAGGTGGGAGCCAGGCTGCCTTTCCTAATCCCTGCCTCTCTCCTTTGCCATCTGCCTGCAGAAGTTCCTGTACTACCTGTGGCAGATGCTCCTGTGCAAGCTGTGCCGGCCAGAAGCAACTAGGGGCAAAGAGCCCCTGGAGGCCAAAGCAAAGAAGAAGAGCACAAGGAAGCAGGAGCTGAATGTCCCTCATGCTGACAGTAAGTCAAGTACTGGAGGAGGGCAGAGGGAGAGGGAGAACGGCAGAGGGCAGGCAATCAGGCCCCTGCCACTGAAGGAAGCAGGGTGGCAAGGTGTTCCCCAGGATCATCTTAACGTTATCTCCCCCCTCCAACAGGTCCCACAGGCACCCAGCCTGCACGTGTGGAGGGAAAACTGCAAGGGCCAGAGATCAGGAAGAGGGCCTGGACTGGCAAGGACAGGGGGAGAGATGTCCTTCCAGAAATGGCAGCCAGTGCTTCAAAGCTGGCAGCCCAGCAGAAAAAGCCTCTCTCTGCTGTGCCACCACGGCAGAAGGCCACAGCTTCTCCAGGCTCCAGGAAGGGAAGAGCTGCATGGCAAGGACCTGCCCAACAGCTCCCCAGTCATAGGAGCATAAATGACAACTCCCTCCTGGAGGAGGATGTGGAAGAGCTGCGGCGTGTGGTGGTCTGGGACTGTGCCTCAATGACCTTCAAGTATTACCCCAGAATTAGCGTCCTGGGCCCGACAGAGAGCCTTGTTGAGTGTTCTCAACGCAGCAGCAGCCAAGCCCCAGCAGAGACCTCTGGACTGAATGAAAGCAGCAGCAGTGAAGCCCTCTCGGAGACCTCTGGGGACACTGAAAGCACCAGCAGTGAAGCCCTGCCAGAGACCTCTGGGAACACTGAAACCACCAGCAATGAAGCCCTGTTGGAGCCCTCTGGGGTCACTGAAACCACCAGCAGTGAAGCCCTGTTGGAGCCCTCTGGGGTCACTGAAACCTCCATCAGAGAAGCCCTCTTGGACACATCTGGGGACTATGAAACCATCAGAAGCAAAGCCCTGTCAGAGACCTCTGGCCACCATGCAAGCAGCACCAACCAGGCCCCAGCAGACACCTCTGGCCACCATGGAAGCAGCTCCAACCAGGCCCCAGCAGACACCTCTGGCCACCATGCAAGCAGCACCAACCAGGCCCCAGCAGACACCTCTGGCCACCATGGAAGCAGCACCAACCAGGCCCGGCCTCGGCAGCGATTCAGGGCACGCATGGCCAGCAGGATGCGCAGGGGCCTGGCCAGGCTGGGCAGATGTTTCCTCCGCTTCTCATGTGTGTCAGTGGAAGATGAGGAGTAGCAGTGTGCCCTGCTGCCAGTGCCAGGCTGGGCCCTGAGATGCAATAGGAGATGACTGCAATTGATAAGAATAGACAATAAGAGTAGACAATAGTGATAGGGATTGAAGTAAGATGAAGGAAGATAAGTAAGGACGTTATAAGAGTTGGTAACAGTAACATAGCAGTGATGATAGCTGTAGATGAATAGTTACAAGTCTGTGATTAGAGAATTGTAAGCAGAATAGGTTTGTTGAACTCTATCTAAAGAGAAGAAGTTGTTGTGAGTTCCTAGGTTGTAGGGTTTAGGATTTAGGATCTAGTCTTAGCATAAGTCAGGAGTTTAGAATAACCATAGTACAGACTGCTGTTTAGTCTTTGTAGTCAGGATTGTCAGGATTATGAAAGAAAGGAGGCAGAGGGGGGGATTTTCTGATACATCCCAGAGAGATTTAGCCTCGACAAGGGCCACTACATTTGTGAGTGTAGGAAGGGGAAGCGCCTGTGCTTTTCCTCATCTACAGAGACTTCCATGAAGGAGAAGTGGACTCCAGCCAGCCCCATGGTGGGCCCAAGCCAGCCTTATGAACAAGAATTGGACCCAAACCAACCTCATGAGCGAGGGGCAATGCCCTCAGCTGCCATCACTGCTTTCCAGGGGGACACTGCAGTGCCTCCTGGGCCCCTCCCACCTGCCTGGACAGGCCAGAGAAAGCCTGGGTGGTGCCAGGCATCACCATGGAGACTTCCTGCCCCATGACATCAGACTGCAAGCTGCCCTCCCAGATGACATCACAATAGAAGATGCACCCCCAGGATGACATCACAGTGGGGGACCTGTGCCACAGGGGCTGTAAAAGGGGGTGCAGGCTGAGAGGGAGCAGGCAGTCGGCAGCGACAGTGCGTTCTGGGCACTCTGCAGCCTCAGCCCCTGCCAGATCCGAGCAGCGTTGGGATCCTGTTCCTGGGCAGCGCAGAGCGGAGCTGTGCTGGTGCCAAGGGAGCGTTGTGAGCACTCGGGAGAGTGTGACTCCAGCCTCACCATGCTTGACTTCATAATTCTGGAACTGTACATACTAATAATGTTTATTCTGGTGGAACTTCCACTGATGTTGACACTGGGTCCATTCCTATTGCTATGTGTAAGTGACCACTGCAGCCAGCAGGGTGCCCTGCACAGCAGGAGGGGGAGATGGGGGGTGGGGTTGGATGGCTGGAGGAGAAGTCAGGTCGGGGGAAGGGGCATGGCCAGGAGTGTCTTAGTGTAAGGTGGGAGCCAGGCTGCCTTTCCTAATCCCTGCCTCTCTCCTTTGCCATCTGCCTGCAGAAGTTCCTGTACTACCTGTGGCAGATGCTCCTGTGCAAGCTGTGCCGGCCAGAAGCAACTAGGGGCAAAGAGCCCCTGGAGGCCAAAGCAAAGAAGAAGAGCACAAGGAAGCAGGAGCTGAATGTCCCTCATGCTGACAGTAAGTCAAGTACTGGAGGAGGGCAGAGGGAGAGGGAGAACGGCAGAGGGCAGGCAATCAGGCCCCTGCCACTGAAGGAAGCAGGGTGGCAAGGTGTTCCCCAGGATCATCTTAACGTTATCTCCCCCCTCCAACAGGTCCCACAGGCACCCAGCCTGCACGTGTGGAGGGAAAACTGCAAGGGCCAGAGATCAGGAAGAGGGCCTGGACTGGCAAGGACAGGGGGAGAGATGTCCTTCCAGAAATGGCAGCCAGTGCTTCAAAGCTGGCAGCCCAGCAGAAAAAGCCTCTCTCTGCTGTGCCACCACGGCAGAAGGCCACAGCTTCTCCAGGCTCCAGGAAGGGAAGAGCTGCATGGCAAGGACCTGCCCAACAGCTCCCCAGTCATAGGAGCATAAATGACAACTCCCTCCTGGAGGAGGATGTGGAAGAGCTGCGGCGTGTGGTGGTCTGGGACTGTGCCTCAATGACCTTCAAGTATTACCCCAGAATTAGCGTCCTGGGCCCGACAGAGAGCCTTGTTGAGTGTTCTCAACGCAGCAGCAGCCAAGCCCCAGCAGAGACCTCTGGACTGAATGAAAGCAGCAGCAGTGAAGCCCTCTCGGAGACCTCTGGGAACACTGAAACCACCAGCAGTGACGCCCTGCCAGAGACCTCTGGGAACACTGAAACCAGCAGCAGTGAAGCCCTGCCAGAGACCTTTGAGAACACTGAAACTACCAGCAGTGAAGCCCTGCCAGAGACCTCTGGGGACACTGAAAGCACCAGCAGTGAAGCCCTGCCAGAGGCCTCTGGGGACACTGAAACCACCAGCAATGCAGCCCTGTTGGAGCCCTCTGGGGTCACTGAAACCACCAGCAGTGAAGCCCTGTTGGAGCCCTCTGGGGTCACTGAAACCTCCATCAGAGAAGCCCTCTTGGACACATCTGGGGACTATGAAACCATCAGAAGCAAAGCCCTGTCAGAGACCTCTGGCCACCATGGAAGCAGCACCAACCAGGCCCCAGCAGACACCTCTGGCCACCATGGAAGCAGCTCCAACCAGGCCCCAGCAGACACCTCTGGCCACCATGGAAGCAGCTCCAACCAGGCCCCAGCAGACACCTCTGGCCACCATGGAAGCAGCACGAACCAGGCCCGGCCTCGGCAGCGATTCAGGGCACGCATGGCCAGCAGGATGCGCAGGGGCCTGGCCAGGCTGGGCAGATGTTTCCTCCGCTTCTCATGTGTGTCAGTGGAAGATGAGGAGTAGCAGTGTGCCCTGCTGCCAGTGCCAGGCTGGGCCCTGAGATGCAATAGGAGATGACTGCAATTGATAAGAATAGACAATAAGAGTAGACAATAGTGATAGGGATTGAAGTAAGATGAAGGAAGATAAGTAAGGACGTTATAAGAGTTGGTAACAGTAACATAGCAGTGATGATAGCTGTAGATGAATAGTTACAAGTCTGTGATTAGAGAATTGTAAGCAGAATAGGTTTGTTGAACTCTATCTAAAGAGAAGAAGTTGTTGTGAGTTCCTAGGTTGTAGGGTTTAGGATTTAGGATCTAGTCTTAGCATAAGTCAGGAGTTTAGAATAACCATAGTACAGACTGCTGTTTAGTCTTTGTAGTCAGGATTGTCAGGATTATGAAAGAAAGGAGGCAGAGGGGGGGATTTTCTGATACATCCCAGAGAGATTTAGCCTCGACAAGGGCCACTACATTTGTGAGTGTAGGAAGGGGAAGCGCCTGTGCTTTTCCTCATCTACAGAGACTTCCATGAAGGAGAAGTGGACTCCAGCCAGCCCCATGGTGGGCCCAAGCCAGCCTTATGAACAAGAACTGGACCCAAACCAACCTCATGAGCGAGGGGCAATGCCCTCAGCTGCCATCACTGCTTTCCAGGGGGACACTGCAGTGCCTCCTGGGCCCCTCCCACCTGCCTGGACAGGCCAGAGAAAGCCTGGGTGGTGCCAGGCATCACCATGGAGACTTCCTGCCCCATGACATCAGACTGCAAGCTGCCCTCCCAGATGACATCACAATAGAAGATGCACCCCCAGGATGACATCACAGTGGGGGACCTGTGCCACAGGGGCTGTAAAAGGGGGTGCAGGCTGAGAGGGAGCAGGCAGTCGGCAGCGACAGTGCGTTCTGGGCACTCTACAGCCTCAGCCCCTGCCAGATCCGAGCAGCGTTGGGATCCTGTTCCTGGGCAGCGCAGAGCGGAGCTGTGCTGGTGCCAAGGGAGCGTTGTGAGCACTCGGGAGAGTGTGACTCCAGCCTCACCATGCTTGACTTCATAATTCTGGAACTGTACATACTAATAATGTTTATTCTGGTGGAACTTCCACTGATGTTGACACTGGGTCCATTCCTATTGCTATGTGTAAGTGACCACTGCAGCCAGCAGGGTGCCCTGCACAGCAGGAGGGGGAGATGGGGGGTGGGATTGGATGGCTGGAGGAGAAGTCAGGTGGGGGGAAGGGGCATGGCCAGGAGTGTCTTAGTGTAAGGTGGGAGCCAGGCTGCCTTTCCTAATCCCTGCCTCTCTCCTTTGCCATCTGCCTGCAGAAGTTCCTGTACTACCTGTGGCAGATGCTCCTGTGCAAGCTGTGCCGGCCAGAAGCAACTAGGGGCAAAGAGCCCCTGGAGGCCAAAGCAAAGAAGAAGAGCACAAGGAAGCAGGAGCTGAATGTCCCTCATGCTGACAGTAAGTCAAGTACTGGAGGAGGGCAGAGGGAGAGGGAGAACGGCAGAGGGCAGGCAATCAGGCCCCTGCCACTGAAGGAAGCAGGGTGGCAAGGTGTTCCCCAGGATCATCTTAACGTTATCTCCCCCCTCCAACAGGTCCCACAGGCACCCAGCCTGCACGTGTGGAGGGAAAACTGCAAGGGCCAGAGATCAGGAAGAGGGCCTGGACTGGCAAGGACAGGGGGAGAGATGTCCTTCCAGAAATGGCAGCCAGTGCTTCAAAGCTGGCAGCCCAGCAGAAAAAGCCTCTCTCTGCTGTGCCACCACGGCAGAAGGCCACAGCTTCTCCAGGCTCCAGGAAGGGAAGAGCTGCATGGCAAGGACCTGCCCAACAGCTCCCCAGTCATAGGAGCATAAATGACAACTCCCTCATGGAGGAGGATGTGGAAGAGCTGCGGCGTGTGGTGGTCTGGGACTGTGCCTCAATGACCTTCAAGTATTACCCCAGAATTAGCGTCCTGGGCCCGACAGAGAGCCTTGTTGAGTGTTCTCAACGCAGCAGCAGCCAAGCCCCAGCAGAGACCTCTGGACTGAATGAAAGCAGCAGCAGTGAAGGCCTCTCGGAGACCTCTGGGAACACTGAAACCAGCAGCAGTGAAGCCCTGCCAGAGAACTCTGGGAACACTGAAACCAGCAGCAGTGAAGCCCTGCCAGAGACCTTTGAGAACACTGAAACCACCAGCAGTGAAGCCCTGCCAGAGACCTCTGGGGACACTGAAACTACCAGCAGTGAAGCCCTGCCAGAGACCTCTGGGGACACTGAAACCACCAGCAGTGAAGCCCTGTTGGAGCCCTCTGGGGTCACTGAAACCACCAGCAGTGAAGCCCTGTTGGAGCCCTCTGGGGTCACTGAAACCTCCATCAGAGAAGCCCTCTTGGACACATCTGGGGACTATGAAACCATCAGAAGCAAAGCCCTGTCAGAGACCTGTGGCCACCATGGAAGCAGCACCAACCAGGCCGCAGCAGACACCTCTGGCCACCATGGAAGCAGCACCAACCAGGCCCCAGCAGACACCTCTGGCCACCATGGAAGCAGCTCCAACCAGGCCCCAGCAGACACCTCTGGCCACCATGGAAGCAGCTCCAACCAGGCCCCAGCAGACACCTCTGGCCACCATGGAAGCAGCACCAACCAGGCCCCAGCAGACACCTCTGGCCACCATGGAAGCAGCTCCAACCAGGCCCCAGCAGACACCTCTGGCCACCATGGAAGCAGCTCCAACCAGGCCCCAGCAGACACCTCTGGCCACCATGGAAGCAGCACCAACCAGGCCCCAGCAGACACCTCTGGCCACCATGGAAGCAGCTCCAACCAGGCCCCAGCAGACACCTCTGGCCACCATGGAAGCAGCACCAACCAGGCCCCAGCAGACACCTCTGGCCACCATGCAAGCAGCACCAACCAGGCCCGGCCTCGGCAGCGATTCAGGGCACGCATGGCCAGCAGGATGCGCAGGGGCCTGGCCAGGCTGGGCAGGTGTTTCCTCCGCTTCTCATGTGTGTCAGTGGAAGATGAGGAGTAGCAGTGTGCCCTGCTGCCAGTGCCAGTGCTAATCTAAGATGCTGTAATTAATGGTTACAACACTGAATTAAATCTACAGTGCCTGGTGCTGAGCTGTTGCCTTGTGCTGCGTTTCCTTGTAGCATCTTTTGCCACTCTCTCAGTCTCCTGCCTCTGTCCCTGTCTTCCAAAACCTCTTCTGCTCTGGTCCCCCTCTCTAAGTGCTCTTGAAGGCTTGCAGGATGCCATTGAGCAGTACTGAGTCTTCAAAGCAGTGTGCAGGGACTTCCACTTCCCTTTGGTTGCTGCTAATTCACTTAGGGAAAGTGCATCTTGTGCCCTGATCAATTCTGGGCACGTGTGAGAATGCAAATGTAAGAGTGCTCTGGGACTGAGTCATCTGCTGCCCTGCATGCACACTGACATGCTGCTTGGCATGGCCAGCACAGGCTTCCTCTCTGGGAAGGCTGCTCCACTGCAGATCCACCTGAGCCCTCCTGCACAGAAGTCATCACTTCTGTTGTTCACTTTTCAGGACTGCACAGCCATGCCATCTTCCAGCAGTGACCTGAGCACCGTTTCTCTTGGCCCAGCAGTAGCAGGGCTGTGCCTGGTGGTTGTCTGTCTGTCTCTGATCTCTATTAACAAAATAGACAGAACCACAGCATGACAGAACGGTAGGGGTTGGAAGGGACCTCCAGAGATCACCCAGGCCAAGCCCCTGCCAGAGCAGGGTCACCCAGGGCAGCTCAGCATGCTGCAGTTTGAGCTGGGTGCCCCCCTGCAATGTTTACTTCCTGTGTCCAGCAGTCCAGCCCAGAGGGGTGGCCACAGGCAATGATGTAGTATTTGCTACCACAATGCCTTGCACCACCACAAGATGCAGTGCAGGGTCTAGCACCTCCTCTTCTCTTCCTCCTTCGTCAGCCGCTACCTGGCGGAGATGTCTCCTGGCTTGGGACCTGGCTAGGCCAAAGGCCATGGGGGGATGGGCAGTCTCAGATCTGGCCAGCTGAGACTAGCCTAGCAGTGGGAGGGGGAAGAAGGAGCCCTGGGGTCTTGGGTGTCCCCTCAGGTGGGGATGGGGTCTCTCTGCGTCTGTTCTGGGCTCTTTCTTTGTCACTGTGCTTTTGGCTTTCTGTAAATGTTCACTGCTTCCTATTTCAACTTGCCATCACTTCTGCAATCCGTTTGTCTGAGTGTTGATTGTTGCCAGGGGTGGGGAAGGGGGCTGCCTCAACCCAGCACACTCACACAGAACACAGCCAGCTGGAGCTTGAAGATCTGCAGAGCAGGAGACTCCACAACCTCCCTGGGCAGCCTGCTCCAGGGCTCAGCAGCCTCCCACCAAAGAAGTTTCTGCTCACGTTGAGGTGGAACCTCCTGGGTTCTGGTTTGTGTCCACTGCCCCTCTTCTTATCCCTGGGCACCACTGAACAGAGCCTGCTGCCTTCTTCATGACAGCCTCCCATCTGTAGCATAGATTCATTCATAGAATGGATGGGGTTGGAAGGGACCTTGGAGATCACAGAATCACAGAAAACATCCAGTTGGAAGAGGCCTCCAAGCTGACCCAGTCCAGCTCTTAACCCAGCACTGCAGGCTCAGCACCAGACCATGTCCCTAAGCACCAGGGCCACAGCTGCTGGAACACCCCCAGGGGTGGTGACTCCAGCACTGCCCTGGGCAGCCTCTTCCAATGGCTGAGATCCCTTCCAGTGCTGAAATATTTCCTGCTCCCAGCCTGAGCCTGCTTCACTTAAACCTCCCACCACCCCAGGCTGCTCAAGGCCTCATCCAGCCTGGCCTTCAGCACCTCCAGGCAGCAGCCACCCACAGCCTCCCTGGGCAACCTGTGCCAGTGTCTCACCACCTTTACCTTTCTGTATCCTGGGACCACCTCAGCTTGGGAGGAGGGCAGGGAGGGCAAAGAGCTGAAAGCAAAGGCTCAGGTTGGAAGTTGGCAGCTGCTCTGCAGAAAACGTTAAGGCACTTTTCTACCCAAAGCCTCACCTTGCTATCTTGCTATGCCAAGACCTAAGGGCACATCCATACACTGGCATCAGAGGCTGTCCTTAGCTCCTTACCCAGTTAGACAGCTGGAGACAGTGACCCAAGCCTGCAGGCACTGCTGTAACTCCTGCAGCAGCAGGAGGAGCTGCTTGGCTTCACAGACAGGCAGCCTGAGAGGCCACTGGAGAAGCATCGAACCAGAGACTTGGCAGGGCTGGAAGGGACCTCAAGGCTCAGCCAGTCCCAAGCCCCTGCCATGGCCAGGGACACCTCACACCACAGCAGGTTGCTCACAGCCACCTCCAGCCTGGCTGCAAACACCTCCAGGCAGGAGGCTTCCACCACCTCCCTGGGCAACCTGTGCCAGGCTCTCACCACCCTCATGGGCAACAACTTCTTCCTCACAGCCAAGCTCAATCTCCCCACCTCCAGCTTCATTCCATTCCCCCTAGTCCTATCACTCCCTGAGATCCTGAGAAGTCCTTCCCCAGCCTTCCTGTAGGCCCCCTTCAGATCCTGGAAGGCCACAATTTGGTCACCTGGGAGCCTTCTCTTCTGCAGACTGAACAGCCCCAACTCCTTCAGCCTGTCCTCATAGGAGAGGTGCTCCAGCCCTCTGATCATCCTTGTGGCCCTTCTCTGGACACCTTCCAGCACCTCCACATCCCTCTTGCAATAGGGGCTCCAGAACTGGACACAGTACTCCAGGTGGGGTCTCCCCAGAGCTGAGTAGAAGGGGAGGATCACCTCCCTCGACCTGCTGGCCACACTTCTCCTGATGCAGCCCAGGATCTGATTGGCTTTGTGGGCTGCAAGTGCACACTGAGAGCTCCTGCTGAGCTTTTTGTCCCCCAGCACCCCCAAGTCTCTCTCCTCAGGGCTGCTTTCCAGCCACTCACTGCCCAGCCTGTAGTTGTGCCTGGGATTGCCTCCACCCAGCTGCAGGACCCTGCCCTTGCTCTTGTTGAACCTCATGAGGTTGGCTTGTGCCCACCTCTGCAGCCTGTCCAGGTCCCTCTGGATGGCCTCCCTTCCCTCCAGCCTGTCTGCTGCACCACACAGCTTGGTGTCATCAGCAACCTTGCTGAGGGTGCACTCAATGCCACTGTCCATGGCACCCACAGAGATGTTGAACAAGACAGGTCCCAGGACTGATCCCTGAGGGACTCCACTTGTCCCTGGCCTCCACTGGGACATGGACCCATGGACAGCCACTCTCTGGGTGCAGCCATCAAGCCAGTTCCTTATCCATCCAGTGGTCACCCATCACACCCATGTGTCACCAGCCTGGAGACCAGGATGTGGTGCGGGGCAGTGTCGAAGGCTGTGCTCAGGCCCAGGCAAACAACAGCAGCTGCTCTCCCCTCAGCTATTGATGTTGTCACCTGCTCAGGGAAGGCCACCAGGTTGGTCAGGCAGGACTTGCCCTTGACAAAGCCATGCTGACTGTTCCCAATCACCTCTTCACTATTCTTCTGAGCCAGTAGTTAATGGGGTGACGGAGATTGGGAACCAATACGGCTGACCAATGTGATCGAGTATTGTTCCTTTATTGTTCCAGTGTTGCAACTTATATAAACTCGGAGTGCCCTGTTGGCACAGCTCCATTGGTTCCCTAGGAGTGACCACACATTGCACTATTACAGATCATTGGTCCAACTACTGATGACACAACGAGGTTGTTGATGCAGGTGCATGTCCTGTTGTCCCAAGATAACTGTCCATGTTTATAGCTACCAGTGCCTTGTTTTAGTTACATGCTGCAGGCACAGCACTGTTTTGCTACACTGCTAGGTACCTCTGCATTTATGGCCTACCACCATGTCAGGCTCTAGGCCTGCACTGCCAGATTGCTCACACTGCTCGCCGCTGGCATTGCCACAAATCCCCCTTTTTGTTTTTGTGAGCAATCTGGTCATGGGAGTTCTTCTCATCCCATACAAGATGCTACTGCAAATGCAGAAGCAAGCAAGGTAAAGCTAAGCTGTGTAGCAAAAGCAAGAGTTCTGTAGTGCAGCATGTCTAACAGACTGATGTAACCTACACAAAGCACAAAGCTTAAGTTGCAGTAGTTACAATGCTCTACAGAGATGGCATAATACATGGTCAAAGATAACAAACATTGTAAAGAAGAACTTAGATCTTAACAGTTCCGATCTTTACATTTCACTCCTCTTACTGACAGAGAAGACTTGATTATGCCTGAACGCATTGCACACAGAGATTGAGGCACAAGTGCAATCCTTAGCACTGTCTTTTGCGATCTGCTTTAGGATTATGTTGCATCTTTATTTTCTCTAGGATGGTCAAAAATCATGAATTGTTTAATGGTAGCAAGATTTCTTTAATCTGTAAAGGTAGATCTGGCCAGGCTCTAGCTTCACAGACAGAAAACTTGCAGGCAAGCAGCAAGAGCAGAAAGAGCTTCATTGCATTGCCCAATATAAAATTACACTGAATAATGTCTTTTTGCTCATCCTAGTAATTCTGATCTCTTAATGTTCACACAACAGTAAAGCAGTCACGACACTCAGTTATAAGTTAGATGCTTTCTGTTGACATCTTGGTTTATCGTGACAGTCATTGATGTCAGTGCTAAGCAGGTTTGCTGATTGTCATTTTCATGACATCTGTGCCGTGTTCGTGCTGTCTTGTGGTGAGAGTGTTACAGCACATTGCAAAGTTGATGTTTCTAGGGTTACAGCACTTTCTAGGGTTACAACATTTTCTAGGGTTACAGCATTTCTAGGGTTACAGCATTTCTAGGGTTGCCATGAGCTAATTTTTTGCTATGGGGTATTCTCTCTTTTCCCCCTTTGTTTTTTTTTTTTTTTTTTTGTTAATAATCTCTACTGAGCAAAATGTAAAGATGAAACTGCATCCTCTAGGATGTCTACATTCAGAGGCACACTTAGTTAACAAGAGAGAATACAAAGTTATCAAGCAACCACAATATTCAGTCCTAATTCACATGATGCTGTGGTACATTCTTCTGAGTGATGCTGTTTGATCCCAGATGATCATAGCAGTTGTTGTGATCAATGTTTGACTGCATGGGAAATGCTGTGTCCTCGTGGTCTTGATTCTTCCACCGTTGTTTGTTGTGATGATTGCAGTTAGCAGAAAAGAAGGCTCGAGGTGACCTGTTCGTGGCCATCCAGTATCTGAAGAGAGCCTACAAGAATGCTGGGGAGGGACATCCTAGCATGTCAGAAAATTACAGGACTAGGGAGAATGGAACAAGGCTGGGGATGGGAAGATTCAGGCTGGATGTGGAGAAGAAATTCTTCACTGTGAAAATGGTGAAGCCCTGGAATGGGTTGCCCAAGGAGATGGCCGAGGCCCCATGCCTGGAGGTGTTTAAGACCAGGCTGGACGAGGCTCTAGCCTGCCTGATCCAGTGTGAGATGTCCCTGCCCATGGCAGTGGTTGGAACTAAATGATCCTTGTGGTCCTTTCCAACCTTGACTCATTCCACGAGTCTAGGATTCCACAGATTTTCTAACTAATTTTGAGTGGTTTTTGTTTGTTTTTAATGTGAGCTATTTTTAAATTTGTAATTAATGTTTTGCTTCATTTTTTAATATTTTGAAATCTACTTTCAATAAATCTATTTCATTTTTGTTTGATTTCATTATATGGATTTATGGGTTTTTTTATTATTTTTACATGTTTGCAATTGGTTTTATTTATTTTTTTAATTTATTTTAATTTCAATTTTGATTTTGTAAATTATTTTTGCAGTTTTTTCTTTTTAATTCTAACTTGAGTTGTTTCACGCTTTATGTTGAATGTATTTCTTGTATTATTTATTTTGTTTCTTTTTGCTATTTTAGTTTTTATTTATTATTTTCTATTGTTAATTTATTACTTTGATATGTTTAATATTTTGACTTTTAATCTAGTTCTTTTGTTTAATCTTTAATTATTTTCAATTTTTGTTTTTAAATTTATTTCTATACTGTTTTAATGTGGTTTTTTCTTCATTGCATTTTATTATATATATATTTTTTTAGCTGCACTTTTTAATTATTTTTTGTTAACTTTTTTGTTTGTTAATTTTAATCTAATTTTGATATAATTTATTCAATCAATTTTTGTTTTGTATTTTAATTTTTCTTTGTTCTTTAAATTTTTATTATTATAACTTACTTTTTGTAATTTTTAATTTATTTCTTTTTTACCTTCTTTATTATAATTTTTATTTTCTTATTGTAATTTTTTAATCTGTATTTTAATTTGTTATTCTAATCAATTTTTTCTTTTTCAATTTCTTTTATTTTTGTAATTTCTATTTTTTTTTCTTTTTATCTAGTGTTTAATCTTTTTTTATCTTATATTATTTATTATAATTATTTTTTATTTTGCATGTTTGTTTTATTTAATCTATTTTCTATTCTAATTTTAATTTTTACTTTTTTATTATATTTTTTAACCTTTCCTATTAATTCTTTTTTATTATAATTTTTCATTTTAATTTTCTCAACTTTTTCTTTGTATAATTTTTTGTTTGTTTTAATCTAGTAGTCTTGATAATCCTTATTTTCATTTTTTTGCTAACAAGTCTTATGTCCTTTTTTTTTTTGTTAATAGCTATTCTGTGTTAGTAATCTTTATGATTTTTCAGTGTGTCATATTTTGGGTTTAATATTTTATTTTCATCGTTGCTCTTCTTTTTTATTACTATTCTGTTATTTAGTACTCTATGTTTTGTATCCAGAGTTTTTGTGCTTTTGTTATATATTTCTATGTGGGTTTTTTTTTTGTTTGTTTGGTTTTTTATTTTTTTATTTTTTGTATTTTTTTCTAGTCTATGTCTAAGAAGGAAATATAAAGACATTACCTTAGCTAAGGAATACTTTTTTTTAAAAATGAATACCTATTTACTACAAGTCTTAACTATATTACATGGAGCTCCTTTGAAATGCCATGGCACACAACTAAGAAGGTTCGAACCAAAAGAAATCTTACAATGTGAACTCATTACTAAGTACTTAAAGTACTTACACCTTACTACAATTACTATGTACTAGGTATCTGTAAAAACCAAATGCTTACCATTCATTATGCTTACCAGGAAAACTTAGCAAATATCTAAATAACAACTCTCTTAAGGACATTGCAATCAGAAATTAAGAAATTATCACTGTAACTTTAGATCAGAGCAAAGCTTTGGTTGGCAAGAGTAGTACTAGAAAATCCTCCCTTTTCTGGGGGTGGGGGTAGGGGTGGGTGGCTAGCAAGGTGTGATCCAGTTGCTATTGTTTCTGTATTAGGGTCTTAACGACTTGCAGCCTATCGTGTCTGAACGACCATTGTTCCACCCATACTGGATTATGTGTTTTCCACTTTAATTTGTGGGTTGGTTGCTGACTAGTAGCCACTACAAAGAAGGAACAGTAACAAGTTTTGCTCCTAGTTGACTTAAGGCATATCAGCCCAATAGAGCAACTGGAAGGGTTAACATGTACGGTCTTACAGTGATTGATTTGCTCTAGTTAAAAGCTAATTGCACTGGCTCTTTGCTAACCCAGGTTGTTTGGATACCTTTTAAACACATGACTTCAACATTTGCCATGAGCAATGACTAGTGACCATTCCATTTATGACTAGGTATAATGATGACATCGTCTCCAGTATCCATAATAATTGAAAATTGTATAATTTGTCCACAAGGGTGTCTGACAGATAAAATCTGTTCCAGTTTTCTCTTTTGGATTTTTAGGGCTAATAAGGTATTAGGCATATCAGTGGAACCTGAGCCTTCTTGCCCTTGGATTCTGTTATAAGTTTTAGGCACTTGGGACTGAGATGGTATTAGCGAAGCAATTTCTGTCCCAACAAGAGTGCTAACAGGAGAGGCAATGGTATTGAGCATAATTTTCATAGCCCAGTCATAATCAGAATGTATTGAACCAGGAATTATAAGGATGCCCTGTCTAAAGGTAGACTGTCATCTGCCAATTAACAGAGCAGAGGGTCTGTGACCCAAAGGACCATGCCAGTTAAACTCGACAGTGCTTTGTGGATTCAAAAGGAGATATGCGGCTGTTGTCAGGTCCGCTGTGCGCTGCCAGAGGGGGCTGGGGGAGGGGGGGGGGGAAGGGGGGGGGGCGCGGTCCAAGGACCCTGGTTTGGTGTCGTCGTGCGGGGTATGTTCACGCTGCAGGAGCAGCTTCTGCGACGATCTCAAGTAAAACGATTAGATCTGTGACCCTTTCGAGTCTGTCCAACAGTCAAACACTTTAAGGTACCTAGGTTTCTCAGAGGCACGATGATTTCAGGACTGCTTCTATGGCCGTGGCTAGATACATTGCTGCTTGTCGATGCCTTCATTCGTTGTGGTCCTGCAGTCATGAGGCAGTGGCACCTGTTGATAAAATGCTGAGAACCTGTTTAGTATCTTCATTAGCATTGTCAAATGCCAAAATATCCATATTTCTACCTTCATATCGTGAGTCAGGTCTGAATTAGTATTGAATGCCGTAGGTAAGGGATGGTATTGACAAAGGAACCAAGTGTCCCTGTTAGACCCTGCTCAGTAATAAGAAACACAGGATCAGAGTTATTGTCCTGGATGGTGGACCACCCTTTGACCACTACATCCTGACTTAATTGCAAAACATTCTCAGGAAGCTGCAATTGTTGGTAAGATCTGGCAAAGATCTCGCCCCAATGAGATGGCTAATGGTGACACCTCGTAGTCTGCTGGCTGCCGGGGCATGGCTTCTCAGGCATTTGCAAGTGAATTGTCAGTTAATTGATGAGTTGCAAGGGCTAAAACGGTGTAACTTTCAAGTCTGCTTGCTGCTGAAACTCAGACAGCACTGTCTTACGATGTAACTTTTTTGTTGCAATCAGAATACCATCCATAGACTTCTAGATGTCACAATGAGTCTGTTGAAGTGGGAAGAGAGTGCCTTGAGGATTCAAGCATGCCTTCAGGCTACCCATTGATATCGGTGGGTGGAGTCTGTCTTAATCGATGACTCAGTAGATGCAGACTTTAAGTCCTCCGAGTGTGAGCAAATTGTAAAGAAAACGATCCTTCAAATGAATAATAATCAGGTCCCCATTTGTGGGGACTGGGAGTTGGGAGGCCAGGTTGTAAGGCACCCATCTCCTCCATGATCGCTCTCAGACCTCGTAATAAACACCATTTGCTGACATACGTGTGTCAAAAGGGATTAACAAATGTGTTGAAAACAACTAATTGATTACAGCAGTTGTGTATCCTGACTGTAGCCCATAGGTAGCTATGGCTTGTCTAGCTTCCTTTAACATTAGTCAGTTCAGATGACCATAGTCATTGTTAACCTTCTCCATCTGTGACTACATTTCCCACAATACCTTTCCACCAGCAGTTCCGTGTCCCTCCCACCTCCCGATCGCCCCATCGGGACTCAATTGAAATCTCCGTCCGAGGCTATACTCTGCTAATGAGTGGAATGTAGGGGGCGGGGGGGGTGTAGCCGGTGAAACTGCTGGGAGGAAGGGGCCGCTGGGGCCGTTCTTGCCGCTACCGTGGGGGGTGGCTGTTGTCGGCGGTGCGTCGGTCGATGCCGCTTGATCGGAGCCGCTGGTACTCGCGGGGGCCATGGGGGGGTCGCGGGAGGCGTCGCCGGGAGAACTGCTGGAATGTGGGGCACCGTTGAGGTGGGCGCCGCCGGGCTGAGGGCTGCCGAAGTGAGGGCTGCCGGGCTGAGCGCTGCCGGGGTGGTGGGGGCCACCATCGGGGCGGCCGGGGCTCGCGGCGGGGCGGGGGTGCAAAAATGCCGTGATCGCGAGCCTGCAAGCGCTCCAGGAGTTCTAGGGCAGAGTTCGCACTGTCCGGCTTCCAAGCCCAAGCCATCGCTGGCGGTATCAGGAAGATGTTGATGAAGGGGATGGAAAACGCCGACCCGCAGGTTTCGCCGCTTCTTTTTTTTTTTTTTAACTGGGCTTCTCCGCTGGGCGCGGGTGGCTGTGGCGCTGTGCTAATAAACACGGCGTGCTGGCCAGGATGGCGGACGCGGCGTCTCCTTTGTCTGATGCTTAATGGGTAGTGACCTCCAGTTTGATTTCGCGCGCCGTATCAGTTCGACCAGGATTCGCTTCTGCCGCTATTGACGTGGCAGGAGCAGATTTTTCCGCGCAAAAGGACAGTAATAGAGAGCCGCGATTCGTGTAGAAGGAGTAGCGGGCAATTGAAATTGAGGAGGATGCTGACGGAGCGGCAGGCGATGTGCAAGGAGAGACGGGGGGGGGGGGGGGGGGGGGGGGCGGGGCGGGGAGTGCCTTCCGAGTCTCTCGTCTCGTTGAGAATCAAACGCCGCAGCAGCTGAACCGGGAGTAGCCTGCTCTGCTTTTTTCGATTGCAATGTCCGTGACGATCCGTCACACGGTGCTCTAGCGAAAAGCTGCTTTCTTAAGCATTTAGCACCTCATCCCACAGCTGGGCTGCAATTTCGTCCCGCGCTTCGGAAGTAAAAGCTTAATTGCCGTGGGTATGACTCTGGGCACAGGCTAATAGCCCTTTTACGATCCCAGAATTGCCAGTAATACCTCTCACAGAGAGGATAGGTGGGAGGCGTTTAGCACAGCCTCTTCTGTGGTGGCGTGCTGCCCCTTGCCCCTCCTCCGGTCGCTCACCGGGCCAGGGTGAGATTCACTTCCTTTGCGAGCGCGCTGCTGATTTTCCAGCAGCGGGGCAGTGCTGTCCGACCGGCTTTCCGTATCGCTCGGACGTACCTCTCTCTGCTGAGTGATCAGTATGGCACTCCGAGGATCCCTTGTCCATGAGTTCAGGTTTATTCGGGCGCCAGTTAATGGGGCGACGGAGATTGGGAACCAATACGGCTGACCAATGGGATGGAGTATTGTTCCTTTATTGTTCCAGTGTTGCAGGCCTGAGGTGCAGGCCTCTGGTGCAAGTCTAGCACTGTAAAGTGTAGAAGAAACAGGAGAGAGGAAAGGCAGAAAAAGAAGTGCGTAGCAAGGCAACTGCTACAACTTACATAAACTCGGAGTGCCCTGTTGGCACAGCTCCATTGGTTCCCTAGGAGTGACCACACATTGCACTATCACAGATCATTGGTCCAGCTACTGATGACACACCGAGGTTGTTGATGCAGGTGCATGTCCTGTTGTCCCAAGATAACTTCCATGTTTATAGCTACCAGTGCCTTGTTTTAGTTCCACGCTGCAGGCACAGCACTGTTTTGCTCCCCTGCTAGCTGGCTCTGCATTTACGCAGAGCATGGCCTGCCACCATGTCAGGCTCTAGGCCTGCACTGCCAGATTGCTCACACTGCTCGTCGCTGGCATTGCCACAAGTAGTGCCTCCAGGAGGATCTGCTCCATGATCTTTCCGGGCACAGAGGTGAGACTGCCTGGCCTGGAGTTCCCTGGTTCCTCCCTCTTTCCCTTTTTGCAGATGGGGGCAATGTTTCCCCTTTTCCAGTCTGTGGGGACTGCCCCAGACTGCCAGGACTTTTGAAATATAATAGAGAGGGGTTTAGCAACCTCCTCTGCCAGTTCTCTCAGCACCCGTGGGTGTATCCCCTCGGGTCCCATGGGCTTGAACACTTTCAGGTTCTTCAGGTGATCACCAACATGATCTGCACTTACCATGGGCAGTTCTTCCTCCCCGTCCCTGGCATTGTCTTCCATAACATCAGGAGTGTGGCTAGAGGCCCTTGCAGTGAAGCCTGAGGTAAAGAAGTCATTGAGTACCTCAGCCTTTTCCTCATCACTTGTGACCATGTCACCAGTTTCCTTTCTGAGGGGGCCCACACCTTCCCTAGGCTTCTTCTTCCCATTCATACACCTGTAGAAGTTCTTAGTGTTCCCTTTAATCTCCCTGGCTAGATTCAATTCCAACTCTGCTTTGCTTTTCCTAACCAGGACTCTTGCTGCTCAGGCAGCTTCCTTATCTCCCCCCTGTTCTACCTGTCCTTCTCTCCACTGCCTGTAGAGTTTCTTTTGAAGTGCTAGTGTGTCCAGTAGCTCCTTGCCCATCCAGGCAGGCCTCCTAGCATTCTTTCCTGCTTGTCTCTTTGTTGGTATACAGAGCTCCTGGACACAGAGGAGGTGGTCCTTGAATACTGACCAGCTGTCCTGGGTCCCTCTTCCCTCCAGGGCTTTGTCCCACGACACTTTGGCTAGCAGATCCCTGAAGCCATCCAAGTCTGCACGCCCAAAGCCTAGGGCCATAAGCTTGGAATACTTCCTCCTGATTGCCCTGAGGAGATTCAGTTCAACTGCTTCATGGTCACTGCAGCCAAGGCTGTCTCTGAGCCTCACCTTGCTTACCAGCCCTTCCCTGTTGGTGAGAACAGGTGAGCCTAAACCTCCCCTGGCGCAGCTTGAGACTGTGTCCCCTTGTTCTGGTGCTGGGTGCCTGGGAGAAGAGACCAACCCCTTCCTGGCTACAGCCTCCCTTCAGGTAGTTGTAGAGGGCAATGAAGTCTCCCTTGAGCCTCCTCTTCTCCAGGCTAAACAACCCCAGCTCCCTCAGCCTCTCCTCACAGGGCTGTGCTCAAGGCCTCTCCCCAGCCTTGTTGCCCTTCTCTGGACACCTTCAAGTGTTTCGATGTCCTTCTTAAACTGAGGGGCCCAGAACTGGACACAGGACTCAAGGTGCGGCCTAACCAAGGCAGAGTCCAGGGACACAATGACCTCCCTGCTCCTGCTGGCCACACTGTTCCTGATGCAGGCCAGGATGCCCTTGGCCTTCTTGGCCACCTGGGCACACTGCTGGCTCAACCAGCACCAGAAGAAGAGGACACAGCCTCAAGCTGCGCCAGGGGAAATTTAGGCTGCAGGCGAGGAGAAAGTTCTTCCCAGAGAGAGTTGTTGGCCAGTGGAATGTGCTGCCCAGGGAGGTGGTGGAGTCCCCTTCCCTGGAGGTGTTCAAGAGGGGATTGGAGCTGGCACTTGGAGCCATGGTCTAGTAGGCATGAGGTGTTGGGTGACAGGTTGGACTTGAGGATCTCTGAGGTCTTTTCCAACCCTATTGGTTCTAGGATTCCTGCTCTTCTGCAGCAGTGAGAGGGCTGTGCTGCTCTCTGCATGGTACCCTGAGGGGCTGCCACAGGGGTTGCTGCTCTTGGTGCCTGCAAACTCTGGGCTGCCTCTCTGGGGGTGGGGACAGGTGGCAAGGCTGGCACAGTGGGCACACCTCCAGAGTCCCCAGGCCTGCGGAAGGTGGGCACCATCAGCTGCCATCACTGCTTTCCCGGGGGACACTGCAGTGCCTCCTGGGCCCCTCCCACCTGCCTGGAGAGGCCAGAGAAGGCCTGGGTGGTGCCAGGCATCCCCATGGAGACTTCCTGCCCCATGGAGCCACGGTGCAAGCTGCCCTCCCAGGATGACATCACAGTGGGGGACCTCTGCCAGAGGGCGTAGAAAAGGGGGTGCAGGCTGAGAGGGAGCAGGCAGTCGGCAGCTTCACCATGTTTGTGCTGAGAGGAGTCCACATCTTCATCCTTCTGGTGTATGTGGTGGTGGGATTATTCCTGACCTGCACCCTGGGTCCGTTTCTGCGGCTCTGTGTAAGTGAGCACCCAGCAGGGTGCCCTGCACAGCAGGATGGGCTGATGGGGGGTGGGCTGGGCTGGGCTGGAGGAGGAGAAGTCAGGTGGGGCCAGGGGCATGGCCAGGAGTGTCTCAGTGGAAGGTGGGAGCCAGCCTGCCTTTCCTAATGCCTGCTTCTCTCCTTTCCCATCGGCCTGCAGTACATCCTGTGCAACCTGTGCCGGCCACGACGGGAGGAGGGGCAAGAGCCCCGAAGGGCAGAGGAAATAACAGCACCAGAAAGGAGGAGGGGATGAACAAGTCCTCATGCTGGGGACAGATGTGGATGAGGGAGAAGAAGAGCTGCCCAAGCAGGCTGAAGACCTCTTTCCCTTTGCCCTCTTCCCTTCACTTTTCCCCTTTCTCCCCTCCTCCTCTGAGGGGCAAATCCAATAAAGTGTTGCTGCTGACTGCAGCCAAGCCCCTGGCGTGAGCCCTGAGTTCTTTGCACTTGGAGAGGCCAGGAAGCCACCCTCTGGAGTCCGTTGTTTGGAGGGTGACACATGGCACAGGGGCACGTCCTGGAGCCTGAAGGGCTCCTGGGGAGACTTCATCCTGAGATGGGGCAGGCAGAGCTGGGCCCTGGGGAAACTGTGCCTGAGCAAGTGCCCCGGGCCGAGGGGCGCAATGCCCACAGGCACCGTCCCTGCCCCAGCCATCCCTCGGGGGGGTGTCGCCCCTCCCCGCTGCCTGCCGCTGCCTCTGGATGCTGCAGGCTCAGGGCCGGCTGCTGCCATCTGCAAGGAGCTTCCTGGCCCCAGCAGTGCCTGCTGCTCCTCTGGCTGTGCCCTGCTGCAAGCAGCTGAAAGCATGGCAAGCCCTGTGCAGGGCCCTCCTTGCCCTCATGAAGTGGGAGGGATGGTGCTGCCCGGCCGCGGCTAGCTGGGCTCTGCCAGCCTCTGCCAGGAGCTTGGGAGAGGAGCAGGAGAGGCTGTGCTGGGCTCTGGCTCAGGCTCCTGCCCCATTCATGAGCTCCGCCAAGCCCACCATCATCTTCTCCACGGCCAGGAAAGGCCCTTCCCTGGCTGTGAGCTTGTGAAGAGCAGCTCCTCTGCTCTCTCTTGTGTCCCGAGGGGCTGCTGGAGTCATCGCTGCCCTTGGCACCTGAGAACTTTGTGCCCGCTCTGGATGTTCCTCCTGCTGCTGGACAACAAGCAGCACTGCCCAGCCCACGATGGCCTTCGTAGTGAACTCCTCTGAGTGCAGAGGCAGCTCATCCCAGCTTGCCACACTTGGGCTTCATCTCCATGGATCTCCTGCTCCTGAGCAAAGATCTCGGCCAAGTGCACGACCTTCTTGTCTGGGTGCAGTGAGAGCCCAGCCCTGGCTGTGAGGCTGTCAAGAGCAGGTTCTCAGCTCTCTACTGTGTCCCAAGGGGCTGCTGGAGTAATTCCTGCTGGCACAGGCAAATCTGGGGCCAGGACTTTCCCTTCCTCCAGCTCCTGGGCAAAGATCTCAGCCAATCCCACGACTTTATTGCTGAGAGTCCAGGAAAAGCCCCTTGTGGGCTCTGAGGATGTGCAGAGCAGGTTCCTGGCATTCCACTCTTGTGCCTTCCTCAGGGAGCACAGGATAAGCTGGGGTGGCCTTTTCCTGCTCTTCTGCAGCAGTGAGAGGGCTGTGCTGCTCTCTGCATGGTGCCCTGAGGGGCTGCCACAGGGGTTGCTGCTCTTGGTGCCTGCAAACTCTGGGCTGCCTCTCTGGGGGTGGGGACAGGTGGCAAGGCTGGCACAGTGGGCACACCTCCAGAGTCCCCAGGCCTGCGGAAGGTGGGCACCATCAGCTGCCATCACTGCTTTCCCGGGGGACACTGCAGTGCCTCCTGGGCCCCTCCCACCTGCCTGGACAGGCCAGAGAAGGCCTGGGTGGTGCCAGGCATCACCATGGAGACTTCCTGCCCCATGACATCAGACTGCAAGCTGCCCTCCCAGATGACATCACAATAGGTGGTGGCATGACTGGCATGAGTGGAAGGTAGGGATGGAATGGTAGCAGCTCTCTAGGAAGGACAGGCAGGGCAGGAGGGGAGGAGCTGTCACTCTCTGCATCAGTGAGCAGCAGGAATCAGTGGAGCCCCAGCTGGGCAGGGTGATGAGCAGTAAAGGGCCTGGGGGTGCTGGCTGACAGCAGCTGCAGATGAGCCAGGGGGTGCCCAGGTGGCCAGGAAAGCTACCAAGATCCTGGCCTGGAGCAGCAGTAGTGTGCTCAGCATGACCAGGAAAGGGATTGTGCCCTGGGGTACCCCATTACCAGGGTGCTGGTGAGGCCACACCTTGAGTGCTGGGTTCAGTTTTGGGCCCCTGACTCCAAGAAAGACATTGAAGGGCTGGAGCAGGTCCAGAGAAGGGCAGCAAAGCTGGGGAAGGGCTGGTGAGGAGAAGCTGAGGGATTTGGGGTTGTGTAGTGTGGAGAAGAAGAGGCTGAGGGGAGACCACACTGCTCTCTACAGCTCCCTGACAGGAGGCTGGAGCCAGGTGGGGGGTTGGGCTCTCCTCTGCAGTCCCAGGTGATAGGAGGAGAGGAAATGGCCTCAAGTTGCCCCAGGGGAGGTTGGGCAGAAAATTCTTGACTGAAAGGGCTCTCAAAGGCTGGGACAGGCTGCCCGGGGAGGTGGTGGAAACCCCATCCCTGGATGAGGCCCTTGGTGCCATGGTTTAGTTGATCAGATGGAGCTGGGTGAGAGGTTGGACTGGATGATCTCTGAGCTCTTTTCCTTTTGGAAAGGACCTCAAAGCTCATCCAGCTCCAGCCCCCTGCCATGGGCAGGGACCCCTCCCACCAGCACAGGCTGCTCAAGGCCTCATCCAGCCTGGCCTTCAACACCTCCAGGCAGGAGGCAGCCACAGCCTCCCTGGGCAGCCTGTGCCAGAGTCTCCCCACCCTCACTCTCAACAATTTCTTCCTCATCTCCACTCTCAATCTCTCCTCTCCCAGCTCAAAGCCTTTGTCCCTCAGCCTGGCACTCCCAGCCCTTGTCACAAGTCCCTCCCCAGCTCTCCTGGAGCCCTTCAGGTCCTGGAAGGCTGCTCTGAGGTCTCCCTGGGCAGCCTGTTCCAATCCCTGACCACTCTTGCAGCAGAGACATTTTTCCTCCTCTCCAACCTCAGCCTCCCCTGGCACAGTTTCAGGCCGTTGCCTCTCATTAATGACCAGGCACAGAGCATTGCTGCTCCTGGGCACCACGGGAAGCTGCCCTCCAGGCAGCTGGGGTGTGGGGAGGAGGAATTGCACTCAGCACTGGTTAGGTCACACCTTGAGTCCTGAGTCCAGTTCTGGGCCCCTCAGGTCAGGAAAGATGTTGAGATGCTGGAAGGTGTCCAGAGAAGGGCACCAAAGCTGGGGAGGGGTCTGGAGCACAGCCCTGTGAGGAGAGGCTGAGGGAGCTGGGGTTGCTTAGCCTGGAGAAGAGGAGGCTCAGGGGAGACCTTCTTGCTCTCTCCAACTCCCTGAAGGGAGGTTGTAGCCAGGTGGGGGTTGGGCTCTTCTGCCAGGCACCCAGCACCAGAACAAGAGGACACAGTCTCAACCTCTCTGGGCAGCCTGCTCCAGGGCTCAGCAGCCTCACAGGGACAAAGTTTCCCTCCTGTTGCCCTGGCACCTCCTCTGCTCCAGCTTGCCCCCAGTGCCCCTTGTGCTGTGCTTGGCCATCCCTGAGCAGAGCCTGGCTCCAGCCCTGCACATCTTTATGCCCAGCCATGAGGGCAGCCCTCAGGCTCCTCTGCTCCCAGCTGCAGGACCCCAGCTCCCTCAGCTGGCCTCACAAGACAGAATGGATTGGAGCTGTGCCAGGGGAGGTTTAGGCTGGATGTGAGGAAGAGGTTCTTCCCAGCAAGCGAGATTGGCCATGGGAATGTGCTGCCCAGGGAGGTGGTGGAGTCCCCATGCCTGGGGTGCTCAAGAAGCTGTAGATGTGATGCTTCAGGACATGGTTTAGTGGTGATGGTAGCTGGGTTACCTTGGACTTGATGATCTCAAAGGCCTTTTCCAGCCTTGGTGATTCTGTGATTCTGTCATTCATCTTCTTTGTGGCTCTGTGCTGGACTCTCTCAAGCAGTTCCCTGAGCTCCTTCCTGACCTGAGAGGCCCAGAGCTGGACACAATATTCCAGAGGTGGCCTCAGCAGGGCGGAGTAGAATTCCAAAGCAGACCCCCAGCAAAGAGACTAAGTTTGCCCACTCTCCATGGAGATAGCATGGCAGCCTGGCATCTAACCTGGCATCATACCTCTGAGCTGCTGAGCAAGTCTGAGACAGGTTCCTCCAAGCCATGGAGAGGAGAGAGGGCAGGGCAGAGAAACTGCTCTGGGACACCAAGGGCACTGCAAGAGGAGGAGGAGGGGCTCCAGGTGCTAGAGCAGAGATTCCCCTGCAGCCCATGGTGAGGACCATGGTGAGGACCTCGGTGAGGATCACGGTGAGTCAGGCTGTGCCCTTGCAGCCTGGGGAGCAGATCTCCACATGGAGCTCATGGAGGACCTCATGCCAGAGCAGGTTGATGCACAAAAGGAGCTGTGCCACCGTGGGAAGCCCAACCTCCAGCACACTCCTGGCAGGACCTGCAGCCACCTGGAGAGAGGAGAGCCCAGGGTGAGCAGCTGTGCTGGCAGGACTGCAGCCAAGAGAAAGGATCCATGCTGGAGCAGGCTGTGTGTAAGGACTGCAGCCAAGAGAAAGGATCCACTCTGGAGCAGGCTGTGTGTAAGGACTGCAGCCAAGAGAAAGGATCCACTCTGGAGCAGGCTGTGTGTAAGGACAGCAGCCAAGAGAAAGGATCCACTCTGGAGCAGGCTGTGTGTAAGGACTGCAGCCAAGAGAAAGGATCCACTCTGGAGCAGGCTGTGTGCTAGGACTGCAGCCAAGAGAAAGGATCCACTCTGGAGCAGGCTGTGTGTAAGGACTGCAGCCAAGAGAAAGGATCCAAGCTGGAGCAGGCTGTGTGTAAGGACTGCAGCCAAGAGAAAGGATCCACTCTGGAGCAGGCTGTGTGTAAGGACAGCAGCCAAGAGAAAGGATCCACTCTGGAGCAGGCTGTGTGTAAGGACTGCAGCCAAGAGAAAGGATCCACTCTGGAGCAGGCTGTGTGCTAGGACTGCAGCCAAGAGAAAGGATCCACTCTGGAGCAGGCTGTGTGTAAGGACTGCAGCCAAGAGAAAGGATCCAAGCTGGAGCAGGCTGTGTGTAAGGACTGCAGCCAAGAGAAAGGATCCACTCTGGAGCAGGTTGTGTGTAAGGACTGCAGCCAAGAGAAAGGATCCACTCTGGAGCAGGCTGTGTGTAAGGACTGCAGCCAAGAGAAAGGATCCACTCTGGAGCAGGCTGTGTGTAAGGACTGCAGCCAAGAGAAAGGATCCACTCTGGAGCAGGCTGTGTGTAAGGACTGCAGCCTAGAGAAAGGATCCACTCTGGAGCAGGCTGTGTGTAAGGACTGCAGCCAAGAGAAAGGATCCAAGCTGGAGCAGGCTGTGTGTAAGGACTGCAGCCAAGAGAAAGGACCCAAGCTGGAGCAGGCTGTGTGTAAGGACTACAGCCAAGAGAAAGGATCCACTCTGGAGCAGGCTGTAAGGACTACAGCCAAGAGAAAGGATCCACTCTGGAGCAGGCTGTAAGGACTACAGCCAAGAGAAGGAACCCAAGCTGCAGCAGGCTGTGTGTAAGGACTGCAGCCAAGAGAAAGGATCCACTCTGGAGCAGGCTGTGTGTAAGGACTACAGCCAAGAGAAAGGACCCAAGCTGGAGCAGGCTGTGTGTAAGGACTATAGCCAAGAGAAAGGATCCACTCTGGAGCAGGCTGTGTGTAAGGACTACAGCCAAGAGAGAGGATCCACTCTGGAGCAGGCTGTGTGTAAGGACTACAGCCAAGAGAAGGAACCCAAGCTGCAGCAGGCTGTGTGTAAGGACTACAGCCAAGAGAAAGGATCCACTCTGGAGCAGGCTGTGTGTAAGGACTACAGCCAAGAGAAAGGATCCACTCTGGAGCAGGCTGTAAGGACTACAGCCAAGAGAAAGGACCCAAGCTGGAGCAGGCTGTGTGTAAGGACTACAGCCAAGAGAAAGGACCCAAGCTGGAGCAGTCTGTGAGGAACTGCAGCCCATGAGCAGGATTCATGGTGGAGAAGCTCCAGTCTGCTGTGGGAGGGCCCCATGCTGGAGCCTGGGACGAGCATGAGGAGTCCTCCTCTCATGGAGGAAGGAGTGGCAAAGCTGACCACAGCCCCCATTCCCTGTCCCCCTGTGCTGCTGCAGGGAGGGGAGGAAGGCAAAACTGGTTGTAAAGCTAAGCCTGGCAAGATAGGAGGGATGAGAGAAAGGAGTTTAAAGCCCCATTTTGTTTCTCCCCACCCCACTCTGATTGGCTTGGTGATCAATTAAAGCAATTTTCCTGAGTTGAGCCTCTTTTGCCCATCACAGCAACTGGGGAGTGCTCTCTCCCTCTCCTTTTCTGGACCACCAAGACCTTCACTCTGTTTTCTCTTCCCTCCCCACCTGAGGAGCTGAGTGGGCAGCCTTGGTGGACACCTGGCCTCTAGCCAGCATCAACCCACCACAGGAATGCAGTCTAAGTCTCCATCTCTTCTTTTCAGTGCCTTATGTCACACTGTCCCCAAGCCCTTCCCTCCCCAGGCTCAAGCTGAGCAATGAGCTTCCCCAGTGGATTCTAGTGATTTCCAAATGGCATTAAAAAGAGCACAGCTGACAACCTTCCATGGTCTGGAGTGATTCCAAAGGAGGATGCACACTGCCACCCAGCTCTCCTTTACTTCTGAACTGGTCCTGCAGAGATCCACCTGGGTGCTTTTTGTGTCCACAGGCAGGGGACATGAATCTGTCCACCTGAAAGGCCAGGCTGAGAGAAAGGTTTGCTCTCCCTGTGTACAGGCAGCCAGAATGCAGATGAGGATGGAAACAGAATCATGGAATTGTCAGGGCTGGAAGGGACCTCGAGGCTCAGCCAGTTCCACCCCCCTGCCATGGCCAGGGACACCTCACACCACAGCAGGTTGTTCACAGCCACCTCCAGCCTGGCCTACACCACCTCCAGGGGTGAGGCTTCCACCACCTCCCTGGGCAACCTGTGCCAGGCTCTCACCACCCTCATGGGGAACAGCTTCCTAACATCCAGTCTCAATCTCCCCACTTCTAGTTTTGCTCCATCCCCCCCCAGTCCTATCACTTCCTGACACCCTCAAAAGTCCCTCCCCAGTTTCTTGTAGCCCCCTTCTGGGTGGGACATCATGGAGTGTGCAAACTCACTCATAGCAGAAGGGCCAGAAATGACCAATAGCTTCTCCTGAGGCTGGAGGGATCTGTCCATTCTGACTCCTTCTTGACATGGCTGTAGGCAGAGGCTGCTGGACTCTTCCACATCCCACTGAAAGAGCAGGAAACAAGGGAAGCTGCCTCTTCAGAAATCCTGCAGGGATGGAATAGTTTTAGTTGGAAAAGAAGAAGTTCTCTACAGTGAGGCTGGGGAGACTCTGGCACAGGCTGCCCGGGGAGGCTGTGGCTGCCTCCTGCCTGGAGGTGTTGAAGGCCAGGCTGGATGAGGCCTTGAGCAGCCTGTGCTGGTGGGAGGGGTCCCTGCCCATGGCAGGGGGGTTGGACCTGGATGGTCTTGAAGGTCCCTTCCAACCCAACCCATTCTGTGAATCTATGAATCACCCAACTCAACCCCACCATGGCCCCAAGTGCCACATCCAATCCTTCCTTCAACACCTCCAGGGATGGGGACTCCACCACCTCCCTGGGCAGCCTCTGCCAGTCCCTGACCACTCTTGCAGCACTTCTCTGCAACCTAACCCTCCCCTGGCACAATTTCAGGGCAGGACTCAGGGAAGTAGAGACTGGTGTTCAGAACCAAGGCCAACCTCCAGCTGCCTTTGAGGAGAGCATTTTACTGGCCAGGTATTTGCTGGCTAATGACTTTGGAGTCAATCAGCAGAAAGCAATTTATGTTACACTTTTGCTCCAGTCCAAGTGAGTTGGACATGCTGAGGCTGCCCTCCAAGACTGCACAAGCTGCAGTGAAATGATGCCCACTGGAATGCCTTAGCTGGGTGCATCCAGCATGACCTAAGCTGGATGAAGCCAGAATTTCTCTAGCTATGGAAATGGAAACCTGGATGGGAATGACCAAAACTGAAAGCTGAGAGGAATTCTCAGGCTGTTTGCAGTGTGAAAGGACCTCAAGGATCAGCCAGTTCCAGTCCCCTGCCATGGGCAGGGACACCTCACACCACAGCAGGTTGCTCACAGCCACCTCCAGCCTGGCTGCAAACACCTCCAGGCAGGAGGCTTCCACCACCTCCCTGGGCAACCTGTGCCAGGCTCTCACCACCCTCATGGGCAACAACTTCTTCCTCACAGCCAATCTGAACCTTGCCTCCTCTAGCTTGGATCCATTCTCCACCCCCAACCCAGAAGCCTGGAAGCTGGCCAACGTGGTACCCATCCACAAGCAGGGCCGGTTGGATGAGCCAGGGAATTATAGGCCTGTCAGCCTGTCCTCAGTGCCAGGCAAGATCATGGAACAGGTCATCCTGAGTGCAATCACACAGCACTTACAGGATGGCCAAGGGATCAGGCCTAGCCAGCATGACCAACCTAATCTCCTTCTATCATCAGGTGTCCCACCTGGTGGATGTGGGGCAGGCTGTGGATGTAGTCTACCTGGACTGCAGCAAGGCCTTTGACACCGTCCCCCATAGCAAACTCCTGGCCAAGCTGTCAGCCCCTGGCTTGGACGGGAGCACACTGCATTGGGTTAGGAACTGGCTGGAGGCTGAGCCCAGAGAGTGGTGGTGAATGGTGCCACAGCCAGCTGGCAGCCAGTCAGTAGTGGGGTCCCAGAGAGGGGTGGGCTCTGACATCCTACTTGGAGTCTGTTACAGACCACCCAACCAGGATGAGGAGGCTGATGAATGGTTCTACAAACAACTGGCGGCTGTCTCAAGATCATCAGATCTTGTCCTTGTCGGTGACTTCAACCTGCCAGCTATCTGCTGGCAACTTAATTCAGCAGAGAGGAGGCAGTCCAGAAGATTCCTGGAGCGAATGGAGGACTGCTTCCTGACGCAGCTGTTAAGCGAGCCTCCCAGGGGACAGGCTCTGCCTGACCTGCTGTTCTCCAAGAGAGAAGGGCTGGCGGGAGATGTGCTCGTGGGAGGCTGCCTAGGGTGCAGTGACCACGAGATAGTGAAGTTTTCAAGATGCAGGGAGAGAGGGAGGAGCACCAACAGAACCTTCACCGTGGACTTCCTGCCCTGTGCCCAGCGCTGTTTTGCCTTTCTTTCATGAGAAACTGGTTGTATTCAAAATTCGGCAGTCAGCTCGTTTCGCACATGGGTGATGGCAGCTGATGGTGCCCACCTTCTGCAGGCCTGGGGACTCTGGAGGTGCCTCAGAGGGGAGGTAGCTCTGGATGGAGATAGCCCAGGGGCTGGGGTAGGACTGCAGGCACCACCATTCCCCTTATGGAATGTATTTCACGTGCACTAGAACATGGATATAAGTTAGTGATTTGTCGGTTAGCAAGAATGTGCTCATTAATAAACATAATCTTTTCATAATTCATATTTCATATTCATAAACTTAATAACCTCTTCATCACACAAGGTTTACCTTCAAAGCTTCCTTTGACAAAAGAGCCCAGCAGCTAGCTGTGCAGGATGATCTCCCCAGCAGTGGTACCCAAATATCCTCTTTGTATTTGCTCCACTCCCTGTCAGGTGAACCACTTGGAGTCATGGAGTCATAGACTTGTTTCCGTTGGAAAAGGCCTCTAAGCTCACCCAGTCCAACCAGCAACCCAACCCCACCATGGCCAGCAAACCATGGCCCCAAGTGCCATGTCCAGAGGTGTCCTCAAGACCTCCAGGGATGGGGACTCCACCACCTCCCTGGGCAGCTGGGGAAATGGGCTTTGTGCAGATGTGTGAACAAGCTCAGCTGGGGATGTCGTGGCGCCTCTCACTCATCTGCTCTGCGCCCAGGGCTGCTTTGCTTTGGTTTCATAATAAACTGGCTGCATTTAAAACTCAGCACTGAGCTCGTTTCTCACTATTATCTCCAACCTAAGCCTCCCCTGGCACAATTTCAGGCCATTGCCTCTCCTTTCACCTGAGACTAGGGAGAGCAGACCAGCCTCCAGCTCACTGCAGCCTCCTCTCAGGGAGCTGTAGAGAGCAATGAGGTATCCCTCAGCCTCCTCTTCTCCACACTGAACACCCCCAGCTCCCTCAGCTGCACCTCCCCAGCCATGTTCTCCAAACCCCTCCATGGGCAGCCTGTGCTGCCAGGGCAGCAGGGCTGTCAGGGCATCCCTGACCACACTGGCAGCAGAGACATTTTTCCTCCTCTCCAAGCTAAGCCTCCCCGGCACAATTTCAGGTCAGATGTGAGGGGCCCAGGAGGCACTGCAGTGTCCCTCTGGAAATCAGTGTGAGAAACTGTAATATTTGGCTTTGGCAGGGGCAATTGCTGGGGACCCTGGGGGTCGATGGTGGGGCTGATTGGTTGGCTGTAGTCTGTGTTGTGTGGGGTTCGATCCTTGCGTATTGGGAGAGAAAGGTGAGGTGCCAAGATGTCTGAAGACTGGCCAGGTCAAAAGTGCAGGTCTTGTCCCAGCCCTGATGGAGAGGGGTGGGAGCGTGCTGGGGATGTGTATGAATGTGTCTGTTTGACGTCTATGTAAGTTCAACTCATGTTGTTATGATGCCTCTAGCAAACCTGCCCTGTGCCCAGCGCTGTTTTGCCTTTATTTCATGAGCAACTGGTTGTATTCAACATTCAGCAGTCAGCTCGTTTCGCACATGGGTGATGGCAGCTGATGGTGCCCACCTTCTGCAGGCCTGGGGACTCTGGAGGTGCCTCAGAGGGAAGGAGGTGACCTCTTTGGATTTCGTGCCATGTTACACTGCACAAAAGACTCTCACCTGGGGACAGCCAGCAGATACAAACAGGGCCAGTCTGCTGCTGGTTCCAGCAAACTGGGTGACAGGTTGGACTTGGTGATCTCAGAGGTCTTTTCCAACCTTCTTGATTCTATGATTCTAGGATTCCTGCTCTTCTGCAGCAGTGAGAGGGCTGTGCTGCTCTCTGCATGGTGCCCTGAGGGGCTGCCACAGGGCTTGCTACTCTTGGTGCGTGCAAACTCTGGGCTGCCTCCCTAGGGGTGGGGACAGGTGGCAAGGCTGGTACAGTGGGCACACCTCCCGAGTCCCCAGGCCTGCGGAAGGTGGGCACCATCAGCTGCCATCACTGCTTTCCAGGGGGACACTGCAGTGCCTCCTGGGCCCCTCCCATCTGCCTGGACAGGCCAGAGAAAGCCTGGGTGGTGCCAGGCATCACCATGGAGACTTCCTGCCCCATGACATCAGACTGCAAGCTGCCCTCCCAGATGACATCACAATAGAAGATGCACCCCCAGGATGACATCACAGTGGGGGACCTCTGCCAGAGGGGCTGTAAAAGGGGGTGCAGGCTGAGAGGGAGCAGGCAGTCGGCAGCGACAGTGCGTTCTGGGCACTCTGCAGCCTTAGCCCCTGCCAGATCCGAGCAGCGTTGGGATCCTGTTCCTGGGCAGCGCAGAGCGGAGCTGTGCTGGTGCCAAGGGAGCGTTGTGAGCACTCGGGAGAGTGTGACTCCAGCCTCACCATGCCTCCCTTCCTAATTCTCAAACTCTACATACTAATAATGTTTATTCTGGTGGAACTTCCACTGACCTTGACACTGGGTCCATTCCTATTGCTATGTGTAAGTGACCACTGCAGCCAGCAGGGTGCCCTGCACAGCAGGAGGGGGAGATGGGGGGTGGGGTGGAGGAGAAGTCAGGTGGGGGGCAGGGGCAGGGGCATGGCCAGGAGTGTCTTAGTGTAAGGTGGGAGCCAGGCTGCCTTTCCTAATCCCTGCCTCTCTCCTTTGCCATCTGCCTGCAGAAGTTCCTGTACTACCTGTGGCAGATGCTCCTGTGCAAGCTGTGCCGGCCAGAAGCAACTAGGGGCAAAGAGCCCCTGGAGGCCAAAGCAAAGAAGAAGAGCACAAGGAAGCAGGAGCTGAATGTCCCTCATGCTGACAGTAAGTCAAGTACTGGAGGAGGGCAGAGGGAGAGGCAGAACGGCAGAGGGCAGGCAATCAGGCCCCTGCCACTGAAGGAAGCAGGGTGGCAAGGTGTTCCCCAGGATCATCTTAACGTTATCTCCCCCCTCCAACAGGTCCCACAGGCACCCAGCCTGCACGTCTGGAGGGAAAACTGCAAGGGCCAGAGATCAGGAAGAGGGCCTGGACTGGCAAGGACAGGGGGAGAGATGTCCTTCCAGAAATGGCAGCCAGTGCTTCAAAGCTGGCAGCCCAGCAGAAAAAGCCTCTCTCTGCTGTGCCACCACGGCAGAAGGCCACAGCTTCTCCAGGCTCCAGGAAGGGAAGAGCTGCATGGCAAGGACCTGCCCAACAGCTCCCCAGTCATAGGAGCATAAATGACAACTCCCTCATGGAGGAGGATGTGGAAGAGCTGCGGCGTGTGGTGGTCTGGGACTGTGCCTCAATGACCTTCAAGTATTACCCCAGAATTAGCGTCCTGGGCCCGACAGAGAGCCTTGTTGAGTGTTCTCAACGCAGCAGCAGCCAAGCCCCAGCAGAGACCTCTGGGGACACTGAAACCACCATCAGTGAAGCCCTCTTGGACACCTCTGGGGACTATGAAACCTTCAGGAGCGAAGCCCTGTCAGAGACCTCTGGGCCACATGAAACCAGCAGCCAGGCCCCAGCAGAGACCTCTGGGCACCCTGAGAGCAGCAGCTGCCAGGCCCCAGCAGACACCTCTGGCCACCATGGAAGCAGCACCAACTAGGCCCCAGCAGACACCTCTGGCCACCATGCAAGCAGCACCAACCAGGCCCGGCCTCGGCAGCGATTCAGGGCACGCGTGGCCAGCAGGATGCGCAGGGGCCTGGCCAGGCTGGGCAGATATTTCCTCCGCTTCTCATGTGTGTCAGTGGAAGATGAGGAGTAGCAGTGTGCCCTGCTGCCAGTGCCAGTGCTAATCTAAGATGCTGTAATTAGTGGTTACAACACTGAATTAAATCTACTGTGCCTGGTGCTGAGCTGTTCTCTTGTGCTGCGTTTCCTTACAGCATCTTTTGCCACTCTCTCAGTCTCCTGCCTCTGTCTCTGTCTTCCAAAACCTCTTCTGCTCTGGTCCTCCTCTCTAAGTGCTCTTGAAGGCTTGCAGGATGCCATTGAGCAGTACTGAGTCTTCAAAGCAGTGTGCAGGGACTTCCACTTCCCTTTGGTTGCTGCTAATTCACTTAGGGAAAGTGCATCTTGTGCCCTGATCAATTCTGGGCACGTGTGAGAATGCAAATGTAAGAGTGCTCTGGGACTGAGTCATCTGCTGCCCTGCAAGCACACTGACATGCTGCTTGGCATGGCCAGCACAGGCTTCCTCTCTGGGAAGGCTGCTCCACTGCAGATCCACCTGAGCCCTCCTGCACAGAAGTCATCACTTCTGTTGTTCACTTTTCAGGACTGCACAGCCATGCCATCTTCTAGCAGTGACCTGAGCAGCGTTTCTCTTGGCCCAGCAGTAGCAGGGATGTGCCTGGTGGTTGTCTGTCTGTCTCTGATCTCTAGTAACAAAATAGACAGAACCACAGCATGACAGAACGTTAGGGGTTGGAAGGGACCTCCAGAGATCACCCTGGCCAAGCCCTTGCCAGAGCAGGGTCACCCAGGGCAGCTCGCACAGGAACACATCCAGGTGGGCTTGGAAAGTCTCCAGAGAAGGAGGCTCCACAGCCTCTCTGGGCAGCCTGCTCCAGGCCTCCAGCAGCCTCCCACCAAAGGAGTTTCTCCTCCTGTTGAGGTGAATGTCTGCCATTGAGTTGCCATCCACTGCCCCTTGTGCTGGCACTGGGTGTCCCTGAGCAGAGCCTGGCTGCATCCTCCCGGCAGCCACCCTGCAGCTCTCTGTAGACATTGAGCAGATCCCTCTCAGCCTTCTCCTCTCCACACTGAACAGATTCAGTTCTCTCAGCCTTCCCTCATTAGGGAGATGTTCCAGTCCCTTCATCGTCCTCATAGCCTCTGTTGGACTTTCTCCAGCAGCTCCCTGTCCCTCTTGACCCAGGGAGCCCAGAACTGGACCCAATAGTTTGGATGTGGTCTAAGTAGGGCTGAGTAGGAGGGGAGGAGAATCTCCCTTCACCTGATGGCTTCACTCTTCTTAACACAGCCGAGTACAGCTTCAGCCTTCTTGGCCAGCAGGGCAGGTTGCTGTGCTGTGGAGAACTTCTTGCCCACCAGGACTCCAAGGGCCTTCTCCAGGGAGCTGCTCTCCAGCAGGTCCCCCCTCACGTGCACTGCTGCCTGCTGTTGGTCCTCCCCAGGTGCAGGAATCTACACCTGCCCTTGTTGAACTCCAGGAGGTTCACCCCTGCCCAGCCATTCTAACCTGAAAGAGCAGATGCCCAGCATGCTGCGAGGTGCTTCTCAAGCCCACAGCATGCTAGGAGAGAGAGAAGGGAAGTGCTCTGTGACACCACACGCTCTGGGTTAGGGTAACCCTTCCTCTGGACACCTTGCTGAGACTGAGGCAGCTGTGCCCTGCCCTGTGCTGAAATGTTCTGCAGGGGTAACGAAGAATTGGATGAAGAAAGCAGAGGTGTGGGGCAGAAGGTGGTGTGCAAGCCTTGTATTCAGCTTTACACCTCTGAGGGTGTGAACAGAGGTCTCTGCTCCACCGGCTGGCTGCACAGTCCCACTCCAATGCAGCCTTCTGAGTGCCTCCAGTTTCAGGGTATTTCTATTTCTTTCTTTTGCCCTCCTGAAGTAGCTCATGAGCTATGGCAGCTCGTGCCTTTCCTTCCAGAGCTGCTGGAGTCCCAGGCTCAGCAAGGCAGAGTTAGGTTGGACATCCGGAGGAAGGGTGGTGAGACCCTGGCACAGGCTGCCCAGGGAGGTGCTTGAGGCCCCATCCCTGGAGCCATTCCAGCTCAGCCTGGCTGTGTCCCTGGGCAGCCTGCTCTAGCTGGAGGCGTCCCTGCTGCCTGCAGGGGCTTGCACAAGATGGCCTTGGAGGCTCCCTTCCAACCTGATGTCTTCTATGATCTGGGTCTCCCATCCCACACGTTGCAGGCCAAGGCACTTCAAATGAAACTTCCTTTGATGTTGTGCACTTCGGCTGGGGCCAGCTCTCTGGGGCCAGCTCTCTGGGGCCAGCAGTGGTGCAGCAGAGTTCCTCCTGGCACCACTGCTGCTTTGAGGCTGCCTGTGGATGCCTGCAAGGCTGCAAGCTCTTGTACAAGGATCTGAGGGGTGATGCAAACACCTGGGCAGCTCCCCAGAGGCAGAGGGATGGGTGCTAGCAAGGGCTCTCCACTTGGTGCCCGGAGGCGAGCCAAGGATGGAGCACTGAGGCAGCCAAGGGAGTCAAGGGCATTCACCTAAGAGGGTGGCACTGGCAGCCCAGCTGAAGAGCCTCTATGCCAATGCACACAGCTGGGGCAACCAACAGGATGACTTCAGGGCCCTGGGCTGCTAGGATGCTGTGCCATAGAGGCTGTCCCTGCAAGCTGGTGGCATGATTGGCATGAGTGGAAGGTAGGGATGGAATGGTAGCAGCTCTCTAGGAAGGAGAGGCAGGGCAGGAGGGGAGGAGCTGTCACTCTCTGCATCAGTGAGCAGCTGGAATCAGTGGAGCCCCAGCTGGGCAAGGGTGATGTGCTGGTGGAGAGCAGATGGGTGAAGATGGAGGGGAAGCCAGGGGAAGGAGATGTTCTGGTAGGGCTCTGCTACAGGCCCCCTGCCCAGCAGAAGCGAGCCGATGAGGCACTCCACAGGCCCTGCTCCTCCTGGGGGATTTCAGCCACCCTGGCATCTGCTGGAGGGACAGCACGGCTGGCTACAGCGTGCCAGGGTGTTCCTGGAAGGCACAGATGACAACTTCCTCCTCCAGATGGGAGAGGAACCAAGTTGCAAAGGCCATGCTGGACCTTGTGCTCACCACCAGGGAAGGGCTGGTGAGCAGTGTGAGGCTCAGGGCTAGCCTTGGCTGCAGTGACCCTGAAGCAATAGACTTGAAGATCCTCAGGGCAGCTAGGAGGAGTATCCCAAGCTTGCAAGCCTGGGGTTTAGGCATGCAGACTTTGATCACTTCAGGGCTCTGCTGGCCAAAGGAGCATGGGCCAAAGGCCTAGAGGGAAGAGGGGCCCAGGACAGCTGGGCACTGTTCCAGGATCACCTTCTCTGTGCCCAGGAGCAAAGTATGCCCACAAGGAGGAAAGCAGGAAAGAAGGCCAGGAGACCTGCCTGGAGGAGCAAGGAGCTCCTGCCCAGCCTGGCACTCAAAAAGAAACTCTAGAAGGAGTGGAAGAGAGGAGAGCTGGAATGGGGGCATGGAAGGAAGCTGCCTGAGCAGCAAGAGCCCTGCTGAGGAAAGCTAAAGCTCAGGTGGAATTCAATCCAGCCAGGGAGAGCAAGGGCAGCAGCAAACATTTCTATAGGTAGAGTACTGGCAAAAAGAAGCCTGGGGAAGGTGTGGAGCCCTCCAAAAGCAAACAGCTGAGCTGGTGACAAGTGCCATGGAGAAGGCTGAGGCTCTCAGGGACTTCTCTACCTCAGTCTTCAGTGGCAAGGGCTGCAGCCACACTCCCAGAATGATGGAAGATAATGGCAGGGGCTGGAAGAAGGAACTGCCCGTGGTGAGTGAAGATCAGGTTGTGACCATCTGAGGAACCTGAAAGTGTTCAAGGCTGAGGGACCCGATGGGATACAGCCAGGGGTGCTGAGGGAGCTGGGGAGGAGGTTGCTAAACCACTCTCCATCATATTCCAGAAGTCCTGGCAGTCTGGGGAGGTCCCCAGGGAGTGGGAGAGGGGAAACATAACTCCATTTTCAAGCAGGGGAAGAGGCATGACCCAGGGGACTACAGGCCAGGCAGTGTCACCTCTGTGCCCAGTGAGATCATGGAGCAGATCCTCCTGGAGGCACTGCTGAGGCAGAAGAATAATGCAGAGGTGATTGGGCACAAGCAGCAGGGCTGCACCAAGGGCAAATCCTGCCTGACAGACCTGGGGGCCTTGTGTGAACAGGTGACAATAGCAAGAGATGAAGGCTGAGCAACTGAGGTCATTGGCCTGGGCAAAGCCTTTGACAGAGTCCCACCCCACATCCTGGTCTCCAGGCTGGGGCAGGATGCTTCCATGGATGAACCACTCAGTGGGTACAGCACTGGCTTGAGAGCTGCACCCAAAGGGTGGCTGTCAATGGTCCATGGCCAAGTGGAGGCCAGGGACAAGTGGAGTCCCTCAGGGATCAGTGCTGGCACCAGGCTTGTTCAGCATCTTTGTTGGTGCCAGGTGCAGTGGCACTGAGGCTCCCTCAGCACCAGGCTGTGTGGTGCTGCTGACAGCTGGAGGGAAGGATCCATCCAGAAGCACCTGGACAGGCTGCAGAGCTGGGCCCAGGACAACCTCAGGAGCTTCAAGAAGGCCAAGGGCAAGGTCCTGCAGCTGGGGCAGGGCAATCCCAGGCACTGACACAGGCTGGGCAGGGACTGGCTGGAGAGCAGCCCTGGAGGAAAGGCCTTGGGGGTGCTGGGGGAGGAGAAGCTCAGCAGGAGCCAGCAGGGAGCACTTGCAGCCCAGAGAGCCAAGCAGAGCCTGGGCTGCAGCAAGAGAAGTGTGGCCAGCAGGGCCAGGGAGGGGATTCTGCCCCTCTGCTCCACTCTGCTGAGACCACAGCTGGAGCTCTGGGGCCAGCTCTGGAGCCTCTGTGCCAGGAAGGCTCTGGAGGGGCTGGAAGGTGTCCAGAGAAGGACCAGGAGGAGGAGCAGAGGGCTGGAGCTGCTCTGCTCTGGAGACAGCCTGAGAGAGTTGGGGTTGTGCAGGCTGGAGAGGAGAAGGCTCCCAGGAGACCTTCTGGTGGCCTTGCAGGATCTGCAGGAGGCTGCAAGAAAGCTGGGGAGAGACTTTTGAGGGTGTCAGGGAGGGATAGGACTGGGGGGGTGGAGCAAAGCTAGAGGTGGGGAGATTGAGCTTGGCTGTGAGGAAGAAGTTGTTGCCCATGAGGGTGGTGAGAGCCTGGCACAGGTTGCCCAGGGAGGTGGTGGAAGCCTCCTGCCTGGAGGTGTTTGCAGCCAGGCTGGAGGTGGCTGTGAGCAACCTGCTGTGGTGTGAGGTGTCCCTGGCCATGGCAGGGGCTTGGGACTGGCTGAGCCTTGAGGTCCCTTCCAGCCCTGCCAAGTCTCTGGTTCGATGCTTCTCCAGTGGCCTCTCAGGCTGCCTGTCTGTGAAGCCAAGCAGCTCCTCCTGCTGCTGCAGGAGTTACAGCAGTGCCTGCAGGCTTGGGTCACTGTCTCCAGCTGTCTAACTGGGTAAGGAGCTAAGGACAGCCTCTGATGCCAGTGTATGGATGTGCCCTTAGGTCTTGGCATAGCAAGATAGCAAGGTGAGGCTTTGGGTAGAAAAGTGCCTTAACGTTTTCTGCAGAGCAGCTGCCAACTTCCAACCTGAGCCTTTGCTTTCAGCTCTTTGCCCTCCCTGCCCTCCTCCCAAGCTGAGGTGGTCCCAGGATACAGAAAGGTAAAGGTGGTGAGACACTGGCACAGGTTGCCCAGGGAGGCTGTGGGTGGCTGCTGCCTGGAGGTGCTGAAGGCCAGGCTGGATGAGGCCTTGAGCAGCCTGGGGTGGTGGGAGGTTTAAGTGAAGCAGGCTCAGGCTGGGAGCAGGAAATATTTCAGCACTGGAAGGGATCTCAGCCATTGGAAGAGGCTGCCCAGGGCAGTGCTGGAGTCACCACCCCTGGGGGTGTTCCAGCAGCTGTGGCCCTGGTGCTTAGGGACATGGTCTGGTGCTGAGCCTGCAGTGCTGGGTTAAGGGCTGGACTGGGTCAGCTTGGAGGCCTCTTCCAACTGGATGTTTGCTGTGATTCTGTGATCTCCAAGGTCCCTTCCAACCCCATCCATTCTATGAATGAATCTATGCTACAGATGGGAGGCTGTCATGAAGAAGGCAGCAGGCTCTGTTCAGCGGTGCCCAGGGATAAGAAGAGGGGCAGTGGACACAAACCAGAACCCAGGAGGTTCCACCTCAACGTGAGCAGAAACTTCTTTGGTGGGAGGCTGCTGAGCCCTGGAGCAGGCTGCCCAGGGAGGTTGTGGAGTCTCCTGCTCTGGAGATCTTCAAGCTCCAGCTGGCTGTGTTCTGTGTGAGTGTGCTGGGTTGAGGCAGCCCCCTTCCCCACCCCTGGCAACAATAAACACTCAGACAAACGGATTGCAGAAGTGATGGCAAGTTGAAATAGGAAGCAGTGAACATTTACAGAAAGCCAAAAGCACAGTGACAAAGAAAGAGCCCAGAACAGAGCCAGAGAGACCCCATCCCCACCTGAGGGGACACCCAAGACCCCAGGGCTCCTTCTCCCCGCCCCACTGCTAGGCTAGTCTCAGCTGGCCAGATCTGAGACTGCCCATCCCCCCATGGCCTTTGGCCTAGCCAGGTCCCAAGCCAGGAGACATCTCCGCCAGGTAGCGGCTGACAAAGGAGGAAGAGAAGAGGAGGTGCTAGACACCGCACTGCATCTTGTGGTGGTGCAAGGCATTGTGGTAGCAAATACTACATCATTGCCTGTGGCCACCCCTCTGGGCTGGACTGCTGGACACAGGAAGTAAACATTGCAGGGGGGCACCCAGCTCAAACTGCAACACGTTGAGCTGCGCTGGGTGACCCTGCTCTGGCAGGGGCTTGGCCTGGGTGATCTCTGGGGGTCCCTTCCAACCCCTAACGTTCTGTCATGCTGTGGTTCTATTTTGTTAATAGAGATCAGAGACAGACAGACAACCACCAGGCACAGCCCTGCTACTGCTGGGCCAAGAGAAACGGTGCTCAGGTCACTGCTAGAAGATGGCATGGGTGTGCAGTCCTGAAAAGTGAACAACAGAAGTGATGACTTCTGTGCAGGAGGGCTCAGGTGGATCTGCAGTGGAGCAGCCTTCCCAGAGAGGAAGCCTGTGCTGGCCATGCCAAGCAGCATGTCAGTGTGCTTGCAGGGCAGCAGATGACTCAGTCCCAGAGCACTCTTACATTTGCATTCTCACACATGCCCAGAATTGATCAGGGCACAAGATGCACTTTCCCTAAGTGAATTAGCAGCAACCAAAGGGAAGTGGAAGTCCCTGCACACTGCTTTGAAGACTCAGTACTGCTCAATGGCATCCTGCAAGCCTTCAAGAGCACTTAGAGAGGGGGACCAGAGCAGAAGAGGTTTTGGAAGACAGAGACAGAAGCAGGAGACCAAGAGAGTGGCAAAAGATGCTGCAAGGAAACGCAGCACAAGGCAACAGCTCAGCACCAGGCACTGTAGATTTAATTCAGTGTTGTAACCATTAATTACAACATCTTAGATTAGCACTGGCACTGGCAGCAGGGCACACTGCTACTCCTCATCTTCCACTGACACACATGAGAAGCAGAGGAAGCTCCTGCTTCCTTGTGCTCTTCTTCTTTGCTTTGGCCTCCAGGGGCTCTTTGCCCCTACTTGCTTCTGGCCGGCACAGCTTGCACAGGAGCATCTGCCACAGGTAGTACAGGAACTTCTGCAGGCAGATGGCAAAGGAGAGAGGCAGGGATTAGGAAAGGCAGCCTGGCTCCCACCTTACACTAAGACACTCCTGGCCATGCCCCTGCCCCTGCCCCCCACCTGACTTCTCCTCCACCCCACCCCCCATCTCCCCCTCCTGCTGTGCAGGGCACCCTGCTGGCTGCAGTGGTCACTTACACATAGCAATAGGAATGGACCCAGTGTCAAGGTCAGTGGAAGTTCCACCAGAAGAAACATTATTAGTATGTAGAGTTTGAGAATTAGGAAGGGAGGCATGGTGAGGCTGGAGTCACACTCTCCCGAGTGCTCACAACGCTCCCTTGGCACCAGCACAGCTCCGCTCTGCGCTGCTCAGGAACAGGATCCCAACGCTGCTCGGATCTGGCAGGGGCTAAGGCTGCAGAGTGCCCAGAACGCACTGTCGCTGCCGACTGCCTGCTCCCTCTGAGCCTGCACCCCCTTTTACAGCCCCTGTGGCACAGGTCCCCCACTGTGATGTCATCCTGGGGGTGCATCTTCTATTGTGATGTCATCTGGGAGGGCAGCTTGCAGTCTGATGTCATGGGGCAGGAAGTCTCCATGGTGATGCCTGGCACCACCCAGGCTTTCTCTGGCCTGTCCAGGCAGGTGGGAGGGGCCCAGGAGGCACTGCAGTGTCCCCCTGGAAAGCAGTGATGGCAGCTGATGGCACTGCCCCTCGCTCATGAGGTTGGTTTGGTCCAGTTCTTGTTCATAAGGCTGGGTTGGGCCCACCATGGGGCTGGCTGGAGTCCACTTCTCCTTCATGGAAGTCTCTGTAGATGAGGAAAAGCACAGGCGCTTCCCCTTCCTACACTCACAAATGTAGTGGCCCTTGTCGAGGCTAAATCTCTCTGGGATGTATCAGAAAATCCCCCCCTCTGCCTCCTTTCTTTCATAATCCTGACAATCCTGACTACAAAGACTAAACAGCAGTCTGTACTATGGTTATTCTAAACTCCTGACTTATGCTAAGACTAGATCCTAAATCCTAAACCCTACAACCTAGGAACTCACAACAACTTCTTCTCTTTAGATAGAGTTCAACAAACCTATTCTGCTTACAATTCTCTAATCACAAACTTGTAACTATTCATCTACAGCTATCATCACTGCTATTTTACTGTTACCAACTCTTATAACGTCCTTACTTATCTTCCTTCATCTTACTTCAATCCCTATCACTATTGTCTACTCTTATTGTCTATTCTTATCAATTGCAGTCATCTCCTATTGCATGTCAGGGCCCAGCCTGGCACTGGCAGCAGGGCACACTGCTACTCCTCATCTTCCACTGACACACATGAGAAGCGGAGGAAACATCTGCCCAGCCTGGCCAGGCCCCTGCGCATCCTGCTGGCCATGCGTGCCCTGAATCGCTGCCGAGGCCGGGCCTGGTTGGTGCTGCTTCCATGGTGGCCAGAGGTGTCTGCTGGGGCCTGGTTGGTGCTGCTTCCATGGTGGCCAGAGGTGTCTGCTGGGGCCTGGTTGGTGCTGCTTGCATGGTGGCCAGAGGTGTCTGCTGGGACCTAGTTGGTGATGCTTCCATGGTGGCCAGAGGTTTCTGCTGGGGCCTGGTTGGTGCTGCTTCCATGGTGGCCTGAGGTGTCTGCTGGGGCCTAGTTGGTGCTGCTTCCATGGTGGCCTGAGGTGTCTGCTGGGGCCTGGCAGCTGCTGCTCTCAGGGTGCCCAGAGGTCTCTGCTGGGGCCTGGCTGCTGGTTTCATGTGGCCAAGAGGACTCTGACAGGGCTTCGCTCCTGAAGTTTTCATAGTCCCCAGAGGTGTCCAAGAGGGCTTCACTGCTGGTGGTTTCAGTGTCCCCAGAGGTCTCTGAGAGGCCTTCACTGCTGCTGCTTTCATTCAGTCCAGAGGTCTCTGCTGGGGCTTGGCTGCTGCTGCGTTGAGAACACTCAACAAGGCTCTCTGTCGGGCCCAGGACGCTAATTCTGGGGTAATACTTGAAGGTCATTGAGGCACAGTCCCAGACCACCACACGCCGCAGCTCTTCCACATCCTCCTCCATGAGGGAGTTGTCATTTATGCTCCTATGACTGGGGAGCTGTTGGGCAGGTCCTTGCCATGCAGCTCTTCCCTTCCTGGAGCCTGGAGAAGCTGTGGCCTTCTGCCGTGGTGGCACAGCAGAGAGAGGCTTTTTCTGCTGGGCTGCCAGCTTTGAAGCACTGGCTGCCATTTCTGGAAGGACATCTCTCCCCCTGTCCTTGCCAGTCCAGGCCCTCTTCCTGATCTCTGGCCCTTGCAGTTTTCCCTCCAGACGTGCAGGCTGGGTGCCTGTGGGACCTGTTGGAGGGGGGAGATAACGTTAAGATGATCCTGGGGAACACCTTGCCACCCTTCTTCCTTCAGTGGCAGGGGCCTGATTGCCTACCCTCTGCTGTTCTCCCCCTCCCTCTGCCCTCCTCCAGTACTTGACTTACTGTCAGCATGAGGGACATTCAGCTCCTGCTTCCTTGTGCTCTTCTTCTTTGCTTTGGCCTCCAGGGGCTCTTTGCCCCTACTTGCTTCTGGCCGGCACAGCTTGCACAGGAGCATCTGCCACAGGTAGTACAGGAACTTCTGCAGGCAGATGGCAAAGGAGAGAGGCAGGGATTAGGAAAGGCAGCCTGGCTCCCACCTTACACTAAGACACTCCTGGCCATGCCCCTGCCCCTGCCCCCCACCTGACTTCTCCTCCAACCCCACCCCCCATCTCCCCCTCCTGCTGTGCAGGGCACCCTGCTGGCTGCAGTGGTCACTTACACATAGCAATAGGAATGGACCCAGTGTCAAGGTCAGTGGAAGTTCCACCAGAAGAAACATTATTAGTATGTAGAGTTTGAGAATTAGGAAGGGAGGCATGGTGAGGCTGGAGTCACACTCTCCCGAGTGCTCACAACGCTCCCTTGGCACCAGCACAGCTCCGCTCTGCGCTGCTCAGGAACAGGATCCCAACGCTGCTCGGGTCTGGCAGGGGCTAAGGCTGCAGAGTGCCCAGAACGCACTGTCGCTGCCGACTGCCTGCTCCCTCTCAGCCTGCACCCCCTTTTACAGCCCCTCTGGCACAGGCCCACCACTGTGATGTCATCCTGGGGGTGCATCTTCTATTGTGATGTCATCTGGGAGGGCAGCTTGCAGTCTGATGTCATGGGGCAGGAAGTCTCCATGGTGATGCCTGGCACCACCCAGGCTTTCTCTGGCCTGTCCAGGCAGGTGGGAGGGGCCCAGGAGGCACTGCAGTGTCCCCCTGGAAAGCAGTGATGGCAGCTGATGGTGCCCACCTTCCGCAGGCCTGGGGACTCGGGAGGTGTGCCCACTGTGCCAGCCTTGCCACCTCTCCCCACCCCTAGGGAGGCAGCCCAGAGTTTGCACGCACCAAGAGTAGCAAGCCCTGTGGCAGCCCCTCAGGGCACCATGCAGAGAGCAGCACAGCCCTCTCACTACTGCAGAAGAGCAGGAATCCTAGAATCATAGAATCAAGAAGGTTGGAAAAGACCTCTGAGATCACCAAGTCCAACCTGTCACCCAGTTTGCTGGAACCAGCAGCAGACTGGCCCTGTTTGTATCTGCTGGCTGTCCCCACGTGAGAGTCTTTTGTGCAGTGTAACATGGCACGAAATCCAAAGAGGTCACCTCCTTCCCTCTGAGGCACCTCCAGAGTCCCCAGGCCTGCAGAAGGTGGGCACCATCAGCTGCCATCACCCATGTGCGAAACGAGCTGACTGCCGAATGTTGAATACAACCAGTTGCTCATGAAATAAAGGCAAAACAGCGCTGGGCACAGGGCAGGTTTGCTAGAGGCATCATAACAACATGAGTTGAACTTACATAGACGTCAAACAGACACATTCATACACATCCCCAGCACGCTCCCACCCCTCTCCATCAGGGCTGGGACAAGACCTGCACTTTTGACCTGGCCAGTCTTCAGACATTTTGGCACCTCACCTTTCTCTCCCAATACGCAAGGATCGAACCCCACACAACACTGACTACAGCCAACCAATCACCCCACCATCGACCCCCAGGGTCCCCAGCAATTGCCCCTGCCAAAGCCAAATATTACAGTTTCTCACACTGATTTCCAGAGGGACACTGCAGTGCCTCTTGGGTCCCTCACATCTGACCTGAAATTGTGCCGGGGAGGCTTAGCTTGGAGAGGAGGAAAAATGTCTCTGCTGCCAGTGTGGTCAGGGATTGGCACAGGCTGCCCATGGAGGGGTTTGGAGAACATGGCTGGGGAGGTGCAGCTGAGGGAGCTGGGGGTGTTCAGTGTGGAGAAGAGGAGGCTGAGGGATACCTCATTGCTCTCTACAGCTCCCTGAGAGGAGGCTGTAGTGAGCTGGAGGCTGGTCTGCTCTCCCTAGTCTCAGGTGAAAGGAGAGGCAATGGCCTGAAATTGTGCCAGGGGAGGCTTAGGTTGGAGATAATAGTGAGAAACGAGCTCAGTGCTGAGTTTTAAATGCAGCCAGTTTATTATAAAACCAAAGCAAAGCAGCCCTGGGCGCAGAGCAGATGAGTGAGAGGCGCCACGACATCCCCAGCTGAGCTTGTTCACACATCTGCACAAAGCCCATTTCCCCAGCTGCCCGGGGAGGTGGTGGAGTCCCCATCCCTGGAGGTCTTGAGGACACCTCTGGACATGGCACTTGGGGCCATGGTTTGCTGGCCATGGTGGGGTTGGGTTGCTGGTTGGACTGGGTGAGCTTAGAGGCCTTTTCCAACGGAAACAAGTCTATGACTCCATGACTCCAAGTGGTTCACCTGACAGGGAGTGGAGCAAATACAAAGAGGATATTTGGGTACCACTGCTGGGGAGATCATCCTGCACAGCTAGCTGCTGGGCTCTTTTGTCAAAGGAAGCTTTGAAGGTAAACCTTGTGTGATGAAGAGGTTATTAAGTTTATGAATATGAAATATGAATTATGAAAAGATTATGTTTATTAATGAGCACATTCTTGCTAACCGACAAATCACTAACTTATATCCATGTTCTAGTGCACGTGAAATACATTCCATAAGGGGAATGGTGGTGCCTGCAGTCCTACCCCAGCCCCTGGGCTATCTCCATCCAGAGCTACCTCCCCTCTGAGGCACCTCCAGAGTCCCCAGGCCTGCAGAAGGTGGGCACCATCAGCTGCCATCACCCATGTGCGAAACGAGCTGTCTGCCGAATTTTGAATACAACCAGTTTCTCATGAAAGAAAGGCAAAACAGCGCTGGGCACAGGGCAGGAAGTCCACGGTGAAGGTTCTGTTGGTGCTCCTCCCTCTCTCCCTGCATCTTGAAAACTTCACTATCTCGTGGTCACTGCACCCTAGGCAGCCTCCCACGAGCACATCTCCCGCCAGCCCTTCTCTCTTGGAGAACAGCAGGTCAGGCAGAGCCTGTCCCCTGGGAGGCTCGCTTAACAGCTGCGTCAGGAAGCAGTCCTCCATTCGCTCCAGGAATCTTCTGGACTGCCTCCTCTCTGCTGAATTAAGTTGCCAGCAGATATCTGGCAGGTTGAAGTCACCGACAAGGACAAGATCTGATGATCTTGAGACAGCCGCCAGTTCTTTGTAGAACAATTCATCAGCCTCCTCATCCTGGTTGGGTGGTCTGTAACAGACTCCAAGTAGGATGTCAGAGCCCACCCCTCTCTGGGACCCCACTACTGACTGGCTGCCAGCCGGCTGTGGCACCATTCACCACCACTCTCTGGGCTCAGCCTCCAGCCAGTTCCTAACCCAATGCAGTGTGCTCCCGTCCAAGCCAGGGGCTGACAGCTTGGCCAGGAGTTTGCTATGGGGGACGGTGTCAAAGGCCTTGCTGCAGTCCAGGTAGACTACATCCACAGCCTGCCCCACATCCACCAGGTGGGACACCTGATGATAGAAGGAGATTAGGTTGGTCATGCTGGCTAGGCCTGATCCCTTGGCCATCCTGTAAGCGCTGTGTGATTGCACTCAGGATGACCTGTTCCATGATCTTGCCTGGCACTGAGGACAGGCTGACAGGCCAATAATTCCCTGGCTCATCCAACCGGCCCTGCTTGTGGATGGGTACCACGTTGGCCAGCTTCCAGTCTTCTGGGTTGGGGGTGGAGAATGGATCCAAGCTAGAGGAGGGAAGATTCAGATTGGCTGTGAGGAAGAAGTTGTTGCCCATGAGGGTGGTGAGAGCCTGGCACAGGTTGCCCAGGGAGGTGGTGGAAGCCTCCTGCCTGGAGGTGTTGTAGGCCAGGCTGGAGGTGGCTGTGAGCAACCGGCTGTGGTGTGAGATGTCCCTGGCCATGGCAGGGGGGTGAAACTGGCTGAGCCTCGAGGTCCCTTCCAGCCCTGACAATTCCATGATTCAGTTTCCATCCTCATCTACATTCTGGCCGCCTGTACAGAGGGAGAGCAAACCTTTCTCTCAGCCTGGCCTTTCAGGTGGACAGATTCATGTCCCCTGCCTGTGGACACAAAAAGCACCCAGGTGGATCTCTGCAGGACCAGTTCAGAAGTAAAGGAGAGCTGGGTGGCAGTGTGCCCCAACAGCTCCCAAGTCATATGAGCATAAATGACAACTCCCTCATGGAGGAGGATGTGGAAGAGCTGCGGCGTGTGGTGGTCTGGGACTGTGCCTCAATGACCTTCAAGTATTACCCCAGAATTAGCGTCCTGGGCCCAACAGAGAGCCTTGTTGAGTGTTCTCAACGCAGCAGCAACCAAGCCCCAGCAGAGACCTCTGGACTGAATGAAAGCAGCAGCAGTGAAGACCTCTCAGAGACCTCTGGGGACACTGAAACCACCAGCAGTGAAGCCCTCTCGGACACCTCTGGGGAATATAAAACCTTTCAGAGCGAATCCCTGTCAGAGCCCTCTGGGCCACATGAAACCAGCAGCCAGGCCCCAGCAGAGACCTCTGGGCACCCTGAGAGCAGCAGCTGCCAGGCCCCAGCAGACACCTCTGGCCACCATGCAAGCAGCACCAACCAGGCCCCAGCAGACACCTCTGGCCACCATGGAAGCAGCACCAACCAGGCCCCAGCAGACACCTCTGGCCACCATGGAAGCAGCACCAACCAGGCCCCAGCAGACACCTCTGGCCACCATGGAAGCAGCACCAACCAGGCCCAGCCTCGGAAGAGATTCAGGGCACGCATGGCCAGCAGGATGCGCAGGGGCCTGGCCAGGCTGGGCAGATGTTTCCTCCGCTTCTCATGTGTGTCAGTGGAAGATGAGGAGTAGCAGTGTTCCCTGCTGCCAGTGCCAGGCTGGGCCCTGAGATGCAATAGGAGATGACTGCAATTGATAAGAATAGACAATAAGAGTAGACAATAGTGATAGGGATTGAAGCCAGCTGGAGGCCAGTCACTAGTGGTGTCCCCCAGGGATCAGTGCTGGGCCCTGTCCTCTTCAACATATTCGTTGATGATCTGGATGAAGGGGTAGAGTCAGTCATCAGCAAGTTTGCAGATGACACAAAGTTAGGGGCAGATGTTAGTCAGTTAGAGGGTAGAAAGGCTCTGCAGAGGGACCTCGACCGACAGGACAGATGGGCAGAGTCCAATGGGATGGCTTTCAACAAGTCCAAGTGCCGAGTGCTGCACTTTGGCTACGGCAATCCCATGCAGAGCTATACGCTGGGGTCGGAGTGGCTGGAGAGCTCCCAAACAGAGAGGGACCTGGGTGTGCTGATCGACAGCCACCTGAATATGAGCCAGCAGTGTGCCCAGGTGGCCAGGAGGGCCAATAGCATTCTGGCCTGCATTAGGACTAGTGTGGCCAGCAGGAGCAGGGAGGTCATAGTGCCCCTGAACTCTGCTCTGGTTAGGCCGCACCTTGAGTACTGTGTCCAGTTCTGGGCTCCTCAGTTTAAGAAGGACATTGAAACACTTGAGCGTGTCCAGAGAAGGGCAACAAGGCTGGTGAGAGGCCTTGAACACAAGCCCTATGAGGAGAGGCTGAGGGAGCTGGGATTGTTTAGCCTGGAGAAGAGGAGGCTCAGGGGTGACCTCATTGCCCTCTACAACTACCTGAAAGGTGGTTGTAGCCAGGAGGGGGTTGGCCTCTTCTCCCAGGCAACCAGCACCAGAACAAGAGGACACAGTCTCAAGCTGCGCCAGGGGAGGTTCAGACTCGAGGTGAGGAGGAAGTTCTTCACCGAGCGAGTCATTCGGCATTGGAACCGGTTGCCCAGGGAGGTGGTTGAGTCATCGACCCTGGAGGCGTTCAAGAGGAGATTGGGCATGGCACGTGGTCCCATGGTCTAGTCATGGGGTCTGTGTTGATAGGTTGGACTCGATGATCCTCGAGGTCCTTTCCAACCTAAGTGATACTGTGATACTGTGATACTGTGAAGTAAGATGAAGGAAGATAAGTAAGGACGTTATAAGAGTTGGTAACAGTAAAATAGCAGTGATGATAGCTGTAGAGGAATAGTTACAAGTTTGTGATTAGAGAATTGTAAGCAGAATAGGTTTGTTGAACTCTATCTAAAGAGAAGAAGTTGTTGTGAGTTCCTAGGTTGTAGGGTTTAGGATTTAGGATCTAGTCTTAGCATAAGTCAGGAGTTTAGAATAACCATAGTACAGACTGCTGTTTAGTCTTTGTAGTCAGGATTGTCAGGATTATGAAAGAAAGGAGGCAGAGGGGGGGATTTTCTGATACATCCCAGAGAGATTTAGCCTCGACAAGGGCCACTACATTTGTGAGTGTAGGAAGGGGAAGCGCCTGTGCTTTTCCTCATCTACAGAGACTTCCATGAAGGAGAAGTGGACTCCAGCCAGCCCCATGGTGGGCCCAAGCCAGCCTTATGAACAAGAACTGGACCCAAACCAACCTCATGAGCGAGGGGCAGTGCCATCAGCTGCCATCACTGCTTTCCAGGGGGACACTGCAGTGCCTCCTGGGCCCCTCCCACCTGCCTGGACAGGCCAGAGAAAGCCTGGGTGGTGCCAGGCATCACCATGGAGACTTCCTGCCCCATGACATCAGACTGCAAGCTGCCCTCCCAGATGACATCACAATAGAAGATGCACCCCCAGGATGGCATCACAGTGGGGGACCTGTGCCACAGGGGCTGCAAAAGGGGGTGCAGGCTGAGAGGGAGCAGGCAGTCGGCAGCGACAGTGCGTTCTGGGCACTCTGCAGCCTTAGCCCCTGCCAGATCCGAGCAGCGTTGGGATCCTGTTCCTGGGCAGCGCAGAGCGGAGCTGTGCTGGTGCCAAGGGAGCGTTGTGAGCACTCGGGAGAGTGTGACTCCAGCCTCACCATGCCTCCCTTCCTAATTCTCAAACTCTACATACTAATAATGTTTCTTCTGGTGGAACTTCCACTGACCTTGACACTGGGTCCATTCCTATTGCTATGTGTAAGTGACCACTGCAGCCAGCAGGGTGCCCTGCACAGCAGGAGGGGGAGATGGGGGGTGGGGTTGGAGGAGAAGTCAGGTGGGGGGCAGGGGCAGGGGCATGGCCAGGAGTGTCTTAGTGTAAGGTGGGAGCCAGGCTGCCTTTCCTAATCCCTGCCTCTGTCCTTTGCCATCTGCCTGCAGAAGTTCCTGTACTACCTGTGGCAGATGCTCCTGTGCAAGCTGTGCCGGCCAGAAGCAAGTAGGGGCAAAGAGCCCCTGGAGGCCAAAGCAAAGAAGAAGAGCACAAGGAAGCAGGAGCTGAATGTCCCTCATGCTGACAGTAAGTCAAGTACTGGAGGAGGGCAGAGGGAGGGGGGAGAACGGCAGAGGGCAGGCAATCAGGCCCCTGCCACTGAAGGAAGCAGGGTGGCAAGGTGTTCCCCAGGATCATCTTAACGTTATCTCCCCCCTCCAACAGGTCCCACAGGCACCCAGCCTGCACGTGTGGAGGGAAAACTGCAAGGGCCAGAGATCAGGAAGAGGGCCTGGACTGGCAAGGACAGGGGGAGAGATGTCCTTCCAGAAATGGCAGCCAGTGCTTCAAAGCTGGCAGCCCAGCAGAAAAAGCCTCTCTCTGCTGTGCCACCACGGCAGAAGGCCACAGCTTCTCCAGCCTCCTGGGAGGGAAGAGCTGCATGGCAAGGACCTGCCCAACAGCTCCCAAGTCATATGAGCATAAATGACAACTCCCTCATGGAGGAGGATGTGGAAGAGCTGCGGCGTGTGGTGGTCTGGGACAGTGCCTCAATGACCTTCAAGTATTACCCTAGAATTAGCGTCCTGGGCCCGACAGAGAGCCTTGTTGAGTGTTCTCAACGCAGCAGCAGCCAAGCCCCAGCAGAGACCTCTGGACTGAATGAAAGCAGCAGCAGTGAAGGCCTCTCAGAGACCTCTGGGGACACTGAAACCACCAGCAGTGAAGCCCTCTTGGACACCTCTGGGGACTATGAAAACGTCAGGAGCGAAGCCCTGTCAGAGTCCTCTGGGCCACATGAAACCAGCAGCCAGGCCCCAGCAGAGACCTCTGGGCACCCTGAGAGCAGCAGCTGCCAGGCCCCCGCAGACACCTCAGGCCACCATGGAAGCAGCACCAAGCAGGCCCCAGCAGACACCTCTGGCCACCATGGAAGCAGCACCAACCAGGCCCCAGCAGACACCTCTGGCCACCATGGAAGCATCACCAACTAGGCCCCAGCAGACACCTCTGGCCACCATGGAAGCAGCACCAACCAGGCCCCAGCAGACACCTCTGGCCACCATGCAAGCAGCACCAACCAGGCCCGGCCTCGGCAGCGATTCAGGGCACGCATGGCCAGCAGGATGCGCAGGGGCCTGGCCAGGCTGGGCAGATGTTTCCTCTGCTTCTCATGTGTGTCAGTGGAAGATGAGGAGTAGCAGTGTGCCCTACTGCCAGTGCCAGGCTGGGCCCTGACATGCAATAGGAGATGACTGCAATTGATAAGAATAGACAATAAGAGTAGACAATAGTGATAGGGATTGAAGTAAGATGAAGGAAGATAAGTAAGGACGTTATAAGAGTTGGTAACAGTAACATAGCAGTGATGATAGCTGTAGATGAATAGTTACAAGTTTGTGATTAGAGAATTGTAAGCAGAATAGGTTTGTTGAACTCTATCTAAAGAGAAGAAGTTGTTGTGAGTTCCTAGGTTGTAGGGTTTAGGATTTAGGATCTAGTCTTAGCATAAGTCAGGAGTTTAGAATAACCATAGTACAGACTGCTGTTTAGTCTTTGTAGTCAGGATTGTCAGATTTATGAAAGAAAGGAGGCAGAGGGGGGGATTTTCTGATACATCCCAGAGAGATTTAGCCTCGACAAGGGCCACTACATTTGTGAGTGTAGGAAGGGGAAGCGCCTGTGCTTTTCCTCATCTACAGAGACTTCCATGAAGGAGAAGTGGACTCCAGCCAGCCCCATGGTGGGCCCAAGCCAGCCTTATGAACAAGAACTGGACCCAAACCAACCTCATGAGCGAGGGGCAGTGCCATCAGCTGCCATCACTGCTTTCCAGGGGGACACTGCAGTGCCTCCTGGGCCCCTCCCACCTGCCTGGACAGGCCAGAGAAAGCCTGGGTGGTGCCAGGCATCACCATGGAGACTTCCTGCCCCATGACATCAGACTGCAAGCTGCCCTCCCAGATGACATCACAATAGAAGATGCACCCCCAGGATGACATCACAGTGGGGGACCTCTGCCAGAGGGGCTGTAAAAGGGGGTGCAGGCTGAGAGGGAGCAGGCAGTCGGCAGCGACAGTGCGTTCTGGGCACTCTGCAGCCTCAGCCCCTGCCAGATCCGAGCAGCGTTGGGATCCTGTTCCTGGGCAGCGCAGAGCGGAGCTGTGCTGGTGCCAAGGGAGCGTTGTGAGCACTCGGGAGAGTGTGACTCCAGCCTCACCATGCCTCCCTTCCTAATTCTCAAACTCTACATACTAATAATGTTTCTTCTGGTGGAACTTCCACTGACCTTGACACTGGGTCCATTCCTATTGCTATGTGTAAGTGACCACTGCAGCCAGCAGGGTGCCCTGCACAGCAGGAGGGGGAGATGGGGGGTGGGGTGGAGGAGAAGTCAGGTGGGGGGCAGGGGCAGGGGCATGGCCAGGAGTGTCTTAGTGTAAGGTGGGAGCCAGGCTGCCTTTCCTAATCCCTGCCTCTCTCCTTTGCCATCTGCCTGCAGAAGTTCCTGTACTACCTGTGGCAGATGCTCCTGTGCAAGCTGTGCCGGCCAGAAGCAACTAGGGCCAAAGAGCCCCTGGAGGCCAAAGCAAAGAAGAAGAGCACAAGGAAGCAGGAGCTTCCTCTGCTTCTCATGTGTGTCAGTGGAAGATGAGGAGTAGCAGTGTGCCCTGCTGCCAGTGCCAGTGCTAATCTAAGATGTTGTAATTAATGGTTACAACACTGAATTAAATCTACAGTGCCTGGTGCTGAGCTGTTGCCTTGTGCTGCATTTCCTTGCAGCATCTTTTGCCACTCTCTTGGTCTCCTGCTTCTGTCTCTGTCTTCCAAAACCTCTTCTGCTCTGGTCCCCCTCTCTAAGTGCTCTTGAAGGCTTGCAGGATGCCATTGAGCAGTACTGAGTCTTCAAAGCAGTGTGCAGGGACTTCCACTTCCCTTTGGTTGCTGCTAATTCACTTAGGGAAAGTGCATCCTGTGCCCTGATCAATTCTGGGCATGTGTGAGAATGCAAATGTAAGAGTGCTCTGGGACTGAGTCATCTGCTGCCCTGCAAGCACACTGACATGCTGCTTGGCATGGCCAGCACAGGCTTCCTCTCTGGGAAGGCTGCTCCACTGCAGATCCACCTGAGCCCTCCTGCACAGAAGTCATCACTTCTGTTGTTCACTTTTCAGGACTGCACAGCCATGCCATCTTCTAGCAGTGACCTGAGCACCGTTTCTCTTGGCCCAGCAGTACCAGGGATGTGCCTGGTGGTTGTCTGTCTGTCTCTGATCTCTATTAACAAAATAGAACCACACCATGACAGAACGTTAGGGGTTGGAAGGGACCTCCAGAGATCACCCAGGCCAAGCCCCTGCCAGAGCAGGGTCACCCAGGGCAGCTCAGCGTGTTGGAGTTTGAGCTGGGTGCCCCCCTGCAATGTTTACTTCCTGTGTCCAGCAGTCCAGCCCAGAGTGGTGGCCACAGGCAATGATGTAGTATCCTCTTCCAGGGATTACTTCCAAAGAGCAATCTGAAATTGTCCCAGGAAGTGGTTAAATTGCTAACAGCCATTTGGAGTGCAGAGGGACTTTCTCCACAGCAGGCAGCTGGGTTGATTTCCCTCTCGAGATGCAGAAGGAATATATTGCTGTGAGCAAAGAGAAGCCTCATTCTAGAGCAGATGGACTCTGCCATGGGGTGCTTTACTCAGCTGGAGTACTTGAGTTCCCCTTGGCACTCCCTGGTGTTTAGGCTGTCTTGCAGGAGGAGGAAGAGATGGATGGACACATTGTGGGCTAAGGCAGAAGAGAATTAGAAAGCAAAAGCTTGACAAGATCCTTTTCTTTTTCATGCTATCCACAACACTGAAGACATTATCCAGCTCTGGAGCCTAGAACAGAACACTGAGCACACACTGAAAGAGCAATGAAGAGTGAAGAGAGCTCCATGAGCAGCCCTCCATCTGCTGGCAGTGAGGAGCACCACGGGAAGGCAAGGCAGCCACACAGAAACCAAAGGAGCCTCTCTTTGTCAGACACAAATCCTGGCCCAGCTGTTTAGAGAAGGAAGAAAGCAAAGAGATCCCTGAGGAGCTGCCAGCAGCATCTTGCTTGTGAGCAGCAGGCAAATCTCTGCTAGCTACAGCATCTCTCAAGCTCACTAAACACAGCTCTAGAGCCTGTGCTCTGAAAAGGTCCCCCTGGAAAATTGGCTAAGGCAGGCAGGAGCCAAACAAGCCAAGGTGAAGGCCTGAAGAAAGACAGAATCATAGAACTGATTGGAAGGGAGCTCTGGAGATCACCCAGGCCAAGCCCCTGCCAGAGCAGGGTCACCCAGGGCAGCTCAGCATGCTGCAGTTTGAGCTGGGTGCCCCCCTGCAATGTTTACTTCCTGTGTCCAGCAGTCCAGCCCAGAGGGGTGGCCACAGGCAATGATGTAGTATTTGCTACCACAATGCCTTGCACCACCACAAGATGCAGTGCGGGGTCTAGCACCTCCTCTTCTCTTCCTCCTTCGTCAGCCGCTACCTGGGGGAGATGTCTCCTGGCTTGGGGCCTGGCTAGGCCCAAGGCCATGGGGGAATGGGCAGTCTCAGATCTGGCCAGCTGAGACTAGCCTAGCAGTGGGAGGGGGAAGAAGGAGCCCTGGGGTCTTGGGTGTCCCCTCAGGTGGGGATGGGGTCTCTCTGGCTCTGTTCTGGGCTCTTTCTTTGTCACTGTGCTTTTGGCTTTCTGTAAATGTTCACTGCTTCCTATTTCAACTTGCCATCACTTCTGCAATCCCTTTGTCTGAGTGTTTATTGTTGCCAGGGGTGGGGAAGGGGGCTGCCTCAACCCAGCACACTCACACAGAACACAGCCAGCTGGAGCTTGAAGATCTCCAGAGCAGGAGACTCCACAACCTCCCTGGGCAGCCTGCTCCAGGGCTCAGCAGCCTCCCACCAAAGAAGTTTCTGCTCACGTTGAGGTGGAACCTCCTGGGTTCTGGTTTGTGTCCACTGCCCCTCTTCTTATCCCTGGGCACCACTGAACAGAGCCTGCTGCCTTCTTCATGACAGCCTCCCATCTGTAGCATAGATTCATTCATAGAATGGATGGGGTTGGAAGGGACCTTGGAGATCACAGAATCACAGAAAACATCCAGTTGGAAGAGGCCTCCAAGCTGACCCAGTCCAGCCCTTAACCCAGCACTGCAGGCTCAGCACCAGACCATGTCCCTAAGCACCAGGGCCACAGCTGCTGGAACACCCCCAGGGGTGGTGACTCCAGCACTGCCCTGGGCAGCCTCTTCCAATGGCTGAGATCCCTTCCAGTGCTGAAATATTTCCTGCTCCCAGCCTGAGCCTGCTTCACTTAAACCTCCCACCACCCCAGGCTGCTCAAGGCCTCATCCAGCCTGGCCTTCAGCACCTCCAGGCAGCAGCCACCCACAGCCTCCCTGGGCAACCTGTGCCAGTGTCTCACCACCTTTACCTTTCTGTATCCTGGGACCACCTCAGCTTGGGAGGAGGGCAGGGAGGGCAAAGAGCTGAAAGCAAAGGCTCAGGTTGGAAGTTGGCAGCTGCTCTGCAGAAAACGTTAAGGCACTTTTCTACCCAAAGCCTCACCTTGCTATCTTGCTATGCCAAGACCTAAGGGCACATCCATACACTGGCATCAGAGGCTGTCCTTAGCTCCTTACCCAGTTAGACAGCTGGAGACAGTGACCCAAGCCTGCAGGCACTGCTGTAACTCCTGCAGCAGCAGGAGGAGCTGCTTGGCTTCACAGACAGGCAGCCTGAGAGGCCACTGGAGAAGCATCGAACCAGAGACTTGGCAGGGCTGGAAGGGACCTCAAGGCTCAGCCAGTCCCAAGCCCCTGCCATGGCCAGGGACACCTCACACCACAGCAGGTTGCTCACAGCCACCTCCAGCCTGGCTGCAAACACCTCCAGGCAGGAGGCTTCCACCACCTCCCTGGGCAACCTGTGCCAGGCTCTCACCACCCTCATGGGCAACAACTTCTTCCTCACAGCCAAGCTCAATCTCCCCACCTCTAGCTTTGCTCCACCCCCCCAGTCCTATCCCTCCCTGACACCCTCAAAAGTCCCTCCCCAGCTTTCTTGCAGCCCCCTGCAGATCCTGCAAGGCCACCAGAAGGTCTCCTGGGAGCCTTCTCCTCTCCAGCCTGCACAACCCCAACTCTCTCAGGCTGTCTCCAGAGCAGAGCAGCTCCAGCCCTCTGCTCCTCCTCCTGGTCCTTCTCTGAACACCTTCCAGCCCCTCCAGAGCCTTCCTGGCACAGAGGCTCCAGAGCTGGCCCCAGAGCTCCAGCTGTGGTCTCAGCAGAGTGGAGCAGAGGGGCAGAATCCCCTCCCTGGCCCTGCTGGCCACACTTCTCTTGCTGCAGCCCAGGCTCTGCTTGGCTCTCTGGGCTGCAAGTGCTCCCTGCTGGCTCCTGCTGAGCTTCTCCTCCCCCAGCACCCCCAAGGCCTTTTCTCCAGGGCTGCTCTCCAGCCAGTCCCTGCCCAGCCTGTGTCAGTGCCTGGGATTGCCCTGCCCCAGCTGCAGGACCTTGCCCTTGGCCTTCTTGAACCTCCTGAGGTTGTCCTGGGCCCAGCTCTGCAGCCTGTCCAGGTGCTTCTGGATGGATCCTTCCCTCCAGCTGTCAGCAGCACCACACAGCCTGGTGCTGAGGGAGCCTCAGTGCCACTGCACCTGGCACCAACAAAGATGCTGAACAAGCCTGGTGCCAGCACTGATCCCTGAGGGACTCCACTTGTCCCTGGCCTCCACTTGGCCATGGACCATTGACAGCCACCCTTTGGGTGCAGCTCTCAAGCCAGTGCTGTACCCACTGAGTGGTTCATCCATGGAAGCATCCTGCCCCAGCCTGGAGACCAGGATGTGGGGTGGGACTCTGTCAAAAGCTTTGCCCAGGCCAATGAGCTCAGTTGCTCAGCCTTCATCTCTTGCTATTGTCACCTGTTCACACAAGGCCCCCAGGTTTGTCAGGCAGGATTTGCCCTTGGTGCAGCCCTGCTGCTTGTGCCCAATCACCTCTGCATTATTCTTCTGCCTCAGCAGTGCCTCCAGGAGGATCTGCTCCATGATCTCACTGGGCACAGAGGTGACACTGCCTGGCCTGTAGTCCCCTGGGTCATGCCTCTTCCCCTGCTTGAAAATGGAGTTATGTTTCCCCTCTCCCACTCCCTGGGGACCTCCCCAGACTGCCAGGACTTCTGGAATATGATGGAGAGTGGTTTAGCAACCTCCTCCCCAGCTCCCTCAGCACCCCTGGCTGTATCCCATCGGGTCCCTCAGCCTTGAACACTTTCAGGTTCCTCAGATGGTCACAACCTGATCTTCACTCACCACGGGCAGTTCCTTCTTCCAGCCCCTGCCATTATCTTCCATCATTCTGGGAGTGTGGCTGCAGCCCTTGCCACTGAAGACTGAGGTAGAGAAGTCCCTGAGAGCCTCAGCCTTCTCCATGGCACTTGTCACCAGCTCAGCTGTTTGCTTTCGGAGGGCTCCACACCTTCCCCAGGCTTCTTTTTGCCAGTACTCTACCTATAGAAATGTTTGCTGCTGCCCTTGCTCTCCCTGGCTGGATTGAATTCCACCTGAGCTTTAGCTTTCCTCAGCAGGGCTCTTGCTGCTCAGGCAGCTTCCTTCCATGCCCCCATTCCAGCTCTCCTCTCTTCCACTCCTTCTAGAGTTTCTTTTTGAGTGCCAGGCTGGGCAGGAGCTCCTTGCTCCTCCAGGCAGGTCTCCTGGCCTTCTTTCCTGCTTTCCTCCTTGTGGGCATACTTTGCTCCTGGGCACAGAGAAGGTGATCCTGGAACACTGCCCAGCTGTCCTGGGCCCCTCTTCCCTCTAGGCCTTTGGCCCATGCTCCTTTGGCCAGCAGAGCCCTGAAGTGATCAAAGTCTGCATGCCTAAACCCCAGGCTTGCAAGCTTGGGATACTCCTCCTAGCTGCCCTGAGGATCTTCAAGTCTATTGCTTCAGGGTCACTGCAGCCAAGGCTAGCCCTGAGCCTCACACTGCTCACCAGCCCTTCCCTGGTGGTGAGCACAAGGTCCAGCATGGCCTTTGCAACTTGGTTCCTCTCCCATCTGGAGGAGGAAGTTGTCATCTGTGCCTTCCAGGAACACCCTGGCACGCTGTAGCCAGCCGTGCTGTCCCTCCAGCAGATGCCAGGGTGGCTGAAATCCCCCAGGAGGAGCAGGGCCTGTGGAGTGCCTCATCGGCTCGCTTCTGCTGGGCAGGGGGCCTGTAGCAGAGCCCTACCAGAACATCTCCTTCCCCTGGCTTCCCCTCCATCTTCACCCATCTGCTCTCCACCAGCACATCACCCTTGCCCAGCTGGGGCTCCACTGATTCCAGCTGCTCCCTGATGCAGAGAGTGACAGCTCCTCCCCTCCTGCCCTGCCTCTCCTTCCTAGAGAGCTGCTACCATTCCATCCCTACCTTCCACTCATGCCAATCATGCCACCAGCTTGCAGGGACAGCCTCTATGGCACAGCATCCTAGCAGCCCAGGGCCCTGAAGTCATCCTGTTGGTTGCCCCAGCTGTGTGCATTGGCATAGAGGCTCTTCAGCTGGGCTGGCAGTGCCACCCTCTTAGGTGAATGCCCTTGACTCCCTTGGCTGCCTCAGTGCTTCATCCTTGGCTCGCCTCCGGGCAACAAGTGCAGAGCCCTTGCTAGCACCCATCCCTCTGCCTCTGGGGAGCTGCCCAGGTGTTTGCATCACCCCTCAGATCCTTGTACAAGAGCTTGCAGCCTTGCAGGCATCCACAGGCAGCCTCAAAGCAGCAGTGGTGCCAGGAGGAACTCTGCTGCACCACTGCTGGCCCCAGAGAGCTGGCCCCAGAGAGCTGGCCCCAGCCGAAGTGCACAACATCAAAGGAAGTTTCATTTGAAGTGCCTTGGCCTGCAACGTGTGGGATGGGAGACCCAGATCATAGAAGACATCAGGTTGGAAGGGAGCCTCCAAGGCCATCTTGTGCAAGGCCCTGCAGGCAGCAGGGACGCCTCCAGCTAGAGCAGGCTGCCCAGGGACACAGCCAGGCTGAGCTGGAATGGCTCCAGGGATGGGGCCTCAAGCACCTCCCTGGGCAGCCTGTGCCAGGGTCTCACCACCCTTCCTCCGGATGTCCAACCTAACTCTGCCTTGCTGAGCCTGGGACTCCAGCAGCTCTGGAAGGAAAGGCACGAGCTGCCATAGCTCATGAGCTACTTCAGGAGGGCAAAAGAAAGAAATAGAAATACCCTGAAACTGGAGGCACTCAGAAGGCTGCATTGGAGTGGGACTGTGCAGCCAGCCGGTGGAGCAGAGACCTCTGTTCACACCCTCAGAGGTGTAAAGCTGAATACAAGGCTTGCACACCACCTTCTGCCCCACACCTCTGCTTTCTTCATCCAATTCTTCGTTACCCCTGCAGAACATTTCAGCACAGGGCAGGGCACAGCTGCCTCAGTCTCAGCAAGGTGTCCAGAGGAAGGGTTACCCTAACCCAGAGCGTGTGGTGTCACAGAGCACTTCCCTTCTCTCTCTCCTAGCATGCTGTGGGCTTGAGAAGCACCTCGCAGCATGCTGGGCATCTGCTCTTTCAGGTTAGAATGGCTGGGCAGGGGTGAACCTCCTGGAGTTCAACAAGGGCAGGTGTAGAGTCCTGCACCTGGGGAGGACCAACAGCAGGCAGCAGTGCAGGTGAGGGGGGACCTGCTGGAGAGCAGCTCCGTGGAGAAGGCCCTTGGAGTCCTGATGGGCAAGAAGTTCTCCACAGCACAGCAACCTGCCCTGCTGGCCAAGAAGGCTGAAGCTGTACTCGGCTGTGTTAAGAAGAGTGAAGCCATCAGGTGAAGGGAGATTCTCCTCCCCTCCTACTCAGCCCTACTTAGACCACATCCAAAATATTGGGTCCAGTTCTGGGCTCCCCGGGTCAAGAGGGCCAGGGAGCTGCTGGAGAAAGTCCAACAGAGGCTATGAGGATGATGAAGGGACTGGAACATCTCCCTAATGAGGGAAGGCTGAGAGAACTGAATCTGTTCAGTGTGGAGAGGAGAAGGCTGAGAGGGATCTGCTCAATGTCTACAGAGAGCTGCAGGGTGGCTGCCGGGAGGATGCAGCCAGGCTCTGCTCAGGGACACCCAGTGCCAGCACAAGGGGCAGTGGATGGCAACTCAATCGCAGACATTCACCTCAACAGGAGGAGAAACTCCTTTGGTGGGAGGCTGCTGGAGGCCTGGAGCAGGCTGCCCAGAGAGGCTGTGGAGCCTCCTTCTCTGGAGACTTTCCAAGCCCACCTGGATGTGTTCCTGTGCGAGCTGCCCTGGGTGACCCTGCTCTGGCAAGGGCTTGGCCAGGGTGATCTCTGGAGGTCCCTTCCAACCCCTAACGTTCTGTCATGCTGTGGTTCTGTCTATTTTGTTAATAGAGATCAGAGACAGACAGACAACCACCAGGCACAGCCCTGCTACTGCTGGGCCAAGAGAAACGCTGCTCAGGTCACTGCTAGAAGATGGCATGGCTGTGCAGTCCTGAAAAGTGAACAACAGAAGTGATGACTTCTGTGCAGGAGGGCTCAGGTGGATCTGCAGTGGAGCAGCCTTCCCAGAGAGGAAGCCTGTGCTGGCCATGCCAAGCAGCATGTCAGTGTGCTTGCAGGGCAGCAGATGACTCAGTCCCACAGCACTCTTACATTTGCATTCTCACACGTGCCCAGAATTGATCAGGGCACAAGATGCACTTTCCCTAAGTGAATTAGCAGCAACCAAAGGGAAGTGGAAGTCCCTGCACACTGCTTTGAAGACTCAGTACTGCTCAATGGCATCCTGCAAGCCTTCAAGAGCACTTAGAGAGGAGGACCAGAGCAGAAGAGGTTTTGGAAGACAGAGACAGAGGCAGGAGACTGAGAGAGTGGCAAAAGATGCTACAAGGAAATACAGCACAAGGCAACAGCTCAGCAACAGGCACTGTAGATTTAATTCAGTGTTGTAACCATTAATTACAGCATCTTAGATTAGCACTGGCACTGGCAGCAGGGCACACTGCTACTCCTCATCTTCCACTGACACACATGAGAAGCGGAGGAAACATCTGCCCAGCCTGGCCAGGCCCCTGCGCATCCTGCTGGCCATGCGTGCCCTGAATCGCTGCCGAGGCCGGGCCTGGTTGGTGCTGCTTGCATGGTGGCCAGAGGTGTCTGCTGGGGCCTAGTTGGTGCTGCTTCCATGGTGGCCAGAGGTGTCTGCTGGGGCCTGGCAGCTGCTGCTCTCAGGGTACCCAGAGGTCTCTGCTGGGGCCTGGCTGCTGGTTTCATGTGGCCCAGAGGTCTCTGACAGGGCTTCGCTCCTGATGGTTTCATCGTCCCCAGAGGTCTCTGAGAGGCCTTCACTGCTGCTGCTTTCATTCAGTCCAGAGGTCTCTGCTGGGGCTTGGTTGCTGCTGCGTTGAGAACACTCAACAAGGCTCTCTGTTGGGCCCAGGACGCTAATTCTGGGGTAATACTTGAAGGTCATTGAGGCACAGTCCCAGACCACCACACGCCGCAGCTCTTCCACATCCTCCTCCATGAGGGAGTTGTCATTTATGCTCCTATGACTGGGGAGCTGTTGGGCAGGTCCTTGCCATGCAGCTCTTCCCTTCCTGGAGCCTGGAGAAGCTGTGGCCTTCTGCCGTGGTGGCACAGCAGAGAGAGGCTTTTTCTGCTGGGCTGCCAGCTTTGAAGCACTGGCTGCCATTTCTGGAAGGACATCTCTCCCCCTGTCCTTGCCAGTCCAGGCCCTCTTCCTGATCTCTGGCCCTTGCAGTTTTCCCTCCACACGTGCAGGCTGGGTGCCTGTGGGACCTGTTGGAGGGGGGAGATAACGTTAAGATGATCCTGGGGAACACCTTGCCACCCTGCTTCCTTCAGTGGCAGGGGCCTGATTGCCTGCCCTCTGCCGTTTTGCCTCTCCCTCTGCCCTCCTCCAGTACTTGACTTACTGTCAGCATGAGGGACATTCAGCTCCTGCTTCCTTGTGCTCTTCTTCTTTGCTTTGGCCTCCAGGGGCTCTTTGCCCCTAGTTGCTTCTGGCCGGCACAGCTTGCACAGGAGCATCTGCCACAGGTAGTACAGGAACTTCTGCAGGCAGATGGCAAAGGACAGAGGCAGGGATTAGGAAAGGCAGCCTGGCTCCCACCTTACACTAAGACACTCCTGGCCATGCCCCTGCCCCTGCCCCCCACCTGACTTCTCCTCCAACCCACCCCCCATCTCCCCCTCCTGCTGTGCAGGGCACCCTGCTGGCTGCAGTGGTCACTTACACATAGCAATAGGAATGGACCCAGTGTCAAGGTCAGTGGAAGTTCCACCAGAATAAACATTATTAGTATGTAGAGTTTGAGAATTAGGAAGGGAGGCATGGTGAGGCTGGAGTCACACTCTCCCGAGTGCTCACAACGCTCCCTTGGCACCAGCACAGCTCCGCTCTGCGCTGCCCAGGAACAGGATCCCAACGCTGCTCGGATCTGGCAGGGGCTAAGGCTGCAGAGTGCCCAGAACGCACTGTCGCTGCCGACTGCCTGCTCCCTCTCAGCCTGCACCCCCTTTTACAGCCCCTCTGGCAGAGGTCCCCCACTGTGATGTCATCCTGGGGGTGCATCTTCTATTGTGATGTCATCTGGGAGGGCAGCTTGCAGTCTGATGTCATGGGGCAGGAAGTCTCCATGGTGATGCCTGGCACCACCCAGGCTTTCTCTGGCCTGTCCAGGCAGGTGGGAGGGGCCCAAGAGGCCCTGCAGTGTCCCCCTGGAAAGCAGTGATGGCAGCTGATGGCACTGCCCCTCGCTCATGAGGTTGGTTTGGGTCCAGTTCTTGTTCATAAGGCTGGCTTGGGCCCACCATGGGGCTGGCTGGAGTCCACTTCTCCTTCATGGAAGTCTCTGTAGATGAGGAAAAGCACAGGCGCTTCCCCTTCCTACACTCACAAATGTAGTGGCCCTTGTCGAGGCTAAATCTCTCTGGGATGTATCAGAAAATCCCCCCCTCTGCCTCCTTTCTTTCATAATCCTGACAATCCTGACTACAAAGACTAAACAGCAGTCTGTACTATGGTTATTCTAAACTCCTGACTTATGCTAAGACTAGATCCTAAATCCTAAACCCTACAACCTAGGAACTCACAACAACTTCTTCTCTTTAGATAGAGTTCAACAAACCTATTCTGCTTACAATTCTCTAATCACAGACTTGTAACTATTCATCTACAGCTATCATCACTGCTATTTTACTGTTACCAACTCTTATAACGTCCTTACTTATCTTCCTTCATCTTACTTCACAGTATCACAGTATCACAGTATCACTTAGGTTGGAAAGGACCTCGAGGATCATTGAGTCCAACCTATCAACACAGACCCCATGACTAGACCATGGGACCACGTGCCATGCCCAATCTCCTCTTGAACGCCTCCAGGGTCGATGACTCAACCACCTCCCTGGGCAACCGGTTCCAATGCCGAATGACTCGCTCGGTGAAGAACTTCCTCCTCACCTCGAGTCTGAACCTCCCCTGGCGCAGCTTGAGACTGTGTCCTCTTGTTCTGGTGCTGGTTGCCTGGGAGAAGAGGCCAACCCCCTCCTGGCTACAACCACCTTTCAGGTAGTTGTAGAGGGCAATGAGGTCACCCCTGAGCCTCCTCTTCTCCAGGCTAAACAATCCCAGCTCCCTCAGCCTCTCCTCATAGGGCTTGTGTTCAAGGCCTCTCACCAGCCTTGTTGCCCTTCTCTGGACACGCTCAAGTGTTTCAATGTCCTTCTTAAACTGAGGAGCCCAGAATTGGACACAGTACTCAAGGTGCGGCCTAACCAGAGCAGAGTACAGGGGCACTATGACCTCCCTGCTCCTGCTGGCCACACTAGTCCTAATGCAGGCCAGAATGCTATTGGCCCTCCTGGCCACCTGGGCACACTGCTGGCTCATATTCAGGTGGCTGTCGATCAGCACACCCAGGTCCCTCTCTGTTTGGGAGCTCTCCAGCCACTCCGACCCCAGCGTACAGCTCTGCATGGGATTGCCGTAGCCAAAGTGCAGCACTCGGCACTTGGACTTGTTGAAAGCCATCCCATTGGACTCTGCCCATCTGTCCTGTCGGTCGAGGTCCCTCTGCAGAGCCTTTCTACCCTCTAACTGACTAACATCTGCCCCTAACTTTGTGTCATCTGCAAACTTGCTGATGACTGACTCTACCCCTTCATCCAGATCATCAACGAATATGTTGAAGAGGACAGGGCCCAGCACTGATCCCTGGGGGACACCACTAGTGACTGGCCTCCAGCTGGCTTCAATCCCTATCACTATTGTCTACTCTTATTGTCTATTCTTATCAATTGCATTCATCTCCTAATGCATCTCAGGGCCCAGCCTGGCACTGGCAGCAGGGCACACTGCTACTCCTCATCTTCCACTGACACACATGAGAAGCGGAGGAAACATCTGCCCAGCCTGGCCAGGCCCCTGCGCATCCTGCTGGCCATGCGTGCCCTGAATCTCTTCCGAGGCCGGGCCTGGTTGGTGCTGCTTCCATGGTGGCCAGAGGTGTCTGCTGGGGCCTGGTTGGTGCTGCTTCCATGGTGGCCAGAGGTGTCTGCTGGGGCCTGGTTGGTGCTGCTTCCATGGTGGCCAGAGGTGTCTGCTGGGGCCTGCTTGGTGCTGCTTCCATGGTGGCCTGAGGTGTCTGCTGGGGCCTGGCAGCTGCTGCTCTCAGGGTGCCCAGAGGTCTCTGCTGGGGCCTGGCTGCTGGTTTCATGTGGCCCCGAGGTCTCTGACAGGGCTTCGCTCTGAAAGGTTTTATAGTCCCCAGAGGTGTCCGAGAGGGCTTCACAGCTGGTGGTTTCAGTGTCCCCAGAGGTCTCTGAGAGGCCTTCACTGCTGCTGCTTTCATTCAGTCCAGAGGTCTCTGCTGGGGCTTGGTTGCTGCTGCGTTGAGAACACTCAACAAGGCTCTCTGTCGGGCCCAGGACGCTAATTCTGGGGTAATACTTGAAGGTCATTGAGGCACAGTCCCAGACCACCACACGCCGCAGCTCTTCCACATCCTCCTCCATGAGGGAGTTGTCATTTATGCTCATATGACTGGGGAGCTGTTGGGGCACTCTGCCACCCAGCTCTCCTTTACTTCTGAACTGGTCCTGCAGAGATCCACCTGGGTGCTTTTTGTGTCCACAGGCAGGGGACATGAATCTGTCCACCTGAAAGGCCAGGCTGAGAGAAAGTTTTGCTCTCCCTCTGTACAGGCGGCCAGAATGTAGATGAGGATGGAAACTGAATCATGGAGTTGTCAGGGCTGGAAGGGACCTCGAGGCGCAGCCAGTTTCACCCCCCTGCCATGGCCAGGGACACCTCACACCACAGCAGGTTGCTCACAGCCACCTCCAGCCTGGCCTACAACACCTCCAGGCAGGAGGCTTCCACCACCTCCCTGGGCAACCTGTGCCAGGCTCTCACCACCCTCATGGGGAACAACTTCTTCCTCACAGCCAATCTGAATCTTCCCTCCTCTAGCTTGGATCCATTCTCCACCCCCAACCCAGAAGACTGGAAGCTGGCCAACGTGGTACCCATCCACAAGCAGGGCCGGTTGGATGAGCCAGGGAATTATAGGCCTGTCAGCCTGTCCTCAGTGCCAGGCAAGATCATGGAACAGGTCATCCTGAGTGCAATCACACAGCGCTTACAGGATGGCCAAGGGATCAGGCCTAGCCAGCATGACCAACCTAATCTCCTTCTATCATCAGGTGTCCCACCTGGTGGATGTGGGGCAGGCTGTGGATGTAGTCTACCTGGACTGCAGCAAGGCCTTTGACACCGTCCCCCATAGCAAACTCCTGGCCAAGCTGTCAGCCCCTGGCTTGGACGGGAGCACACTGCATTGGGTTAGGAACTGGCTGGAGGATGAGCCCAGAGAGTGGTGGTGAATGGTGCCACAGCCAGCTGGCAGCCAGTCAGTAGTGGGGTCCCAGAGAGGGGTGGGCTCTGACATCCTACTTGGAGTCTGTTACAGACCACCCAACCAGGATGAGGAGGCTGATGAATGGTTCTACAAACAACTGGCGGCTGTCTCAAGATCATCAGATCTTGTCCTTGTCGGTGACTTCAACCTGCCAGCTATCTGCTGGCAACTTAATTCAGCAGAGAGGAGGCAGTCCAGAAGATTCCTGGAGCGAATGGAGGACTGCTTCCTGACGCAGCTGTTAAGCGAGCCTCCCAGGGGACAGGCTCTGCCTGACCTGCTGTTCTCCAAGAGAGAAGGGCTGGCGGGAGATGTGCTCGTGGGAGGCTGCCTAGGGTGCAGTGACCACGAGATAGTGAAGTTTTCAAGATGCAGGGAGAGAGGGAGGAGCACCAACAGAACCTTCACCTTGGACTTCCTGCCCTGTGCCCAGCGCTGTTTTGCCTTTCTTTCATGAGAAACTGGTTGTATTCAAAATTCGGCAGTCAGCTCGTTTCGCACATGGGTGATGGCAGCTGATGGTGCCCACCTTCTGCAGGCCTGGGGACTCTGGAGGTGCCTCAGAGGGGAGGTAGCTCTGGATGGAGATAGCCCAGGGGCTGGGGTAGGACTGCAGGCACCACCATTCCCCTTATGGAATGTATTTCACGTGCACTAGAACATGGATATAAGTTAGTGATTTGTCGGTTAGCAAGAATGTGCTCATTAATAAACATAATCTTTTCATAATTCATATTTCATATTCATAAACTTAATAACCTCTTCATCACACAAGGTTTACCTTCAAAGCTTCCTTTGACAAAAGAGCCCAGCAGCTAGCTGTGCAGGATGATCTCCCCAGCAGTGGTACCCAAATATCCTCTTTGTATTTGCTCCACTCCCTGTCAGGTGAACCACTTGGAGTCATGGAGTCATAGACTTGTTTCCGTTGGAAAAGGCCTCTAAGCTCACCCAGTCCAACCAGCAACCCAACCCCACCATGGCCAGCAAACCACGGCCCCAAGTGCCATGTCCAGAGGTGTCCTCAAGACCTCCAGGGATGGGGACTCCACCACCTCCCCGGGCAGCTGGGGAAATGGGCTTTGTGCAGATGTGTGAACAAGCTCAGCTGGGGATGTCGTGGCGCCTCTCACTCATCTGCTCTGTGCCCAGGGCTGCTTTGCTTTGGTTTTATAATAAACTGGCTGCATTTAAAACTCAGCACTGAGCTCGTTTCTCACTATTATCTCCAACCTAAGCCTCCCCTGGCACAATTTCAGGCCATTGCCTCTCCTTTCACCTGAGACTAGGGAGAGCAGACCAGCCTCCAGCTCACTACAGCCTCCTCTCAGGGAGCTGTAGAGAGCAATGAGGTATCCATCAGCCTCCTCTTCTCCACACTGAACACCCCCAGCTCCCTCAGCTGCACCTCCCCAGCCATGTTCTCCAAACCCCTCCATGGGCAGCCTGTGCCAATCCCTGACCACACTGGCAGCAGAGACATTTTTCCTCCTCTCCAAGCTAAGCCTCCCCGGCACAATTTCAGGTCAGATGTGAGGGGCCCAGGAGGCACTGCAGTGTCCCTCTGTAATGGGTTGGGGCAAGCCCCCCCTCCCCACCACGTGCAGAAATAATGACTCAAACAAACGGATTGCAAAGGTGATGGAAAGTTTAAATAGAACAGTGAGTGCGTGCAGAAAAAAAAAACTAAAAATACAGTGACGAGAGAGAGAGACCCAAAAACAGACCCAGAGAAAATCCCATCCCCACCTGGGGGTGCACCCAAACCCCCAGGGCTCCTCCTTCCCCCCCCCACTGCTAGGCTAGTCTCAGCTGGCCAGATCTGAGACTGCCCATCCCCCCGTGGCCTTGGGCCTAACCAGGCCCATGGCCGGGAGATCTCCACCCCAGTTACCCGGTGGCGAGGAGGAAGGAAAGAGGAAGTGCCAGACCCCGCCGCGAAACTTATAGTGGTGCAAGGGATCATGGTAGGAAATAACCTAATTTCCTGTGTCCACCCACTGGGCTGGACTTCTGGACACAGGAAGCATCCCTGTAGCAGATGGCACCCAGCCCAAACTACGACAGGAGCCACCCCTTTATTTCAAACCATGATGCCTGCACCCAAACACATCATCAAATCAGAAAACTGATGACATGTCCGGCGAAGTCCGTGTCTTCATCTGGGCGTCCACTCAAACAGTCTCTCAGTCAGGCTCTAGTGTCTGTTCATTCCAGTTCTTCTTCCTTCATCCAGTGGAACCTCCCGGCGATGCAGAACTCATTCTCCTGCGGTGCAAGTTCTCCATGGATCCGTTGGGCATCCTGGTCACCTGGAACAGCCTCACGACTTCTCAGCCAAGCCTCTACTTTTCACATGTAATCACTCGGCGGCATATTCTCCACCCCTGGGGCAGGCCAGTCGAAACCATCCAACCCACGACTGCCTTTTTCAATCCATCCAGGGTGCCGCAACCAACCACTTCCAACTGCGGTCCAAAACCACATGGATGCTTGTCCGAGGTACTCCGCCCCCCCACTAGGCGTACCAGTACCAAAGCAAGACAGCATCGGGCTGCACACCCCCCCCTTGGAAAAGGGAGGGGCTGCACCACAGCTCACTGAGAAGAAGGGAGGTGGAGCCAGGTGCTCGGCGCCAGTTTCGGAACTCGTCCGAAAAAGTCGGGGAAGAGACTAGAGCCGGGCCCGCCGCAGCCCGAGCGTACGGCCGGGTCCGCCGGCGCCGCTCGCCCGCAGCAGGGCTTCGCCCACCTCTGCCGCCGCGGCGCAGAATCAAAATCACCTCCACCCCTCGGACACTCAAACGGCTTCTCCAGCGAAAGCCATGCACGCGTTCTCAGAGCCCTTGAAAACGGCTTTCCAGCTGGAGTCCCCGTCGGCCCCCCGGGGCTTCGGGAGCTGGCTCGCCCGCTCGCAGCGGCTGGCTCTATCCCCGCAGCGAGAACGGACCTGACTCTGATCTGCTCGCCGCTGCCCCTCCCCCACTTCACTGCCCGCCGCGGAGGAGGGGCAGATTCCGCGTTCTCAAGCGGTACCCCGATGCCGATGGTCGAGAGCCACCCCTGCCTGAAATAGCAGAGGGTCCGCGCCACCGGCAGCGCACCAGTCATCCCCCCACAATCCACAAGAACTTACACGGTCGCCCCGGCAACATCACTTGAGCCCCCAACTGCCAAACCCAAACCGACGCCCAGAACTGAATTTAAACTCTCCATCCTTTGCAATCGATCTGCAGAGTGGGCACAACAACCAGCCCCACGTTGGGCGCCAAAATGTAATGGGTTGGGGCAAGCCCCCCCTCCCCACCACGCGCAGAAATAATGACTCAAACAAACGGATTGCAAAGGTGATGGAAAGTTTAAATAGAACAGTGAGTGCGTGCAGAAAAAAAAAACTAAAAATACAGTGACGAGAGAGAGAGACCCAAAAACAGACCCAGAGAAAATCCCATCCCCACCTGGGGGTGCACCCAAACCCCCAGGGCTCCTCCTTCCCCCCCCCACTGCTAGGCTAGTCTCAGCTGGCCAGATCTGAGACTGCCCATCCTCCCGTGGCCTTGGGCCTAACCAGGCCCATGGCCGGGAGATCTCCACCCCAGTTACCCGGTGGCGAGGAGGAAGGAAAGAGGAAGTGCCAGACCCCGCCGCGAAACTTATAGTGGTGCAAGGGATCATGGTAGGAAATAACCTAATTTCCTGTGTCCACCCACCGGGCTGGACTTCTGGACACAGGAAGCATCCCTGTAGCAGATGGCACCCAGCCCAAACTACGACACCCTCTGGAAATCAGTGTGAGAAACTGTAATATTTGGCTTTGGCAGGGGCAATTGCTGGGGACCCTGGGGGTCGATGGTGGGGCTGATTGGTTGGCTGTAGTCTGTGTTGTGTGGGGTTCGATCCTCGCGTATTGGGAGAGAAAGGTGAGGTGCCAAGATGTCTGAAGACTGGCCAGGTCAAAAGTGCAGGTCTTGTCCCAGCCCTGATGGAGAGGGGTGGGAGCATGCTGGGGATGTGTATGAATGTGTCTGTTTGACGTCTATGTAAGTTCAACTCATGTTGTTATGATGCCTCTAGCAAACCTGCCCTGTGCCCAGCGCTGTTTTGCCTTTATTTCATGAGCAACTGGTTGTATTCAACATTCGGCAGTCAGCTCGTTTCGCACATGGGTGATGGCAGCTGATGGTGCCCACCTTCTGCAGGCCTGGGGACTCTGGAGGTGCCTCAGAGGGAAGGAGGTGACCTCTTTGGATTTCGTGCCATGTTACACTGCACAAAAGACTCTCACCTGGGGACAGCCAGCAGATACAAATAGGGCCAGTCTGCTGCTGGTTCCAGCAAACTGGGTGACAGGTTGGACTTGGTGATCTCAGAGGTCTTTTCCAACCTTCTTGATTCTATGATTCTAGGATTCCTGCTCTTCTGCAGCAGTGAGAGGGCTGTGCTGCTCTCTGCATGGTGCCCTGAGGGGCTGCCACAGGGGTTCCTGCTCTTGGTGCGTGCAAACTCTGGGCTGCCTCTCTGGGGGTGGGGACAGGTGGCAAGGCTGGCACAGTGGGCACACCTCCAGAGTCCCAAGGCTTGCGGAAAGAGGCCACCATCAGCTGCCATCACTGCTTTCCAGGGGGACACTGCAGTGCCTCCTGGGCCCCTCCCACCTGCCTGGACAGGCCAGAGAAAGCCTGGGTGGTGCCAGGCATCACCATGGAGACTTCCTGCCCCATGACATCAGACTGCAAGCTGCCCTCCCAGATGACATCACAATAGAAGATGCACCCCCAGGATGACATCACAGTGGGGGACCTGTGCCACAGGGGCTGTAAAAGGGGGTGCAGGCTCAGAGGGAGCAGGCAGTCGGCAGCGACAGTGCGTTCTGGGCACTCTGCAGCCTCAGCCCCTGCCAGATCCGAGCAGCGTTGGGATCCTGTTCCTGGGCAGCGCAGAGCGGAGCTGTGCTGGTGCCAAGGGAGCGTTGTGAGCACTCGGGAGAGTGTGACTCCAGCCTCACCATGCCTCCCTTCCTAATTCTCAAACTCTACATACTAATAATGTTTATTCTGGTGGAACTTCCACTGACCTTGACACTGGGTCCATTCCTATTGCTATGTGTAAGTGACCACTGCAGCCAGCAGGGTGCCCTGCACAGCAGGAGGGGGAGAAGGGGGGTGGGGTGGAGGAGAAGTCAGGTGGGGGGCAGGGGCAGGGGCATGGAGAGCAGTGTCTTAGTGTAAGGTGGGAGCCAGGCTGCCTTTCCTAATCCCTGCCTCTCTCCTTTGCCATCTGCCTGCAGAAGTTCCTGTACTACCTGTGGCAGATGCTCCTGTGCAAGCTGTGCCGGCCAGAAGCAACTAGGGCCAAAGAGCCCCTGGAGGCCAAAGCAAAGAAGAAGAGCACAAGGAAGCAGGAGCTGAATGTCCCTCATGCTGACAGTAAGTCAAGTACTGGAGGAGGGCAGAGGGAGAGGCAGAACGGCAGAGGGCAGGCAATCAGGCCCCTGCCACTGAAGGAAGCAGGGTGGCAAGGTGTTCCCCAGGATCATCTTAACGTTATCTCCCCCCTCCAACAGGTCCCACAGGCACCCAGCCTGCACGTCTGGAGGGAAAACTGCAAGGGCCAGAGATCAGGAAGAGGGCCTGGACTGGCAAGGACAGGGGGAGAGATGTCCTTCCAGAAATGGCAGCCAGTGCTTCAAAGCTGGCAGCCCAGCAGAAAAAGCCTCTCTCTGCTGTGCCACCACGGCAGAAGGCCACAGCTTCTCCAGGCTCCAGGAAGGGAAGAGCTGCATGGCAAGGACCTGCCCAACAGCTCCCCAGTCATAGGAGCATAAATGACAACTCCCTCATGGAGGAGGATGTGGAAGAGCTGCGGCGTGTGGTGGTCTGGGACTGTGCCTCAATGACCTTCAAGTATTACCCCAGAATTAGCGTCCTGGGCCCAACAGAGAGCCTTGTTGAGTGTTCTCAACGCAGCAGCAGCCAAGCCCCAGCAGAGACCTCTGGACTGAATGAAAGCAGCAGCAGTGAAGGCCTCTCAGAGACCTCTGGGAACACTGAAACCATCAGGAGCGAAGCCCTGTCAGAGACCTCTGGGCCACATGAAACCAGCAGCCAGGCCCCAGCAGAGACCTCTGGGTACCCTGAGAGCAGCAGCTGCCAGGACCCAGCAGAGACCTCTGGCCACCATGGAAGCAGCACCAACCAGGCCCCAGCAGACACCTCTGGCCACCATGGAAGCATCACCAGCCAGGCCCCAGCAGACACCTCTGGCCACCATGGAAGCAGCACCAACTAGGCCCCAGCAGACACCTCTGGCCACCATGCAAGCAGCACCAACCAGGCCCCAGCAGACACCTCTGGCCACCATGCAAGCAGCACCAACCAGGCCCGGCCTCGGCAGCGATTCAGGGCACGCATGGCCAGCAGGATGCGCAGGGGCCTGGGTAAGCTGGGCAGATGTTTCCTCCGCTTCTCATGTGCGTCAGTGGAAGATGAGGAGTAGCAGTGTGCCCTGCTGCCAGTGCCAGTGCTAATCTAAGATGTTGTAATTAATGGTTACAACACTGAATTAAATCTACAGTGCCTGGTGCTGAGCTGTTGTCTTGTGCTGCATTTCCTTGCAGCATCTTTTGCCACTCTCTTGGTCTCCTGCCTCTCTCTCTGTCTTCCAAAACCTCTTCTGCTCTGGTCCTCCTCTCTAAGTGCTCTTGGAGGCTTGCAGGATGCGATTGAGCAGTACTGAGTCTTCAAAGCAGTGTGCAGGGACTTCCACTTCCCTTTGGTTGCTGCTAATTCACTTAGGGAAAGTGCATCTTGTGCCCTGATCAATTCTGGGCACGTGTGAGAATGCAAATGTAAGAGTGCTCTGGGACTGAGTCATCTGCTGCCCTGCAAGCACACTGACATGCTGCTTGGCATGGCCAGCACAGGCTTCCTCTCTGGGAAGGCTGCTCCACTGCAGATCCACCTGAGCCCTCCTGCACAGAAGTCATCACTTCTGTTGTTCACTTTTCAGGACTGCACAGCCATGCCATCTTCTAGCAGTGACCTGAGCACCGTTTCTCTTGGCCCAGCAGTACCAGGGGTGTGCCTGGTGGTTGTCTGTCTGTCTCTGATCTCTATTAACAGAATAGAACCACAGCATGACAGAACGTTAGGGGTTGGAAGGGACCTCCAGAGATCACCCAGGCCAAGCCCCTGCCAGAGCAGGGTCCCCCAGGGCAGCTCAGCGTGCTGCAGTTTGAGCTGGGTGCCCCCCTGCAATGTTTACTTCCTGTGTCCAGCAGTCCAGCCCAGAGGGGTGGCCACAGGCAATGATGTAGTATTTGCTACCACAATGCCTTGCACCACCACAAGATGCAGTGCGGTGTCTAGCACCTCCTCTTCTCTTCCTCCTTCGTCAGCCGCTACCTGGGGGAGATGTCTCCTGGCTTGGGGCCTGGCTAGGCCCAAGGCCATGGGGGGATTGGCAGTCTCAGATCTGGCCAGCTGAGACTAGCCTAGCAGTGGGAGGGGGAAGAAGGAGCCCTGGGGTCTTGGGTGTCCCCTCAGGTGGGGATGGGGTCTCTCTGGCTCTGTTCTGGGCTCTTTCTTTGTCACTGTGCTTTTGGCTTTCTGTAAATGTTCACTGCTTCCTATTTCAACTTGCCATCACTTCTGCAATCCGTTTGTCTGAGTGTTTATTGTTGCCAGGGGTGGGGAAGGGGGCTGCCTCAACCCAGCACACTCACACAGAACACAGCCAGCTGGAGCTTGAAGATCTGCAGAGCAGGAGACTCCACAACCTCCCTGGGCAGCCTGCTCCAGGGCTCAGCAGCCTCCCACCAAAGAAGTTTCTGCTCACGTTGAGGTGGAACCTCCTGGGTTCTGGTTTGTGTCCACTGCCCCTCTTCTTATCCCTGGGCACCGCTGAACAGAGCCTGCTGCCTTCTTCATGACAGCCTCCCATCTGTAGCATAGATTCATTCATAGAATGGATGGGGTTGGAAGGGACCTTGGAGATCACAGAATCACAGAAAACATCCAGTTGGAAGAGGCCTCCAAGCTGACCCAGTCCAGCCCTTAACCCAGCACTGCAGGCTCAGCACCAGACCATGTCCCTAAGCACCAGGGCCACAGCTGCTGGAACACCCCCAGGGGTGGTGACTCCAGCACTGCCCTGGGCAGCCTCTTCCAATGGCTGAGATCCCTTCCAGTGCTGAAATATTTCCTGCTCCCAGCCTGAGCCTGCTTCACTTAAACCTCCCACCACCCCAGGCTGCTCAAGGCCTCATCCAGCCTGGCCTTCAGCACCTCCAGGCAGCAGCCACCCACAGCCTCCCTGGGCAACCTGTGCCAGTGTCTCACCACCTTTACCTTTCTGTATCCTGGGACCACCTCAGCTTGGGAGGAGGGCAGGGAGGGCAAAGAGCTGAAAGCAAAGGCTCAGGTTGGAAGTTGGCAGCTGCTCTGCAGAAAACGTTAAGGCACTTTTCTACCCAAAGCCTCACCTTGCTATCTTGCTATGCCAAGAGCTAAGGGCACATCCATACACTGGCATCAGAGGCTGTCCTTAGCTCCTTACCCAGTTAGACAGCTGGAGACAGTGACCCAAGCCTGCAGGCACTGCTGTAACTCCTGCAGCAGCAGGAGGAGCTGCTTGGCTTCACAGACAGGCAGCCTGAGAGGCCACTGGAGAAGCATCGAACCAGAGACTTGGCAGGGCTGGAAGGGACCTCAAGGCTCAGCCAGTCCCAAGCCCCTGCCATGGCCAGGGACACCTCACACCACAGCAGGTTGCTCACAGCCACCTCCAGCCTGGCTGCAAACACCTCCAGGCAGGAGGCTTCCACCACCTCCCTGGGCAACCTGTGCCAGGCTCTCACCACCCTCATGGGCAACAACTTCTTCCTCACAGCCAAGCTCAATCTCCCCACCTCTAGCTTTGCTCCACCCCCCCAGTCCTATCCCTCCCTGACACCCTCAAAAGTCTCTCCCCAGCTTTCTTGAAGCTCCCTGCAGATCCTGCAAGGCCACCAGAAGGTCTCCTGGGAGCCTTCTCCTCTCCAGCCTGCACAACCCCAACTCTCTCAGGCTGTCTCCAGAGCAGAGCAGCTCCAGCCCTCTGCTCCTCCTCCTGGTCCTTCTCTGAACACCTTCCAGCCCCTCCAGAGCCTTCCTGGCACAGAGGCTCCAGAGCTGGCCCCAGAGCTCCAGCTGTGGTCTCAGCAGAGTGGAGCAGAGGGGCAGAATCCCCTCCCTGGCCCTGCTGGCCACACTTCTCTTGCTGCAGCCCAGGCTCTGCTTGGCTCTCTGGGCTGCAAGTGCTCCCTGCTGGCTCCTGCTGAGCTTCTCCTCCCCCAGCACCCCCAAGGCCTTTTCTCCAGGGCTGCTCTCCAGCCAGTCCCTGCCCAGCCTGTGTCAGTGCCTGGGATTGCCCTGCCCCAGCTGCAGGACCTTGCCCTTGGCCTTCTTGAAGCTCCTGAGGTTGTCCTGGGCCCAGCTCTGCAGCCTGTCCAGGTGCTTCTGGATGGATCCTTCCCTCCAGCTGTCAGCAGCACCACACAGCCTGGTGCTGAGGGAGCCTCAGTGCCACTGCACCTGGCACCAACAAAGATGCTGAACAAGCCTGGTGCCAGCACTGATCCCTGAGGGACTCCACTTGTCCCTGGCCTCCACTTGGCCATGGACCATTGACAGCCACCCTTTGGGTGCAGCTCTCAAGCCAGTGCTGTACCCACTGAGTGGTTCATCCATGGAAGCATCCTGCCCCAGCCTGGAGACCAGGATGTGGGGTGGGACTCTGTCAAAGGCTTTGCCCAGGCCAATGACCTCAGTTGCTCAGCCTTCATCTCTTGCTATTGTCACCTGTTCACACAAGGCCCCCAGGTTTGTCAGGCAGGATTTGCCCTTGGTGCAGCCCTGCTGCTTGTGCCCAATCACCTCTGCATTATTCTTCTGCCTCAGCAGTGCCTCCAGGAGGATCTGCTCCATGATCTCACTGGGCACAGAGGTGACACTGCCTGGCCTGTAGTCCCCTGGGTCATGCCTCTTCCCCTGCTTGAAAATGGAGTTATGTTTCCCCTCTCCCACTCCCTGGGGACCTCCCCAGACTGCCAGGACTTCTGGAATATGATGGAGAGTGGTTTAGCAACCTCCTCCCCAGCTCCCTCAGCACCCCTGGCTGTATCCCATCGGGTCCCTCAGCCTTGAACACTTTCAGGTTCCTCAGATGGTCACAACCTGATCTTCACTCACCACGGGCAGTTCCTTCTTCCAGCCCCTGCCATTATCTTCCATCATTCTGGGAGTGTGGCTGCAGCCCTTGCCACTGAAGACTGAGGTAGAGAAGTCCCTGAGAGCCTCAGCCTTCTCCATGGCACTTGTCACCAGCTCAGCTGTTTGCTTTCGGAGGGCTCCACACCTTCCCCAGGCTTCTTTTTGCCAGTACTCTACCTATAGAAATGTTTGCTGCTGCCCTTGCTCTCCCTGGCTGGATTGAATTCCACTTGAGCTTTAGCTTTCCTCAGCAGGGCTCTTGCTGCTCAGGCAGCTTCCTTCCATGCCCCCATTCCAGCTCTCCTCTCTTCCACTCCTTCTAGAGTTTCTTTTTGAGTGCCAGGCTGGGCAGGAGCTCCTTGCTCCTCCAGGCAGGTCTCCTGGCCTTCTTTCCTGCTTTCCTCCTTGTGGGCATACTTTGCTCCTGGGCACAGAGAAGGTGATCCTGGAACAGTGCCCAGCTGTCCTGGGCCCCTCTTCCCTCTAGGCCTTTGGCCCATGCTCCTTTGGCCAGCAGAGCCCTGAAGTGATCAAAGTCTGCATGCCTAAACCCCAGGCTTGCAAGCTTGGGATACTCCTCCTAGCTGCCCTGAGGATCTTCAAGTCTATTGCTTCAGGGTCACTGCAGCCAAGGCTAGCCCTGAGCCTCACACTGCTCACCAGCCCTTCCCTGGTGGTGAGCACAAGGTCCAGCATGGCCTTTGCAACTTGGTTCCTCTCCCATCTGGAGGAGGAAGTTGTCATCTGTGCCTTCCAGGAACACCCTGGCACGCTGTAGCCAGCCGTGCTGTCCCTCCAGCAGATGCCAGGGTGGCTGAAATCCCCCAGGAGGAGCAGGGCCTGTGGAGTGCCTCATCGGCTCGCTTCTGCTGGGCAGGGGGCCTGTAGCAGAGCCCTACCAGAACATCTCCTTCCCCTGGCTTCCCCTCCATCTTCACCCATCTGCTCTCCACCAGCACATCACCCTTGCCCAGCTGGGGCTCCACTGATTCCAGCTGCTCCCTGATGCAGAGAGTGACAGCTCCTCCCCTCCTGCCCTGCCTCTCCTTCCTAGAGAGCTGCTACCATTCCATCCCTACCTTCCACTCATGCCAATCATGCCACCAGCTTGCAGGGACAGCCTCTATGGCACAGCATCCTAGCAGCCCAGGGCCCTGAAGTCATCCTGTTGGTTGCCCCAGCTGTGTGCATTGGCATAGAGGCTCTTCAGCTGGGCTGGCAGTGCCACCCTCTTAGGTGAATGCCCTTGACTCCCTTGGCTGCCTCAGTGCTTCATCCTTGGCTCGCCTCCGGGCAACAAGTGGAGAGCCCTTGCTAGCACCCATCCCTCTGCCTCTGGGGAGCTGCCCAGGTGTTTGCATCACCTCTCAGATCCTTGTACAAGAGCTTGCAGCCTTGCAGGCATCCACAGGCAGCCTCAAAGCAGCAGTGGTGCCAGGAGGAACTCTGCTGCACCACTGCTGGCCCCAGAGAGCTGGCCCCAGAGAGCTGGCCCCAGCCGAAGTGCACAACATCAAAGGAAGTTTCATTTGAAGTGCCTTGGCCTGCAACGTGTGGGATGGGAGACCCAGATCATAGAAGACATCAGGTTGGAAGGGAGCCTCCAAGGCCATCTTGTGCAAGGCCCTGCAGGCAGCAGGGACGCCTCCAGCTAGAGCAGGCTGCCCAGGGACACAGCCAGGCTGAGCTGGAATGGCTCCAGGGATGGGGCCTCAAGCACCTCCCTGGGCAGCCTGTGCCAGGGTCTCACCACCCTTCCTCCGGATGTCCAACCTAACTCTGCCTTGCTGAGCCTGGGACTCCAGCAGCTCTGGAAGGAAAGGCACAAGCTGCCATAGCTCATGAGCTACTTCAGGAGGGCAAAAGAAAGAAATAGAAATACCCTGAAACTGGAGGCACTCAGAAGGCTGCATTGGAGTGGGACTGTGCAGCCAGCCGGTGGAGCAGAGACCTCTGTTCACACCCTCAGAGGTGTAAAGCTGAATACAAGGCTTGCACACCACCTTCTGCCCCACACCTCTGCTTTCTTCATCCAATTCTTCGTTAGCACTGCAGAACATTTCAGCACAGGGCAGGGCACAGCTGCCTCAGTCTCAGCAAGGTGTCCAGAGGAAGGGTTACCCTAACCCAGAGCGTGTGGTGTCACAGAGCACTTCCCTTCTCTCTCTCCTAGCATGCTGTGGGCTTGAGAAGCACCTCGCAGCATGCTGGGCATCTGCTCTTTCAGGTTAGAATGGCTGGGCAGGGGTGAACCTCATGGAGTTCAACAAGGGCAGGTGTAGAGTCCTGCACCTGGGGAGGACCAACAGCAGGCAGCAGTGCAGGTGAGGGGGGACCTGCTGGAGAGCAGCTCCCTGGAGAAGGCCCTTGGAGTCCTGGTGGGCAAGAAGTGCTCCACAGCACAGCAACCTGCCCTGCTGGCCAAGAAGGCTGAAGCTGTACTCGGCTGTGTTAAGAAGAGTGAAGCCATCAGGTGAAGGGAGATTCTCCTCCCCTCCTACTCAGCCCTACTTAGACCACATCCAAACTATTGGGTCCAGTTCTGGGCTCCCTGGGTCAAGAGGGCCAGGGAGCTGCTGGAGAAAGTCCAACAGAGGCTATGAGGATGATGAAGGGACTGGAACATCTCCCTAATGAGGGAAGGCTGAGAGAACTGAATCTGTTCAGTGTGGAGAGGAGAAGGCTGAGAGGGATCTGCTCAATGTCTACAGAGAGCTGCAGGGTGGCTGCCGGGAGGATGCAGCCAGGCTCTGCTCAGGGACACCCAGTGCCAGCACAAGGGGCAGTGGATGGCAACTCAATGGCAGACATTCACCTCAACAGGAGGAGAAACTCCTTTGGTGGGAGGCTGCTGGAGGCCTGGAGCAGGCTGCCCAGAGAGGCTGTGGAGCCTCCTTCTCTGGAGACTTTCCAAGCCCACCTGGATGTGTTCCTGTGCGAGCTGCCCTGGGTGACCCTGCTCTGGCAAGGGCTTGGCCAGGGTGATCTCTGGAGGTCCCTTCCAACCCCTAACGTTCTGTCATGCTGTGGTTCTGTCTATTTTGTTAATAGAGATCAGAGACAGACAGACAACCACCAGGCACAGCCCTGGTACTGCTGGGCCAAGAGAAACGCTGCTCAGGTCACTGCTAGAAGATGGCATGGCTGTGCAGTCCTGAAAAGTGAACAACAGAAGTGATGACTTCTGTGCAGGAGGGCTCAGGTGGATCTGCAGTGGAGCAGCCTTCCCAGAGAGGAAGCCTGTGCTGGCCATGCCAAGCAGCATGTCAGTGTGCTTGCAGGGCAGCAGATGACTCAGTCCCAGAGCACTCTTACATTTGCATTCTCACACGTGCCCAGAATTGATCAGGGCACAAGATGCACTTTCCCTAAGTGAATTAGCAGCAACCAAAGGGAAGTGGAAGTCCCTGCACACTGCTTTGAAGACTCAGTACTGCTCAATGGCATCCTGCAAGCCTTCAAGAGCACTTAGAGAGGGGGACCAGAGCAGAAGAGGTTTTGGAAGACAGAGACAGAGGCAGGAGACTGAGAGAGTGGCAAAAGATGCTACAAGGAAATGCAGCACAAGGCAACAGCTCAGCACCAGGCACTCTAGATTTAATTCAGTGTTGTAACCATTAATTACAACATCTTAGATTAGCACTGGCACTGGCAGCAGGGCACACTGCTACTCCTCATCTTCCACTGACACACATGAGAAGCGGAGGAAACATCTGCCCAGCCTGGCCAGGCCCCTGCGCATCCTGCTGGCCATGCGTGCCCTGAATCTCTTCCGAGGCCGGGCCTGGTTGGTGCTGCTTGCATGGTGGCCAGAGGTGTCTGCTGGGGCCTGGTTGGTGCTGCTTGCATGGTGGCCAGAGGTGTCTGCTGGGGCCTAGTTGGTGCTGCTTCCATGGTGGCCAGAGGTGTCTGCTGGGGCCTGGCAGCTGCTGCTCTCATGTGGCCCAGAGGTCTCTGACAGGGCTTCGCTCCTGATGGTTTCAGTGTTCCCAGAGGTCTCTGAGAGGCCTTCACTGCTGCTGCTTTCATTCAGTCCAGAGGTCTCTGCTGGGGCTTGGCTGCTGCTGCGTTGAGAACACTCAACAAGGCTCTCTGTTGGGCCCAGGACGCTAATTCTGGGGTAATACTTGAAGGTCATTGAGGCACAGTCCCAGACCACCACACGCCGCAGCTCTTCCACATCCTCCTCCATGAGGGAGTTGTCATTTATGCTCCTATGACTGGGGAGCTGTTGGGCAGGTCCTTGCCATGCAGCTCTTCCCTTCCTGGAGCCTGGAGAAGCTGTGGCCTTCTGCCGTGGTGGCACAGCAGAGAGAGGCTTTTTCTGCTGGGCTGCCAGCTTTGAAGCACTGGCTGCCATTTCTGGAAGGACATCTCTCCCCCTGTCCTTGCCAGTCCAGGCCCTCTTCCTGATCTCTGGCCCTTGCAGTTTTCCCTCCAGACGTGCAGGCTGGGTGCCTGTGGGACCTGTTGGAGGGGGGAGATAATGTTAAGATGATCCTGGGGAACACCTTGCCACCCTGCTTCCTTCAGTGGCAGGGGCCTGATTGCCTGCCCTCTGCCGTTCTGCCTCTCCCTCTGCCCTCCTCCAGTACTTGACTTACTGTCAGCATGAGGGACATTCAGCTCCTGCTTCCTTGTGCTCTTCTTCTTTGCTTTGGCCTCCAGGGGCTCTTTGCCCCTACTTGCTTCTGGCCGGCACAGCTTGCACAGGAGCATCTGCCACAGGTAGTACAGGAACTTCTGCAAGCAGATGGCAAAGGACAGAGGCAGGGATTAGGAAAGGCAGCCTGGCTCCCACCTTACACTAAGACACTCCTGGCCATGCCCCTGCCCCTGCCCCCCACCTGACTTCTCCTCCAACCCCACCCCCCATCTCCCTGTCCTGCTGTGCAGGGCACCCTGCTGGTTGCAGTGGTCACTTACACATAGCAATAGGAATGGACCCAGTGTCAAGGTCAGTGGAAGTTCCACCAGAATAAACATTATTAGTATGTAGAGTTTGAGAATTAGGAAGGGAGGCATGGTGAGGCTGGAGTCACACTCTCCCGAGTGCTCACAACGCTCCCTTGGCACCAGCACAGCTCCGCTCTGCGCTGCCCAGGAACAGGATCCCAACGCTGCTCGGATCTGGCAGGGGCTAAGGCTGCAGAGTGCCCAGAACGCACTGTCGCTGCCGACTGCCTGCTCCCTCTCAGCCTGCACCCCCTTTTACAGCCCCTCTGGCAGAGGTCCCCCACTGTGATGTCATCCTGGGGGTGCATCTTCTATTGTGATGTCATCTGGGAGGGCAGCTTGCAGTCTGATGTCATGGGGCAGGAAGTCTCCATGGTGATGCCTGGCACCACCCAGGCTTTCTCTGGCCTGTCCAGGCAGGTGGGAGGGGCCCAAGAGGCACTGCAGTGTCCCCCTGGAAAGCAGTGATGGCAGCTGATGGCACTGCCCCTCGCTCATGAGGTTGGTTTGGGTCCAGTTCTTGTTCATAAGGCTGGCTTGGGCCCACCATGGGGCTGGCTGGAGTCCACTTCTCCTTCATGGAAGTCTCTGTAGATGAGGAAAAGCACAGGCGCTTCCCCTTCCTACACTCACAAATGTAGTGGCCCTTGTCGAGGCTAAATCTCTCTGGGATGTATCAGAAAATCCCCCCCTCTGCCTCCTTTCTTTCATAATCCTGACAATCCTGACTACAAAGACTAAACAGCAGTCTGTACTATGGTTATTCTAAACTCCTGACTTATGCTAAGACTAGATCCTAAATCCTAAACCCAACCTAGGAACTCACAACAACTTCTTCTCTTTAGATAGAGTTCAACAAACCTATTCTGCTTACAATTCTCTAATCACAAACTTGTAACTATTCCTCTACAGCTATCATCACTGCTATTTTACTGTTACCAACTCTTATAACGTCCTTACTTATCTTACTTCATCTTACTTCACAGTATCACAGTATCACAGTATCACTTAGGTTGGAAAGGACCTCGAGGATCATCGAGTCCAACCTATCAACACAGACCCCATGACTAGACCATGGGACCACGTGCCATGCCCAATCTCCTCTTGAACGCCTCCAGGGTCGATGACTCAACCACCTCCCTGGGCAACCGGTTCCAATGCCGAATGACTCGCTCAGTGAAGAACTTCCTCCTCACCTCGAGTCTGAACCTCCCCTGGCACAGCTTGAGACTGTGTCCTCTTGTTCTGGTGCTGGTTGCCTGGGAGAAGAGGCCAACCCCTCCTGGCTACAACCACCTTTCAGGTAGTTGTAGAGGGCAATGAGGTCACCCCTGAGCCTCCTCTTCTCCAGGCTAAACAATCCCAGCTCTCTCAGCCTCTCCTCATAGGGCTTGTGTTCAAGGCCTCTCACCAGCCTTGTTGCCCTTCTCTGGACACGCTCAAGTGTTTCAATGTCCTTCTTAAACTGAGGAGCCCAGAATTGGACACAGTACTCAAGGTGCGGCCTAACCAGAGCAGAGTACAGGGGCACTATGACCTCCCTGCTCCTGCTGGCCACACTATTCCTAATGCAGGCCAGAATGCTATTGGCCCTCCTGGCCACCTGGGCACACTGCTGGCTCATATTCAGGTGGCTGTCGATCAGCACACCCAGGTCCCTCTCTGTTTGGGAGCTCTCCAGCCACTCCGACCCCAGCGTATAGCTCTGCATGGGATTGCCGTAGCCAAAGTGCAGCACTCGGCACTTGGACTTGTTGAAAGCCATCCCATTGGACTCTGCCCATCTGTCCAGTCGGTCGAGGTCCCTCTGCAGAGCCTTTCTACCCTCTAACTGACTAACATCTGCCCCTAACTTTGTGTCATCTGCAAACTTGCTGATGACTGACTCTACCCCTTCATCCAGATCATCAACGAATATGTTGAAGAGGACAGGGCCCAGCACTGATCCCTGGGGGACACCACTGGTGACTGGCCTCCAGCTGGCTTCAATCCCTATCACTATTGTCTACTCTTATTGTCTATTCTTATCAATTGCAGTCATCTCCTATTGCATGTCAGGGCCCAGCCTGGAACTGGCAGCAGGGCACACTGCTACTCCTCATCTTCCACTGACACACATGAGAAGCGGAGGAAACATCTGCCCAGCCTGGCCAGGCCCCTGCGCATCCTGCTGGCCATGCGTGCCCTGAATCTCTTCCGAGGCCGGGCCTGGTTGGTGCTGCTTCCATGGTGGCCAGAGGTGTCTGCTGGGGCCTGGTTGGTGCTGCTTCCATGGTGGCCAGAGGTGTCTGCTGGGGCCTGGTTGGTGCTGCTTCCATGGTGGCCAGAGGTGTCTGCTGGGGCCTGGTTGGTGCTGCTTCCATGGTGGCCGGAGGTGTCTGCTGGGGCCTGGCAGCTGCTGCTCTCAGGGTGCCCAGAGGTCTCTGCTGGGGCCTGGCTGCTGGTTTCATGTGGCCCAGAGGTCTCTGACAGGGCTTCGCTCTGAAAGGTTTTATAGTCCCCAGAGGTGTCCGAGAGGGCTTCACTGCTGGTGGTTTCAGTGTCCCCAGAGGTCTCTGAGAGGTCTTCACTGCTGCTGCTTTCATTCAGTCCAGAGGTCTCTGCTGGGGCTTGGTTGCTGCTGCGTTGAGAACACTCAACAAGGCTCTCTGTCGGGCCCAGGACGCTAATTCTGGGGTAATACTTGAAGGTCATTGAGGCACAGTCCCAGACCACCACACGCCGCAGCTCTTCCACATCCTCCTCCATGAGGGAGTTGTCATTTATGCTCATATGACTTGGGAGCTGTTGGGGCACACTGCCACCCAGCTCTCCTTTACTTCTGAACTGGTCCTGCAGAGATCCACCTGGGTGCTTTTTGTGTCCACAGGCAGGGGACATGGGTGATGGCAGCTGATGGTGCCCACCTTCTGCAGGCCTGGGGACTCTGGAGGTGCCTCAGAGGGGAGGTAGCTCTGGATGGAGATAGCCCAGGGGCTGGGGTAGGACTGCAGGCACCACCATTCCCCTTATGGAATGTATTTCACGTGCACTAGAACATGGATATAAGTTAGTGATTTGTCGGTTAGCAAGAATGTGCTCATTAATAAACATAATCTTTTCATAATTCATATTTCATATTCATAAACTTAATAAACTCTTCATCACACAAGGTTTACCTTCAAAGCTTCCTTTGACAAAAGAGCCCAGCAGCTAGCTGTGCAGGATGATCTCCCCAGCAGTGGTACCCAAATATCCTCTTTGTATTTGCTCCACTCCCTGTCAGGTGAACCACTTGGAGTCATGGAGTCATAGACTTGTTTCCGTTGGAAAAGGCCTCTAAGCTCACCCAGTCCAACCAGCAACCCAACCCCACCATGGCCAGCAAACCATGGCCCCAAGTGCCATGTCCAGAGGTGTCCTCAAGACCTCCAGGGATGGGGACTCCACCACCTCCCCGGGCAGCTGGGGAAATGGGCTTTGTGCAGATGTGTGAACAAGCTCAGCTGGGGATGTCGTGGCGCCTCTCACTCATCTGCTCTGCGCCCAGGGCTGCTTTGCTTTGGTTTTATAATAAACTGGCTGCATTTAAAACTCAGCACTGAGCTCGTTTCTCACTATTATCTCCAACCTAAGCCTCCCCTGGCACAATTTCAGGCCATTGCCTCTCCTTTCACCTGAGACTAGGGAGAGCAGACCAGCCTCCAGCTCACTACAGCCTCCTCTCAGGGAGCTGTAGAGAGCAATGAGGTATCCCTCAGCCTCCTCTTCTCCACACTGAACACCCCCAGCTCCCTCAGCTGCACCTCCCCAGCCATGTTCTCCAAACCCCTCCATGGGCAGCCTGTGCCAATCCCTGACCACACTGGCAGCAGAGACATTTTTCCTCCTCTCCAAGCTAAGCTTCCCCGGCACAATTTCAGGTCAGATGTGAGGGGCCCAGGAGGCACTGCAGTGTCCCTCTGTAATGGGTTGGGGCAAGCCCCCCCTCCCCACCACGCGCAGAAATAATGACTCAAACAAACGGATTGCAAAGGTGATGGAAAGTTTAAATAGAACAGTGAGTGCGTGCAGAAAAAAAAACCTAAAAATACAGTGACGAGAGAGAGAGACCCAAAAACAGACCCAGAGAAAATCCCATCCCCACCTGGGGGTGCACCCAAACCCCCAGGGCTCCTCCTTCCCCCCCCCACTGCTAGGCTAGTCTCAGCTGGCCAGATCTGAGACTGCCCATCCCCCCGTGGCCTTGGGCCTAACCAGGCCCATGGCCGGAGATCTCCACCCCAGTTACCCGGTGGCGAGGAGGAAGGAAAGAGTAAGTGCCAGACCCCGCTGCGAAACTTATAGTGGTGCAAGGGATCATGGTAGGAAATAACCTAATTTCCTGTGTCCACCTACTGGGCTGGACTTCTGGACACAGGAAGCATCCCTGTAGCAGATGGCACCCAGCCCAAACTACGACAGGAGCCACCCCTTTATTTCAATCCATGATGCCTGCACCCAAACACATCATCAAATCAGAAAACTGATGACATGTCCGGCGAAGTCCGTGTCTTCATCTGGGCGTCCACTCAAACAGTCTCTCAGTCAGGCTCTAGTGTCTGTTCATTCCAGTTCTTCTTCCTTCATCCTGTGGAACCTCCCGGCGATGCAGAACTCATTCTCCTGCGGTGCAAGTTCTCCATGGATCCGTTGGGCATCCTGGTCACCTGGAACAGCCTCACGACTTCTCAGCCAAGCCTCTACTTTTCACATGTAATCACTCGGCGGCATATTCTCCACCCCTGGGGCAGGCCAGTCGAAACCATCCAACCCACGACTGCCTTTTTCAATCCATCCAGGGTGCCGCAACCAACCGCTTCCAACTGCGGTCCAAAACCACACGGATGCTTGTCCGAGGTACTCCGCCCCCCCACTAGGCGTACCAGTACCAAGGCAAGACAGCATCCGGCTGCACACCCCCCCCTTGGAAAGGGAGGGGCTGCACCACAGCTCACTGAGAAGAAGGGAGGTGGAGCCAGGTGCTCGGCGCCAGTTTCGGAACTCGTCCGAAAAAGTCGGGGAAGAGACTAGGGCCGGGCCCGCCGCAGCCCGAGCGTACGGCCGGGTCCGCCGGCGCCGCTCGCCCGCAGCAGGGCTTCGCCCACCTCTGCCGCCGCGGCGCAGAATCAAAATCACCTCCACCCCTCGGACACTCAAACGGCTTCTCCAGCGAAAGCCATGCACGCGTTCTCAGAGCCCTTGAAAACGGCTTTCCAGCTGGAGTCCCCGTCGGCCCCCCGGGGCTTCGGGAGCTGGCTCGCCCGCTCGCAGCGGCTGGCTCTATCCCCGCAGCGAGAACGGACCTGACTCTGATCTGCTCGCCGCTGCCCCTCCCCCACTTCACTGCCCGCCGCGGAGGAGGGGCAGATTCCGCGTTCTCAAGCGGTACCCCGATGCCGATGGTCGAGAGCCACCCCTGCCTGAAATAGCAGAGGGTCCGCGCCACCGGCAGCGCACCAGTCATCCCCCCACAATCCACAAGAACTTACACGGTCGCCCCGGCAACATCACTTGAGCCCCCAACTGCCAAACCCAAACCGATGCCCAGAACTGAATTTAAACTCTCCATCCTTTGCAATCGATCTGCAGAGTGGGCACAACAACCAGCCCCACGTTGGGCGCCAAAATGTAATGGGTTGGGGCAAGGCCCCCCTCCCCACCACGCGCAGAAATAATGACTCAAACAAACGGATTGCAAAGGTGATGGAAAGTTTAAATAGAACAGTGAGTGCGTGCAGAAAAAAAAAACTAAAAATACAGTGACGAGAGAGAGAGACCCAAAAACAGACCCAGAGAAAATCCCATCCCCACCTCGGGGTGCACCCAAACCCCCAGGGCTCCTCCTTCCCCCCCCCACTGCTAGGCTAGTCTCAGCTGGCCAGATCTGAGACTGCCCATCCCCCCGTGGCCTTGGGCCTAACCAGGCCCATGGCCGGGAGATCTCCACCCCAGTTACCCGGTGGCGAGGAGGAAGGAAAGAGGAAGTGCCAGACCCCGCCGCGAAACTTATAGTGGTGCAAGGGATCATGGTAGGAAATAACCTAATTTCCTGTGTCCACCCACCGGGCTGGACTTCTGGACACAGGAAGCATCCCTGTAGCAGATGGCACCCAGCCCAAACTACGACACCCTCTGGAAATCAGTGTGAGAAACTGTAATATTTGGCTTTGGCAGGGGCAATTGCTGGGGACCCTGGGGGTCGATGGTGGGGCTGATTGGTTGGCTGTAGTCTGTGTTGTGTGGGGTTCGATCCTCGCGTATTGGGAGAGAAAGGTGAGGTGCCAAGATGTCTGAAGACTGGCCAGGTCAAAAGTGCAGGTCTTGTCCCAGCCCTGATGGAGAGGGGTGGGAGCATGCTGGGGATGTGTATGAATGTGTCTGTTTGACGTCTATGTAAGTTCAACTCATGTTGTTATGATGCCTCTAGCAAACCTGCCCTGTGCCCAGCGCTGTTTTGCCTTTATTTCATGAGCAACTGGTTGTATTCAACATTCAGCAGTCAGCTCGTTTCGCACATGGGTGATGGCAGCTGATGGTGCCCACCTTCTGCAGGCCTGGGGACTCTGGAGGTGCCTCAGAGGGAAGGAGGTGACCTCTTTGGATTTCGTGCCATGTTACACTGCACAAAAGACTCTCACCTGGGGACAGCCAGCAGATACAAATAGGGCCAGTCTGCTGCTGGTTCCAGCAAACTGGGTGACAGGTTGGACTTGGTGATCTCAGAGGTCTTTTCCAACCTTCTTGATTCTATGATTCTAGGATTCCTGCTCTTCTGCAGCAGTGAGAGGGCTGTGCTGCTCTCTGCATGGTGCCCTGAGGGGCTGCCACAGGGCTTGCTACTCTTGGTGCTTGCAAACTCTGGGCTGCCTCTCTGGGGGTGGGGACAGGTGGCAAGGCTGGCACAGTGGGCACACCTCCACAGTCCCAAGGCTTGCGGAAGGTGGCCACCATCAGCTGCCATCACTGCTTTCCAGGGGGACACTGCAGTGCCTCCTGGGCCCCTCCCACCTGCCTGGACAGGCCAGAGAAAGCCTGGGTGGTGCCCGGCATCACCATGGAGACTTCCTGCCCCATGACATCAGACTGCAAGCTGCCCTCCCAGATGACATCACAATAGAAGATGCACCCCCAGGATGACATCACAGTGGGGGACCTGTGCCACAGGGGCTGTAAAAGGGGGTGCAGGCTGAGAGGGAGCAGGCAGTTGGCAGCGACAGTGCGTTCTGGGCACTCTGCAGCCTTAGCCCCTGCCAGATCCGAGCAGCGTTGGGATCCTGTTCCTGAGCAGCGCAGAGCGGAGCTGTGCTGGTGCCAAGGGAGCGTTGTGAGCACTCGGGAGAGTGTGACTCCAGCCTCACCATGCCTCCCTTCCTAATTCTCAAACTCTACATACTAATAATGTTTATTCTGGTGGAACTTCCACTGATGTTGACACTGGGTCCATTCCTACTGCTATGTGTAAGTGACCACTGCAGCCAGCAGGGTGCCCTGCACAGCAGGAGGGGGAGATGGGGGGTGGGGTGGAGGAGAAGTCAGGTGGGGGGCAGGGGCAGGGGCATGGCCAGGAGTGTCTTAGTGTAAGGTGGGAGCCAGGCTGCCTTTCCTAATCCCTGCCTCTGTCCTTTGCCATCTGCCTGCAGAAGTTCCTGTACTACCTGTGGCAGATGCTCCTGTGCAAGCTGTGCCGGCCAGAAGCAAGTAGGGGCAAAGAGCCCCTGGAGGCCAAAGCAAAGAAGAAGAGCACAAGGAAGCAGGAGCTGAATGTCCCTCATGCTGACAGTAAGTCAAGTACTGGAGGAGGGCAGAGGGAGAGGCAGAACGGCAGAGGGCAGGCAATCAGCCCCCTGCCACTGAAGGAAGCAGGGTGGCAAGGTATTCCCCAGGATCATCTTAACATTATCTCCCCCCTCCAACAGGTCCCACAGGCACCCAGCCTGCACGTGTGGAGGGAAAACTGCAAGGGCCAGAGATCAGGAAGAGGGCCTGGACTGGCAAGGACAGGGGGAGAGATGTCCTTCCAGAAATGGCAGCCAGTGCTTCAAAGCTGGCAGCCCAGCAGAAAAAGCCTCTCTCTGCTGTGCCACCACGGCAGAAGGCCACAGCTTCTCCAGGCTCCAGGAAGGGAAGAGCTGCATGGCAAGGACCTGCCCAACAGCTCCCCAGTCATAGGAGCATAAATGACAACTCCCTCATGGAGGAGGATGTGGAAGAGCTGCGGCGTGTGGTGGTCTGGGACTGTGCCTCAATGACCTTCAAGTATTACCCCAGAATTAGCGTCCTGGGCCCGACAGAGAGCCTTGTTGACTGTTCTCAACGCAGCAGCAGCCAAGCCCCAGCAGAGACCTCTGGACTGAATGAAAGCAGCAGCAGTGAAGCCCTCTCAGAGACCTCTGGGGACTATGAAACCTTCAGGAGCGAAGCCCTGTCAGAGACCTCTGGGCCACATGAAACCAGCAGCCAGGCCCCAGCAGAGACCTCTGGGCACCCTGAGAGCAGCAGCTGCCAGGCCCCAGCAGACACCTCTGGCCTCCATGGAAGCAGCACCAACCAGGCCCCAGCAGACACCTCTGGCCACCATGGAAGCATCACCAACCAGGCCCCAGCAGACACCTCTGGCCACCATGGAAGCAGCACCAACTAGGCCCCAGCAGACACCTCTGGCCACCATGCAAGCAGCACCAACCAGGCCCCAGCAGACACCTCTGGCCACCATGGAAGCAGCACCAACCAGGCCCCAGCAGACACCTCTGGCCACCATGCAAGCAGCACCAACCAGGCCCGGCCTCGGCAGCGATTCAGGGCACGCATGGCCAGCAGGATGCGCAGGGGCCTGGGTAAGCTGGGCAGATGTTTCCTCCGCTTCTCATGTGCGTCAGTGGAAGATGAGGAGTAGCAGTGTGCCCTGCTGCCAGTGCCAGTGCTAATCTAAGATGTTGTAATTAATGGTTACAACACTGAATTAAATCTACAGTGCCTGGTGCTGAGCTGTTGTCTTGTGCTGCATTTCCTTGCAGCATCTTTTGCCACTCTCTTGGTCTCCTGCCTCTCTCTCTGTCTTCCAAAACCTCTTCTGCTCTGGTCCTCCTCTCTAAGTGCTCTTGGAGGCTTGCAGGATGCGATTGAGCAGTACTGAGTCTTCAAAGCAGTGTGCAGGGACTTCCACTTCCCTTTGGTTGCTGCTAATTCACTTAGGGAAAGTGCATCTTGTGCCCTGATCAATTCTGGGCACGTGTGAGAATGCAAATGTAAGAGTGCTCTGGGACTGAGTCATCTGCTGCCCTGCAAGCACACTGACATGCTGCTTGGCATGGCCAGCACAGGCTTCCTCTCTGGGAAGGCTGCTCCACTGCAGATCCACCTGAGCCCTCCTGCACAGAAGTCATCACTTCTGTTGTTCACTTTTCAGGACTGCACAGCCATGCCATCTTCTAGCAGTGACCTGAGCACCGTTTCTCTTGGCCCAGCAGTACCAGGGGTGTGCCTGGTGGTTGTCTGTCTGTCTCTGATCTCTATTAACAGAATAGAACCACAGCATGACAGAACGTTAGGGGTTGGAAGGGACCTCCAGAGATCACCCAGGCCAAGCCCCTGCCAGAGCAGGGTCCCCCAGGGCAGCTCAGCGTGCTGCAGTTTGAGCTGGGTGCCCCCCTGCAATGTTTACTTCCTGTGTCCAGCAGTCCTGCCCAGAGGGGTGGCCACAGGCAATGATGTAGTATTTGCTACCACAATGCCTTGCACCACCACAAGATGCAGTGCGGGGTCTAGCACCTCCTCTTCTCTTCCTCCTTCGTCAGCCGCTACCTGGGGGAGATGTCTCCTGGCTTGGGGCCTGGCTAGGCCCAAGGCCATGGGGGGATGGGCAGTCTCAGATCTGGCCAGCTGAGACTAGCCTAGCAGTGGGAGGGGGAAGAAGGAGCCCTGGGGTCTTGGGTGTCCCCTCAGGTGGGGATGGGGTCTCTCTGGCTCTGTTCTGGGCTCTTTCTTTGTCACTGTGCTTTTGGCTTTCTGTAAATGTTCACTGCTTCCTATTTCAACTTGCCATCACTTCTGCAATCCCTTTGTCTGAGTGTTGATTGTTGCCAGGGGTGGGGAAGGGGGCTGCCTCAACCCAGCACACTCACACAGAACACAGCCAGCTGGAGCTTGAAGATCTGCAGAGCAGGAGACTCCACAACCTCCCTGGGCAGCCTGCTCCAGGGCTCAGCAGCCTCCCACCAAAGAAGTTTCTGCTCACGTTGAGGTGGAACCTCCTGGGTTCTGGTTTGTGTCCACTGCCCCTCTTCTTATCCCTGGGCACCACTGAACAGAGCCTGCTGCCTTCTTCATGACAGCCTCCCATCTGTAGCATAGATTCATTCATAGAATGGATGGGGTTGGAAGGGACCTTGGAGATCACAGAATCACAGAAAACATCCAGTTGGAAGAGGCCTCCAAGCTGACCCAGTCCAGCCCTTAACCCAGCACTGCAGGCTCAGCACCAGACCATGTCCCTAAGCACCAGGGCCACAGCTGCTGGAACACCCCCAGGGGTGGTGACTCCAGCACTGCCCTGGGCAGCCTCTTCCAATGGCTGAGATCCCTTCCAGTGCTGAAATATTTCCTGCTCCCAGCCTGAGCCTGCTTCACTTAAACCTCCCACCACCCCAGGCTGCTCAAGGCCTCATCCAGCCTGGCCTTCAGCACCTCCAGGCAGCAGCCACCCACAGCCTCCCTGGGCAACCTGTGCCAGTGTCTCACCACCTTTACCTTTCTGTATCCTGGGACCACCTCAGCTTGGGAGGAGGGCAGGGAGGGCAAAGAGCTGAAAGCAAAGGCTCAGGTTGGAAGTTGGCAGCTGCTCTGCAGAAAACGTTAAGGCACTTTTCTACCCAAAGCCTCACCTTGCTATCTTGCTATGCCAAGACCTAAGGGCACATCCATACACTGGCATCAGAGGCTGTCCTTAGCTCCTTACCCAGTTAGACAGCTGGAGACAGTGACCCAAGCCTGCAGGCACTGCTGTAACTCCTGCAGCAGCAGGAGGAGCTGCTTGGCTTCACAGACAGGCAGCCTGAGAGGCCACTGGAGAAGCATCGAACCAGAGACTTGGCAGGGCTGGAAGGGACCTCAAGGCTCAGCCAGTCCCAAGCCCCTGCCATGGCCAGGGACACCTCACACCACAGCAGGTTGCTCACAGCCACCTCCAGCCTGGCTGCAAACACCTCCAGGCAGGAGGCTTCCACCACCTCCCTGGGCAACCTGTGCCAGGCTCTCACCACCCTCATGGGCAACAACTTCTTCCTCACAGCCAAGCTCAATCTCCCCACCTCTAGCTTTGCTCCACCCCCCCAGTCCTATCCCTCCCTGACACCCTCAAAAGTCTCTCCCCAGCTTTCTTGGAGCCCCCTGCAGATCCTGCAAGGCCACCAGAAGGTCTCCTGGGAGCCTTCTCCTCTCCAGCCTGCACAACCCCAACTCTCTCAGGCTGTCTCCAGAGCAGAGCAGCTCCAGCCCTCTGCTCCTCCTCCTGGTCCTTCTCTGAACACCTTCCAGCCCCTCCAGAGCCTTCCTGGCACAGAGGCTCCAGAGCTGGCCCCAGAGCTCCAGCTGTGGTCTCAGCAGAGTGGAGCAGAGGGGCAGAATCCCCTCCCTGGCCCTGCTGGCCACACTTCTCTTGCTGCAGCCCAGGCTCTGCTTGGCTCTCTGGGCTGCAAGTGCTCCCTGCTGGCTCCTGCTGAGCTTCTCCTCCCCCAGCACCCCCAAGGCCTTTTCTCCAGGGCTGCTCTCCAGCCAGTCCCTGCCCAGCCTGTGTCAGTGCCTGGGATTGCCCTGCCCCAGCTGCAGGACCTTGCCCTTGGCCTTCTTGAACCTCCTGAGGTTGTCCTGGGCCCAGCTCTGCAGCCTGTCCAGGTGCTTCTGGATGGATCCTTCCCTCCAGCTGTCAGCAGCACCACACAGCCTGGTGCTGAGGGAGCCTCAGTGCCACTGCACCTGGCACCAACAAAGATGCTGAACAAGCCTGGTGCCAGCACTGATCCCTGAGGGACTCCACTTGTCCCTGGCCTCCACTTGGCCATGGACCATTGACAGCCACCCTTTGGGTGCAGCTCTCAAGCCAGTGCTGTACCCACTGAGTGGTTCATCCATGGAAGCATCCTGCCCCAGCCTGGAGACCAGGATGTGGGGTGGGACTCTGTCAAAGGCTTTGCCCAGGCCAATGACCTCAGTTGCTCAGCCTTCATCTCTTGCTATTGTCACCTGTTCACACAAGGCCCCCAGGTTTGTCAGGCAGGATTTGCCCTTGGTGCAGCCCTGCTGCTTGTGCCCAATCACCTCTGCATTATTCTTCTGCCTCAGCAGTGCCTCCAGGAGGATCTGCTCCATGATCTCACTGGGCACAGAGGTGACACTGCCTGGCCTGTAGTCCCCTGGGTCATGCCTCTTCCCCTGCTTGAAAATGGAGTTATGTTTCCCCTCTCCCACTCCCTGGGGACCTCCCCAGACTGCCAGGACTTCTGGAATATGATGGAGAGTGGTTTAGCAACCTCCTCCCCAGCTCCCTCAGCACCCCTGGCTGTATCCCATCGGGTCCCTCAGCCTTGAACACTTTCAGGTTCCTCAGATGGTCACAACCTGATCTTCACTCACCACGGGCAGTTCCTTCTTCCAGCCCCTGCCATTATCTTCCATCATTCTGGGAGTGTGGCTGCAGCCCTTGCCACTGAAGACTGAGGTAGAGAAGTCCCTGAGAGCCTCAGCCTTCTCCATGGCACTTGTCACCAGCTCAGCTGTTTGCTTTCGGAGGGCTCCACACCTTCCCCAGGCTTCTTTTTGCCAGTACTCTACCTATAGAAATGTTTGCTGCTGCCCTTGCTCTCCCTGGCTGGATTGAATTCCACCTGAGCTTTAGCTTTCCTCAGCAGGGCTCTTGCTGCTCAGGCAGCTTCCTTCCATGCCCCCATTCCAGCTCTCCTCTCTTCCACTCCTTCTAGAGTTTCTTTTTGAGTGCCAGGCTGGGCAGGAGCTCCTTGCTCCTCCAGGCAGGTCTCCTGGCCTTCTTTCCTGCTTTCCTCCTTGTGGGCATACTTTGCTCCTGGGCACAGAGAAGGTGATCCTGGAACAGTGCCCAGCTGTCCTGGGCCCCTCTTCCCTCTAGGCCTTTGGCCCATGCTCCTTTGGCCAGCAGAGCCCTGAAGTGATCAAAGTCTGCATGCCTAAACCCCAGGCTTGCAAGCTTGGGATACTCCTCCTAGCTGCCCTGAGGATCTTCAAGTCTATTGCTTCAGGGTCACTGCAGCCAAGGCTAGCCCTGAGCCTCACACTGCTCACCAGCCCTTCCCTGGTGGTGAGCACAAGGTCCAGCATGGCCTTTGCAACTTGGTTCCTCTCCCATCTGGAGGAGGAAGTTGTCATCTGTGCCTTCCAGGAACACCCTGGCACGCTGTAGCCAGCCGTGCTGTCCCTCCAGCAGATGCCAGGGTGGCTGAAATCCCCCAGGAGGAGCAGGGCCTGTGGAGTGCCTCATCGGCTCGCTTCTGCTGGGCAGGGGGCCTGTAGCAGAGCCCTACCAGAACATCTCCTTCCCCTGGCTTCCCCTCCATCTTCACCCATCTGCTCTCCACCAGCACATCACCCTTGCCCAGCTGGGGCTCCACTGATTCCAGCTGCTCCCTGATGCAGAGAGTGACAGCTCCTCCCCTCCTGCCCTGCCTCTCCTTCCTAGAGAGCTGCTACCATTCCATCCCTACCTTCCACTCATGCCAATCATGCCACCAGCTTGCAGGGACAGCCTCTATGGCACAGCATCCTAGCAGCCCAGGGCCCTGAAGTCATCCTGTTGGTTGCCCCAGCTGTGTGCATTGGCATAGAGGCTCTTCAGCTGGGCTGGCAGTGCCACCCTCTTAGGTGAATGCCCTTGACTCCCTTGGCTGCCTCAGTGCTTCATCCTTGGCTCGCCTCCGGGCAACAAGTGGAGAGCCCTTGCTAGCACCCATCCCTCTGCCTCTGGGGAGCTGCCCAGGTGTTTGCATCACCTCTCAGATCCTTGTACAAGAGCTTGCAGCCTTGCAGGCATCCACAGGCAGCCTCAAAGCAGCAGTGGTGCCAGGAGGAACTCTGCTGCACCACTGCTGGCCCCAGAGAGCTGGCCCCAGAGAGCTGGCCCCAGCCGAAGTGCACAACATCAAAGGAAGTTTCATTTGAAGTGCCTTGGCCTGCAACGTGTGGGATGGGAGACCCAGATCATAGAAGACATCAGGTTGGAAGGGAGCCTCCAAGGCCATCTTGTGCAAGCCCCTGCAGGCAGCAGGGACGCCTCCAGCTAGAGCAGGCTGCCCAGGGACACAGCCAGGCGGAGCTGGAATGGCTCCAGGGATGGGGCCTCAAGCACCTCCCTGGGCAGCCTGTGCCAGGGTCTCACCACCCTTCCTCCGGATGTCCAACCTAACTCTGCCTTGCTGAGCCTGGGACTCCAGCAGCTCTGGAAGGAAAGGCACGAGCTGCCATAGCTCATGAGCTACTTCAGGAGGGCAAAAGAAAGAAATAGAAATACCCTGAAACTGGAGGCACTCAGAAGGCTGCATTGGAGTGGAACTGTGCAGCCAGCCAGTGGAGCAGAGACCTCTGTTCACACCCTCAGAGGTGTAAAGCTGAATACAAGGCTTGCACACCACCTTCTGCCCCACACCTCTGCTTTCTTCATCCAATTCTTCGTTACCCCTGCAGAACATTTCAGCACAGGGCAGGGCACAGCTGCCTCAGTCTCAGCAAGGTGTCCAGAGGAAGGGTTACCCTAACCCAGAGCGTGTGGTGTCACAGAGCACTTCCCTTCTCTCTCTCCTAGCATGCTGTGGGCTTGAGAAGCACCTCGCAGCATGCTGGGCATCTGCTCTTTCAGGTTAGAATGGCTGGGCAGGGGTGAACCTCCTGGAGTTCAACAAGGGCAGGTGTAGAGTCCTGCACCTGGGGAGGACCAACAGCAGGCAGCAGTGCAAGTGAGGGGGGACCTGCTGGAGAGCAGCTCCGTGGAGAAGGCCCTTGGAGTCCTGGTGGGCAAGAAGTTCTCCACAGCACAGTAACCTGCCCTGCTGGCCAAGAAGGCTGAAGCTGTGCTCGGCTGTGTTAAGAAGAGTGAAGCCATCAGGTGAAGGGAGATTCTCCTCCCCTCCTACTCAGCCCTACTTAGACCACATCCAAAATATTGGGTCCAGTTCTGGGCTCCCTGGGTCAAGAGGGACAGGGAGCTGCTGGAGAAAGTCCAACAGAGGCTATGAGGATGATGAAGGGACTGGAACATCTCCCTAATGAGGGAAGGCTGAGAGAACTGAATCTGTTCAGTGTGGAGAGGAGAAGGCTGAGAGGGATCTGCTCAATGTCTACAGAGAGCTGCAGGGTGGCTGCCGGGAGGATGCAGCCAGGCTCTGCTCAGGGACACCCAGTGCCAGCACAAGGGGCAGTGGATGGCAACTCAATCGCAGACATTCACCTCAACAGGAGGAGAAACTCCTTTGGTGGGAGGCTGCTGGAGGCCTGGAGCAGGCTGCCCAGAGAGGCTGTGGAGCCTCCTTCTCTGGAGACTTTCCAAGCCCACCTGGATGTGTTCCTGTGCGAGCTGCCCTGGGTGACCCTGCTCTGGCAAGGGCTTGGCCAGGGTGATCTCTGGAGGTCCCTTCCAACCCCTAACGTTCTGTCATGCTGTGGTTCTGTCTATTTTGTTAATAGAGATCAGAGACAGACAGACAACCACCAGGCACAGCCCTGGTACGGCTGGGCCAAGAGAAACGGTGCTCAGGTCACTGCTAGAAGATGGCATGGCTGTGCAGTCCTGAAAAGTGAACAACAGAAGTGATGACTTCTGTGCAGGAGGGCTCAGGTGGATCTGCAGTGGAGCAGCCTTCCCAGAGAGGAAGCCATGCCAAGCAGCATGTCAGTGTGCTTGCAGGGCAGCAGATGACTCAGTCCCAGAGCACTCTTACATTTGCATTCTCACACGTGCCCAGAATTGATCAGGGCACAAGATGCAATTTCCCTAAGTGAATTAGCAGCAACCAAAGGGAAGTGGAAGTCCCTGCACACTGCTTTGAAGACTCAGTACTGCTCAATGGCATCCTGCAAGCCTTCAAGAGCACTTAGAGAGGAGGACCAGAGCAGAAGAGGTTTTGGAAGACAGAGACAGAGGCAGGAGACTGAGAGAGTGGCAAAAGATGCTGTAAGGAAACGCAGCACAAGAGAACAGCTCAGCACCAGGCACAGTAGATTTAATTCAGTGTTGTAACCATTAATTACAGCATCTTAGATTAGCACTGGCACTGGCAGCAGGGCACACTGCTACTCCTCATCTTCCACTTACACACATGAGAAGTGGAGGAAATATCTGCCCAGCCTGGCCAGGCCCCTGCGCATCCTGCTGGCCACGCGTGCCCTGAATCGCTGCCGAGGCCGGGCCTGGTTGGTGCTGCTTGCATGGTGGCCAGAGGTGTCTGCTGGGGCCTAGTTGGTGCTGCTTCCATGGTGGCCAGAGGTGTCTGCTGGGGCCTGGCAGCTGCTGCTCTCAGGGTGCCCAGAGGTCTCTGCTGGGGCCTGGCTGCTGGTTTCATGTGGCCCAGAGGTCTCTGACAGGGCTTCGCTCCTGAAGTTTTCATAGTCCCCAGAGGTGTCCAAGAGGGCTTCACTGCTGCTGCTTTCATTCAGTCCAGAGGTCTCTGCTGGGGCTTGGCTGCTGCTGCGTTGAGAACACTGAACAAGGCTCTCTGTCGGGCCCAGGACGCTAATTCTGGGGTAATACTTGAAGGTCATTGAGGCACAGTCCCAGACCACCACACGCCGCAGCTCTTCCACATCCTCCTCCATGAGGGAGTTGTCATTTATGCTCCTATGACTGGGGAGCTGTTGGGCAGGTCCTTGCCATGCAGCTCTTCCCTTCCTGGAGCCTGGAGAAGCTGTGGCCTTCTGCCGTGGTGGCACAGCAGAGAGAGGCTTTTTCTGCTGGGCTGCCAGCTTTGAAGCACTGGCTGCCATTTCTGGAAGGACATCTCTCCCCCTGTCCTTGCCAGTCCAGGCCCTCTTCCTGATCTCTGGCCCTTGCAGTTTTCCCTCCACACGTGCAGGCTGGGTGCCTGTGGGACCTGTTGGAGGGGGGAGATAACGTTAAGATGATCCTGGGGAACACCTTGCCACCCTGCTTCCTTCAGTGGCAGGGGCCTGATTGCCTGCCCTCTGCCGTTCTGCCTCTCCCTCTGCCCTCCTCCAGTACTTGACTTACTGTCAGCATGAGGGACATTCAGCTCCTGCTTCCTTGTGCTCTTCTTCTTTGCTTTGGCCTCCAGGGGCTCTTTGCCCCTACTTGCTTCTGGCCGGCACAGCTTGCACAGGAGCATCTGCCACAGGTAGTACAGGAACTTCTGCAGGCAGATGGCAAAGGAGAGAGGCAGGGATTAGGAAAGGCAGCCTGGCTCCCACCTTACACTAAGACACTCCTGGCCATGCCCCTGCCCCTGCCCCCCACCTGACTTCTCCTCCAACCCCACCCCCCATCTCCCCCTCCTGCTGTGCAGGGCACCCTGCTGGCTGCAGTGGTCACTTACACATAGCAATAGGAATGGACCCAGTGTCAAGGTCAGTGGAAGTTCCACCAGAAGAAACATTATTAGTATGTAGAGTTTGAGAATTAGGAAGGGAGGCATGGTGAGGCTGGAGTCACACTCTCCCGAGTGCTCACAACGCTCCCTTGGCACCAGCACAGCTCCGCTCTGCGCTGCCCAGGAACAGGATCCCAACGCTGCTCGGATCTGGCAGGGGCTAAGGCTGCAGAGTGCCCAGAACGCACTGTCGCTGCCGACTGCCTGCTCCCTCTGAGCCTGCACCCCCTTTTACAGCCCCTCTGGCAGAGGTCCCCCACTGTGATGTCATCCTGGGGGTGCATCTTCTATTGTGATGTCATCTGGGAGGGCAGCTTGCAGTCTGATGTCATGGGGCAGGAAGTCTCCATGGTGATGCCTGGCACCACCCAGGCTTTCTCTGGCCTGTCCAGGCAGGTGGGAGGGGCCCAGGAGGCACTGCAGTGTCCCCCTGGAAAGCAGTGATGGCAGCTGATGGTGGCCTCTTTCCGCAGGCCTGGGGACTCGGGAGGTGTGCCCACTGTACCAGCCTCGCCACCTGTCCCCACCCCTAGGGAGGCAGCCCAGAGTTTGCACGCACCAAGAGTAGCAAGCCCTGTGGCAGCCCCTCAGGGCACCATGCAGAGAGCAGCACAGCCCTCTCACTGCTGCAGAAGAGCAGGAATCCTAGAATCATAGAATCAAGAAGGTTGGAAAAGACCTCTGAGATCACCAAGTCCAACCTGTCACCCAGTTTGCTGGAACCAGCAGCAGACTGGCCCTGTTTGTACCTGCTGGCTGTCCCCAGGTGAGAGTCTTTTGTGCAGTGTAACATGGCACGAAATCCAAAGAGGTCACCTCCTTCCCTCTGAGGCACCTCCAGAGTCCCCAGGCCTGCAGAAGGTGGGCACCATCAGCTGCCATCACCCATGTGCGAAACGAGCTGACTGCCGAATGTTGAATACAACCAGTTGCTCATGAAATAAAGGCAAAACAGCGCTGGGCACAGGGCAGGTTTGCTGGAGGCATCATAACAACATGAGTTGAACTTACATAGACGTCAAACAGACACATTCATACACATCCCCAGCACGCTCCCACCCCTCTCCATCAGGGCTGGGACAAGACCTGCACTTTTGACCTGGCCAGTCTTCAGACATCTTGGCACCTCACCTTTCTCTCCCAATACGCAAGGATCGAACCCCACACAACACAGACTACAGCCAACCAATCACCCCACCATCGACCCCCAGGGTCCCCAGCAATTGCCCCTGCCAAAGCCAAATATTACAGTTTCTCACACTGATTTCCAGAGGGACACTGAAGTGCCTCCTGGGCCTCTCACATCTGACCTGAAATTGTGCCGGGGAGGCTTAGCTTGGAGAGGAGGAAAAATGTCTCTGCTGCCAGTGTGGTCAGGGATTGGCACAGGCTGCCCATGGAGGGGTTTGGAGAACATGGCTGGGGAGGTGCGGCTGAGGGAGCTGGGGGTGTTCAGTGTGGAGAAGAGGAGGCTGAGGGATACCTCATTGCTCTCTACAGCTCCCTGAGAGGAGGCTGCAGTGAGCTGGAGGCTGGTCTGCTCTCCCTAGTCTCAGGTGAAAGGAGAGGCAATGGCCTGAAATTGTGCCAGGGGAGGCTTAGGTTGGAGATAATAGTGAGAAACGAGCTCAGTGCTGAGTTTTAAATGCAGCCAGTTTATTATAAAACCAAAGCAAAGCAGCCCTGGGCGCAGAGCAGATGAGTGAGAGGTGCCACGACATCCCCAGCTGAGCTTGTTCACACATCTGCACAAAGCCCATTTCCCCAGCTGCCCGGGGAGGTGGTGGAGTCCCCATCCCTGGAGGTCTTGAGGACACCTCTGGACATGGCACTTGGGGCCATGGTTTGCTGGCCATGGTGGGGTTGGGTTGCTGGTTGGACTGGGTGAGCTTAGAGGCCTTTTCCAACGGAAACAAGTCTATGACTCCATGACTCCAAGTGGTTCACCTGACAGGGAGTGGAGCAAATACAAAGAGGATATTTGGGTACCACTGCTGGGGAGATCATCCTGCACAGCTAGCTGCTGGGCTCTTTTGTCAAAGGAAGCTTTGAAGGTAAACCTTGTGTGATGAAGAGGTTATTAAGTTTATGAATATGAAATATGAATTATGAAAAGATTATGTTTCTTAATGAGCACATTCTTGCTAACCGACAAATCACTAACTTATATCCATGTTCTAGTGCACGTGAAATACATTCCATAAGGGGAATGGTGGTGCCTGCAGTCCTACCCCAGCCCCTGGGCTATCTCCATCCAGAGCTACCTCCCCTCTGAGGCACCTCCAGAGTCCCCAGGCCTGCAGAAGGTGGGCACCATCAGCTGCCATCACCCATGTGCGAAACGAGCTGACTGCCGAATTTTAAATACAACCAGTTTCTCATGAAAGAAAGGCAAAACAGCGCTGGGCACAGGGCAGGAAGTCCAAGGTGAAGGTTCTGTTGGTGCTCCTCCCTCTCTCCCTGCATCTTGAAAACTTCACTATCTCGTGGTCACTGCACCCTAGGCAGCCTCCCACGAGCACATCTCCCGCCAGCCCATCTCTCTTGCAGAACAGCAGGTCAGGCAGAGCCTGTCCCCTGGGAGGCTCGCTTAACAGCTGCGTCAGGAAGCAGTCCTCCATTCGCTCCAGGAATCTTCTGGACTGCCTCCTCTCTGCTGAATTAAGTTGCCAGCAGATAGCTGGCAGGTTGAAGTCACCGACAAGGACAAGATCTGATGATCTTGAGACAGCCGCCAGTTGTTTGTAGAACCATTCATCAGCCTCCTCATCCTGGTTGGGTGGTCTGTAACAGACTCCAAGTAGGATGTCAGAGCCCACCCCTCTCTGGGACCCCACTACTGACTGGCTGCCAGCTGGCTGTGGCACCATTCACCACCACTCTCTGGGCTCAGCCTCCAGCCAGTTCCTAACCCAATGCAGTGTGCTCCCGTCCAAGCCAGGGGCTGACAGCTTGGCCAGGAGTTTGCTATGGGGGACGGTGTCAAAGGCCTTGCTGCAGTCCAGTAGATGTAGGTAGACTACATCCACAGCCTGCCCCACATCCACCAGGTGGGACACCTGATGATAGAAGGAGATTAGGTTGGTCATGTTGGCTAGGCCTGATCCCTTGGCCATCCTGTAAGTGCTGTGTGATTGCACTCAGGATGACCTGTTCCATGATCTTGCCTGGCACTGAGGACAGGCTGACAGGCCTATAATTCCCTGGCTCATCCAACCGGCCCTGCTTGTGGATGGGCACCACGTTGGCCAGCTTCCAGTCTTCTGGGTTGGGGGTGGAGAATGGATCCAAGCTAGTGGAGGCAAGGTTCAGATTGGCTGTGAGGAAGAAGTTGTTGCCCATGAGGGTGGTGAGAGCCTGGCACAGGTTGCCCAGGGAGGTGGTGGAAGCCTCCTGCCTGGAGGTGTTTGCAGCCAGGCTGGAGGTGGCTGTGAGCAACCTGCTGTGGTGTGAGGTGTCCCTGGCCATGGCAGGGGACTGGAACTGGCTGATCCTTGAGGTCCTTTCACACTGCAAACAGCCTGAGAATTCCTCTCAGCTTTCAGTTTTGGTCATTCCCATCCAGGTTTCCATTTCCATAGCTAGAGAAATTCTGGCTTCATCCAGCTTAGGTCATGCTGGATGCACCCAGCTAAGGCATTCCAGTGGGCATCATTTCACTGCTGCTTGTGAAGTCTTGGAGGGCAGCCTCAGCATGTCCAACTCACTTGGACTGGAGCAAAAGTGTAACATAAATTGCTTTCTGCTGATTGACTCCAAAGTCATTAGCCAGCAAATACCTGGCCAGTAAAATGCTCTCCTCAAAGGCAGCTGGAGGTTGGCCTTGGTTCTGAACACCAGTCTCTACTTCCCTGAGTCCTGCCCTGAAATTGTGCCAGGGGAGGGTTAGGTTGCAGAGAAGTGCTGCAAGAGTGGTCAGGGACTGGCAGAGGCTGCCCAGGGAGGTGGTGGAGTCCCCATCCCTGGAGGTGTTGAAGGAAGGATTGGATGTGGCACTTGGGGCCATGGTGGGGTTGAGTTGGGTGATTCATAGATTCACAGAATGGGTTGGGTTGGAAGGGACCTTCAAGACCATCCAGGTCCAACCCCCCTGCCATGGGCAGGGACCCCTCCCACCAGCACAGGCTGCTCAAGGCCTCATCCAGCCTGGCCTTCAACACCTCCAGGCAGGAGGCAGCCACAGCCTCCCCGGGCAGCCTGTGCCAGAGTCTCCCCAGCCTCACTGTAGAGAACTTCTTCTTTTCCAACTAAAACTATTCCATCCCTGCAGGATTTCTGAAGAGGGAGCTTCCCTTGTTTCCTGCTCTTTCAGTGGGATGTGGAAGAGTCCAGCAGCCTCTGCCTACAGCCATGTCAAGAAGGAGTCAGAATGGACAGATCCCTCCAGCCTCAGGAGAAGCTATTGGTCATTTCTGGCCCTTCTGCTATGAGTGAGTTTGCACACTCCATGATGCCCCACCCAGAAGGGGTCTACAAGAAACTGGGGAGGGACTTTTGAGGGTGTCAGGAAGTGATAGAACTGGGGGGGGATGGAGCAAAACTAGAAGTGGGGAGATTGAGACTGGATGTTAGGAAGCTGTTCCCCATGAGGGTGGTGAGAGCCTGGCACAGGTTGCCCAGGGAGGTGGTGGAAGCCTCATCCCTGGAGGTGGTGTAGGCCAGGCTGGAGGTGGCTGTGAACAACCTGCTGTGGTGTGAGGTGTCCCTGGCCATGGCAGGGGGGTGGAACTGGCTGAGCCTCGAGGTCCCTTCCAGCCCTGACAATTCCATGATTCTGTTTCCATCCTCATCTGCATTCTGGCTGCCTGTACAGAGGGAGAGCAAACCTTTCTCTCAGCCTGGCCTTTCAGGTGGACAGATTCATGTCCCCTGCCTGTGGACACAAAAAGCACCCAGGTGGATCTCTGCAGGACCAGTTCAGAAGTAAAGGAGAGCTGGGTGGCAGTGTGCATCCTCCTTTGGAATCACTCCAGACCATGGAAGGTTGTCAGCTGTGCTCTTTTTAATGCCATTTGGAAATCACTAGAATCCACTGGGGAAGCTCATTGCTCAGCTTGAGCCTGGGGAGGGAAGGGCTTGGGGACAGTGTGACATAAGGCACTGAAAAGAAGAGATGGAGACTTAGACTGCATTCCTGTGGTGGGTTGATGCTGGCTAGAGGCCAGGTGTCCACCAAGGCTGCCCACTCAGCTCCTCAGGTGGGGAGGGAAGAGAAAACAGAGTGAAGGTCTTGGTGGTCCAGAAAAGGAGAGGGAGAGAGCACTCCCCAGTTGCTGTGATGGGCAAAAGAGGCTCAACTCAGGAAAATTGCTTTAATTGATCACCAAGCCAATCAGAGTGGGGTGGGGAGAAACAAAATGGGGCTTTAAACTCCTTTCTCTCATCCCTCCTATCTTGCCAGGCTTAGCTTTACACCCAGCTTTGCCTTCCTCCCCTCCCTGCAGCAGCACAGGGGGACAGGGAATGGGGGCTGTGGTCAGCTTTGCCACTCCTTCCTCCATGAGAGGAGGACTCCTCCTGCTCGTCCCAGGCTCCAGCATGGGGCCCTCCCACAGCAGACTGGAGCTTCTCCACCATGAATCCTGCTCATGGGCTGCAGTTCCTCACAGCCTGCTCCAGAGTGGATCCTCTCTCTTGGCTGTAGTCCTTACACACAGCCTGCTCCAGAGTGGATCCTTTCTCTTGGCTGCAGTCCTTACACACAGCCTGCTCCAGAGTGGATCCTTTCTCTTGGCTGTAGTCCTTACACACAGCCTGCTCCAGAGTGGATCCTTTCTCTTGGCTGTAGTCCTTACACACAGCCTGCTGCAGCTTGGATCCTTTCTCTTGGCTGCAGTCCTGCCAGCACAGCTGCTCACCCTGGGCTCTCCTCTCTCCAGGTGGCTGCAGGTCCTGCCAGGAGTGTGCTGGAGGTTGGGCTTCCCACGGTGGCACAGCTCCTTTTGTGCATCAACCTGCTCTGGCATGAGGTCCTCCATGAGCTCCATGTGGAGATCTGCTCCCCAGGCTGCAAGGGCACAGCCTGACTCACCGTGATCCTCACCGAGGTCCTCACCATGGTCCTCACCATGGCCTGCAGGGGAATCTCTGCTCTAGCACCTGGAGCCCCTCCTCCTCCTCTTGCAGTGCCCTTGGTGTCCCAGAGCAGTTTCTCTGCCCTGCCCTCTCTCCTCTCCATGGCTTGGAGGAACCTGTCTCAGACTTGCTCAGCAGCTCAGAGGTATGATGCCAGGTTAGATGCCAGGCTGCCATGCTATCTCCATGGAGAGTGGGCAAACTTAGTCTCTTTGCTGGGGGTCTGCTTTGGAATTCTACTCCGCCCTGCTGAGGCCACCTCTGGAATATTGTGTCCAGCTCTGGGCCTCTCAGGTCAGGAAGGAGCTCAGGGAACTGCTTGAGAGAGTCCAGCACAGAGCCACAAAGAAGATGAATGACAGAATCACAGAATCACCAAGGCTGGAAAAGGCCTTTGAGATCATCAAGTCCAAGGTAACCCAGCTACCATCACCACTAAACCATGTCCTGAAGCATCACATCTACAGCTTCTTGAGCACCCCAGGCATGGGGACTCCACCACCTCCCTGGGCAGCACATTCCCATGGCCAATCTCGCTTGCTGGGAAGAACCTCTTCCTCACATCCAGCCTAAACCTCCCCTGGCACAGCTCCAATCCATTCTGTCTTGTGAGGCCAGCTGAGGGAGCTGGGGTCCTGCAGCTGGGAGCAGAGGAGCCTGAGGGCTGCCCTCATGGCTGGGCATAAAGATGTGCAGGGCTGGAGCCAGGCTCTGCTCAGGGATGGCCAAGCACAGCACAAGGGGCACTGGGGGCAAGCTGGAGCAGAGGAGGTGCCAGGGCAACAGGAGGGAAACTTTGTCCCTGTGAGGCTGCTGAGCCCTGGAGCAGGCTGCCCAGAGAGGTTGAGACTGTGTCCTCTTGTTCTGGTGCTGGGTGCCTGGCAGAAGAGCCCAACCCCCACCTGGCTACAACCTCCCTTCAGGGAGTTGGAGAGAGCAAGAAGGTCTCCCCTGAGCCTCCTCTTCTCCAGGCTAAGCAACCCCAGCTCCCTCAGCCTCTCCTCACAGGGCTGTGCTCCAGACCCCTCCCCAGTTTTGTTGCCCTTCTCTGGACACCTTCCAGCATCTCAACATCTTTCCTGACCTGAGGGGCCCAGAACTGGACTCAGGACTCAAGGTGTGACCTAACCAGTGCTGAGTGCAATTCCTCCTCCCCACACCCCAGTTGCCTGGAGGGCAGCTTCCCGTGGTGCCCAGGAGCAGCAATGCTCTGTGCCTGGTCATTAATGAGAGGCAATGGCCTGAAACTGTGCCAGGGGAGGCTGAGGTTGGAGAGGAGGAAAAATGTCTCTGCTGCAAGAGTGGTCAGGGATTGGAACAGGCTGCCCAGGGAGACCTCAGAGCAGCCTTCCAGGACCTGAAGGGCTCCAGGAGAGCTGGGGAGGGACTTGTGACAAGGGCTGGGAGTGCCAGGCTGAGGGACAAAGGCTTTGAGCTGGGAGAGGAGAGATTGAGAGTGGAGATGAGGAAGAAATTGTTGAGAGTGAGGGTGGGGAGACTCTGGCACAGGCTGCCCAGGGAGGCTGTGGCTGCCTCCTGCCTGGAGGTGTTGAAGGCCAGGCTGGATGAGGCCTTGAGCAGCCTGTGCTGGTGGGAGGGGTCCCTGCCCATGGCAGGGGGCTGGAGCTGGATGAGCTTTGAGGTCCTTTCCAAAAGGAAAAGAGCTCAGAGATCATCCAGTCCAACCTCTCACCCAGCTCCATCTGATCAACTAAACCATGGCACCAAGGGCCTCATCCAGGGATGGGGTTTCCACCACCTCCCCGGGCAGCCTGTCCCAGCCTTTGAGAGCCCTTTCAGTCAAGAATTTTCTGCCCAACCTCCCCTGGGGCAACTTGAGGCCATTTCCTCTCCTCCTATCACCTGGGACTGCAGAGGAGAGCCCAACCCCCCACCTGGCTCCAGCCTCCTGTCAGGGAGCTGTAGAGAGCAGTGTGGTCTCCCCTCAGCCTCTTCTTCTCCACACTACACAACCCCAAATCCCTCAGCTTCTCCTCACCAGCCCTTCCCCAGCTTTGTTGCCCTTCTCTGGACCTGCTCCAGCCCTTCAATGTCTTTCTTGGAGTCAGGGGCCCAAAACTGAACCCAGCACTCAAGGTGTGGCCTCACCAGCACCCTGGTAATGGGGTACCCCAGGGCACAATCCCTTTCCTGGTCATGCTGAGCACACTACTGCTGCTCCAGGCCAGGATCTTGGTAGCTTTCCTGGCCACGTGGGCACCCCCTGGCTCATCTTCAGCTGCTGTCAGCCAGCACCCCCAGGCCCTTTACTGCTCATCACCCTTGCCCAGCTGGGGCTCCACTGATTCCAGCTGCTCACTGATGCAGAGAGTGACAGCTCCTCCCCCCCTGCCCTGCCTGTCCTTCCTAGAGAGCTGCTACCATTCCATCCCTACCTTCCACTCATGCCAGTCATGCCACCACCTATTGTGATGTCATCTGGGAGGGCAGCTTGCAGTCTGATGTCATGGGGCAGGAAGTCTCCATGGGGATGCCTGGCACCACTCAGCCCTTCTCTGGCCTCTCCAGGCAGGTGGGAGGGGCCCAGGAGGCACTGCAGTGTCCCCCGGGAAAGCAGTGATGGCAGCTGATGGTGCCCACCTTCCGCAGGCCTGGGGACTCTGGAGGTGTGCCCACTGTGCCAGCCTTGCCACCTGTCCCCACCCCCAGAGAGGCAGCCCAGAGTTTGCAGGCACCAAGAGCAGCAAGCCCTGTGGCAGCCCCTCAGGGCACCATGCAGAGAGCAGCACAGCCCTCTCACTGCTGCAGAAGAGCAGGAAAAGGCCACCCCAGCTTATCCTGTGCTCCCTGAGGAGGGCACAAGAGTGGAATGCCAGGAACCTGCTCTGCACATCCTCAGAGCCCACAAGGGGCTTTTCCTGGACTCTGAGCAATAAAGTCATGGGATTGGCTGAGATCTTTGCCCAGGAGCTGGAGGAAGGGAAAGTCCTGGCCCCAGATTTGCCTGTGCCAGCAGGAATTACTCCAGCAGCCCCTTGGGACACAGTAGAGAGCTGAGAACCTGCTCTTGACAGCCTCACAGCCAGGGCTGGGCTCTCACTGCACCCAGACAAGAAGGTCGTGCACTTGGCCGAGATCTTTGCTCAGGAGCAGGAGATCCATGGAGATGAGGCCCAAGTGTGGCAAGCTGGGATGAGCTGCCTCTGCACTCAGAGGAGTTCACTACGAAGGCCATCGTGGGCTGGGCAGTGCTGCTTGTTGTCCAGCAGCAGGAGGAACATCCAGAGCGGGCACAAAGTTCTCAGGTGCCAAGGGCAGCGATGACTCCAGCAGCCCCTCGGGACACAAGAGAGAGCAGAGGAGCTGCTCTTCACAAGCTCACAGCCAGGGAAGGGCCTTTCCTGGCCGTGGAGAAGATGATGGTGGGCTTGGCAGAGCTCATGAATGGGGCAGGAGCCTGAGCCAGAGCCCAGCACAGCCTCTCCTGCTCCTCTCCCAAGCTCCTGGCAGAGGCTGGCAGAGCCCAGCTAGCCGCGGCCGGGCAGCACCATCCCTCCCACTTCATGAGGGCAAGGAGGGCCCTGCACAGGGCTTGCCATGCTTTCAGCTGCTTGCAGCAGGGCACAGCCAGAGGAGCAGCAGGCACTGCTGGGGCCAGGAAGCTCCTTGCAGATGGCAGCAGCCGGCCCTGAGCCTGCAGCATCCAGAAGTGTGGCCAGCGGGTCGAGGGAGGTGATCCTCCCCTTCTACTCAGCTCTGGTGAGACCCCACCTGGAGTACTGTGTCCAGTTCTGGAGCCCCTATTGCAAGAGGGATGTGGAGGTGCTGGAAGGTGTCCAGAGAAGGGCAACAAAGCTGGGTAGGGGTCTGGAGCACAGCCCTGTGAGGAGAGGCTGAGGGAGCTGGGGCTGCTTAGCCTGGAGAAGAGAAGGCTCAGGGGAGACCTTCTTGCTCTCTCCAACTCCCTGCAGGGAGGTTGTAGCCAGGTGGGGGTTGGGCTCTTCTGCCAGGCAGCCAGCACCAGAACAAGAGGATACAGTCTCAGGCTGCACCAGGGGAGGTTTAGGCAGGATGTCAGGAAGACGTTCTACACAGAGAGAGTGATTCCCCATTGGAATGGGCTGCCCAGGGAGGTGGTGGAGTCACCATCACTGCAGGTGTTCAGGAGGAGACTTGACTGGGTGCTTGGTGCCATGGGTTAGTTGTTTAGGTGGGTTGGATTGGTTGATAGGTTGGATGTGATGATCTTGAAGGTCTCTTCCAACCTGGTCTATTCTATTCTATTCTATTCTATTCTATTCTATTCTATTCTATTCTATTCTATTCTATTCTATTCTATTCTATTCTATCCAAGAAGGCTGCAGAGGGCCTGCTCCCAAAGGCCTGCGGGGACAGGAGCAGGGGCAATGGCTTCAAACTAGAGCAGAGCAGATTTAGTCTGTGGGACTACTGACCTGGAGCAAATCCTCTTCCAGGGATTACTTGCAAAGAGCAATCTGAAATTGTCCCAGGAAGTGGTTAAATTGCTAACAGCCATTTGGAGTGCAGAGGGACTTTCTCCACAGCAGGCAGCTGGGTTGATTTCCCTCTCGAGATGCAGAAGGAATATATTGCTGTGAGCAAAGAGAAGCCTCATTCTAGAGCAGATGGACTCTGCCATGGGGTGCTTTACTCAGATGGAGTACTTGAGTTCCCCTTGGCACTCCCTGGTGTTTAGGCTGTCTTGCAGGAGGAGGAAGAGATGGATGGACACATTGTGGGCTAAGGCAGAAGAGAATTAGAAAGCAAAAGCTTGACAAGATCCTTTTCTTTTTCATGCTATCCACAACACTGAAGACATTATCCAGCTCTGGAGCCTAGAACAGAACACTGAGCACACACTGAAAGAGCAATGAAGAGTGAAGAGAGCTCCAGGAGCAGCCCTCCATCTGCTGGCAGTGAGGAGCACCACGGGAAGGCAAGGCAGCCACACAGAAACCAAAGGAGCCTCTCTTTGTCAGACACAAATCCTGGCCCAGCTGTTTAGAGAAGGAAGAAAGCAAAGAGATCCCTGAGGAGCTGCCAGCAGCATCTTGCTTGTGAGCAGCAGGCAAATCTCTGCTAGCTACAGCATCTCTCAAGCTCACTAAACACAGCTCTAGAGCCTGTGCTCTGAAAAGGTCCCCCTGGAAAATTGGCTAAGGCAGGCAGGAGCCAAACAAGCCAAGGTGAAGGCCTGAAGAAAGACAGAATCATAGAACTGATTGGAAGGGAGCTCTGGAGATCACCCAGGCCAAGCCCCTGCCAGAGCAGGGTCACCCAGGGCAGCTCAGCATGCTGCAGTTTGAGCTGGGTGCCCCCCTGCAATGTTTACTTCCTGTGTCCAGCAGTCCAGCCCAGAGGGGTGGCCACAGGCAATGATGTAGTATTTGCTACCACAATGCCTTGCACCACTGTGGTGAAGAGGTTATTAAATTTATGAATATGAAATATGAATTATGAAAAATATTATTTTATTAATTACCAAACTATTAATAACCGATGAATCACCAACTTATATACATGTTCTAGTGCACGTTCGTGAAATACATTCCACAACTGGCTTAGTGTTATGATTATAACGTAATTGAACTATCTATAAACCCTTTCTATATTTATATAACGAAGGGTGCAGTTCCGCCGCTTGGCCACTAGATGGAGACTCGGCGGGACGCGGGCGGCTTCTGGCTATACACAGCAGTATTATAATCTTTCTATGCGTCAGCGCTTACTCTGCTAGACGCGGATACTTTGAACTGAGTGCTAGTGGGTGGAAAGCACGTGGACAATATTCAATCCCCTTCAGACAACAGGGATCGGTCCTGGTCGGGGTCGGTCCGTGGGATCGGCCCTCAAAAGTCGGCTCGCACGGCAGGGCGGGACGACGGTGGCCGGTAGGTGGGCTCGAACGACGGAAGCAGGCGAAGCTACGGGGGTCGGCCCAACCACGGCGGTTCTCGGGGCTGATGCAAACAGCCTCGGGGAGAGAATGCGACTGCGTTAGGCGGCGGATTCTCTTTACCGAGGTTAAAGGAGCAACAGGACTCTCGTAGTGGTCCCGGGTCCGGTGCAATACAAGCACGAACAATGCTCTGGTTTTCCCTGGAATTCACAGGGCTCAGAGCGGCACTCGGCGGCTCTGAGAGAGCGGCACTCGGTATTGATCACGTCCCTTCTCCCCGGCAACTGGGCAGATCTTACCCGCGGGGGTTGGTCCAGTCCTCTGGTGGCACGATGGGCTCTTCCGATCGGCACGACTGGTTGTAGCAATGCTGAGCTCCTCAGGCTCAGCGAAGGTCCTCCCTCTGGGCTTCTTCAACAATGCAGAGGCTTCCAGTATGCGTGCATGTATAACAGGAGCTAACAACAACAAGCTCAATGGCAAAGGCTGCAGCTCGAGAGTTACTCTCTCGAGCAAGCACAGAGACAAAGTAAACGAGGGGGCAACGTGTTCACCACCTGGGGTGATACTTATAGATTCCTCGAGGCTGGGCTTGACCAATGGGCACTCTCATAAACAACTGGCTTCAGCCTATAGAAAGCGTGAAGCTAGAATTATGCCCATACTTGGTGTAAGCACAAGCACTGCATGCGCTGGGTGCGTGCAAGCCTGGCTAATGCCTTGGCTTTTGTCTCCCTCCTAGAGGGAGGGGGAACTTGCCCACATGCTGGGACAAGATTCAGTATCGGGGCATAATGTGCCTTCACCACAACCACCACAAGATGCAGTGCGGTGCCTAGCACCTCCTCTTCTCTTCCTCCTTCGTCAGCCGCTACCTGGGGGAGATGTCTCCTGGCTTGGGGCCTGGCTAGGCCCAAGGCCATGGGGGGATGGGCAGTCTCAGATCTGGCCAGCTGAGACTAGCCTAGCAGTGGGAGGGGGAAGAAGGAGCTCTGGGGTCTTGGGTGTCCCCTCAGGTGGGGATGGGGTCTCTCTGGCTCTGTTCTGGGCTCTTTCTTTGTCACTGTGCTTTTGGCTTTCTGTAAATGTTCACTGCTTCCTATTTCAACTTGCCATCACTTCTGCAATCCGTTTGTCTGAGTGTTGATTGTTGCCAGGGGTGGGGAAGGGGGCTGCCTCAACCCAGCACACTCACACAGAACACAGCCAGCTGGAGCTTGAAGATCTGCAGAGCAGGAGACTCCACAACCTCCCTGGGCAGCCTGCTCCAGGGCTCAGCAGCCTCCCACCAAAGAAGTTTCTGCTCACGTTGAGGTGGAACCTCCTGGGTTCTGGTTTGTGTCCACTGCCCCTCTTCTTATCCCTGGGCACCACTGAACAGAGCCTGCTGCCTTCTTCATGACAGCCTCCCATCTGTAGCATAGATTCATTCATAGAATGGATGGGGTTGGAAGGGACCTTGGAGATCACAGAATCACAGAAAACATCCAGTTGGAAGAGGCCTCCAAGCTGACCCAGTCCAGCCCTTAACCCAGCACTGCAGGCTCAGCACCAGACCATGTCCCTAAGCACCAGGGCCACAGCTGCTGGAACACCCCCAGGGGTGGTGACTCCAGCACTGCCCTGGGCAGCCTCTTCCAATGGCTGAGATCCCTTCCAGTGCTGAAATATTTCCTGCTCCCAGCCTGAGCCTGCTTCACTTAAACCTCCCACCACCCCAGGCTGCTCAAGGCCTCATCCAGCCTGGCCTTCAGCACCTCCAGGCAGCAGCCACCCACAGCCTCCCTGGGCAACCTGTGCCAGTGTCTCACCACCTTTACCTTTCTGTATCCTGGGACCACCTCAGCTTGGGAGGAGGGCAGGGAGGGCAAAGAGCTGAAAGCAAAGGCTCAGGTTGGAAGTTGGCAGCTGCTCTGCAGAAAACGTTAAGGCACTTTTCTACCCAAAGCCTCACCTTGCTATCTTGCTATGCCAAGACCTAAGGGCACATCCATACACTGGCATCAGAGGCTGTCCTTAGCTCCTTACCCAGTTAGACAGCTGGAGACAGTGACCCAAGCCTGCAGGCACTGCTGTAACTCCTGCAGCAGCAGGAGGAGCTGCTTGGCTTCACAGACAGGCAGCCTGAGAGGCCACTGGAGAAGCATCGAACCAGAGACTTGGCAGGGCTGGAAGGGACCTCAAGGCTCAGCCAGTCCCAAGCCCCTGCCATGGCCAGGGACACCTCACACCACAGCAGGTTGCTCACAGCCACCTCCAGCCTGGCTGCAAACACCTCCAGGCAGGAGGCTTCCACCACCTCCCTGGGCAACCTGTGCCAGGCTCTCACCACCCTCATGGGCAACAACTTCTTCCTCACAGCCAAGCTCAATCTCCCCACCTCTAGCTTTGCTCCACCCCCCCAGTCCTATCCCTCCCTGACACCCTCAAAAGTCCCTCCCCAGCTTTCTTGAAGCTCCCTGCAGATCCTGCAAGGCCACCAGAAGGTCTCCTGGGAGCCTTCTCCTCTCCAGCCTGCACAACCCCAACTCTCTCAGGCTGTCTCCAGAGCAGAGCAGCTCCAGCCCTCTGCTCCTCCTCCTGGTCCTTCTCTGAACACCTTCCAGCCCCTCCAGAGCCTTCCTGGCACAGAGGCTCCAGAGCTGGCCCCAGAGCTCCAGCTGTGGTCTCAGCAGAGTGGAGCAGAGGGGCAGAATCCCCTCCCTGGCCCTGCTGGCCACACTTCTCTTGCTGCAGCCCAGGCTCTGCTTGGCTCTCTGGGCTGCAAGTGCTCCCTGCTGGCTCCTGCTGAGCTTCTCCTCCCCCAGCACCCCCAAGGCCTTTTCTCCAGGGCTGCTCTCCAGCCAGTCCCTGCCCAGCCTGTGTCAGTGCCTGGGATTGCCCTGCCCCAGCTGCAGGACCTTGCCCTTGGCCTTCTTGAACCTCCTGAGGTTGTCCTGGGCCCAGCTCTGCAGCCTGTCCAGGTGCTTCTGGATGGATCCTTCCCTCCAGCTGTCAGCAGCACCACACAGCCTGGTGCTGAGGGAGCCTCAGTGCCACTGCGCCTGGCACCAACAAAGATGCTGAACAAGCCTGGTGCCAGCACTGATCCCTGAGGGACTCCACTTGTCCCTGGCCTCCACTTGGCCATGGAAGCATCCTGCCCCAGCCTGGAGACCAGGATGTGGGGTGGGACTCTGTCAAAGGCTTTGCCCAGGCCAATGACCTCAGTTGCTCAGCCTTCATCTCTTGCTATTGTCACCTGTTCACACAAGGCCCCCAGGTTTGTCAGGCAGGATTTGCCCTTGGTGCAGCCCTGCTGCTTGTGCCCAATCACCTCTGCATTATTCTTCTGCCTCAGCAGTGCCTCCAGGAGGATCTGCTCCATGATCTCACTGGGCACAGAGGTGACACTGCCTGGCCTGTAGTCCCCTGGGTCATGCCTCTTCCCCTGCTTGAAAATGGAGTTATGTTTCCCCTCTCCCACTCCCTGGGGACCTCCCCAGACTGCCAGGACTTCTGGAATATGATGGAGAGTGGTTTAGCAACCTCCTCCCCAGCTCCCTCAGCACCCCTGGCTGTATCCCATCGGGTCCCTCAGCCTTGAACACTTTCAGGTTCCTCAGATGGTCACAACCTGATCTTCACTCACCACGGGCAGTTCCTTCTTCCAGCCCCTGCCATTATCTTCCATCATTCTGGGAGTGTGGCTGCAGCCCTTGCCACTGAAGACTGAGGTAGAGAAGTCCCTGAGAGCCTCAGCCTTCTCCATGGCACTTGTCACCAGCTCAGCTGTTTGCTTTCGGAGGGCTCCACACCTTCCCCAGGCTTCTTTTTGCCAGTACTCTACCTATAGAAATGTTTGCTGCTGCCCTTGCTCTCCCTGGCTGGATTGAATTCCACCTGAGCTTTAGCTTTCCTCAGCAGGGCTCTTGCTGCTCAGGCAGCTTCCTTCCATGCCCCCATTCCAGCTCTCCTCTCTTCCACTCCTTCTAGAGTTTCTTTTTGAGTGCCAGGCTGGGCAGGAGCTCCTTGCTCCTCCAGGCAGGTCTCCTGGCCTTCTTTCCTGCTTTCCTCCTTGTGGGCATACTTTGCTCCTGGGCACAGAGAAGGTGATCCTGGAACAGTGCCCAGCTGTCCTGGGCCCCTCTTCCCTCTAGGCCTTTGGCCCATGCTCCTTTGGCCAGCAGAGCCCTGAAGTGATCAAAGTCTGCATGCCTAAACCCCAGGCTTGCAAGCTTGGGATACTCCTCCTAGCTGCCCTGAGGATCTTCAAGTCTATTGCTTCAGGGTCACTGCAGCCAAGGCTAGCCCTGAGCCTCACACTGCTCACCAGCCCTTCCCTGGTGGTGAGCACAAGGTCCAGCATGGCCTTTGCAACTTGGTTCCTCTCCCATCTGGAGGAGGAAGTTGTCATCTGTGCCTTCCAGGAACACCCTGGCACGCTGTAGCCAGCCGTGCTGTCCCTCCAGCAGATGCCAGGGTGGCTGAAATCCCCCAGGAGGAGCAGGGCCTGTGGAGTGCCTCATCGGCTCGCTTCTGCTGGGCAGGGGGCCTGTAGCAGAGCCCTACCAGAACATCTCCTTCCCCTGGCTTCCCCTCCATCTTCACCCATCTGCTCTCCACCAGCACATCACCCTTGCCCAGCTGGGGCTCCACTGATTCCAGCTGCTCACTGATGCAGAGAGTGACAGCTCCTCCCCTCCTGCCCTGCCTCTCCTTCCTAGAGAGCTGCTACCATTCCATCCCTACCTTCCACTCATGCCAATCATGCCACCAGCTTGCAGGGACAGCCTCTATGGCACAGCATCCTAGCAGCCCAGGGCCCTGAAGTCATCCTGTTGGTTGCCCCAGCTGTGTGCATTGGCATAGAGGCTCTTCAGCTGGGCTGGCAGTGCCACCCTCTTAGGTGAATGCCCTTGACTCCCTTGGCTGCCCCAGTGCTTCATCCTTGGCTCGCCTCCGGGCAACAAGTGCAGAGCCCTTGCTAGCACCCATCCCTCTGCCTCTGGGGAGCTGCCCAGGTGTTTGCATCACCCCTCAGATCCTTGTACAAGAGCTTGCAGCCTTGCAGGCATCCACAGGCAGCCTCAAAGCAGCAGTGGTGCCAGGAGGAACTCTGCTGCACCACTGCTGGCCCCAGAGAGCTGGCCCCAGAGAGCTGGCCCCAGCCGAAGTGCACAACATCAAAGGAAGTTTCATTTGAAGTGCCTTGGCCTGCAACGTGTGGGATGGGAGACCCAGATCATAGAAGACATCAGGTTGGAAGGGAGCCTCCAAGGCCATCTTGTGCAAGCCCCTGCAGGCAGCAGGGACGCCTCCAGCTAGAGCAGGCTGCCCAGGGACACAGCCAGGCTGAGCTGGAATGGCTCCAGGGATGGGGCCTCAAGCACCTCCCTGGGCAGCCTGTGCCAGGGTCTCACCACCCTTCCTCCGGATGTCCAACCTAACTCTGCCTTGCTGAGCCTGGGACTCCAGCAGCTCTGGAAGGAAAGGCACGAGCTGCCATAGCTCATGAGCTACTTCAGGAGGGCAAAAGAAAGAAATAGAAATACCCTGAAACTGGAGGCACTCAGAAGGCTGCATTGGAGTGGAACTGTGCAGCCAGCCGGTGGAGCAGAGACCTCTGTTCACACCCTCAGAGGTGTAAAGCTGAATACAAGGCTTGCACACCACCTTCTGCCCCACACCTCTGCTTTCTTCATCCAATTCTTCGTTAGCACTGCAGAACATTTCAGCACAGGGCAGGGCACAGCTGCCTCAGTCTCAGCAAGGTGTCCAGAGGAAGGGTTACCCTAACCCAGAGCGTGTGGTGTCACAGAGCACTTCCCTTCTCTCTCTCCTAGCATGCTGTGGGCTTGAGAAGCACCTCGCAGCATGCTGGGCATCTGCTCTTTCAGGTTAGAATGGCTGGGCAGGGGTGAACCTCCTGGAGTTCAACAAGGGCAGGTGTAGAGTCCTGCACCTGGGGAGGACCAACAGCAGGCAGCAGTGCAGGTGAGGGGGGACCTGCTGGAGAGCAGCTCCCTGGAGAAGGCCCTTGGAGTCCTGGTGGGCAAGAAGTTCTCCACAGCACAGCAACCTGCCCTGCTGGCCAAGAAGGCTGAAGCTGTACTCGGCTGTGTTAAGAAGAGTGAAGCCATCAGGTGAAGGGAGATTCTCCTCCCCTCCTACTCAGCCCTACTTAGACCACATCCAAAATATTGGGTCCAGTTCTGGGCTCCCCGGGTCAAGAGGGCCAGGGAGCTGCTGGAGAAAGTCCAACAGAGGCTATGAGGATGATGAAGGGACTGGAACATCTCCCTAATGAGGGAAGGCTGAGAGAACTGAATCTGTTCAGTGTGGAGAGGAGAAGGCTGAGAGGGATCTGCTCAATGTCTACAGAGAGCTGCAGGGTGGCTGCCGGGAGGATGCAGCCAGGCTCTGCTCAGGGACACCCAGTGCCAGCACAAGGGGCAGTGGATGGCAACTCAATGGCAGACATTCACCTCAACAGGAGGAGAAACTCCTTTGGTGGGAGGCTGCTGGAGGCCTGGAGCAGGCTGCCCAGAGAGGCTGTGGAGCCTCCTTCTCTGGAGACTTTCCAAGCCCACCTGGATGTGTTCCTGTGTGAGCTGCCCTGGGTGACCCTGCTCTGGCAAGGGCTTGGCCAAGGTGATCTCTGGAGGTCCCTTCCAACCCCTAACGTTCTGTCATGCTGTGGTTCTGTCTATTTTGTTAATAGAGATCAGAGACAGACAGACAACCACCAGGCACATCCCTGCTACTGCTGGGCCAAGAGAAACGGTGCTCAGGTCACTGCTAGAAGATGGCATGGCTGTGCAGTCCTGAAAAGTGAACAACAGAAGTGATGACTTCTGTGCAGGAGGGCTCAGGTGGATCTGCAGTGGAGCAGCCTTCCCAGAGAGGAAGCCTGTGCTGGCCATGCCAAGCAGCATGTCAGTGTGCTTGCAGGGCAGCAGATGACTCAGTCCCAGAGCACTCTTACATTTGCATTCTCACACGTGCCCAGAATTGATCAGGGCACAAGATGCACTTTCCCTAAGTGAATTAGCAGCAACCAAAGGGAAGTGGAAGTCCCTGCACACTGCTTTGAAGACTCAGTACTGCTCAATGGCATCCTGCAAGCCTTCAAGAGCACTTAGAGAGGAGGACCAGAGCAGAAGAGGTTTTGGAAGACAGAGACAGAGGCAGGAGACTGAGAGAGTGGCAAAAGATGCTGCAAGGAAATGCAGCACAAGACAACAGCTCAGCACCAGGCACTGTAGATTTAATTCAGTGTTGTAAACATTAATTACAACATCTTAGATTAGCACTGGCACTGGCAGCAGGGCACACTGCTACTCCTCATCTTCCACTGACACACATGAGAAGCGGAGGAAACATCTGCCCAGCCTGGCCAGGCCCCTGCGCATCCTGCTGGCCATGCGTGCCCTGAATCGCTGCCGAGGCCGGGCCTGGTTGGTGCTGCTTGCATGGTGGCCAGAGGTGTCTGCTGGGGCCTGGTTGGTGCTGCTTGCATGGTGGCCAGAGGTGTCTGCTGGGGCCTGGTTGGTGCTGCTTCCATGGTGGCCAGAGGTGTCTGCTGGGGCCTGGTTGGTGATGCTTCCATGGTGGCCAGAGGTGTCTGCTGGGGCCTGGTTGGTGCTGCTTGCATGGTGGCCAGAGGTGTCTGCTGGGGCCTGGCAGCTGCTGCTCTCAGGGTGCCCAGAGGTCTCTGCTGGGGCCTGGCTGCTGGTTTCATGTGGCCCAGAGGTCTCTGACAGGGCTTCGCTCCTGAAGGTTTCACAGTCCCCAGAGGTCTCAGAGAGGGCTTCACTGCTGCTGCTTTCATTCAGTCCAGAGGTCTCTGCTGGGGCTTGGCTGCTGCTGCGTTGAGAACACTCAACAACGCTCTCTGTTGGGCCCAGGACGCTAATTCTGGGGTAATACTTGAAGGTCATTGAGGCACAGTCCCAGACCGCCACACGCCGCAGCTCTTCCACATCCTCCTCCATGAGGGAGTTGTCTTTTATGCTCCTATGACTGGGGAGCTGTTGGGCAGGTCCTTGCCATTCAGCTCTTCCCTTCCTGGAGCCTGGAGAAGCTGTGGCCTTCTGCCGTGGTGGCACAGCAGAGAGAGGCTTTTTCTGCTGGGCTGCCAGCTTTGAAGCACTGGCTGCCATTTCTGGAAGGACATCTCTCCCCCTGTCCTTGCCAGTCCAGGCCCTCTTCCTGATCTCTGGCCCTTGCAGTTTTCCCTCCACACGTGCAGGCTGGGTGCCTGTGGGACCTGTTGGAGGGGGGAGATAACGTTAAGATGATCCTGGGGAACACCTTGCCACCCTGCTTCCTTCAGTGGCAGGGGCCTGATTGCCTGCCCTCTGCCGTTCTCCCTCTCCCTCTGCCCTCCTCCAGTACTTGACTTACTGTCAGCATGAGGGACATTCAGCTCCTGCTTCCTTGTGCTCTTCTTCTTTGCTTTGGCCTCCAGGGGCTCTTTGCCCCTAGTTGCTTCTGGCCGGCACAGCTTGCACAGGAGCATCTGCCACAGGTAGTACAGGAACTTCTGCAGGCAGATGGCAAAGGAGAGAGGCAGGGATTAGGAAAGGCAGCCTGGCTCCCACCTTACACTAAGACACTCCTCTCCATGCCCCTGCCCCTGCCCCCCACCTGACTTCTCCTCCACCCCACCCCCCATCACCCCCTCCTGCTGTGCAGGGCACCCTGCTGGCTGCAGTGGTCACTTACACATAGCAATAGGAATGGACCCAGTGTCAAGGTCAGTGGAAGTTCCACCAGAAGAAACATTATTAGTATGTAGAGTTTGAGAATTAGGAAGGGAGGCATGGTGAGGCTGGAGTCACACTCTCCCGAGTGCTCACAACGCTCCCTTGGCACCAGCACAGCTCCGCTCTGCGCTGCCCAGGAACAGGATCCCAACGCTGCTCGGATCTGGCAGGGGCTAAGGCTGCAGAGTGCCCAGAACGCACTGTCGCTGCCGACTGCCTGCTCCCTCTCAGCCTGCACCCCCTTTTACAGCCCCTGTGGCACAGGTCCCCCACTGTGATGTCATCCTGGGGGTGCATCTTCTATTGTGATGTCATCTGGGAGGGCAGCTTGCAGTCTGATGTCATGGGGCAGGAAGTCTCCATGGTGATGCCTGGCACCACCCAGGCCTTCTCTGGCCTCTCCAGGCAGGTGGGAGGGGCCCAGGAGGCACTGCAGTGTCCCCCTGGAAAGCAGTGATGGCAGCTGATGGTGCCCACCTTCCGCAAGCCTTGGGACTCTGGAGGTGCCCACTGTGCCAGCCTTGCCACCTGTCCCCACCCCCAGAGAGGCAGCCCAGAGTTTGCACGCACCAAGAGCAGGAACCCCTGTGGCAGCCCCTCAGGGCACCATGCAGAGAGCAGCACAGCCCTCTCACTGCTGCAGAAGAGCAGGAATCCTAGAATCATAGAATCAAGAAGGTTGGAAAAGACCTCTGAGATCACCAAGTCCAACCTGTCACCCAGTTTGCTGGAACCAGCAGCAGACTGGCCCTATTTGTATCTGCTGGCTGTCCCCACGTGAGAGTCTTTTGTGCAGTGTAACATGGCACGAAATCCAACGAGGTCACCTCCTTCCCTCTGAGGCACCTCCAGAGTCCCCAGGCCTGCAGAAGGTGGGCACCATCAGCTGCCATCACCCATGTGCGAAACGAGCTGACTGCCGAATGTTGAATACAACCAGTTGCTCATGAAATAAAGGCAAAACAGCGCTGGGCACAGGGCAGGTTTGCTAGAGGCATCATAACAACATGAGTTGAACTTACATAGACGTCAAACAGACACATTCATACACATCCCCAGCACGCTCCCACCCCTCTCCATCAGGGCTGGGACAAGACCTGCACTTTTGACCTGGCCAGTCTTCAGACATCTTGGCACCTCACCTTTCTCTCCCAATACGCAAGGATCGAACCCCACACAACACAGACTACAGCCAACCAATCAGCCCCACCATCGACCCCCAGGGTCCCCAGCAATTGCCCCTGCCAAAGCCAAATATTACAGTTTCTCACACTGCTTTCCAGAGGGTGTCGTAGTTTGGGCTGGGTGCCATCTGCTACAGGGATGCTTCCTGTGTCCAGAAGTCCAGCCCAGTGGGTGGACACAGGAAATTAGGTTATTTCCTACCATGATCCCTTGCACCACTATAAGTTTCGCGGCGGGGTCTGGCACTTCCTCTTTCCTTCCTCCTCGCCACCGGGTAACTGGGGTGGAGATCTCCCGGCCATGGGCCTGGTTAGGCCCAAGGCCACGGGGGGATGGGCAGTCTCAGATCTGGCCAGCTGAGACTAGCCTAGCAGTGGGGGGGGGAAGGAGGAGCCCTGGGGGTTTGGGTGCACCCCCAGGTGGGGATGGGATTTTCTCTGGGTCTGTTTTTGGGTCTCTCTCTCTCGTCACTGTATTTTTAGTTTTTTTTTTCTGCACGCACTCACTGTTCTATTTAAACTTTCCATCACCTTTGCAATCCGTTTGTTTGAGTCATTATTTCTGCGCGTGGTGGGGAGGGGGCTTGCCCCAACCCATTACAGAGGGACACTGAAGTGCCTCCTGGGCCCCTCACATCTGACCTGAAATTGTGCCGGGGAGGCTTAGCTTGGAGAGGAGGAAAAATGTCTCTGCTGCCAGTGTGGTCAGGGATTGGCACAGGCTGCCCATGGAGGGGTTTGGAGAACATGGCTGGGGAGGTGCGGCTGAGGGAGCTGGGGGTGTTCAGTGTGGAGAAGAGGAGGCTGAGGGATACCTCATTGCTCTCTACAGCTCCCTGAGAGGAGGCTGTAGTGAGCTGGAGGCTGGTCTGCTCTCCCTAGTCTCAGGTGAAAGGAGAGGCAATGGCCTGAAATTGTGCCAGGGGAGGCTTAGGTTGGAGATAATAGTGAGAAACGAGCTCAGTGCTGAGTTTTAAATGCAGCCAGTTTATTATAAAACCAAAGCAAAGCAGCCCTGGGCGCAGAGCAGATGAGTGAGAGGTGCCACGACATCCCCAGCTGAGCTTGTTCACACATCTGCACAAAGCCCATTTCCCCAGCTGCCCGGGGAGGTGGTGGAGTCCCCATCCCTGGAGGTCTTGAGGACACCTCTGGACATGGCACTTGGGGCCATGGTTTGCTGGCCATGGTGGGGTTGGGTTGCTGGTTGGACTGGGTGAGCTTAGAGGCCTTTTCCAACGGAAACAAGTCTATGACTCCATGACTCCAAGTGGTTCACCTGACAGGGAGTGGAGCAAATACAAAGAGGATATTTGGGTACCACTGCTGGGGAGATCATCCTGCACAGCTAGCTGCTGGGCTCTTTTGTCAAAGGAAGCTTTGAAGGTAAACCTTGTGTGATGAAGAGGTTATTAAGTTTATGAATATGAAATATGAATTATGAAAAGATTATGTTTCTTAATGAGCACATTCTTGCTAACCGACAAATCACTAACTTATATCCATGTTCTAGTGCACGTGAAATACATTCCATAAGGGGAATGGTGGTGCCTGCAGTCCTACCCCAGCCCCTGGGCTATCTCCATCCAGAGCTACCTCCCCTCTGAGGCACCTCCAGAGTCCCCAGGCCTGCAGAAGGTGGGCACCATCAGCTGCCATCACCCATGTGCGAAACGAGCTGACTGCCGAATTTTAAATACAACCAGTTTCTCATGAAAGAAAGGCAAAACAGCGCTGGGCACAGGGCAGGAAGTCCAAGGTGAAGGTTCTGTTGGTGCTCCTCCCTCTCTCCCTGCATCTTGAAAACTTCACTATCTCGTGGTCACTGCACCCTAGGCAGCCTCCCACGAGCACATCTCCCGCCAGCCCTTCTCTCTTGGAGAACAGCAGGTCAAGCAGAGCCTGTCCCCTGGGAGGCTCGCTTAACAGCTGCGTCAGGAAGCAGTCCTCCATTCGCTCCAGGAATCTTCTGGACTGCCTCCTCTCTGCTGAATTAAGTTGCCAGCAGATAGCTGGCAGGTTGAAGTCACCGACAAGGACAAGATCTGATGATCTTGAGACAGCCGCCAGTTGTTTGTAGAACCATTCATCAGCCTCCTCATCCTGGTTGGGTGGTCTGTAACAGACTCCAAGTAGGATGTCAGAGCCCACCCCTCTCTGGGACCCCACTACTGACTGGCTGCCAGCTGGCTGTGGCACCATTCACCACCACTCTCTGGGCTCAGCCTCCAGCCAGTTCCTAACCCAATGCAGTGTGCTCCCGTCCAAGCCAGGGGCTGACAGCTTGGCCAGGAGTTTGCTATGGGGGACGGTGTCAAAGGCCTTGCTGCAGTCCAGGTAGACTACATCCACAGCCTGCCCCACATCCACCAGGTGGGACACCTGATGATAGAAGGAGATTAGGTTGGTCATGCTGGCTAGGCCTGATCCCTTGGCCATCCTGTAAGTGCTGTGTGATTGCACTCAGGATGACCTGTTCCATGATCTTGCCTGGCACTGAGGACAGGCTGACAGGCCTATAATTCCCTGGCTCATCCAACCGGCCCTGCTTGTGGATGGGTACCACGTTGGCCAGCTTCCAGTCTTCTGGGTTGGGGGTGGAGAATGGATCCAAGCTAGAGGAGGGAAGATTCAGATTGGCTGTGAGGAAGAAGTTGTTGCCCATGAGGGTGGTGAGAGCCTGGCACAGGTTGCCCAGGGAGGTGGTGGAAGCCTCCTGCCTGGAGGTGTTTGCAGCCAGGCTGGAGGTGGCTGTGAGCAACCTGCTGTGGTGTGAGGTGTCCCTGGCCATGGCAGGGGGGTGAAACTGGCTGAGCCTCGAGGTCCCTTCCAGCCCTGACAATTCCATGATTCTGTTTCCATCCTCATCTACATTCTGGCCGCCTGTACAGAGGGAGAGCAAACCTTTCTCTCAGCCTGGCCTTTCAGGTGGACAGATTCATGTCCCCTGCCTGTGGACACAAAAAGCACCCAGGTGGATCTCTGCAGGACCAGTTCAGAAGTAAAGGAGAGCTGGGTGGCAGTGTGCCCCAACAGCTCCCAAGTCATATGAGCATAAATGACAACTCCCTCATGGAGGAGGATGTGGAAGAGCTGCGGCGTGTGGTGGTCTGGGACTGTGCCTCAATGACCTTCAAGTATTACCCCAGAATTAGCGTCCTGGGCCCGACAGAGAGCCTTGTTGAGTGTTCTCAACGCAGCAGCAACCAAGCCCCAGCACAGACCTCTGGACTGAATGAAAGCAGCAGCAGTGAAGATCTCTCAGAGACCTCTGGGTACACTGAAACCACCAGCAGTGAAGCCCTCTCGGACACCTCTGGGGACTATAAAACCTTTCAGAGCGAAGCCCTGTCAGAGACCTCTGGGCCACATGAAACCAGCAGCCAGGCCCCAGCAGAGACCTCTGGGCACCCTGAGAGCAGCAGCTGCCAGGCCCCAGCAGACACCTCTGGCCACCATGGAAGCAGCACCAACCAGGCCCCAGCAGACACCTCTGGCCACCATGCAAGAAGCACCAACCAGGCCCCAGCAGACACCTCTGGCCACCATGGAAGCAGCACCAACCAGGCCCCAGCAGACACCTCTGGCCACCATGGAAGCAGCACCAACCAGGCCCGGCCTCGGAAGAGATTCAGGGCACGCATGGCCAGCAGGATGCGCAGGGGCCTGGCCAGGCTGGGCAGATGTTTCCTCCGCTTCTCATGTGTGTCAGTGGAAGATGAGGAGTAGCAGTGTGCCCTGCTGCCAGTGCCAGGCTGGGCCCTGACATGCAATAGGAGATGACTGCAATTGATAAGAATAGACAATAAGAGTAGACAATAGTGATAGGGATTGAAGCCAGCTGGAGGCCAGTCACCAGTGGTGTCCCCCAGGGATCAGTGCTGGGCCCTGTCCTCTTCAACATATTCGTTGATGATCTGGATGAAGGGGTAGAGTCAGTCATCAGCAAGTTTGCAGATGACACAAAGTTAGGGGCAGATGTTAGTCAGTTAGAGGGTAGAAAGGCTCTGCAGAGGGACCTCGACCGACAGGACAGATGGGCAGAGTCCAATGGGATGGCTTTCAACAAGTCCAAGTGCCGAGTGCTGCACTTTGGCTACGGCAATCCCATGCAGAGCTATACGCTGGGGTCGGAGTGGCTGGAGAGCTCCCAAACAGAGAGGGACCTGGGTGTGCTGATCGACAGCCACCTGAATATGAGCCAGCAGTGTGCCCAGGTGGCCAGGAGGGCCAATAGCATTCTGGCCTGCATTAGGAATAGTGTGGCCAGCAGGAGCAGGGAGGTCATAGTGCCCCTGTACTCTGCTCTGGTTAGGCCGCACCTTGAGTACTGTGTCCAGTTCTGGGCTCCTCAGTTTAAGAAGGACATTGAAACACTTGAGCGTGTCCAGAGAAGGGCAACAAGGCTGGTGAGAGGCCTTGAACACAAGCCCTATGAGGAGAGGCTGAGGGAGCTGGGATTGTTTAGCCTGGAGAAGAGGAGGCTCAGGGGTGACCTCATTGCCCTCTACAACTACCTGAAAGGTGGTTGTAGCCAGGAGGGGGTTGGCCTCTTCTCCCAGGCAACCAGCACCAGAACAAGAGGACACAGTCTCAAGCTGTGCCAGGGGAGGTTCAGACTCGAGGTGAGGAGGAAGTTCTTCACCGAGCGAGTCATTCGGCATTGGAACCGGTTGCCCAGGGAGGTGGTTGAGTCATCGACCCTGGAGGCGTTCAAGAGGAGATTGGGCATGGCACGTGGTCCCATGGTCTAGTCATGGGGTCTGTGTTGATAGGTTGGACTCGATGATCCTCGAGGTCCTTTCCAACCTAAGTGATACTGTGATACTGTGATACTGTGAAGTAAGATGAAGTAAGATAAGTAAGGACGTTATAAGAGTTGGTAACAGTAAAATAGCAGTGATGATAGCTGTAGAGGAATAGTTACAAGTTTGTGATTAGAGAATTGTAAGTAGGATAGGTTTGTTGAACTCTATCTAAAGAGAAGAAGTTGCTGTGAGTTCCTAGGTTGTAGGATTTAGGATTTAGGATCTAGTCTTAGCATAAGTCAGGAGTTTAGAATAACCATAGTACAGACTGCTGTTTAGTCTTTGTAGTCAGGATTGTCAGGATTATGAAAGAAAGGAGGCAGAGGGGGGGATTTTCTGATACATCCCAGAGAGATTTAGCCTCGACAAGGGCCACTACATTTGTGAGTGTAGGAAGGGGAAGCGCCTGTGCTTTTCCTCATCTACAGAGACTTCCATGAAGGAGAAGTGGACTCCAGCCATCCCCATGGTGGGCCCAAGCCAGCCTTATGAACAAGAACTGGACCCAAACCAACCTCATGAGCGAGGGGCAGTGCCATCAGCTGCCATCACTGCTTTCCCGGGGGACACTGCAGTGCCTCTTGGGCCCCTCCCACCTGCCTGGACAGGCCAGAGAAAGCCTGGGTGGTGCCAGGCATCACCATGGAGACTTCCTGCCCCATGACATCAGACTGCAAGCTGCCCTCCCAGATGACATCACAATAGAAGATGCACCCCCAGGATGACATCACAGTGGGGGACCTCTGCCACAGGGGCTGCAAATGGGGGTGCAGGCTGAGAGGGAGCAGGCAGTCGGCAGCGACAGTGCGTTCTGGGCACTCTGCAGCCTTAGCCCCTGCCAGATCCGAGCAGCGTTGGGATCCTGTTCCTGGGCAGCGCAGAGCGGAGCTGTGCTGGTGCCAAGGGAGCGTTGTGAGCACTCGGGAGAGTGTGACTCCAGCCTCACCATGCCTCCCTTCCTAATTCTCAAACTCTACATACTAATAATGTTTCTTCTGGTGGAACTTCCACTGACCTTGACACTGGGTCCATTCCTATTGCTATGTGTAAGTGACCACTGCAGCCAGCAGGGTGCCCTGCACAGCAGGAGGGGGAGATGGGGGGTGGGGTGGAGGAGAAGTCAGGTGGGGGGCAGGGGCAGGGGCATGGCCAGGAGTGTCTTAGTGTAAGGTGGGAGCCAGGCTGCCTTTCCTAATCCCTGCCTCTGTCCTTTGCCATCTGCCTGCAGAAGTTCCTGTACTACCTGTGGCAGATGCTCCTGTGCAAGCTGTGCCGGCCAGAAGCAACTAGGGCCAAAGAGCCCCTGGAGGCCAAAGCAAAGAAGAAGAGCACAAGGAAGCAGGAGCTGAATGTCCCTCATGCTGACAGTAAGTCAAGTACTGGAGGAGGGCAGAGGGAGAGGGAGAACAGCAGAGGGCAGGCAATCAGGCCCCTGCCACTGAAGGAAGCAGGGTGGCAAGGTGTTCCCCAGGATCATCTTAACATTATCTCCCCCCTCCAACAGGTCCCACAGGCACCCAGCCTGCACGTCTGGAGGGAAAACTGCAAGGGCCAGAGATCAGGAAGAGGGCCTGGACTGGCAAGGACAGGGGGAGAGATGTCCTTCCAGAAATGGCAGCCAGTGCTTCAAAGCTGGCAGCCCAGCAGAAAAAGCCTCTCTCTGCTGTGCCACCACGGCAGAAGGCCACAGCTTCTCCAGGCTCCAGGAAGGGAAGAGCTGCATGGCAAGGACCTGCCCAACAGCTCCCCAGTCATAGGAGCATAAATGACAACTCCCTCATGGAGGAGGATGTGGAAGAGCTGCGGCGTGTGGTGGTCTGGGACTGTGCCTCAATGACCTTCAAGTATTACCCCAGAATTAGCGTCCTGGGCCCAACAGAGAGCCTTGTTGAGTGTTCTCAACGCAGCAGCAGCCAAGCCCCAGCAGAGACCTCTGGACTGAATGAAAGCAGCAGCAGTGAAGGCCTCTCAGAGACCTCTGGGGACTATGAAAACATCAGGAGCGAAGCCCTGTCAGAGACCTCTGGGCCACATGAAACCAGCAGCCAGGCCCCAGCAGAGACCTCTGGGTACCCTGAGAGCAGCAGCTGCCAGGCCCCAGCAGACACCTCTGGCCACCATGGAAGCAGCTCCAACCAGGCCCCAGCAGACACCTCTGGCCACCATGGAAGCAGCACCAACCAGGCCCGGCCTCGGCAGCGATTCAGGGCACGCATGGCCAGCAGGATGCGCAGGGGCCTGGCCAGGCTGGGCAGATGTTTCCTCCGCTTCTCATGTGTGTCAGTGGAGGATGAGGAGTAGCAGTGTGCCCTGCTGCCAGTGCCAGTGCTAATCTAAGATGCTGTAATTAATGTTTACAACACTGAATTAAATCTACAGTGCCTGGTGCTGAGCTGTTGCCTTGTGCTGCATTTCCTTGTAGCATCTTTTGCCACTCTCTCAGTCTCCTGCCTCTGTCCCTATCTTCCAAAACCTCTTCTGCTCTGGTCCTCCTCTCTAAGTGCTCTTGAAGGCTTGCAGGATGCCATTGAGCAGTACTGAGTCTTCAAAGCAGTGTGCAGGGACTTCCACTTCCCTTTGGTTGCTGCTAATTCACTTAGGGAAAGTGCATCTTGTGCCCTGATCAATTCTGGGCACGTGTGAGAATGCAAATGTAAGAGTGCTCTGGGACTGAGTCATCTGCTGCCCTGCAAGCACACTGACATGCTGCTTGGCATGGCCAGCACAGGCTTCCTCTCTGGGAAGGCTGCTCCACTGCAGATCCACCTGAGCCCTCCTGCACAGAAGTCATCACTTCTGTTGTTCACTTTTCAGGACTGCACAGCCATGCCATCTTCTAGCAGTGACCTGAGCACCGTTTCTCTTGGCCCAGCAGTAGCAGGGCTGTGCCTGGTGGTTGTCTGTCTGTCTCTGATCTCTATTAACAAAATAGACAGAACCACAGCATGACAGAACGTTAGGGGTTGGAAGGGACCTCCAGAGATCACCCAGGCCAAGCCCTTGCCAGAGCAGGGTCACCCAGGGCAGCTCGCACAGGAACACATCCAGGTGGGCTTGGAAAGTCTCCAGAGAAGGAGGCTCCACAGCCTCTCTGGGCAGCCTGCTCCAGGCCTCCAGCAGCCTCCCACCAAAGGAGTTTCTCCTCCTGTTGAGGTGAATGTCTGCGATTGAGTTGCCATCCACTGCCCCTTGTGCTGGCACTGGGTGTCCCTGAGCAGAGCCTGGCTGCATCCTCCCGGCAGCCACCCTGCAGCTCTCTGTAGACATTGAGCAGATCCCTCTCAGCCTTCTCCTCTCCACACTGAACAGATTCAGTTCTCTCAGCCTTCCCTCATTAGGGAGATGTTCCAGTCCCTTCATCATCCTCATAGCCTCTGTTGGACTTTCTCCAGCAGCTCCCTGGCCCTCTTGACCCGGGGAGCCCAGAACTGGACCCAATAGTTTGGATGTGGTCTAAGTAGGGCTGAGTAGGAGGGGAGGAGAATCTCCCTTCACCTGATGGCTTCACTCTTCTTAACACAGCCGAGTACAGCTTCAGCCTTCTTGGCCAGCAGGGCAGGTTGCTGTGCTGTGGAGAACTTCTTGCCCACCAGGACTCCAAGGGCCTTCTCCACGGAGCTGCTCTCCAGCAGGTCCCCCCTCACCTGCACTGCTGCCTGCTGTTGGTCCTCCCCAGGTGCAGGACTCTACACCTGCCCTTGTTGAACTCCAGGAGGTTCACCTCTGCCCAGCCATTCTAACCTGAAAGAGCAGATGCCCAGCATGCTGCGAGGTGCTTCTCAAGCCCACAGCATGCTAGGAGAGAGAGAAGGGAAGTGCTCTGTGACACCACACGCTCTGGGTTAGGGTAACCCTTCCTCTGGACACCTTGCTGAGACTGAGGCAGCTGTGCCCTGCCCTGTGCTGAAATGTTCTGCAGGGGTAACGAAGAATTGGATGAAGAAAGCAGAGGTGTGGGGCAGAAGGTGGTGTGCAAGCCTTGTATTCAGCTTTACACCTCTGAGGGTGTGAACAGAGGTCTCTGCTCCACCGGCTGGCTGCACAGTTCCACTCCAATGCAGCCTTCTGAGTGCCTCCAGTTTCAGGGTATTTCTATTTCTTTCTTTTGCCCTCCTGAAGTAGCTCATGAGCTATGGCAGCTCGTGCCTTTCCTTCCAGAGCTGCTGGAGTCCCAGGCTCAGCAAGGCAGAGTTAGGTTGGACATCCGGAGGAAGGGTGGTGAGACCCTGGCACAGGCTGCCCAGGGAGGTGCTTGAGGCCCCATCCCTGGAGCCATTCCAGCTCAGCCTGGCTGTGTCCCTGGGCAGCCTGCTCTAGCTGGAGGCGTCCCTGCTGCCTGCAGGGGCTTGCACAAGATGGCCTTGGAGGCTCCCTTCCAACCTGATGTCTTCTATGATCTGGGTCTCCCATCCCACACGTTGCAGGCCAAGGCACTTCAAATGAAACTTCCTTTGATGTTGTGCACTTCGGCTGGGGCCAGCTCTCTGGGGCCAGCTCTCTGGGGCCAGCAGTGGTGCAGCAGAGTTCCTCCTGGCACCACTGCTGCTTTGAGGCTGCCTGTGGATGCCTGCAAGGCTGCAAGCTCTTGTACAAGGACCTGAGAGGTGATGCAAACACCTGGGCAGCTCCCCAGAGGCAGAGGGATGGGTGCTAGCAAGGGCTCTGCACTTGTTGCCCGGAGGCGAGCCAAGGATGAAGCACTGAGGCAGCCAAGGGAGTCAAGGGCATTCACCTAAGAGGGTGGCACTGCCAGCCCAGCTGAAGAGCCTCTATGCCAATGCACACAGCTGGGGCAACCAACAGGATGACTTCAGGGCCCTGGGCTGCTAGGATGCTGTGCCATAGAGGCTGTCCCTGCAAGCTGGTGGCATGATTGGCATGAGTGGAAGGTAGGGATGGAATGGTAGCAGCTCTCTAGGAAGGAGAGGCAGGGCAGGAGGGGAGGAGCTGTCACTCTCTGCATCAGTGAGCAGCTGGAATCAGTGGAGCCCCAGCTGGGCAAGGGTGATGTGCTGGTGGAGAGCAGATGGGTGAAGATGGAGGGGAAGCCAGGGGAAGGAGATGTTCTGGTAGGGCTCTGCTACAGGCCCCCTGCCCAGCAGAAGCGAGCCGATGAGGCACTCCACAGGCCCTGCTCCTCCTGGGGGATTTCAGCCACCCTGGCATCTGCTGGAGGGACAGCACGGCTGGCTACAGCGTGCCAGGGTGTTCCTGGAAGGCACAGATGACAACTTCCTCCTCCAGATGGGAGAGGAACCAAGTTGCAAAGGCCATGCTGGACCTTGTGCTCACCACCAGGGAAGGGCTGGTGAGCAGTGTGAGGCTCAGGGCTAGCCTTGGCTGCAGTGACCCTGAAGCAATAGACTTGAAGATCCTCAGGGCAGCTAGGAGGAGTATCCCAAGCTTGCAAGCCTGGGGTTTAGGCATGCAGACTTTGATCACTTCAGGGCTCTGCTGGCCAAAGGAGCATGGGCCAAAGGCCTAGAGGGAAGAGGGGCCCAGGACAGCTGGGCAGTGTTCCAGGATCACCTTCTCTGTGCCCAGGAGCAAAGTATGCCCACAAGGAGGAAAGCAGGAAAGAAGGCCAGGAGACCTGCCTGGAGGAGCAAGGAGCTCCTGCCCAGCCTGGCACTCAAAAAGAAACTCTAGAAGGAGTGGAAGAGAGGAGAGCTGGAATGGGGGCATGGAAGGAAGCTGCCTGAGCAGCAAGAGCCCTGCTGAGGAAAGCTAAAGCTCAGGTGGAATTCAATCCAGCCAGGGAGAGCAAGGGCAGCAGCAAACATTTCTATAGGTAGAGTACTGGCAAAAAGAAGCCTGGGGAAGGTGTGGAGCCCTCCGAAAGCAAACAGCTGAGCTGGTGACAAGTGCCATGGAGAAGGCTGAGGCTCTCAGGGACTTCTCTACCTCAGTCTTCAGTGGCAAGGGCTGCAGCCACACTCCCAGAATGATGGAAGATAATGGCAGGGGCTGGAAGAAGGAACTGCCCGTGGTGAGTGAAGATCAGGTTGTGACCATCTGAGGAACCTGAAAGTGTTCAAGGCTGAGGGACCCGATGGGATACAGCCAGGGGTGCTGAGGGAGCTGGGGAGGAGGTTGCTAAACCACTCTCCATCATATTCCAGAAGTCCTGGCAGTCTGGGGAGGTCCCCAGGGAGTGGGAGAGGGGAAACATAACTCCATTTTCAAGCAGGGGAAGAGGCATGACCCAGGGGACTACAGGCCAGGCAGTGTCACCTCTGTGCCCAGTGAGATCATGGAGCAGATCCTCCTGGAGGCACTGCTGAGGCAGAAGAATAATGCAGAGGTGATTGGGCACAAGCAGCAGGGCTGCACCAAGGGCAAATCCTGCCTGACAAACCTGGGGGCCTTGTGTGAACAGGTGACAATAGCAAGAGATGAAGGCTGAGCAACTGAGGTCATTGGCCTGGGCAAAGCCCTTGACAGAGTCCCACCCCACATCCTGGTCTCCAGGCTGGGGCAGGATGCTTCCATGGATGAACCACTCAGTGGGTACAGCACTGGCTTGAGAGCTGCACCCAAAGGGTGGCTGTCAATGGTCCATGGCCAAGTGGAGGCCAGGGACAAGTGGAGTCCCTCAGGGATCAGTGCTGGCACCAGGCTTGTTCAGCATCTTTGTTGGTGCCAGGTGCAGTGGCACTGAGGCTCCCTCAGCACCAGGCTGTGTGGTGCTGCTGACAGCTGGAGGGAAGGATCCATCCAGAAGCACCTGGACAGGCTGCAGAGCTGGGCCCAGGACAACCTCAGGAGGTTCAAGAAGGCCAAGGGCAAGGTCCTGCAGCTGGGGCAGGGCAATCCCAGGCACTGACACAGGCTGGGCAGGGACTGGCTGGAGAGCAGCCCTGGAGAAAAGGCCTTGGGGGTGCTGGGGGAGGAGAAGCTCAGCAGGAGCCAGCAGGGAGCACTTGCAGCCCAGAGAGCCAAGCAGAGCCTGGGCTGCAGCAAGAGAAGTGTGGCCAGCAGGGCCAGGGAGGGGATTCTGCCCCTCTGCTCCACTCTGCTGAGACCACAGCTGGAGCTCTGGGGCCAGCTCTGGAGCCTCTGTGCCAGGAAGGCTCTGGAGGGGCTGGAAGGTGTTCAGAGAAGGACCAGGAGGAGGAGCAGAGGGCTGGAGCTGCTCTGCTCTGGAGACAGCCTGAGAGAGTTGGGGTTGTGCAGGCTGGAGAGGAGAAGGCTCCCAGGAGACCTTCTGGTGGCCTTGCAGGATCTGCAGGGGGCTCCAAGAAAGCTGGGGAGGGACTTTTGAGGGTGTCAGGGAGGGATAGGACTGGGGGGCTGGAGCAAAGCTAGAGGTGGGGAGATTGAGCTTGGCTGTGAGGAAGAAGTTGTTGCCCATGAGGGTGTGAGAGCCTGGCACAGGTTGCCCAGGGAGGTGGTGGAAGCCTCCTGCCTGGAGGTGTTTGCAGCCAGGCTGGAGGTGGCTGTGAGCAACCTGCTGTGGTGTGAGGTGTCCCTGGCCATGGCAGGGGCTTGGGACTGGCTGAGCCTTGAGGTCCCTTCCAGCCCTGCCAAGTCTCTGGTTCGATGCTTCTCCAGTGGCCTCTCAGGCTGCCTGTCTGTGAAGCCAAGCAGCTCCTCCTGCTGCTGCAGGAGTTACAGCAGTGCCTGCAGGCTTGGGTCACTGTCTCCAGCTGTCTAACTGGGTAAGGAGCTAAGGACAGCCTCTGATGCCAGTGTATGGATGTGCCCTTAGCTCTTGGCATAGCAAGATAGCAAGGTGAGGCTTTGGGTAGAAAAGTGCCTTAACGTTTTCTGCAGAGCAGCTGCCAACTTCCAACCTGAGCCTTTGCTTTCAGCTCTTTGCCCTCCCTGCCCTCCTCCCAAGCTGAGGTGGTCCCAGGATACAGAAAGGTAAAGGTGGTGAGACACTGGCACAGGTTGCCCAGGGAGGCTGTGGGTGGCTGCTGCCTGGAGGTGCTGAAGGCCAGGCTGGATGAGGCCTTGAGCAGCCTGGGGTGGTGGGAGGTTTAAGTGAAGCAGGCTCAGGCTGGGAGCAGGAAATATTTCAGCACTGGAAGGGATCTCAGCCATTGGAAGAGGCTGCCCAGGGCAGTGCTGGAGTCACCACCCCTGGGGGTGTTCCAGCAGCTGTGGCCCTGGTGCTTAGGGACATGGTCTGGTGCTGAGCCTGCAGTGCTGGGTTAAGGGCTGGACTGGGTCAGCTTGGAGGCCTCTTCCAACTGGATGTTTTCTGTGATTCTGTGATCTCCAAGGTCCCTTCCAACCCCATCCATTCTATGAATGAATCTATGCTACAGATGGGAGGCTGTCATGAAGAAGGCAGCAGGCTCTGTTCAGTGGTGCCCAGGGATAAGAAGAGGGGCAGTGGACACAAAGAGCCCAGAACAGAGCCAGAGAGACCCCATCCCCACCTGAGGGGACACCCAAGACCCCAGAGCTCCTTCTTCCCCCTCCCACTGCTAGGCTAGTCTCAGCTGGCCAGATCTGAGACTGCCCATCCCCCCATGGCCTTGGGCCTAGCCAGGCCCCAAGCCAGGAGACATCTCCCCCAGGTAGCGGCTGACGAAGGAGGAAGAGAAGAGGAGGTGCTAGACCCCGCACTGCATCTTGTGGTGGTGCAAGGCATTGTGGTAGCAAATACTACATCATTGCCTGTGGCCACCCCTCTGGGCTGGACTGCTGGACACAGGAAGTAAACATTGCAGGGGGGCACCCAGCTCAAACTGCAGCATGCTGAGCTGCCCTGGGTGACCCTGCTCTGGCAGGGGCTTGGCCTGGGTGATCTCCAGAGCTCCCTTCCAATCAGTTCTATGATTCTGTCTTTCTTCAGGCCTTCACCTTGGCTTGTTTGGCTCCTGCCTGCCTTAGCCAATTTTCCAGGGGGACCTTTTCAGAGCACAGGCTCTAGAGCTGTGTTTAGTGAGCTTGAGAGATGGTGTAGCTAGCAGAGATTTGCCTGCTGCTCACAAGCAAGATGCTGCTGGCAGCTCCTCAGGGATCTCTTTGCTTTCTTCCTTCTCTAAACAGCTGGGCCAGGATTTGTGTCTGACAAAGAGAGGCTCCTTTGGTTTCTGTGTGGCTGCCTTGCCTTCCCGTGGTGCTCCTCACTGCCAGCAGATGGAGGGCTGCTCCTGGAGCTCTCTTCACTCTTCATTGCTCTTTCAGTGTGTGCTCAGTGTTCTGTTCTAGGCTCCAGAGCTGGATAATGTCTTCAGTGTTGTGGATAGCATGAAAAAGAAAAGGATCTTGTCAAGCTTTTGCTTTCTAATTCTCTTCTGCCTTAGCCCACAATGTGTCCATCCATCTCTTCCTCCTCCTGCAAGACAGCCTAAACACCAGGGAGTGCCAAGGGGAACTCAAGTACTCCATCTGAGTAAAGCACCCCATGGCAGAGTCCATCTGCTCTAGAATGAGGCTTCTCTTTGCTCACAGCAATATATTCCTTCTGCATCTCGAGAGGGAAATCAACCCAGCTGCCTGCTGTGGAGAAAGTCCCTCTGCACTCCAAATGGCTGTTAGCAATTTAACCACTTCCTGGGACAATTTCAGATTGCTCTTTGCAAGTAATCCCTGGAAGAGGATACTACATCATTGCCTGTGGCCACCACTCTGGGCTGGACTGCTGGACACAGGAAGTAAACATTGCAGGGGGGCACCCAGCTCAAACTCCAACACGCTGAGCTGCCCTGGGTGACCCTGCTCTGGCAGGGGCTTGGCCTGGGTGATCTCTGGAGGTCCCTTCCAACCCCTAACGTTCTGTCATGCTGTGGTTCTATTTTGTTAATAGAGATCAGAGACAGACAGACAACCACCAGGCACATCCCTGGTACTGCTGGGCCAAGAGAAACGCTGCTCAGGTCACTGCTAGAAGATGGCATGGCTGTGCAGTCCTGAAAAGTGAACAACAGAAGTGATGACTTCTGTGCAGGAGGGCTCAGGTGGATCTGCAGTGGAGCAGCCTTCCCAGAGAGGAAGCCTGTGCTGGCCATGCCAAGCAGCATGTCAGTGTGCTTGCAGGGCAGCAGATGACTCAGTCCCAGAGCACTCTTACATTTGCATTCTCACACGTGCCCAGAATTGATCAGGGCACAAGATGCACTTTCCCTAAGTGAATTAGCAGCAACCAAAGGGAAGTGGAAGTCCCTGCACACTGCTTTGAAGACTCAGTACTGCTCAATGGCATCCTGCAAGCCTTCAAGAGCACTTAGAGAGGGGGACCAGAGCAGAAGAGGTTTTGGAAGACAGAGACAGAGGCAGGAGACTGAGAGAGTGGCAAAAGATGCTGCCAGGAAACACAGCACAAGGCAACAGCTCAGCACCAGGCACTGTAGATTTAATTCAGTGTTGTAACCATTAATGACAACATCTTAGATTAGCACTGGCACTGGCAGCAGGGCACACTGCTACTCCTCATCTTCCACTGACACACATGAGAAGGGGAGGAAACATCTGCCCTGCCTGGCCAGGCCCCTGCGCATCCCGCTGGCCATGCGTGCCCTGAATCGCTGCCGAGGCCGGGCCTGGTTGGTGCTGCTTCCATGGTGGCCAGAGGTGTCTGCTGGGGCCTGGTTGGTGCTGCTTCCATGGTGGCCAGAGGTGTCTGCTGGGGCCTGGTTGGTGCTGCTTCCATGGTGGCTAGAGGCCTGCTTCCTTGTGCTCTTCTTCTTTGCTTTGGCCTCCAGGGGCTCTTTGCCCCTAGTTGCTTCTGGCCGGCACAGCTTGCACAGGAGCATCTGCCACAGGTAGTACAGGAACTTCTGCAGGCAGATGGCAAAGGAGAGAGGCAGGGATTAGGAAAGGCAGTCTGGCTCCCACCTTACACTAAGACACTCCTGGCCATGCCCCTGCCCCTGCCCCCCACCTGACTTCTCCTCCAACCCCACCCCCCATCTCCCCCTCCTGCTGTGCAGGGCACCCTGCTGGCTGCAGTGGTCACTTACACATAGCAATAGGAATGGACCCAGTGTCAAGGTCAGTGGAAGTTCCACCAGAAGAAACATTATTAGTATGTAGAGTTTGAGAATTAGGAAGGGAGGCATGGTGAGGCTGGAGTCACACTCTCCCGAGTGCTCACAACGCTCCCTTGGCACCAGCACAGCTCCGCTCTGCGCTGCCCAGGAACAGGATCCCAACGCTGCTCGGATCTGGCAGGGGCTAAGGCTGCAGAGTGCCCAGAACGCACTGTCGCTGCCGACTGCCTGCTCCCTCTGAGCCTGCACCCCCTTTTACAGCCCCTCTGGCAGAGGTCCCCCACTGTGATGTCATCCTGGGGGTGCATCTTCTATTGTGATGTCATCTGGGAGGGCAGCTTGCAGTCTGATGTCATGGGGCAGGAAGTCTCCATGGTGATGCCTGGCACCACCCAGGCTTTCTCTGGCCTGTCCAGGCAGGTGGGAGGGGCCCAAGAGGCACTGCAGTGTCCCCCTGGAAAGCAGTGATGGCAGCTGATGGCACTGCCCCTCGCTCATGAGGTTGGTTTGGGTCCAGTTCTTGTTCATAAGGCTGGCTTGGGCCCACCATGGGGCTGGCTGGAGTCCACTTCTCCTTCATGGAAGTCTCTGTAGATGAGGAAAAGCACAGGCGCTTCCCCTTCCTACACTCACAAATGTAGTGGCCCTTGTCGAGGCTAAATCTCTCTGGGATGTATCAGAAAATCCCCCCCTCTGCCTCCTTTCTTTCATAATCCTGACAATCCTGACTACAAAGACTAAACAGCAGTCTGTACTATGGTTATTCTAAACTCCTGACTTATGCTAAGACTAGATCCTAAATCTTAAACCCTACAACCTAGGAACTCACAACAACTTCTTCTCTTTAGATAGAGTTCAACAAACCTATTCTGCTTACAATTCTCTAATCACAAACTTGTAACTATTCCTCTACAGCTATCATCACTGCTATTTTACTGTTACCAACTCTTATAACGTCCTTACTTATCTTCCTTCATCTTACTTCAATCCCTATCACTATTGTCTACTCTTATTGTCTATTCTTATCAATTGCAGTCATCTCCTATTGCATCTCAGGGCCCAGCCTGGCACTGGCAGCAGGGCACACTGCTACTCCTCATCTTCCACTGACACACATGAGAAGTGGAGGAAACATCTGCCCAGCCTGGCCAGGCCCCTGTGCATCCTGCTGGCCATGCGTGCCCTGAATCGCTGCCGAGGCCGGGCCTGGTTGGTGCTGCTTCCATGGTGGCCAGAGGTGTCTGCTGGGGCCTGGTTGGTGCTGCTTGCATGGTGGCCAGAGGTGTCTGCTGGGGCCTGGTTGGTGCTGCTTCCATGGTGGCCAGAGGTGTCTGCTGGGGCCTGGTTGGTGCTGCTTGCTTGGTGGCCAGAGGTGTCTGCTGGGGCCTAGTTGGTGATGCTTCCATGGTGGCCAGAGGTGTCTGCTGGGGCCTGGTTGGTGCTGCTTGCATGGTGGCCAGAGGTGTCTGCTGGGGCCTTGTTGGTGCTGCTTGCATGGTGGCCAGAGGTGTCTGCTGGGGCCTGGCAGCTGCTGCTCTCAGGGTGCCCAGAGGTCTCTGCTGGGGCCTGGCTGCTGGTTTCATGTGGCCCAGAGGACTCTGACAGGGCTTCGCTCCTGAAGTTTTCATAGTCCCCAGAGGTGTCCGAGAGGGCTTCACTGCTGGTGGTTTCAGTGTCCCCAGAGGTCTCAGAGAGGCCTTCACTGCTGCTGCTTTCATTCAGTCCAGAGGTCTCTGCTGGGGCTTGGCTGCTGCTGCGTTGAGAACACTCAACAAGGCTCTCTGTTGGGCCCAGGACGCTAATTCTGGGGTAATACTTGAAGGTCATTGAGGCACAGTCCCAGACCACCACACGCCGCAGCTCTTCCACATCCTCCTCCATGAGGGAGTTGTCATTTATGCTCCTATGACTGGGGAGCTGTTGGGCAGGTCCTTGCCATGCAGCTCTTCCCTTCCTGGAGCCTGGAGAAGCTGTGGCCTTCTGCCGTGGTGGCACAGCAGAGAGAGGCTTTTTCTGCTGGGCTGCCAGCTTTGAAGCACTGGCTGCCATTTCTGGAAGGACATCTCTCCCCCTGTCCTTGCCAGTCCAGGCCCTCTTCCTGATCTCTGGCCCTTGCAGTTTTCCCTCCACACGTGCAGGCTGGGTGCCTGTGGGACCTGTTGGAGGGGGGAGATAACGTTAAGATGATCCTGGGGAACACCTTGCCACCCTGCTTCCTTCAGTGGCAGGGGCCTGATTGCCTGCCCTCTGCCGTTCTGCCTCTCCCTCTGCCCTCCTCCAGTACTTGACTTACTGTCAGCATGAGGGACATTCAGCTCCTGCTTCCTTGTGCTCTTCTTCTTTGCTTTGGCCTCCAGGGGCTCTTTGCCCCTACTTGCTTCTGGCCGGCACAGCTTGCACAGGAGCATCTGCCACAGGTAGTACAGGAACTTCTGCAGGCAGATGGCAAAGGAGAGAGGCAGGGATTAGGAAAGGCAGTCTGGCTCCCACCTTACACTAAGACACTCCTGGCCATGCCCCTGCCCCTGCCCCCCACCTGACTTCTCCTCCACCCCACCCCCCATCTCCCCCTCCTGCTGTGCAGGGCACCCTGCTGGCTGCAGTGGTCACTTACACATAGCAATAGGAATGGACCCAGTGTCAAGGTCAGTGGAAGTTCCACCAGAAGAAACATTATTAGTATGTAGAGTTTGAGAATTAGGAAGGGAGGCATGGTGAGGCTGGAGTCACACTCTCCCGAGTGCTCACAACGCTCCCTTGGCACCAGCACAGCTCCGCTCTGCGCTGCTCAGGAACAGGATCCCAACGCTGCTCGGATCTGGCAGGGGCTAAGGCTGCAGAGTGCCCAGAACGCACTGTCGCTGCCGACTGCCTGCTCCCTCTGAGCCTGCACCCCCTTTTACAGCCCCTCTGGCAGAGGTCCCCCACTGTGATGTCATCCTGGGGGTGCATCTTCTATTGTGATGTCATCTGGGAGGGCAGCTTGCAGTCTGATGTCATGGGGCAGGAAGTCTCCATGGTGATGCCTGGCACCACCCAGGCTTTCTCTGGCCTGTCCAGGCAGGTGGGAGGGGCCCAGGAGGCACTGCAGTGTCCCCCTGGAAAGCAGTGATGGCAGCTGATGGCACTGCCCCTCGCTCATGAGGTTGGTTTGGGTCCAGTTCTTGTTCATAAGGCTGGCTTGGGCCCACCATGGGGCTGGCTGGAGTCCACTTCTCCTTCATGGAAGTCTCTGTAGATGAGGAAAAGCACAGGCGCTTCCCCTTCCTACACTCACAAATGTAGTGGCCCTTGTCGAGGCTAAATCTCTCTGGGATGTATCAGAAAATCCCCCCCTCTGCCTCCTTTCTTTCATAATCCTGACAATCCTGACTACAAAGACTAAACAGCAGTCTGTACTATGGTTATTCTAAACTCCTGACTTATGCTAAGACTAGATCCTAAATCCTAAACCCTACAACCTAGGAACTCACAACAACTTCTTCTCTTTAGATAGAGTTCAACAAACCTATTCTGCTTACAATTCTCTAATCACAAACTTGTAACTATTCATCTGCAGCTATCATCACTGCTATTTTACTGTTACCAACTCTTATAACGTCCTTACTTATCTTCCTTCATCTTACTTCAATCCCTATCACTATTGTCTACTCTTATTGTCTATTCTTATCAAATGCAATCATCTCCTATTGCATCTCAGGGCCCAGCCTGGCACTGGCAGCAGGGCACACTGCTACTCCTCATCTTCCACTGACACACATGAGAAGTGGAGGAAACATCTGCTCAGCCTAGCCAGGCCGCTGCGCATACTGCTGGCCATGCGTGCCCTGAATCGCTGCCGAGGCCGGGCCTGGTTGGTGCTGCTTCCATGGTGGCCAGAGGTGTCTGCTGGGGCCTGGTTGGTGCTGCTTGCATGGTGGCCAGAGGTGTCTGCTAGGGCCTGGCAGCTGCTGCTCTCAGGGTGCCCAGAGGTCTCTGCTGGGGCCTGGCTGCTGGTTTCATGTGGCCCAGAGGTCTCTGACAGGGCTTCGCTCTGAAAGGTTTTATAGTCCCCAGAGGTGTCCGAGTGGGCTTCACTGCTGGTGGTTTCAGTGTCCCCAGAGGTCTCTGAGAGGTCTTCACTGCTGCTGCTTTCATTCAGTCCAGAGGTCTCTGCTGGGGCTTGGTTGCTGCTGCGTTGAGAACACTCAACAAGGCTCTCTGTCGGGCCCAGGACGCTAATTCTGGGGTAATACTTGAAGGTCATTGAGGCACAGTCCCAGACCACCACACGCCGCAGCTCTTCCACATCCTCCTCCATGAGGGAGCTGTCATTTATGCTCATATGACTTGGGAGCTGTTGGGGCACACTGCCACCCAGCTCTCCTTTACTTCTGAACTGGTCCTGCAGAGATTCACCTGGGTGCTTTTTGTGTCCACAGGCAGGGGACGTTCATCTGTCCACCTGAAAGGCCAGGCTGAGAGAAAGGTTTGCTCTCCCTCTGTACAGGCGGCCAGAATGTAGATGAGGATGGAAACTGAATCATGGAATTGTCAGGGCTGGAAGGGACCTCGAGGCTCAGCCAGTTTTACCCCCCTGTCATGGCCAGGGACACCTCACACCACAGCAGGTTGCTCACAGCCACCTCCAGCCTGGCTGCAAACACCTCCAGGCAGGAGGCTTCCACCACCTCCCTGGGCAACCTGTGCCAGGCTCTCACCACCCTCATGGGGAACAACTTCTTCCTCACAGCCAATCTGAATCTTCCCTCCTCTAGCTTGGATCCATTCTCCACCCCCAACCCAGAAGACTGGAAGCTGGCCAACGTGGTACCCATCCACAAGCAGGGCCGGTTGGATGAGCCAGGGAATTATAGGCCTGTCAGCCTGTCCTCCGTGCCAGGCAAGATCATGGAACAGGTCATCCTGAGTGCAATCACACAGCGCTTACAGGATGGCCAAGGGATCAGGCCTAGCCAGCATGACCAACCTAATCTCCTTCTATCATCAGGTGTCCCACCTGGTGGATGTGGGGCAGGCTGTGGATGTAGTCTACCTGGACTGCAGCAAGGCCTTTGACACCGTCCCCCATAGCAAACTCCTGGCCAAGCTGTCAGCCCCTGGCTTGGACGGGAGCACACTGCATTGGGTTAGGAACTGGCTGGAGGCTGAGCCCAGAGAGTGGTGGTGAATGGTGCCACAGCCAGCTGGCAGCCAGTCAGTAGTGGGGTCCCAGAGAGGGGTGGGCTCTGACATCCTACTTGGAGTCTGTTACAGACCACCCAACCAGGATGAGGAGGCTGATGAATGGTTCTACAAACAACTGGCGGCTGTCTCAAGATCATCAGATCTTGTCCTTGTCGGTGACTTCAACCTGCCAGCTATCTGCTGGCAACTTAATTCAGCAGAGAGGAGGCAGTCCAGAAGATTCCTGGAGCGAATGGAGGACTGCTTCCTGACGCAGCTGTTAAGCGAGCCTCCCAGGGGACAGGCTCTGCTTGACCTGCTGTTCTCCAAGAGAGAAGGGCTGGCGGGAGATGTGCTCGTGGGAGGCTGCCTAGGGTGCAGTGACCACGAGATAGTGAAGTTTTCAAGATGCAGGGAGAGAGGGAGGAGCACCAAGAGAACCTTCACCGTGGACTTCCTGCCCTGTGCCCAGCGCTGTTTTGCCTTTCTTTCATGAGAAACTGGTTGTATTCAAAATTCGGCAGTCAGCTCGTTTCGCACATGGGTGATGGCAGCTGATGGTGCCCACCTTCTGCAGGCCTGGGGACTCTGGAGGTGCCTCAGAGGGGAGGTAGCTCTGGATGGAGATAGCCCAGGGGCTGGGGTAGGACTGCAGGCACCACCATTCCCCTTATGGAATGTATTTCACGTGCACTAGAACATGGATATAAGTTAGTGATTCGTCGGTTAGCAAGAATGTGCTCTTTAATAAACATAATCTTTTCATAATTCATATTCATAAACTTAATAACCTCTTCATCACACAAGGTTTACCTTCAAAGCTTCCTTTGACAAAAGAGCCCAGCAGCTAGCTGTGCAGGATGATCTCCCCAGCAGTGGTACCCAAATATCCTCTTTGTATTTGCTCCACTCCCTGTCAGGTGAACCACTTGGAGTCATGGAGTCATAGACTTGTTTCCGTTGGAAAAGGCCTCTAAGCTCACCCAGTCCAACCAGCAACCCAACCCCACCATGGCAAGCAAACCATGGCCCCAAATGGACTCAACTCTTCCTTTATTCTTTGCTTAGTCCGAATTCGCAACAGGGCAATTGGTAATGCCTGTGGCCAAGGAAGGTTTGCTTCCTGTCCAATTTTTACTATCTGGTTTTTGATTAAATGGTTCATTTTCTCCACTTGCCCACTCCAATGTGGATTGTAGGGGGTGTGGAGTTGCCAATCAATCCCTAAAATTTTGCTCACTTGTTGTACCACCTTGGCCACAAAATGAGGTCCCCTGTCTGAGGAAATAGCAGCAGGTACCCCAAAACGAGGTGTTATCTCTTGTAACACTGCCTTAGGAACCTCCCGTGCTTTGTTTGTGCGGCAGGGAAATGCTTCTGGCCAAGCAGAGAAGGTGTCAGTGAGTACCAACAGGTACTGGTATCCCCCCTTTCCTGGGAGCTCAGTAAAATCAATTTGCCATTGTTGTCCTGGATAATTTCCTTTGCTAATTTGTCCCAGTCTAATTCCTCTTCTTACTTTGGGGTTAGCCTTAAGACACACCTCACATTGCCGGGTTACCTGTTCGACCGTGGTGTATAACTTCCGTGCTATACACTCCTGAACCAATTTTCGATACAGGCCTTCTGTTCCCCAACGAGTCTTTGCCTGTTCTATCTGAACAAAAGCCCAGAGAAGGTTAGTGGGAATGATTTCAAAGTTTCAAAGCCCGCGGCAGCTCGCGGCAGCTTCCGTTTCAGCGGTAAGCTCCATCGGGGACACACATCGAGACCGGAAGCCTCGGAAAAGCACGGACTGCTGCTGTTTTTGACCTGAAGGACCCGCACAGAGTCTCTGCGCTCGGCAGGAATCGGCTCTCACCGATTCTCCACGTGTTCGGGATCGTTCGGGTCCCTGCGTGCCGCGGCAGTTTCAAAGCCCGCGGCAGCTCACGGCAGCTTCCATTTCAGCCCGGCTTCTCGCTCGGATGCGCGCACCGCCACACTTTTTTAATGAAAAACCTTCTCCAGTAGGTTCCGTGGGCAGGGCTAGCCATGGTGGTAACTCGCCGCAATAACTCCTTTGAAAAGTCAGTCTCGACTCAGACTGAGGGGGAATATAAGCAGATAGGTAGGTGTCATAAGCAAGAGGTAGGTGTGCAGGCATCTAGCTGCAGACAGTGCTGGAGCCTGGCACTTGAGATGCAGGGTAGAGGGGACAGCTCCTGCTTTAGGTGTGAGCAGATCGACTGTCTGCTTAGCCTGGTGGCTGGACTGAAGGATAAGGTTGCTAGATTTAGAGATGTGTGCAATTGCAGAAGGGTGACGAACCTGAGTAACCAGGCTCTGCAGGCCCCCCCAGCAGAGGCCAGTTATCCAAAAAGAAGAGGGGAATGCATGCAGGTTCCTATCAAAAGATGGAAGGTTAAACCTCCTTGCCCCCCCTCACCCCCCCCCCCCACTGCCCTTGGAAAACAAGTACGGGGCATTGGAGGTTGAGGGTGAGGTGATTCTGATATCGGAGGACACACCATCTGGGGTTTTCCCTGTGGCAAAACAGCCTAAGGTGAAACAGCCTAAGCTTAAACAGCCTTCCCCCGGCATCAGGACTTGCTCCCTTAAAAAAAAGAGGAGGGTAATTGTTATTGGCAATTCCCTCCTGAGGGGAACAGAGGGCCCCATATGTCGGCCAGACCCTACTCACAGGGAGGTTTGTTGCCTTCCAGGAGCCATGGTTGGAGATGTTACCAGAAGACTGCCTGGTATGGTGCAGCCCTCTGGCTATTATCCCTTGATAGTTATGCAGTTAGGGAATGATGATGTTGCAACCAGAACTCCCAGGGCTATCAAAGATGACTTCAGGGCCCTGGGAGATCTGGTTGAGGGATCAGGGGCACAAATAATTTTTTCGTCTATACCCTTAGTTGCAGGTGGGAATACCATAAGGAACAGGTCAGCAGCTGAAGTCAACAAGTGGCTTAGAGGCTGGTGCAGGCAAAAGAATTTTGGGTTTTTTGATCTTGAAAAACTTTCTGCTGCACCAGGCCAGCTGGCAACAGATGGAGCACATCTGTCCCAGAGGAGGGGTAAGATCAGAGTGTACGAGAATGGCCTATCCCTCAAAGGGAAAAAGATTCTGGGGAGGGAATTGGCAGGTCTCATAGATAGGGCTTTAAACTAGTTTCGAAGGGGGAAGGGGTTGAAACCAGTCCCCCCAGGCTGGGGTCTGGGGGTGATAAGCCAGAGCCAGAGGTGAAACCAGCAGCCCGGATGAAGTGCATGTACACTAATGCACGAAGCATGGGCAACAAACAAGAGGAGCTGGAAGCCTTGCTGCAGCAGGAAAGTTATGATGTAGTTGCCATCACAGAGACGTGGTGGGACGACTCACATGACTGGAGTGCTGCAATTGATGGCTACAGGCTCTTCAGAAGAGACAGGCAAGGAAGAAGGGGTGGAAGGTTGGCCCTGTACATCAGGGAGGCACTAGATGCCATTGAGACAGAGATTAGGGACGATCGGGTTGAGTGCCTGTGGGTAAGAATTAGAGGGAAGGCCAACAGGGCTGACATCCTGGTTGGAGCCTGTTATAGACCACCCAACCAGGAGGAGGATGTTGACAAGTCATTCTATAGGCAGCTTAAGGCTGTCTCAAGATCGCCTGACCTTGTTCTCATGGGTGACTTCAACTTGCCTGATATCTGCTGGGATCTTAACATGGCAGAGAAGTGGCAGTCTAGGAGGTTCTTAGAATGCATGGAGGACAGCTTCTTATCCCAGGTGCTGCGAGAGCCTACCAGGGGCAAGGCTATGCTTGACCTCCTCTTCACCAATAGGGAAGGGTTGGTGGGCGATGTGGTGGTCGGAGGGTGCTTAGGGGCCAGTGACCACGAGATAATTGAATTCTCATTATTTGGTCAAGCCAAGAGGGGTAGCAAGAAGACCTCCACTCTGGATTTCCGGAGGGCGGACTTCAGGCTACTCAAGGAACTAATTCAGAGGGTTCCTTGGGATAAAGCCCTTAAAAACAAAGGGGTCCAGGAGAGCTGGTCCTACTTCAAGGAAGAACTGTTGAAGGCTCAGGGACAGGCTGTGCCAATGTGCCGGAAGATGAGCCGCCGGGGCAGACGGCCAGCCTGGATGGTTAAAGAACTTTTAATGGAACTAAGGGAAAAAAAGAGGGTGTATCACCTTTGGAAGAAAGGGGAGGCAACCCGTGAAAAATGTAAGGATGTTGCTAGGTCTTGCAGGAAGAAAATTAGGGAGGCAAAAGCGCATTTGGAGCTTAGTCTGGCCTCTGCTGTGAAGGACAACAAAAAGTCCTTCTATAAATACATTAATAGCAAGAGGAAGGGCAGAGACAACCTCCACTCCTTGGTGGACACGGAGGGGAACGTTGTGATAAGGGATGAGGAAAAGGCAGAGATACTTAACACCTTCTTTGCCTCATTTTTTACTAGCAGGACAGAATGTCTTCCAGGCAGCTGGCCTGCAGAGCTGGCAGAAGGAGCCAGGGAGCAGCATAGTTTTCCACTGTTCCAAAATGGGGTAGTTGGTGATCTGCTCAGCCGCCTGGATCCCCACAAGTCCATGGGACCAGATGGGATCCATCCTAGGGTGCTGAGGGAGCTGTCAGAGGAGCTGGCCAAGCCGCTCTCCATAGTTTTTCAGCAGTCTTGGCTCACTGGAGATGTCCCAGAGGACTGGAAGCTGGCCAACGTGGTGCCCATCCACAAGAAGGGCTGGTTAGATGGGCCAGGGAATTATAGGCCTGTCAGCCTGACCTCAGTGCCAGGCAAGATCATGGAACAGGTCATCCTGAGTGCATTAACACAGCACTTAGAGGATGGCCAAGGGATCAGGCTCAGCCAACATGGATTTAGGAAGGGCAGGTCCTGCCTGACCAACCTGATCTCCTTCTATGATCAGGTGACCCGCCTGGTGGATGTGGGGAGGCCTGTGGATGTAGTTTACCTGGACCTCAGCAAGGCCTTTGACACCGTCCCCCATAGCAAACTCCTGGCCAAGCTGTCAGCCCATGGCTTGGACAGCAGCACTCTGAGCTGGGTTAGGAACTGGCTGGATGGCCGAACCCAGAGAGTGGTGGTGAATGGTGTCACATCCAGCTGGCGGCCAGTCAGTAGTGGAGTCCCCCAGGGATCAGTGCTGGGCCCCATCCTCTTTAACATCTTTATTGATGATCTGGATGAGGGCATTGAGTCTATCATCAGTAAATTAGCTGATGACACCAAGCTGGGGACAGGAGTTGATCTGCTAGAGGGTTGAGAGGCTTTGCAGAGAGACCTCGACAGGCTGGACAGATGGGCAGAGTCCAACGGCATGAGATTTAACGCATCCAAGTGCCGGGTTCTGCACATTGGCCACAACAACCCCAGGCAGTGCTACAGGCTGGGGTCAGAGTGGCTGGAGAGCAGCCAGGCAGAGAGGGACCTGGGGATGCTGGTTGATGGTAGGATGAACATGAGCCTGCAGTGTGCCCAGGGGGCCAAGAGGGCCAATGGCCTCCTGGCCTGCATTAAGAACAGTGTGGCCAGCAGGAGCAGGGAGGTCATTCTGCCCCTGTACACTGCACTGGTTAGGCCACACCTCGAGTACTGTGTCCAATTCTGGGCCCCTCAGTTTAGGAAGGATGTTGACTTGCTGGAACGAGTCCAGAGAAGGGCAACGAAGTTAGTGAGGGGCTTGGAACACAAGCCCTATGAGGAGAGACTGAGGGAGCTGGGGCTGCTTGGCCTGGAGAGGAGGAGACTCAGGGGTGACCTTATTGCTCTCTACAACTACCTGAAGGGGGGTTGTAAACAGGCAGAGGTTGGTCTCTTCTCCCAGGCAGCCAGCACCAGAACAAGAGGACACAGTCTCAGGCTGCGCCAGGGGAAGTTCAGGCTGGATGTCAGGAGGAAGTTTTACACAGAGAGAGTGATTGCCCATTGGAATGGACTGCCCGGGGAGGTGGTGGTGTTGCCGTCACTGGAGGTGTTCAGGAGGAGACTTGACTGGGTGCTTGGTTACATGGGTTAGTTGATTAGGTGGTGTTGGGTGATAGGTTGGATGTGACGATCTTGAAGGTCTCTTCCAACCTGGTCTATTCTATTCTATTCTATTCTATTCTATTCTATTCTATTCTATTCTATTCTATTCTATTCTATTCTATTCTATTCTATTCTATTCTATTCTATTAGTTTCCCATCCGGTGTCCTGGCCCAGCCCTTTCCTGTCCTATTCCCCAAAAGGTCTTTAATTAATTTCTGATCCTCTGTGCTATACACAGGTTCTGGCTCTTTTGGCTCAATGGACAGTTTACCACCTGGGATCAAAACAAACTCTGACACCTTCCTCCCCTCCCTGGCCACCCTTTTAGCTGTTTCATCTGCCAGTCTGCTGCCTCTTTCTTGACCAGTATTCCCTTTTTGGTGTGCTTTGCAGTGCATGATGGCTACTTTGCTTGGCTTCTGCACTGCTTCTAGCAGCCTCAGTATTTCTTCTGCATGTTTAATACCTTTTCCTTGAGATGTCAACAGTCCTCTTTCTTTCCAAATGGCTCCATGGGCATGTACCACCCCAAAGGCATACTTGGAGTCAGTCCATACGTTTGCACGTTTCCCTCGGGAAAGCTCAAGAGCTCTGGTGAGTGCTAATATCCCTGCCTTTTGAGCAGAGGTGTTACTTGGTAGGGTTTCTGCCTCCATTACCTCTTCTCCTGTAGTTACAGCGTACCCAGCTTTTCTTTCTCCCTGGATCACAAAACTGCTTCCATCAGTGTACCAGTTATGGTCTGCCTTGTCTAGGGGTTCTTCCTCCAGGTCAGGTCTGCTGGAATAAGTGGTCTCAATGGTTTCCAAACAATCATGAATAACTGGTTCTCCATCACCACGCTGGAGGAAAGAGGCTGGCAGGGGCAATTGCTGGGGACCCTGGGGTTCGATGGTGGGGCTGATTGGTTGGCTGTAGTCTGTGTTGTGTGGGGTTCGATCCTTGCGTATTGGGAGAGAAAGGTGAGGTGCCAAGATGTCTGAAGACTGGCCAGGTCAAAAGTGCAGGTCTTGTCCCAGCCCTGATGGAGAGGGGTGGGAGCGTGCTGGGGATGTGTATGAATGTGTCTGTTTGACGTCTATGTAAGTTCAACTCATGTTGTTATGATGCCTCTAGCAAACCTGCCCTGTGCCCAGCGCTGTTTTGCCTTTATTTCATGAGAAACTGGTTGTATTCAACATTCAGCAGTCAGCTCGTTTCGCACATGGGTGATGGCAGCTGATGGTGCCCACCTTCTGCAGGCCTGGGGACTCTGGAGGTGCCTCAGAGGGAAGGAGGTGACCTCTTTGGATTTCGTGCCATGTTACACTGCACAAAAGACTCTCACCTGGGGACAGCCAGCAGATACAAACAGGGCCAGTCTGCTGCTGGTTCCAGCAAACTGGGTGACAGGTTGGACTTGGTGATCTCAGAGGTCTTTTCCAACCTTCTTGATTCTATGATTCTAGGATTCCTGCTCTTCTGCAGCAGTGAGAGGGCTGTGCTGCCCTCCGCATGGTGCCCTGAGGGGCTGCCACAGGGGCTGCTGCTCTTGGTGCCTGCAAACTCTGGGCTGCCTCTCTGGGGGTGGGGACAGGTGGCAAGGCTGGCACAGTGGGCACACCTCCCGAGTCCCCAGGCCTGCGGAAGGTGGCCACCATCAGCTGCCATCACTGCTTTCCAGGGGGACACTGCAGTGCCTCCTGGGCCCCTCCCACCTGCCTGGACAGGCCAGAGAAAGCCTGAGTGGTGCCAGGCATCACCATGGACACTTCCTGCCCCATGGCATCAGACTGCAAGCTGCCCTCCCAGATGACATCACAATAGAAGATGCACCCCCAGGATGACATCACAGTGGGAGACCTCTGCCAGAGGGGCTGTAAAAGGGGGTGCAGGCTGAGAGGGAGCAGGCAGTCGGCAGCGACAGTGCGTTCTGGGCACTCTGCAGCCTTAGCCCCTGCCAGATCCGAGCAGCGTTGGGATCCTGTTCCTGGGCAGCGCAGAGCGGAGCTGTGCTGGTGCCAAGGGAGCGTTGTGAGCACTCGGGAGAGTGTGACTCCAGCCTCACCATGCCTCCCTTCCTAATTCTCAAACTCTACATACTAATAATGTTTCTTCTGGTGGAACTTCCACTGACCTTGACACTGGGTCCATTCCTATTGCTATGTGTAAGTGACCACTGCAGCCAGCAGGGTGCCCTGCACAGCAGGAGGGGGAGATGGGGGGTGGGGTGGAGGAGAAGTCAGGTGGGGGGCAGGGGCAGGGGCATGGCCAGGAGTGTCTTAGTGTAAGGTGGGAGCCAGGCTGCCTTTCCTAATCCCTGCCTCTCTCCTTTGCCATCTGCCTGCAGAAGTTCCTGTACTACCTGTGGCAGATGCTCCTGTGCAAGCTGTGCCGGCCAGAAGCAACTAGGGGCAAAGAGCCCCTGGAGGCCAAAGCAAAGAAGAAGAGCACAAGGAAGCAGGAGCTGAATGTCCCTCATGCTGACAGTAAGTCAAGTACTGGAGGAGGGCAGAGGGAGAGGCAGAACGGCAGAGGGCAGGCAATCAGGCCCCTGCCACTGAAGGAAGCAGGGTGGCAAGGTGTTCCCCAGGATCATCTTAACGTTATCTCCCCCCTCCAACAGGTCCCACAGGCACCCAGCCTGCACGTCTGGAGGGAAAACTGCAAGGGCCAGAGATCAGGAAGAGGGCCTGGACTGGCAAGGACAGGGGGAGAGATGTCCTTCCAGAAATGGCAGCCAGTGCTTCAAAGCTGGCAGCCCAGCAGAAAAAGCCTCTCTCTGCTGTGCCACCACGGCAGAAGGCCACAGCTTCTCCAGGCTCCAGGAAGCAAAGAGCTGCACCATGAAGTGCTGCCCCACGAGGACCTGACCAACAGGCCCCCAGGTTTATCATTGTGAAAGATAACTCCCTCATGAAGGAGACTGTGGAGGAGCTGCTGCAGACACCTCTGGCCACAATGCAAGCAGCACCAACCAGGCCCCAGCAGACACCTCTGGCCACCATGGAAGCAGCACCAACTAGGCCCCAGCAGACACCTCTGGCCACCATGCAAGCAGCACCAACCAGGCCCCAGCAGACACCTCTGGCCACCATGGAAGCAGCTCCAACCAGGCCCCAGCAGACACCTCTGGCCACCATGGAAGCAGCACCAACCAGGCCCGGCCTCGGCAGCGATTCAGGGCACGCATGGCCAGCAGGATGCGCAGGGGCCTGGCCAGGCTGGGCAGATGTTTCCTCCGCTTCTCATGTGTGTCAGTGGAAGATGAGGAGTAGCAGTGTGCCCTGCTGCCAGTGCCAGTGCTAATCTAAGATGCTGTAATTAATGGTTACAACACTGAATTAAATCTACAGTGCCTGGTGCTGAGCTGTTGTCTTGTGCTGTGTTTCCTTGCAGCATCTTTTGCCACTCTCTCAGTCTCCTGCCTCTGTCTCTGTCTTCCAAAACCTCTTCTGCTCTGGTCCCCCTCTCTAAGTGCTCTTGAAGGCTTGCAGGATGCCATTGAGCAGTACTGAGTCTTCAAAGCAGTGTGCAGGGACTTCCACTTCCCTTTGGTTGCTGCTAATTCACTTAGGGAAAGTGCATCTTGTGCCCTGATCAATTCTGGGCACGTGTGAGAATGCAAATGTAAGAGTGCTCTGGGACTGAGTCATCTGCTGCCCTGTAAGCACACTGACATGCTGCTTGGCATGGCCAGCACAGGCTTCCTCTCTGGGAAGGCTGCTCCACTGCAGATCCACCTGAGCCCTCCTGCACAGAAGTCATCACTTCTGTTGTTCACTTTTCAGGACTGCACAGCCATGCCATCTTCTAGCAGTGACCTGAGCAGCGTTTCTCTTGGCCCAGCAGTACCAGGGCTGTGCCTGGTGGTTGTCTGTCTGTCTCTGATCTCTATTAACAAAATAGACAGAACCACAGCATGACAGAACGTTAGGGGTTGGAAGGGACCTCCAGAGATCACCCTGGCCAAGCCCTTGCCAGAGCAGGGTCACCCAGGGCAGCTCGCACAGGAACACATCCAGGTGGGCTTGGAAAGTCTCCAGAGAAGGAGGCTCCACAGCCTCTCTGGGCAGCCTGCTCCAGGCCTCCAGCAGCCTCCCACCAAAGGAGTTTCTCCTCCTGTTGAGGTGAATGTCTGCGATTGAGTTGCCATCCACTGCCCCTTGTGCTGGCACTGGGTGTCCCTGAGCAGAGCCTGGCTGCATCCTCCCGGCAGCCACCCTGCAGCTCTCTGTAGACATTGAGCAGATCCCTCTCAGCCTTCTCCTCTCCACACTGAACAGATTCAGTTCTCTCAGCCTTCCCTCATTAGGGAGATGTTCCAGTCCCTTCATCATCCTCATAGCCTCTGTTGGACTTTCTCCAGCAGCTCCCTGGCCCTCTTGACCCGGGGAGCCCAGAACTGGACCCAATAGTTTGGATGTGGTCTAAGTAGGGCTGAGTAGGAGGGGAGGAGAATCTCCCTTCACCTGATGGCTTCACTCTTCTTAACACAGCCGAGTACAGCTTCAGCCTTCTTGGCCAGCAGGGCAGGTTGCTGTGCTGTGGAGAACTTCTTGCCCATCAGGACTCCAAGGGCCTTCTCCACGGAGCTGCTCTCCAGCAGGTCCCCCCTCACCTGCACTGCTGCCTGCTGTTGGTCCTCCCCAGGTGCAGGACTCTACACCTGCCCTTGTTGAACTCCATGAGGTTCACCCCTGCCCAGCCATTCTAACCTGAAAGAGCAGATGCCCAGCATGCTGCGAGGTGCTTCTCAAGCCCACAGCATGCTAGGAGAGAGAGAAGGGAAGTGCTCTGTGACACCACACGCTCTGGGTTAGGGTAACCCTTCCTCTGGACACCTTGCTGAGACTGAGGCAGCTGTGCCCTGCCCTGTGCTGAAATGTTCTGCAGTGCTAACGAAGAATTGGATGAAGAAAGCAGAGGTGTGGGGCAGAAGGTGGTGTGCAAGCCTTGTATTCAGCTTTACACCTCTGAGGGTGTGAACAGAGGTCTCTGCTCCACCGGCTGGCTGCACAGTTCCACTCCAATGCAGCCTTCTGAGTGCCTCCAGTTTCAGGGTATTTCTATTTCTTTCTTTTGCCCTCCTGAAGTAGCTCATGAGCTATGGCAGCTTGTGCCTTTCCTTCCAGAGCTGCTGGAGTCCCAGGCTCAGCAAGGCAGAGTTAGGTTGGACATCCGGAGGAAGGGTGGTGAGACCCTGGCACAGGCTGCCCAGGGAGGTGCTTGAGGCCCCATCCCTGGAGCCATTCCAGCTCAGCCTGGCTGTGTCCCTGGGCAGCCTGCTCTAGCTGGAGGCGTCCCTGCTGCCTGCAGGGGCTTGCACAAGATGGCCTTGGAGGCTCCCTTCCAACCTGATGTCTTCTATGATCTGGGTCTCCCATCCCACACGTTGCAGGCCAAGGCACTTCAAATGAAACTTCCTTTGATGTTGTGCACTTTGGCTGGGACCAGCTCTCTGGGGCCAGCTCTCTGGGGCCAGCAGTGGTGCAGCAGAGTTCCTCCTGGCACCACTGCTGCTTTGAGGCTGCCTGTGGATGCCTGCAAGGCTGCAAGCTCTTGTACAAGGATCTGAGGGGTGATGCAAACACCTGGGCAGCTCCCCAGAGGCAGAGGGATGGGTGCTAGCAAGGGCTCTCCACTTGTTGCCTGGAGGCGAGCCAAGGATGAAGCACTGGGGCAGCCAAGGGAGTCAAGGGCAGTCACCTAAGCGGGTGGCACTGCCAGCCCAGCTGAAGAGCCTCTATGCCAATGCACACAGCTGGGGCAACCAACAGGATGACTTCAGGGCCCTGGGCTGCTAGGATGCTGTGCCATAGAGGCTGTCCCTGCAAGCTGGTGGCATGATTGGCATGAGTGGAAGGTAGGGATGGAATGGTAGCAGCTCTCTAGGAAGGAGAGGCAGGGCAGGAGGGGAGGAGCTGTCACTCTCTGCATCAGTGAGCAGCTGGAATCAGTGGAGCCCCAGCTGGGCAAGGGTGATGTGCTGGTGGAGAGCAGATGGGTGAAGATGGAGGGGAAGCCAGGGGAAGGAGATGTTCTGGTAGGGCTCTGCTACAGGCCCCCTGCCCAGCAGAAGCGAGCCGATGAGGCACTCCACAGGCCCTGCTCCTCCTGGGGGATTTCAGCCACCCTGGCATCTGCTGGAGGGACAGCACGGCTGGCTACAGCGTGCCAGGGTGTTCCTGGAAGGCACAGATGACAACTTCCTCCTCCAGATGGGAGAGGAACCAAGTTGCAAAGGCCATGCTGGACCTTGTGCTCACCAAGAGGGAAGGGCGGGTGAGCAGTGTGAGGCTCAGGGCTAGCCTTGGCTGCAGTGACCCTGAAGCAATAGACTTGAAGATCCTCAGGGCAGCTAGGAGGAGTATCCCAAGCTTGCAAGCCTGGGGTTTAGGCATGCAGACTTTGATCACTTCAGGGCTCTGCTGGCCAAAGGAGCATGGGCCAAAGGCCTAGAGGGAAGAGGGGCCCAGGACAGCTGGGCAGTGTTCCAGGATCACCTTCTCTGTGCCCAGGAGCAAAGTATGCCCACAAGGAGGAAAGCAGGAAAGAAGGCCAGGAGACCTGCCTGGAGGAGCAAGGAGCTCCTGCCCAGCCTGGCACTCAAAAAGAAACTCTAGAAGGAGTGGAAGAGAGGAGAGCTGGAATGGGGGCATGGAAGGAAGCTGCCTGAGCAGCAAGAGCCCTGCTGAGGAAAGCTAAAGCTCAGGTGGAATTCAATCCAGCCAGGGAGAGCAAGGGCAGCAGCAAACATTTCTATAGGTAGAGTACTGGCAAAAAGAAGCCTGGGGAAGGTGTGGAGCCCTCCGAAAGCAAACAGCTGAGCTGGTGACAAGTGCCATGGAGAAGGCTGAGGCTCTCAGGGACTTCTCTACCTCAGTCTTCAGTGGCAAGGGCTGCAGCCACACTCCCAGAATGATGGAAGATAATGGCAGGGGCTGGAAGAAGGAACTGCCCGTGGTGAGTGAAGATCAGGTTGTGACCATCTGAGGAACCTGAAAGTGTTCAAGGCTGAGGGACCCGATGGGATACAGCCAGGGGTGCTGAGGGAGCTGGGGAGGAGGTTGCTAAACCACTCTCCATCATATTCCAGAAGTCCTGGCAGTCTGGGGAGGTCCCCAGGGAGTGGGAGAGGGGAAACATAACTCCATTTTCAAGCAGGGGAAGAGGCATGACCCAGGGGACTACAGGCCAGGCAGTGTCACCTCTGTGCCCAGTGAGATCATGGAGCAGATCCTCCTGGAGGCACTGCTGAGGCAGAAGAATAATGCAGAGGTGATTGGGCACAAGCAGCAGGGCTGCACCAAGGGCAAATCCTGCCTGACAAACCTGGGGGCCTTGTGTGAACAGGTGACAATAGCAAGAGATGAAGGCTGAGCAACTGAGGTCATTGGCCTGGGCAAAGCCTTTGACAGAGTCCCACCCCACATCCTGGTCTCCAGGCTGGGGCAGGATGCTTCCATGGCCAAGTGGAGGCCAGGGACAAGTGGAGTCCCTCAGGGATCAGTGCTGGCACCAGGCTTGTTCAGCATCTTTGTTGGTGCCAGGCGCAGTGGCACTGAGGCTCCCTCAGCACCAGGCTGTGTGGTGCTGCTGACAGCTGGAGGGAAGGATCCATCCAGAAGCACCTGGACAGGCTGCAGAGCTGGGCCCAGGACAACCTCAGGAGGTTCAAGAAGGCCAAGGGCAAGGTCCTGCAGCTGGGGCAGGGCAATCCCAGGCACTGACACAGGCTGGGCAGGGACTGGCTGGTGAGCAGCCCTGGAGGAAAGGCCTTGGGGGTGCTGGGGGAGGAGAAGCTCAGCAGGAGCCAGCAGGGAGCACTTGCAGCCCAGAGAGCCAAGCAGAGCCTGGGCTGCAGCAAGAGAAGTGTGGCCAGCAGGGCCAGGGAGGGGATTCTGCCCCTCTGCTCCACTCTGCTGAGACCACAGCTGGAGCTCTGGGGCCAGCTCTGGAGCCTCTGTGCCAGGAAGGCTCTGGAGGGGCTGGAAGGTGTCCAGAGAAGGACCAGGAGGAGGAGCAGAGGGCTGGAGCTGCTCTGCTCTGGAGACAGCCTGAGAGAGTTGGGGTTGTGCAGGCTGGAGAGGAGAAGGCTCCCAGGAGACCTTCTGGTGGCCTTGCAGGATCTGCAGGGGGCTGCAAGAAACCTGGGGAGAGACTTTTGAGGGTGTCAGGGAGGGATAGGACTGGGGGGGTGGAGCAAAGCTAGAGGTGGGGAGATTGAGCTTGGCTGTGAGGAAGAAGTTGTTGCCCATGAGGGTGGTGAGAGCCTGGCACAGGTTGCCCAGGGAGGTGGTGGAAGCCTCCTGCCTGGAGGTGTTTGCAGCCAGGCTGGAGGTGGCTGTGAGCAACCTGCTGTGGTGTGAGGTGTCCCTGGCCATGGCAGGGGCTTGGGACTGGCTGAGCCTTGAGGTCCCTTCCAGCCCTGCCAAGTCTCTGGTTCGATGCTTCTCCAGTGGCCTCTCAGGCTGCCTGTCTGTGAAGCCAAGCAGCTCCTCCTGCTGCTGCAGGAGTTACAGCAGTGCCTGCAGGCTTGGGTCACTGTCTCCAGCTGTCTAACTGGGTAAGGAGCTAAGGACAGCCTCTGATGCCAGTGTATGGATGTGCCCTTAGGTCTTGGCATAGCAAGATAGCAAGGTGAGGCTTTGGGTAGAAAAGTGCCTTAACGTTTTCTGCAGAGCAGCTGCCAACTTCCAACCTGAGCCTTTGCTTTCAGCTCTTTGCCCTCCCTGCCCTCCTCCCAAGCTGAGGTGGTCCCAGGATACAGAAAGGTAAAGGTGGTGAGACACTGGCACAGGTTGCCCAGGGAGGCTGTGGGTGGCTGCTGCCTGGAGGTGCTGAAGGCCAGGCTGGATGAGGCCTTGAGCAGCCTGGGGTGGTGGGAGGTTTAAGTGAAGCAGGCTCAGGCTGGGAGCAGGAAATATTTCAGCACTGGAAGGGATCTCAGCCATTGGAAGAGGCTGCCCAGGGCAGTGCTGGAGTCACCACCCCTGGGGGTGTTCCAGCAGCTGTGGCCCTGGTGCTCAGGGACATGGTCTGGTGCTGAGCCTGCAGTGCTGGGTTAAGGGCTGGACTGGGTCAGCTTGGAGGCCTCTTCCAACTGGATGTTTTCTGTGATTCTGTGATCTCCAAGGTCCCTTCCAACCCCATCCATTCTATGAATGAATCTATGCTACAGATGGGAGGCTGTCATGAAGAAGGCAGCAGGCTCTGTTCAGTGGTGCCCAGGGATAAGAAGAGGGGCAGTGGACACAAACCAGAACCCAGGAGGTTCCACCTCAAGGTGAGCAGAAACTTCTTTGGTGGGAGGCTGCTGAGCCCTGGAGCAGGCTGCCCAGGGAGGTTGTGGAGTCTCCTGCTCTGGAGATCTTCAAGCTCCAGCTGGCTGTGTTCTGTGTGAGTGTGCTGGGTTGAGGCAGCCCCCTTCCCCACCCCTGGCAACAATAAACACTCAGACAAAGGGATTGCAGAAGTGATGGCAAGTTGAAATAGGAAGCAGTGAACATTTACAGAAAGCCAAAAGCACAGTGACAAAGAAAGAGCCCAGAACAGAGCCAGAGAGACCCCATCCCCACCTGAGGGGACACCCAAGACCCCAGAGCTCCTTCTTCCCCCTCCCACTGCTAGGCTAGTCTCAGCTGGCCAGATCTGAGACTGCCCATCCCCGCATGGCCTTGGGCCTAGCCAGGTCCCAAGCCAGGAGACATCTCCCCCAGGTAGCGGCTGACGAAGGAGGAAGAGAAGAGGAGGTGCTAGGCACCGCACTGCATCTTGTGGTGGTGCAAGGCATTGTGGTAGCAAATACTACATCATTGCCTGTGGCCACCCCTCTGGGCTGGACTGCTGGACACAGGAAGTAAACATTGCAGGGGGGCACCCAGCTCAAACTGCAGCATGCTGAGCTGCCCTGGGTGACCCTGCTCTGGCAGGGGCTTGGCCTGGGTGATCTCCAGAGCTCCCTTCCAATCAGTTCTATGATTCTGTCTTTCTTCAGGCCTTCACCTTGGCTTGTTTGGCTCCTGCCTGCCTTAGCCAATTTTCCAGGGGGACCTTTTCAGAGCACAGGCTCTAGAGCTGTGTTTAGTGAGCTTGAGAGATGCTGTAGCTAGCAGAGATTTGCCTGCTGCTCACAAGCAAGATGCTGCTGGCAGCTCCTCAGGGATCTCTTTGCTTTCTTCCTTCTCTAAACAGCTGGGCCAGGATTTGTGTCTGACAAAGAGAGGCTCCTTTGGTTTCTGTGTGGCTGCCTTGCCTTCCCGTGGTGCTCCTCACTGCCAGCAGATGGAGGGCTGCTCCTGGAGCTCTCTTCACTCTTCATTGCTCTTTCAGTGTGTGCTCAGTGTTCTGTTCTAGGCTCCAGAGCTGGATAATGTCTTCAGTGTTGTGGATAGCATGAAAAAGAAAAGGATCTTGTCAAGCTTTTGCTTTCTAATTCTCTTCTGCCTTAGCCCACAATGTGTCCATCCATCTCTTCCTCCTCCTGCAAGACAGCCTAAACACCAGGGAGTGCCAAGGGGAACTCAAGTACTCCATCTGAGTAAAGCACCCCATGGCAGAGTCCATCTGCTCTAGAATGAGGCTTCTCTTTGCTCACAGCAATATATTCCTTCTGCATCTCGAGAGGGAAATCAACCCAGCTGCCTGCTGTGGAGAAAGTCCCTCTGCACTCCAAATGGCTGTTAGCAATTTAACCACTTCCTGGGACAATTTCAGATTGCTCTTTGGAAGTAATCCCTGGAAGAGGATTTGCTCCAGGTCAGTAGTCCCACAGACTAAATCTGCTCTGCTCTAGTTTGAAGCCATTGCCCCTGCTCCTGTCCCCGCAGGCCTTTGGGAGCAGGCCCTCTGCAGCCTTCTTGGATAGAATAGAATAGAATAGAATAGAATAGAATAGAATAGAATAGAATAGAATAGAATAGACCAGGTTGGAAGAGACCTTCAAGATCATCACATCCAACCTATCAACCAATCCAACCCACCTAAACAACTAACCCATGGCACCAAGCACCCAGTCAAGTCTCCTCCTGAACACCTGCAGTGATGGTGACTCCACCACCTCCCTGGGCAGCCCATTCCAATGGGGAATCACTCTCTCTGTGTAGAACTTCTTCCTGACATCCTGCCTAAACTTCCCCTGGTGCAGCCTGAGACTGTATCCTCTTGTTCTGGTGCTGGGTGCCTGGCAGAAGAGCCCAACCCCCACCTGGCTACAACCTCCCTGCAGGGAGTTGGGGAGAGCAAGAAGGTCTCCCCTGAGCCTTCTCTTCTCCAGGCTAAGCAGCCCCAGCTCCCTCAGCCTCTCCTCACAGGGCTGTGCTCCAGACCCCTACCCAGCTTTGTTGCCCTTCTATGGACACCTTCCAGCACCTCCACATCCCTCTTGCAATAGGGGCTCCAGAACTGGACACAGTACTCCAGGTGGGGTCTCACCAGAGCTGAGTAGAAGGGGAGGATCACCTCCCTCGACCCGCTGGCCACACTTCTGGATGCTGCAGGCTCAGGGCCGGCTGCTGCCATCTGCAAGGAGCTTCCTGGCCCCAGCAGTGCCTGCTGCTCCTCTGGCTGTGCCCTGCTGCAAGCAGCTGAAAGCATGGCAAGCCCTGTGCAGGGCCCTCCTTGCCCTCATGAAGTGGGAGGGATGGTGCTGCCCGGCTGGGGCTAGCTGGGCTCTGCCAGCCTCTGCCAGGAGCTTGGGAGAGGAGCAGGAGAGGCTGTGCTGGGCTCTGGCTCAGGCTCCTGCCCCATTCATGAGCTCTGCCAAGCCCACCATCATCTTCTCCACGGCCAGGAAAGGCCCTTCCCTGGCTGTGAGCTTGTGAAGAGCAGCTCCTCTGCTCTCTCTTGTGTCCCGAGGGGCTGCTGGAGTCATCGCTGCCCTTGGCACCTGAGAACTTTGTGCCCGCTCTGGATGTTCCTCCTGCTGCTGGACAACAAGCAGCACTGCCCAGCCCACGATGGCCTTCGTAGTGAACTCCTCTGAGTGCAGAGGCAGCTCATCCCAGCTTGCCACACTTGGGCCACATCTCCATGGATCTCCTGCTCCTGAGCAAAGATCTCGGCCAAGTGCACGACCTTCTTGTCTGGGTGCAGTGAGAGCCCAGCCCTGGCTGTGAGGCTGTCAAGAGCAGGTTCTCAGCTCTCTACTGTGTCCCAAGGGGCTGCTGGAGTAATTCCTGCTGGCACAGGCAAATCTGGGGCCAGGACTTTCCCTTCCTCCAGCTCCTGGGCAAAGATCTCAGCCAATCCCACGACTTTATTGCTGAGAGTCCAGGAAAAGCCCCTTGTGGGCTCTGAGGATGTGCAGAGCAGGTTCCTGGCATTCCACTCTTGTGCCCTCCTCAGGGAGCACAGGATAAGCTGGGGTGGCCTTTTCCTGCTCTTCTGCAGCAGTGAGAGGGCTGTGCTGCTCTCTGCATGGTGCCCTGAGGGGCTGCCACAGGGGTTGCTGCTCTTGGTGCCTGCAAACTCTGGGCTGCCTCTCTGGGGGTGGGGACAGGTGGCAAGGCTGGCACAGTGGGCACACCTCCAGAGTCCCCAGGCCTGCGGAAGGTGGGCACCATCAGCTGCCATCACTGCTTTCCCGGGGGACACTGCAGTGCCTCCTGGGCCCCTCCCACCTGCCTGGACAGGCCAGAGAAGGCCTGGGTGGTGCCAGGCATCACCATGGAGACTTCCTGCCCCATGACATCAGACTGCAAGCTGCCCTCCCAGATGACATCACAATAGGTGGTGGCATGACTGGCATGAGTGGAAGGTAGGGATGGAATGGTAGCAGCTCTCTAGGAAGGACAGGCAGGGCAGGGGGGGAGGAGCTGTCACTCTCTGCATCAGTGAGCAGCTGGAATCAGTGGAGCCCCAGCTGGGCAGGGTGATGAGCAGTAAAGGGCCTGGGGGTGCTGGCTGACAGCAGCTGCAGATGAGCCAGGGGGTGCCCACGTGGCCAGGAAAGCTACCAAGATCCTGGCCTGGAGCAGCAGTAGTGTGCTCAGCATGACCAGGAAAGGGATTGTGCCCTGGGGTACCCCATTACCAGGGTGCTGGTGAGGCCACACCTTGAGTGCTGGGTTCAGTTTTGGGCCCCTGACTCCAAGAAAGACATTGAAGGGCTGGAGCAGGTCCAGAGAAGGGCAGCAAAGCTGGGGAAGGGCTGGTGAGGAGAAGCTGAGGGATTTGGGGTTGTGTAGTGTGGAGAAGAAGAGGCTGAGGGGAGACCACACTGCTCTCTACAGCTCCCTGACAGGAGGCTGGAGGCAGGAGGTGGGGGGTTGGGCTCTCCTCTGCAGTCCCAGGTGATAGGAGGAGAGGAAATGGCCTCAAGTTGCCCCAGGGGAGGTTGGGCAGAAAATTCTTGACTGAAAGGGCTCTCAAAGGCTGGGACAGGCTGCCCGGGGAGGTGGTGGAAACCCCATCCCTGGATGAGGCCCTTGGTGCCATGGTTTAGTTGATCAGATGGAGCTGGGTGAGAGGTTGGACTGGATGATCTCTGAGCTCTTTTCCTTTTGGAAAGGACCTCAAAGCTCATCCAGCTCCAGCCCCCTGCCATGGGCAGGGACCCCTCCCACCAGCACAGGCTGCTCAAGGCCTCATCCAGCCTGGCCTTCAACACCTCCAGGCAGGAGGCAGCCACAGCCTCCCTGGGCAGCCTGTGCCAGAGTCTCCCCACCCTCACTCTCAACAATTTCTTCCTCATCTCCACTCTCAATCTCTCCTCTCCCAGCTCAAAGCCTTTGTCCCTCATCCTGGCACTCCCAGCCCTTGTCACAAGTCCCTCCCCAGCTCTCCTGGAGCCCTTCAGGTCCTGGAAGGCTTCTCTGAGGTCTCCCTGGGCAGCCTGTTCCAATTCCTGACCACTCTTGCAGCAGAGACATTTTTCCTCCTCTCCAACCTCAGCCTCCCCTGGCACAGTTTCAGGCCATTGCCTCTCATTAATGACCAGGCACAGAGCATTGCTGCTCCTGGGCACCACGGGAAGCTGCCCTCCAGGCAACTGGGGTGTGGGGAGGAGGAATTGCACTCAGCACTGGTTAGGTCACACCTTGAGTCCTGAGTCCAGTTCTGGGCCCCTCAGGTCAGGAAAGATGTTGAGATGCTGGAAGGTGTCCAGAGAAGGGCACCAAAGCTGGGGAGGGGTCTGGAGCACAGCCCTGTGAGGAGAGGCTGAGGGAGCTGGGGTTGCTTAGCCTGGAGAAGAGGAGGCTCAGGGGAGACCTTCTTGCTCTCTCCAACTCCCTGAAGGGAGGTTGTAGCCAGGTGGGGGTTGGGCTCTTCTGCCAGGCAGCCAGCACCAGAACAAGGGGACACAGTCTCAAGCTGTGCCAGGGGAGGTTTAGGCTGGATGTGAGGAAGAGGTTCTTCCCAGCAAGCGAGATTGGCCATGGGAATGTGCTGCCCAGGGAGGTGGTGGAGTCCCCATGCCTGGGGTGCTCAAGAAGCTGTAGATGTGATGCTTCAGGACATGGTTTAGTGGTGATGGTAGCTGGGTTACCTTGGACTTGATGATCTCAAAGGCCTTTTCCAGCCTTGGTGATTCTGTGATTCTGTCATTCATCTTCTTTGTGGCTCTGTGCTGGACTCTCTCAAGCAGTTCCCTGAGCTCCTTCCTGACCTGAGAGGCCCAGAGCTGGACACAATATTCCAGAGGTGGCCTCAGCAGGGCGGAGTAGAATTCCAAAGCAGACCCCCAGCAAAGAGACTAAGTTTGCCCACTCCCCATGGAGATAGCATGGCAGCCTGGCATCTAACCTGGCATCATACCTCTGAGCTGCTGAGCAAGTCTGAGACAGGTTCCTCCAAGCCATGGAGAGGAGAGAGGGCAGGGCAGAGAAACTGCTCTGGGACACCAAGGCCACTGCAAGAGGAGGAGGAGGGGCTCCAGGTGCTAGAGCAGAGATTCCCCTGCAGCCCATGGTGAGGACCATGGTGAGGACCTCGGTGAGGATCACGGTGAGTCAGGCTGTGCCCTTGCAGCCTGGGGAGCAGATCTCCACATGGAGCTCATGGAGGACCTCATGCCAGAGCAGGTTGATGCACAAAAGGAGCTGTGCCACCGTGGGAAGCCCAACCTCCAGCACACTCCTGGCAGGACCTGCAGACACCTGGAGAGAGGAGATCCCAGGGTGAGCAGCTGTGCTGGCAGGACTGCAGCCAAGAGAAAGGATCCAAGCTGCAGCAGGCTGTGTGCAAGGACTGCAGCCAAGAGAAAGGATCCACTCTGGAGCAGGCTGTGTGTAAGGACTGCAGCCAAGAGAAAGGATCCACTCTGGAGCAGGCTGTGTGTAAGGACTGCAGCCAAGAGAAAGGATCCACTCTGGAGCAGGCTGTGTGTGAGGACTACAGCCAAGAGAAAGGATCCAAGCTGGAGCAGGCTGTGTGTAAGGACTACAGCCAAGAGAAAGGATCCACTCTGGAGCAGGCTGTGTGTAAGGACTGCAGCCAAGAGAAAGGATCCAAGCTGGAGCAGGCTGTGTGTAAGGACTACAGCCAAGAGAAAGGATCCACTCTGGAGCAGGCTGTGTGTAAGGACTGCAGCCAAGAGAAAGGATCCACTCTGGAGCAGGCTGTGTGTAAGGACTGCAGCCAAGAGAAAGGATCCAAGCTGGAGCAGGCTGTGTGTAAGGACTGCAGCCAAGAGAAAGGATCCACTATGGAGCAGGCTGTGTGTAAGGACTGCAGCCAAGAGAAAGGATCCACTCTGGAGCAGGCTGTGTGTAAGGACTACAGCCAAGAGAAAGGATCCACTATGGAGCAGGCTGTGTGTAAGAACTGCAGCCAAGAGAAAGGATCCAAGCTGGAGCAGTCTGTGTGTAAGGACTGCAGCCAAGAGAAAGGACCCAAGCTGGAGCAGGCTGTGTGTAAGGACTACAGCCAAGAGAAAGGATCCAAGCTGGAGCAGGCTGTAAGGACTACAGCCAAGAGAAAGGATCCACTCTGGAGCAGGCTGTGTGTAAAGACTACAGCCAAGAGAGAGGATCCACTCTGGAACAGGCTGTGTGTAAGGACTACAGCCAAGAGAAAGGATCCACTCTGGAGCAGGCTGTGTGTAAAGACTACAGCCAAGAGAGAGGATCCACTCTGGAGCAGGCTGTGTGTAAGGACTACAGCCAAGAGAAAGGACCCAAGCTGCAGCAGTCTGTGAGGAACTGCAGCCCATGAGCAGGATTCAGGGTGGAGAAGCTCCAGTCTGCTGTGGGAGGGCCCCATGCTGGAGCCTGGGATGAGCATGAGGAGTCCTCCTCTCATGGAGGAAGGAGTGGCAAAGCTGACCACAGCCCCCATTCCCTGTCCCCCTGTGCTGCTGCAGGGAGGGGAGGAAGGCAAAACTGGTTGTAAAGCTAAGCCTGGCAAGATAGGAGGGATGAGAGAAAGGAGTTTAAAGCCCCATTTTGTTTCTCCCCACCCCACTCTGATTGGCTTGGTGATCAATTAAAGCAATTTTCCTGAGTTGAGCCTCTTTTGCCCATCACAGCAACTGGGGAGTGCTCTCTCCCTCTCCTTTTCTGGACCACCAAGACCTTCACTCTGTTTTCTCTTCCCTCCCCACCTGAGGAGCTGAGTGGGCAGCCTTGGTGGACACCTGGCCTCTAGCCAGCATCAACCCACCACAGGAATGCAGTCTAAGTCTCCATCTCTTCTTTTCAGTGCCTTATGTCACACTGTCCCCAAGCCCTTCCCTCCCCAGGCTCAAGCTGAGCAATGAGCTTCCCCAGTGGATTCTAGTGATTTCCAAATGGCATTAAAAAGAGCACAGCTGACAACCTTCCATGGTCTGGAGTGATTCCAAAGGAGGATGCACACTGCCACCCAGCTCTCCTTTACTTCTGAACTGGTCCTGCAGAGATCCACCTGGGTGCTTTTTGTGTCCACAGGCAGGGGACATTCATCTGTCCACCTGAAAGGCCAGGCTGAGAGAAAGGTTTGCTCTCCCTCTGTACAGGCAGCCAGAATGCAGATGAGGATGGAAACAGAATCATGGAATTGTCAGGGCTGGAAGGGACCTCGAGGCTCAGCCAGTTCCACCCCCCTGCCATGGCCAGGGACACCTCACACCACAGCAGGTTGCTCACAGCCACCTCCAGCCTGGCCTACACCACCTCCAGGGGTGAGGCTTCCACCACCTCCCTGGGCAACCTGTGCCAGGCTCTCACCACCCTCATGGGGAACAGCTTCCTAACATCCAGTCTCAATCTCCCCACTTCTAGTTTTGCTCCATCCCCCCCCAGTCCTATCACTTCCTGACACCCTCAAAAGTCCCTCCCCAGTTTCTTGTAGCCCCCTTCTGGGTGGGACATCATGGAGTGTGCAAACTCACTCATAGCAGAAGGGCCAGAAATGACCAATAGCTTCTCCTGAGGCTGGAGGGATCTGTCCATTCTGACTCCTTCTTGACATGGCTGTAGGCAGAGGCTGCTGGACTCTTCCACATCCCACTGAAAGAGCAGGAAACAAGGGAAGCTGCCTCTTCAGAAATCCTGCAGGGATGGAATAATTTTAGTTGGAAAAGAAGAAGTTCTCTACAGTGAGGCTGGGGAGACTCTGGCACAGGCTGCCCGGGGAGGCTGTGGCTGCCTCCTGCCTGGAGGTGTTGAAGGCCAGGCTGGATGAGGCCTTGAGCAGCCTGTGCTGGTGGGAGGGGTCCCTGCCCATGGCAGGGGGGTTGGACCTGGATGGTCTTGAAGGTCCCTTCCAACCCAACCCATTCTGTGAATCTATGAATCACCCAACTCAACCCCACCATGGCCCCAAGTGCCACATCCAATCCTTCCTTCAACACCTCCAGGGATGGGGACTCCACCACCTCCCTGGGCAGCCTCTGCCAGTCCCTGACCACTCTTGCAGCACTTCTCTGCAACCTAACCCTCCCCTGGCACAATTTCAGGGCAGGACTCAGGGAAGTAGAGACTGGTGTTCAGAACCAAGGCCAACCTCCAGCTGCCTTTGAGGAGAGCATTTTACTGGCCAGGTATTTGCTGGCTAATGACTTTGGAGTCAATCAGCAGAAAGCAATTTATGTTACACTTTTGCTCCAGTCCAAGTGAGTTGGACATGCTGAGGCTGCCCTCCAAGACTGCACAAGCTGCAGTGAAATGATGCCCACTGGAATGCCTTAGCTGGGTGCATCCAGCATGACCTAAGCTGGATGAAGCCAGAATTTCTCTAGCTATGGAAATGGAAACCTGGATGGGAATGACCAAAACTGAAAGCTGAGAGGAATTCTCAGGCTGTTTGCAGTGTGAAAGGACCTCAAGGATCAGCCAGTTCCAGTCCCCTGCCATGGGCAGGGACACCTCACACCACAGCAGGTTGCTCACAGCCACCTCCAGCCTGGCTGCAAACACCTCCAGGCAGGAGGCTTCCACCACCTCCCTGGGCAACCTGTGCCAGGCTCTCACCACCCTCATGGGCAACAACTTCTTCCTCACAGCCAATCTGAACCTTGCCTCCTCTAGCTTGGATCCATTCTCCACCCCCAACCCAGAAGACTGGAAGCTGGCCAACGTGGTGCCCATCCACAAGCAGGGCCGGTTGGATGAGCCAGGGAATTATAGGCCTGTCAGCCTGACCTCAGTGCCAGGCAAGATCATGGAACAGGTCATCCTGAGTGCAATCACACAGCACTTACAGGATGGCCAAGGGATCAGGCCTAGCCAGCATGACCAACCTAATCTCCTTCTATCATCAGGTGTCCCACCTGGTGGATGTGGGGCAGGCTGTGGATGTAGTCTACCTGGACTGCAGCAAGGCCTTTGACACCATCCCCCATAGCAAACTCCTGGCCAAGCTGTCAGCCCCTGGCTTGGATGGGAGCACACTGCATTGGGTTAGGAACTGGCTGGAGGCTGAGCCCAGAGAGTGGTGGTGAATGGTGCCACAGCCAGCTGGCAGCCAGATAGGGGTGGGCTCTGACATCCTACTTGGAGTCTGTTACAGACCACCCAACCAGGATGAGGAGGCTGATGAATTGTTCTACAAACAACTGGCGGCTGTCTCAAGATCATCAGATCTTGTCCTTGTCGGTGACTTCAACCTGCCAGCTATCTGCTGGCAACTTAATTCAGCAGAGAGGAGGCAGTCCAGAAGATTCCTGGAGCGAATGGAGGACTGCTTCCTGACGCAGCTGTTAAGCGAGCCTCCCAGGGGACAGGCTCTGCCTGACCTGCTGTTCTCCAAGAGAGAAGGGCTGGCGGGAGATGTGCTCGTGGGAGGCTGCCTAGGGTGCAGTGACCACGAGATAGTGAAGTTTTCAAGATGCAGCGAGAGAGGGAGGAGCACCAACAGAACCTTCACCGTGGACTTCCTGCCCTGTGCCCAGCGCTGTTTTGCCTTTCTTTCATGAGAAACTGGTTGTATTCAAAATTCGGCAGTCAGCTCGTTTTGCACATGGGTGATGGCAGCTGATGGTGCCCACCTTCTGCAGGCCTGGGGACTCTGGAGGTGCCTCAGAGGGGAGGTAGCTCTGGATGGAGATAGCCCAGGGGCTGGGGTAGGACTGCAGGCACCACCATTCCCCTTATGGAATGTATTTCACGTGCACTAGAACATGGATATAAGTTAGTGATTCGTCGGTTAGCAAGAATGTGCTCATTAATAAACATAATCTTTTCATAATTCATATTTCATATTCATAAACTTAATAACCTCTTCATCACACAAGATTTACCTTCAAAGCTTCCTTTGACAAAAGAGCCCAGCAGCTAGCTGTGCAGGATGATCTCCCCAGCAGTGGTACCCAACTATCCTCTTTGTATTTGCTCCACTCCCTGTCAGGTGAACCACTTGGAGTCATGGAGTCATAGACTTGTTTCCGTTGGAAAAGGCCTCTAAGCTCACCCAGTCCAACCAGCAACCCAACCCCACCATGGCCAGCAAACCATGGCCCCAAGTGCCATGTCCAGAGGTGTCCTCAAGACCTCCAGGGATGGGGACTCCACCACCTCCCCGGGCAGCTGGGGAAATGGGCTTTGTGCAGATGTGTGAACAAGCTCAGCTGGGGACGTCGTGGAGCCTCTCACTCATCTGCTCTGCGCCCAGGGCTGCTTTGCTTTGGTTTTATAATAAACTGGCTGCATTTAAAACTCAACACTGAGCTCGTTTCTCACTATTATCTCCATCCTAAGTCTCCACTGGCACAATTTCAGGCCATTGCCTCTCCTTTCACCTGAGACTAGGGAGAGCAGACCAGCCTCCAGCTCACTGCAGCCTCCTCTCAGGGAGCTGTAGAGAGCAATGAGGTATCCATCAGCCTCCTCTTCTCCACACTGAACACCCCCAGCTCCCTCAGCTGCACCTCCCCAGCCCTGTTCTCCAAACCCCTCCCTGGGCAGCCTGTGCCAATCCCTGACCACACTTGCAGCAGAGACATTTTTCCTCCTCTCCAAGCTAAGCCTCCCGTGGCACAATTTCAGGTCAGATGTGAGGGGCCCAGGAGGCACTGCGGTGTCCCTCTGGAAATCAGTGTGAGAAACTGTAATATTTGACTTTGGCAGGGGCAATTGCTGGGGACCCTGGGGGTCGATGGTGGGGCTGATTGGTTGGCTGTAGTCTGTGTTGTGTGGGGTTTGATCCTTGCTATTGGGAGAGAAAGGTGAGGTGCCAAGATGTCTGAAGACTGGCCAGGTCAAAAGTGCAGGTCTTGTCCCAGCCCTGATGGAGAGGAGTGGGAGCGTGCTGGGTATGTGCATGAATGTGTCTGTTTGACGTCTATGTAAGTTCAACTCATGTTTTTATGATGCCTCCAGCAAACCTGCCCTGTGCCCAGCGCTGTTTTGCCTTTATTTCATGAGAAACTGGTTGTATTCAACATTCAGCAGTGAGCTCGTTTCGCACATGGGTGATGGCAGCTGATGGTGTCCACCTTCTGCAGGCCTGGGGACTCTGGAGGTGCCTCAGAGGGAAGGAGGTGACCTCTTTGGATTTCATGCCATGTTACACTGCACAAAAGACTCTCACGTGGGGACAGCCAGCAGATACAAACAGGGCCAGTCTGCTGCTGGTTCCAGCAAACTGGGTGACAGGTTGGACTTGGTGATCTCAGAGGTCTTTTCCAACCTTCTTGATTCTATGATTCTAGGATTCCTGCTCTTCTGCAGCAGTGAGAGGGCTGTGCTGCTCTCTGCATGGTGCCCTGAGGGGCTGCCACAGGGGTTCCTGCTCTTGGTGCGTGCAAACCCTGGGCTGCCTCTCAGGGGGTGAGGACAGGTGGCAAGGCTGACACAGTGGGCACCTCCAGAGTCCCCAGACCTGCGGAAGGTGGGCACCATCAGCTGCCATCACTGCTTTCCAGGGGGACACTGCAGTGCCTTCTGGGCCCCTCCCACCTGCCTGGACAGGCCAGAGAAAGTCTGGGTGGTGCCAGGCATCACCATGGAGACTTCCTGCCCCATGACATCAGACTGGAAGCTGCCCTCCCAGATGACATCACAATAGAAGATTCATCCCCAGGATGACATCACAGTGGGGGACCTGTACCAGAGGGGCTGCAAATGGGGGTGCAGGCTGAGAGGGAGCAGGCAGTCGGCAGCGACAGTGCGTTCTGGGCACTCTGCAGCCTTAGCCCCTGCCAGATCCGAGCAGCGTTGGGATCCTGTTCCTGAGCAGCGCAGAGCGGAGCTGTGCTGGTGCCAAGGGAGCGTTGTGAGCACTCGGGAGAGTGTGACTCCAGCCTCACCATGCCTCCCTTCCTAATTCTCAAACTCTACATACTAATAATGTTTATTCTGGTGGAACTTCCACTGACCTTGACACTGGGTCCATTCCTATTGCTATGTGTAAGTGACCACTGCAGCCAGCAGGGTGCCCTGCACAGCAGGAGGGAGAGATGGGGGGTGGCGTGGAGGAGAAGTCAGGTGGGGGGCAGGGGCAGGGGCATGGCCAGGAGTGTCTTAGTGTAAGGTGGGAGCCAGGCTGCCTTTCCTAATCCCTGCCTCTCTCCTTTGCCATCTGCCTGCAGAAGTTCCTGTACTACCTGTGGCAGATGCTCCTGTGCAAGCTGTGCCGGCCAGAAGCAACTAGGGGCAAAGAGCCCCTGGAGGCCAAAGCAAAGAAGAAGAGCACAAGGAAGCAGGAGCTGAATGTCCCTCATGCTGACAGTAAGTCAAGTACTGGAGGAGGGCAGAGGGAGAGGGAGAACGGCAGAGGGCAGGCAATCAGGCCCCTGCCACTGAAGGAAGCAGGGTGGCAAGGTGTTCCCCAGGATCATCTTAACGTTATCTCCCCCCTCCAACAGGTCCCACAGGCACCCAGCCTTCACATGTGGAGGGAAAACTGCAAGGGCCAGAGATCAGGAAGAGGGCCTGGACTGGCAAGGACAGGGGGAGAGATGTCCTTCCAGAAATGGCAGCCAGTGCTTCAAAGCTGGCAGCCCAGCAGAAAAAGCCTCTCTCTGCTGTGCCACCACGGCAGAAGGCCACAGCTTCTCCAGGCTCCAGGAAGGGAAGAGCTGCATGGCAAGGACATGCACCCCAGTCATAGGAGCATAAATGACAACTCCCTCATGGAGGAGGATGTGGAAGAGCTGCGGCGTGTGGTGGTCTGGGACTGTGCCTCAATGACCTTCAAGTATTACCCCAGAATTAGCGTCCTGGGCCCGACAGAGAGCCTTGTTGAGTGTTCTCAACGCAGCAGCAGCCAAGCCCCAGGAGACACCTCTGGCCACCATGGAAGCAGCACCAACCAGGCCCCAGCAGACACCTCTGGCCACCATGCAAGCAGCACCAACCAGGCCCCAGCAGACACTTCTGGCCACCATGGAAGCAGCACCAAGTAGGCCCCAGCAGACACCTCTGGCCACCATGGAAGCAGAACCAACCAGGCCCCAGCAGACACTCTGGCCACCATGCAAGCAGCACCAACCAGGCCCCAGCAGACACCTCTGGCCACCATGCAAGCAGCACCAACCAGGCCCGGCCTCGGCAGCAATTCAGGGCACGCATGGCCAGCAGGACGCGCAGGGGCCTGGCCAGGCTGGGCAGATGTTTCCTCCGCTTCTCATGTGTGTCAGTGGAAGATGAGGAGTAGCAGTGTGCCCTGCTGCCAGTGCCAGTGCTAATCTAAGATGCTGTAATTAATGGTTACAACACTGAATTAAATCTACAGTGCCTGGTGCTGAGCTGTTGCCTTGTGCTGCGTTTCCTTGCAGCATCTTTTGCCACTCTCTCAGTCTCCTGCCTCTGTCTCTGTCTTCCAAAACCTCTTCTGCTCTGGTCCCCCTCTCTAAGTGCTCTTGAAGGCTTGCAGGATGCCATTGAGCAGTACTGAGTCTTCAAATCAGTGTGCAGGGACTTCCACTTCCCTTTGGTTGCTGCTAATTCACTTAGGGAAAGTGCATCCTGTGCCCTGATCATTTCTGGGCACGTGTGAGAATGCAAATGTAAGAGTGCTCTGGGACTGAGTCATCTGCTGCCCTGCAAGCACACTGACATGCTGCTTGGCATGGCCAGCACAGGCTTCCTCTCTGGGAAGGCTGCTCCACTGCAGATCCACCTGAGCCCTCCTGCACAGAAGTCATCACTTCTGTTGTTCACTTTTCAGGACTGCACAGCCATGCCATCTTCTAGCAGTGACCTGAGCAGCGTTTCTCTTGGCCCAGCAGTAGCAGGGCTGTGCCTGGTGGTTGTCTGTCTGTCTCTGATCTCTATTAACAAAATAGACAGAACCACAGCATGACAGAACGTTAGGGGTTGGAAGGGACCTCCAGAGATCACCCAGGCCAAGCCCCTGCCAGAGCAGGGTCACCCAGGGCAGCTCAGCGTGCTGCAGTTTGAGCTGGGTGCCCCCCTGCAATGTCTACTTCCTGTGTCCAGCAGTCCAGCCCAGAGGGGTGGCCACAGGCAATGATGTAGTATTTGCTACCACAATGCCTTGCACCACCACAAGATGCAGTGCGGTGCCTAGCACCTCCTCTTCTCTTCCTCCTTCGTCAGCCGCTACCTGGGGGAGATGTCTCCTGGCTTGGGGCCTGGCTAGGCCCAAGGCCATGGGGGGATGGGCAGTCTCAGATCTGGCCAGCTGAGACTAGCCTAGCAGTGGGAGGGGGAAGAAGGAGCTCTGGGGTCTTGGGTGTCCCCTCAGGTGGGGATGGGGTCTCTCTGGCTCTGTTCTGGGCTCTTTCTTTGTCACTGTGCTTTTGGCTTTCTGTAAATGTTCACTGCTTCCTATTTCAACTTGCCATCACTTCTGCAATCCGTTTGTCTGAGTGTTTATTGTTGCCAGGGGTGGGGAAGGGGGCTGCCTCAACCCAGCACACTCACACAGAACACAGCCAGCTGGAGCTTGAAGATCTCCAGAGCAGGAGACTCCACAACCTCCCTGGGCAGCCTGCTCCAGGGCTCAGCAGCCTCCCACCAAAGAAGTTTCTGCTCACGTTGAGGTGGAACCTCCTGGGTTCTGGTTTGTGTCCACTGCCCCTCTTCTTATCCCTGTGCACCGCTGAACAGAGCCTGCTGCCTTCTTCATGACAGCCTCCCATCTGTAGCATAGATTCATTCATAGAATGGATGGGGTTGGAAGGGACCTTGGAGATCACAGAATCACAGCAAACATCCAGTTGGAAGAGGCCTCCAAGCTGACCCAGTCCAGCCCTTAACCCAGCACTGCAGGCTCAGCACCAGACCATGTCCCTAAGCACCAGGGCCACAGCTGCTGGAACACCCCCAGGGGTGGTGACTCCAGCACTGCCCTGGGCAGCCTCTTCCAATGGCTGAGATCCCTTCCAGTGCTGAAATATTTCCTGCTCCCAGCCTGGGCCTGCTTCACTTAAACCTCCCACCACCCCAGGCTGCTCAAGGCCTCATCCAGCCTGGCCTTCAGCACCTCCAGGCAGCAGCCACCCACAGCCTCCCTGGGCAACCTGTGCCAGTGTCTCACCACCTTTACCTTTCTGTATCCTGGGACCACCTCAGCTTGGGAGGAGGGCAGGGAGGGCAAAGAGCTGAAAGCAAAGGCTCAGGTTGGAAGTTGGCAGCTGCTCTGCAGAAAACGTTAAGGCACTTTTCTACCCAAAGCCTCACCTTGCTATCTTGCTATGCCAAGACCTAAGGGCACATCCATACACTGGCATCAGAGGCTGTCCTTAGCTCCTTACCCAGTTAGACAGCTGGAGACAGTGACCCAAGCCTGCAGGCACTGCTGTAACTCCTGCAGCAGCAGGAGGAGCTGCTTGGCTTCACAGACAGGCAGCCTGAGAGGCCACTGGAGAAGCATCGAACCAGAGACTTGGCAGGGCTGGAAGGGACCTCAAGGCTCAGCCAGTCCCAAGCCCCTGCCATGGCCAGGGACACCTCACACCACAGCAGGTTGCTCACAGCCACCTCCAGCCTGGCTGCAAACACCTCCAGGCAGGAGGCTTCCACCACCTCCCTGGGCAACCTGTGCCAGGCTCTCACACCCTCATGGGCAACAACTTCTTCCTCACAGCCAAGCTCAATCTCCCCACCTCTAGCTTTGCTCCACCCCCCCAGTCCTATCCCTCCCTGACACCCTCAAAAGTCTCTCCCCAGCTTTCTTGGAGCCCCCTGCAGATCCTGCAAGGCCACCAGAAGGTCTCCTGGGAGCCTTCTCCTCTCCAGCCTGCACAACCCCAACTCTCTCAGGCTGTCTCCAGAGCAGAGCAGCTCCAGCCCTCTGCTCCTCCTCCTGGTCCTTCTCTGGACACCTTCCAGCCCCTCCAGAGCCTTCCTGGCACAGAGGCTCCAGAGCTGGCCCCAGAGCTCCAGCTGTGGTCTCAGCAGAGTGGAGCAGAGGGGCAGAATCCCCTCCCTGGCCCTGCTGGCCACACTTCTCTTGCTGCAGCCCAGGCTCTGCTTGGCTCTCTGGGCTGCAAGTGCTCCCTGCAGGCTCCTGCTGAGCTTCTCCTCCCCCAGCACCCCCAAGGCCTTTTCTCCAGGGCTGCTCTCCAGCCAGTCCCTGCCCAGCCTGTGTCAGTGCCTGGGATTGCCCTGCCCCAGCTGCAGGACCTTGCCCTTGGCCTTCTTGAACCTCCTGAGGTTGTCCTGGGCCCAGCTCTGCAGCCTGTCCAGGTGCTTCTGGATGGATCCTTCCCTCCAGCTGTCAGCAGCACCACACAGCCTGGTGCTGAGGGAGCCTCAGTGCCACTGCACCTGGCACCAACAAAGATGCTGAACAAGCCTGGTGCCAGCACTGATCCCTGAGGGACTCCACTTGTCCCTGGCCTCCACTTGGCCATGGACCATTGACAGCCACCCTTTGGGTGCAGCTCTCAAGCCAGTGCTGTACCCACTGAGTGGTTCATCCATGGAAGCATCCTGCCCCAGCCTGGAGACCAGGATGTGGGGTGGGACTCTGTCAAAGGCTTTGCCCAGGCCAATGACCTCAGTTGCTCAGCCTTCATCTCTTGCTATTGTCACCTGTTCACACAAGGCCCCCAGGTTTGTCAGGCAGGATTTGCCCTTGGTGCAGCCCTGCTGCTTGTGCCCAATCACCTCTGCATTATTCTTCTGCCTCAGCAGTGCCTCCAGGAGGATCTGCTCCATGATCTCACTGGGCACAGAGGTGACACTGCCTGGCCTGTAGTCCCCTGGGTCATGCCTCTTCCCCTGCTTGAAAATGGAGTTATGTTTCCCCTCTCCCACTCCCTGGGGACCTCCCCAGACTGCCAGGACTTCTGGAATATGATGGAGAGTGGTTTAGCAACCTCCTCCCCAGCTCCCTCAGCACCCCTGGCTGTATCCCATCGGGTCCCTCAGCCTTGAACACTTTCAGGTTCCTCAGATGGTCACAACCTGATCTTCACTCACCACGGGCAGTTCCTTCTTCCAGCCCCTGCCATTATCTTCCATCATTCTGGGAGTGTGGCTGCAGCCCTTGCCACTGAAGACTGAGGTAGAGAAGTCCCTGAGAGCCTCAGCCTTCTCCATGGCACTTGTCACCAGCTCAGCTGTTTGCTTTCGGAGGGCTCCACACCTTCCCCAGGCTTCTTTTTGCCAGTACTCTACCTATAGAAATGTTTGCTGCTGCCCTTGCTCTCCCTGGCTGGATTGAATTCCACCTGAGCTTTAGCTTTCCTCAGCAGGGCTCTTGCTGCTCAGGCAGCTTCCTTCCATGCCCCCATTCCAGCTCTCCTCTCTTCCACTCCTTCTAGAGTTTCTTTTTGAGTGCCAGGCTGGGCAGGAGCTCCTTGCTCCTCCAGGCAGGTCTCCTGGCCTTCTTTCCTGCTTTCCTCCTTGTGGGCATACTTTGCTCCTGGGCACAGAGAAGGTGATCCTGGAACACTGCCCAGCTGTCCTGGGCCCCTCTTCCCTCTAGGCCTTTGGCCCATGCTCCTTTGGCCAGCAGAGCCCTGAAGTGATCAAAGTCTGCATGCCTAAACCCCAGGCTTGCAAGCTTGGGATACTCCTCCTAGCTGCCCTGAGGATCTTCAAGTCTATTGCTTCAGGGTCACTGCAGCCAAGGCTAGCCCTGAGCCTCACACTGCTCACCAGCCCTTCCCTGGTGGTGAGCACAAGGTCCAGCATGGCCTTTGCAACTTGGTTCCTCTCCCATCTGGAGGAGGAAGTTGTCATCTGTGCCTTCCAGGAACACCCTGGCACGCTGTAGCCAGCCGTGCTGTCCCTCCAGCAGATGCCAGGGTGGCTGAAATCCCCCAGGAGGAGCAGGGCCTGTGGAGTGCCTCATCGGCTCGCTTCTGCTGGGCAGGGGGCCTGTAGCAGAGCCCTACCAGAACATCTCCTTCCCCTGGCTTCCCCTCCATCTTCACCCATCTGCTCTCCACCAGCACATCACCCTTGCCCAGCTGGGGCTCCACTGATTCCAGCTGCTCACTGATGCAGAGAGTGACAGCTCCTCCCCTCCTGCCCTGCCTCTCCTTCCTAGAGAGCTGCTACCATTCCATCCCTACCTTCCACTCATGCCAATCATGCCACCAGCTTGCAGGGACAGCCTCTATGGCACAGCATCCTAGCAGCCCAGGGCCCTGAAGTCATCCTGTTGGTTGCCCCAGCTGTGTGCATTGGCATAGAGGCTCTTCAGCTGGGCTGGCAGTGCCACCCTCTTAGGTGAATGCCCTTGACTCCCTTGGCTGCCCCAGTGCTTCATCCTTGGCTCGCCTCCGGGCACCAAGTGGAGAGCCCTTGCTAGCACCCATCCCTCTGCCTCTGGGGAGCTGCCCAGGTGTTTGCATCACCCCTCAGATCCTTGTACAAGAGCTTGCAGCCTTGCAGGCATCCACAGGCAGCCTCAAAGCAGCAGTGGTGCCAGGAGGAACTCTGCTGCACCACTGCTGGCCCCAGAGAGCTGGCCCCAGAGAGCTGGTCCCAGCCGAAGTGCACAACATCAAAGGAAGTTTCATTTGAAGTGCCTTGGCCTGCAACGTGTGGGATGGGAGACCCAGATCATAGAAGACATCAGGTTGGAAGGGAGCCTCCAAGGCCATCTTGTGCAAGCCCCTGCAGGCAGCAGGGACGCCTCCAGCTAGAGCAGGCTGCCCAGGGACACAGCCAGGCTGAGCTGGAATGGCTCCAGGGATGGGGCCTCAAGCACCTCCCTGGGCAGCCTGTGCCAGGGTCTCACCACCCTTCCTCCGGATGTCCAACCTAACTCTGCCTTGCTGAGCCTGGGACTCCAGCAGCTCTGGAAGGAAAGGCACAAGCTGCCATAGCTCATGAGCTACTTCAGGAGGGCAAAAGAAAGAAATAGAAATACCCTGAAACTGGAGGCACTCAGAAGGCTGCATTGGAGTGGAACTGTGCAGCCAGCCGGTGGAGCAGAGACCTCTGTTCACACCCTCAGAGGTGTAAAGCTGAATACAAGGCTTGCACACCACCTTCTGCCCCACATCTCTGCTTTCTTCATCCAATTCTTCGTTACCCCTGCAGAACATTTCAGCACAGGGCAGGGCACAGCTGCCTCAGTCTCAGCAAGGTGTCCAGAGGAAGGGTTACCCTAACCCAGAGCGTGTGGTGTCACAGAGCACTTCCCTTCTCTCTCTCCTAGCATGCTGTGGGCTTGAGAAGCACCTCGCAGCATGCTGGGCATCTGCTCTTTCAGGTTAGAATGGCTGGGCAGGGGTGAACCTCATGGAGTTCAACAAGGGCAGGTGTAGAGTCCTGCACCTGGGGAGGACCAACAGCAGGCAGCAGTGCAGGTGAGGGGGGACCTGCTGGAGAGAAGCTCCGTGGAGAAGGCCCTTGGAGTCCTGGTGGGCAAGAAGTTCTCCACAGCACAGCAACCTGCCCTGCTGGCCAAGAAGGCTGAAGCTGTACTCGGCTGTGTTAAGAAGAGTGAAGCCATCAGGTGAAGGGAGATTCTCCTCCCCTCCTACTCAGCCCTACTTAGACCACATCCAAACTATTGGGTCCAGTTCTGGGCTCCCCGGGTCAAGAGGGACAGGGAGCTGCTGGAGAAAGTCCAACAGAGGCTATGAGGATGATGAAGGGACTGGAACATCTCCCTAATGAGGGAAGGCTGAGAGAACTGAATCTGTTCAGTGTGGAGAGGAGAAGGCTGAGAGGGATCTGCTCAATGTCTACAGAGAGCTGCAGGGTGGCTGCCGGGAGGATGCAGCCAGGCTCTGCTCAGGGACACCCAGTGCCAGCACAAGGGGCAGTGGATGGCAACTCAATCGCAGACATTCACCTCAACAGGAGGAGAAACTCCTTTGGTGGGAGGCTGCTGGAGGCCTGGAGCAGGCTGCCCAGAGAGGCTGTGGAGCCTCCTTCTCTGGAGACTTTCCAAGCCCACCTGGATGTGTTCCTGTGCGAGCTGCCCTGGGTGACCCTGCTCTGGCAAGGGCTTGGCCAGGGTGATCTCTGGAGGTCCCTTCCAACCCCTAACGTTCTGTCATGCTGTGGTTCTGTCTATTTTGTTAATAGAGATCAGAGACAGACAGACAACCACCAGGCACAGCCCTGCTACTGCTGGGCCAAGAGAAACGGTGCTCAGGTCACTGCTAGAAGATGGCATGGGTGTGCAGTCCTGAAAAGTGAACAACAGAAGTGATGACTTCTGTGCAGGAGGGCTCAGGTGGATCTGCAGTGGAGCAGCCTTCCCAGAGAGGAAGCCTGTGCTGGCCATGCCAAGCAGCATGTCAGTGTGCTTGCAGGGCAGCAGATGACTCAGTCCCAGAGCACTCTTACATTTGCATTCTCACACGTGCCCAGAATTGATCAGGGCACAAGATGCACTTTCCCTAAGTGAGTTAGCAGCAACCAAAGGGAAGTGGAAGTCCCTGCACACTGCTTTGAAGACTTGGTACTGCTCAATGGCATCCTGCAAGCCTTCAAGAGCACTTAGAGAGGAGGACCAGAGCAGAAGAGGTTTTGGAAGACAGAGACAGAGGCAGGAGACTGAGAGAGTGGCAAAAGATGCTGTAAGGAAACGCAGCACAAGACAACAGCTCAGCACCAGGCACTGTAGATTTAATTCAGTGTTGTAACCATTAATTACAACATCTTAGATTAGCACTGGCACTGGCAGCAGGGCACACTGCTACTCCTCATCTTCCACTGACACACATGAGAAGCGGAGGAAACATCTGCCCAGCCTGGCCAGGCCCCTGCGCATCCTGCTGGCCATGCGTGCCCTGAATCGCTGCCGAGGCCGGGCCTGGTTGGTGCTGCTTGCATGGTGGCCAGAGGTGTCTGCTGGGGCCTGGTTGGTGCTGCTTGCATGGTGGCCAGAGGTGTCTGCTGGGGCCTGGTTGGTGCTGCTTCCATGGTGGCCAGAGGTGTCTGCTGGGACCTAGTTGGTGCTGCTTCCATGGTGGCCAGAGGTGTCTGCTGGGGCCTGGCAGCTGCTGCTCTCAGGGTGCCCAGAGGTCTCTGCTGGGGCCTGGCTGCTGGTTTCATGTGGCCCAGAGGTCTCTGACAGGGCTTCGCTCCTGAAGGTTTCATAGTCCCCAGAGGTGTCCGAGAGGGCTTCACTGCTGCTGCTTTCATTCAGTCCAGAGGTCTCTGCTGGGGCTTGGCTGCTGCTGCGTTGAGAACACTCAACAAGGCTCTCTGTCGGGCCCAGGACGCTAATTCTGGGGTAATACTTGAAGGTCATTGAGGCACAGTCCCAGACCACCACACGCCGCAGCTCTTCCACATCCTCCTCCATGAGGGAGTTGTCATTTATGCTCCTATGACTGGGGAGCTGTTGGGCAGGTCCTTGCCATGCAGCTCTTCCCTTCCTGGAGCCTGGAGAAGCTGTGGCCTTCTGCCGTGGTGGCACAGCAGAGAGAGGCTTTTTCTGCTGGGCTGCCAGCTTTGAAGCACTGGCTGCCATTTCTGGAAGGACATCTCTCCCCCTGTTCTTGCCAGTCCAGGCCCTCTTCCTGATCTCTGGCCCTTGCAGTTTTCCCTCCACATGTGCAGGCTGGGTGCCTGTGGGACCTGTTGGAGGGGGGAGATAACGTTAAGATGATCCTGGGGAACACCTTGCCACCCTGCTTCCTTCAGTGGCAGGGGCCTGATTGCCTGCCCTCTGCCGTTCTCCCTCTCCCTCTGCCCTCCTCCAGTACTTGACTTACTGTCAGCATGAGGGACATTCAGCTCCTGCTTCCTTGTGCTCTTCTTCTTTGCTTTGGCCTCCAGGGGCTCTTTGGCCCTAGTTGCTTCTGGCCGGCACAGCTTGCACAGGAGCATCTGCCACAGGCAGTACAGGAACTTCTGCAGGCAGATGGCAAAGGAGAGAGGCAGGGATTAGGAAAGGCAGCCTGGCTCCCACCTTACACTAAGACACTCCTGGCCATGCCCCTGCCCCTGCCCCCCACCTGACTTCTCCTCCACCCCACCCCCCATCTCCCACTCCTGCTGTGCAGGGCACCCTGCTGGCTGCAGTGGTCACTTACACATAGCAATAGGAATGGACCCAGTGTCAAGGTCAGTGGAAGTTCCACCAGAATAAACATTATTAGTATGTAGAGTTTGAGAATTAGGAAGGGAGGCATGGTGAGGCTGGAGTCACACTCTCCCGAGTGCTCACAACGCTCCCTTGGCACCAGCACAGCTCCGCTCTGCGCTGCTCAGGAACAGGATCCCAACGCTGCTCGGATCCGGCAGGGGCTAAGGCTGCAGAGTGCCCAGAACGCACTGTCGCTGCCGACTGCCTGCTCCCTCTCAGCCTGCACCCCCTTTTACAGCCCCTCTGGCAGAGGTCCCCCACTGTGATGTCATCCTGGGGGTGCATCTTCTATTGTGATGTCATCTGGGAAGTCAGCTTGCAGTCTGATGTCATGGGGCAGGAAGTCTCCATGGTGATGCCTGGCACCACCCAGGCTTTCTCTGGCCTGTCCAGGCAGGTGGGAGGGGCCCAGGAGGCACTGCAGTGTCCCCCTGGAAAGCAGTGATGGCAGCTGATGGCACTGCCCCTCGCTCATGAGGTTGGTTTGGGTCCAGTTCTTGTTCATAAGGCTGGCTTGGGCCCACCATGGGGCTGGCTGGAGTCCACTTCTCCTTCATGGAAGTCTCTGTAGATGAGGAAAAGCACAGGCGCTTCCCCTTCCTACACTCACAAATGTAGTGGCCCTTGTCGAGGCTAAATCTCTCTGAGATGTATCAGAAAATCCCCCCCTCTGCCTCCTTTCTTTCATAATCCTGACAATCCTGACTACAAAGACTAAACAGCAGTCTGTACTATGGTTATTCTAAACTCCTGACTTATGCTAAGACTAGATCCTAAATCCTAAACCCTATAACCTAGGAACTCACAACAACTTCTTCTCTTTAGATAGAGTTCAACAAACCTATTCTGCTTACAATTCTCTAATCACAAACTTGTAACTATTCATCTACAGCTATCATCACTGCTATTTTACTGTTACCAACTCTTATAACGTCCTTACTTATCTTACTTCATCTTACTTCACAGTATCACAGTATCACAGTATCACTTAGGTTGGAAAGGACCTCGAGGATCATTGAGTCCAACCTATCAACACAGACCCCATGACTAGACCATGGGACCACGTGCCATGCCCAATCTCCTCTTGAACGCCTCCAGGGTCGATGACTCAACCACCTCCCTGGGCAACCGGTTCCAATGCCGAATGACTCGCTCGGTGAAGAACTTCCTCCTCACCTCGAGTCTGAACCTCCCCTGGCGCAGCTTGAGACTGTGTCCTCTTGTTCTGGTGCTGGTTGCCTGGGAGAAGAGGCCAACCCCCTCCTGGCTACAACCACCTTTCAGGTAGTTGTAGAGGGCAATGAGGTCACCCCTGAGCCTCCTCTTCTCCAGGCTAAACAATCCCAGCTCCCTCAGCCTCTCCTCATAGGGCTTGTGTTCAAGGCCTCTCACCAGCCTTGTTGCCCTTCTCTGGACACGCTCAAGTGTTTCAATGTCCTTCTTAAACTGAGGAGCCCAGAACTGGACACAGTACTCAAGGTGCGGCCTAACCAGAGCAGAGTACAGGGGCACTATGACCTCCCTGCTCCTGCTGGCCACACTATTCCTAATGCAGGCCAGAATGCTATTGGCCCTCCTGGCCACCTGGGCACACTGCTGGCTCATATTCAGGTGGCTGTCGATCAGCACACCCAGGTCCCTCTCTGTTTGGGAGCTCTCCAGCCACTCCGACCCCAGCGTATAGCTCTGCATGGGATTGCCGTAGCCAAAGTGCAGCACTCGGCACTTGGACTTGTTGAAAGCCATCCCATTGGACTCTGCCCATCTGTCCAGTCGGTCGAGGTCCCTCTGCAGAGCCTTTCTACCCTCTAACTGACTAACATCTGCCCCTAACTTTGTGTCATCTGCAAACTTGCTGATGACTGACTCTACCCCTTCATCCAGATCATCAACGAATATGTTGAAGAGGACAGGGCCCAGCACTGATCCCTGGGGGACACCACTAGTGACTGGCCTCCAGCTGGCTTCAATCCCTATCACTATTGTCTACTCTTATTGTCTACTCTTATCAATTGCAGTCATCTCCTATTGCATGTCAGGGCCCAGCCTGGCACTGGCAGCAGGGAACACTGCTACTCCTCATCTTCCACTGACACACATGAGAAGCGGAGGAAACATCTGCCCAGCCTGGCCAGGCCCCTGCGCATCCTGCTGGCCATGCGTGCCCTGAATCTCTTCCGAGGCTGGGCCTGGTTGGTGCTGCTTCCATGGTGGCCAGAGGTGTCTGCTGGGGCCTGGTTGGTGCTGCTTCCATGGTGGCCAGAGGTGTCTGCTGGGGCCTGGTTGGTGCTGCTTCCATGGTGGCCAGAGGTGTCTGCTGGGGCCTGGTTGGTGCTGCTTCCATGGTGGCCTGAGGTGTCTGCTGGGGCCTGGCAGCTGCTGCTCTCAGGGTGCCCAGAGGTCTCTGCTGGGGCCTGGCTGCTGGTTTCATGTGGCCCAGAGGTCTCTGACAGGGCTTCGCTCTGAAAGGTTTTATAGTCCCCAGAGGTGTCCGAGAGGGCTTCACTGCTGGTGGTTTCAGTGTACCCAGAGGTCTCTGAGAGGCCTTCACTGCTGCTGCTTTCATTCTGTCCAGAGGTCTCTGCTGGGGCTTCGTTGCTGCTGCGTTGAGAACACTCAACAAGGCTCTCTGTCGGGCCCAGGACGCTAATTCTGGGGTAATACTTGAAGGTCATTGAGGCACAGTCCCAGACCACCACACGCCGCAGCTCTTCCACATCCTCCTCCATGAGGGAGTTGTCATTTATGCTCATATGACTTGGGAGCTGTTGGGGCACACTGCCACCCAGCTCTCCTTTACTTCTGAACTGGTCCTGCAGAGATCCACCTGGGTGCTTTTTGTGTCCACAGGCAGGGGACATGAATCTGTCCACCTGAAAGGCCAGGCTGAGAGAAAGGTTTGCTCTCCCTCTGTACAGGCGGCCAGAATGTAGATGAGGATGGAAACTGAATCATGGAATTGTCAGGGCTGGAAGGGACCTCGAGGCTCAGCCAGTTTCACCCCCCTGCCATGGCCAGGGACACCTCACACCACAGCAGGTTGCTCACAGCCACCTCCAGCCTGGCCTACAACACCTCCAGGGATGAGGCTTCCACCACCTCCCTGGGCAACCTGTGCCAGGCTCTCACCACCCTCATGGGGAACAACTTCTTCCTCACAGCCAATCTGAATCTTCCCTCCTCTAGCTTGGATCCATTCTCCACCCCTAACCCAGAAGACTGGAAGCTGGCCAACGTGGTACCCATCCACAAGCAGGGCCGGTTGGATGAGCCAGGGAATTATAGGCCTGTCAGCCTGTCCTCAGTGCCAGGCAAGATCATGGAACAGGTCATCCTGAGTGCAATCACACAGCACTTACAGGATGGCCAAGGGATCAGGCCTAGCCAGCATGACCAACCTAATCTCCTTCTATCATCAGGTGTCCCACCTGGTGGATGTGGGGCAGGCTGTGGATGTAGTCTACCTGGACTGCAGCAAGGCCTTTGACACCGTCCCCCATAGCAAACTCCTGGCCAAGCTGTCAGCCCCTGGCTTGGACGGGAGCACACTGCATTGGGTTAGGAACTGGCTGGAGGCTGAGCCCAGAGAGTGGTGGTGAATGGTGCCACAGCCAGCTGGCAGCCAGTCAGTAGTGGGGTCCCAGAGAGGGGTGGGCTCTGACATCCTACTTGGAGTCTGTTACAGACCACCCAACCAGGATGAGGAGGCTGATGAATTGTTCTACAAAGAACTGGCGGCTGTCTCAAGATCATCAGATCTTGTCCTTGTCGGTGACTTCAACCTGCCAGCTATCTGCTGGCAACTTAATTCAGCAGAGAGGAGGCAGTCCAGAAGATTCCTGGAGCGAATGGAGGACTGCTTCCTGACGCAGCTGTTAAGCGAGCCTCACAGGGGACAGGCTCTGCCTGACCTGCTGTTCTCCAAGAGAGAAGGGCTGGCGGGAGATGTGCTCGTGGGAGGCTGCCTAGGGTGCAGTGACCACGAGATAGTGAAGTTTTCAAGATGCAGTGAGAGAGGGAGGAGTACCAACAGAACCTTCACCTTGGACTTCCTGCCCTGTGCCCAGCGCTGTTTTGCCTTTCTTTCATGAGAAACTGGTTGTATTCAAAATTCGGCAGTCAGCTCGTTTCGCACATGGGTGATGGCAGCTGATGGTGCCCACCTTCTGCAGGCCTGGGGACTCTGGAGGTGCCTCAGAGGGGAGGTAGCTCTGGATGGAGATAGCCCAGGGGCTGGGGTAGGACTGCAGGCACCACCATTCCCCTTAAGGAATGTATTTCACGTGCACTAGAACATGGATATAAGTTAGTGATTTGTCGGTTAGCAAGAATGTGCTCATTAATAAACATAATCTTTTCATAATTCATATTTCATATTCATAAACTTAATAAACTCTTCATCACACAAGGTTTACCTTCAAAGCTTCCTTTGACAAAAGAGCCCAGCAGCTAGCTGTGCAGGATGATCTCCCCAGCAGTGGTACCCAAATATCCTCTTTGTATTTGCTCCACTCCCTGTCAGGTGAACCACTTGGAGTCATGGAGTCATAGACTTGTTTCCGTTGGAAAAGGCCTCTAAGCTCACCCAGTCCAACCAGCAACCCAACCCCACCATGGCCAGCAAACCATGGCCCCAAGTGCCATGTCCAGAGGTGTCCTCAAGACCTCCAGGGATGGGGACTCCACCACCTCCCCGGGCAGCTGGGGAAATGGGCTTTGTGCAGATGTGTGAACAAGCTCAGCTGGGGATGTCGTGGCGCCTCTCACTCATCTGCTCTGCGCCCAGGGCTGCTTTGCTTTGGTTTTATAATAAACTGGCTGCATTTAAAACTCAGCACTGAGCTCGTTTCTCACTATTATCTCCAACCTAAGCCTCCCCTGGCACAATTTCAGGCCATTGCCTCTCCTTTCACCTGAGACTAGGGAGAGCAGACCAGCCTCCAGCTCACTACAGCCTCCTCTCAGGGAGCTGTAGAGAGCAATGAGGTATCCCTCAGCCTCCTCTTCTCCACACTGAACACCCCCAGCTCCCTCAGCTGCACCTCCCCAGCCATGTTCTCCAAACCCCTCCCTGGGCAGCCTGTGCCAATCCCTGACCACACTGGCAGCAGAGACATTTTTCCTCCTCTCCAAGCTAAGCCTCCCCGGCACAATTTCAGGTCAGATGTGAGGGGCCCAGGAGGCACTGCAGTGTCCCTCTGGAAATCAGTGTGAGAAACTGTAATATTTGGCTTTGGCAGGGGCAATTGCTGGGGACCCTGGGGGTCGATGGTGGGGCTGATTGGTTGGCTGTAGTCTGTGTTGTGTGGGGTTCGATCCTTGCGTATTGGGAGAGAAAGGTGAGGTGCCAAGATGTCTGAAGACTGGCCAGGTCAAAAGTGCAGGTCTTGTCCCAGCCCTGATGGAGAGGGGTGGGAGCGTGCTGGGGATGTGTATGAATGTGTCTGTTTGATGTCTATGTAAGTTCAACTCATGTTGTTATGATGCCTCTAGCAAACCTGCCCTGTGCCCAGCGCTGTTTTGCCTTTATTTCATGAGCAACTGGTTGTATTCAACATTCGGCAGTCAGCTCGTTTCGCACATGGGTGATGGCAGCTGATGGTGCCCACCTTCTGCAGGCCTGGGGACTCTGGAGGTGCCTCAGAGTTAAGGAGGTGATCTCTTTGGATTTCATGCCATGTTACACTGCACAAAAGACTCTCACGTGGGGACAGCCAGCAGATACAAACAGGGCCAGTCTGCTGCTGGTTCCAGCAAACTGGGTGACAGGTTGGACTTGGTGATCTCTGAGGTCTTTTCCAACCTTCTTGATTCTATGATTCTAGGATTCCTGCTCTTCTGCAGCAGTGAGAGGGCTGTGCTGCTCTCTGCATGGTGCCCTGAGGGGCTGCCACAGGGGTTCCTGCTCTTGGTGCGTGCAAACCCTGGGCTGCCTCTCAGGGGGTGAGGACAGGTGGCAAGGCTGACACAGTGGGCACCTCCAGAGTCCCCAGACCTGCGGAAGGTGGGCACCATCAGCTGCCATCACTGCTTTCCAGGGGGACACTGCAGTGCCTTCTGGGCCCCTCCCACCTGCCTGGACAGGCCAGAGAAAGCCTGGGTGGTGCCAGGCATCACCATGGAGACTTCCTGCCCCATGACATCAGACTGCAAGCTGCCCTCCCAGATGACATCACAATAGAAGATGCACCCCCAGGATGACATCACAGTGGGGGACCTGTACCAGAGGGGCTGCAAATGGGGGTGGAGGCTCAGAGGGAGCAGGCAGTCGGCAGCGACAGTGCGTTCTGGGCATTCTGCAGCCTTCGCCCCTGCCAGATCCGAGCAGCGTTGGGATCCTGTTCCTGAGCAGCGCAGAGCGGAGCTGTGCTGGTGCCAAGGGAGCATTGTGAGCACTCGGGAGAGTGTGACTCCAGCCTCACCATGCCTCCCTTCCTAATTCTCAAACTGTACATACTAATAATGTTTATTCTGGTGGAACTTCCACTGACCTTGACACTGGGTCCATTCCTATTGCTATGTGTAAGTGACCACTGCAGCCAGCAGGGTGCCCTGCACAGCAGGAGGGAGAGATGGGGGGTGGGGTGGAGGAGAAGTCAGGTGGGGGGCAGGGGCAGGGGCATGGCCAGGAGTGTCTTAGTGTAAGGTGGGAGCCAGGCTGCCTTTCCTAATCCCTGCCTCTCTCCTTTGCCATCTGCCTGCAGAAGTTCCTGTACTACCTGTGGCAGATGCTCCTGTGCAAGCTGTGCCGGCCAGAAGCAAGTAGGGGCAAAGAGCCCCTGGAGGCCAAAGCAAAGAAGAAGAGCACAAGGAAGCAGGAGCTGAATGTCCCTCATGCTGACAGTAAGTCAAGTACTGGAGGAGGGCAGAGGGAGAGGCAGAACGGCAGAGGGCAGGCAATCAGGCCCCTGCCACTGAAGGAAGCAGGGTGGCAAGGTGTTCCCCAGGATCATCTTAACGTTATCTCCCCCCTCCAACAGGTCCCACAGGCACCCAGCCTGCACATGTGGAGGGAAAACTGCAAGGGCCAGAGATCAGGAAGAGGGACTGGACTGGCAAGGACAGGGGGAGAGATGTCCTTCCAGAAATGGCAGCCAGTGCTTCAAAGCTGGCAGCCCAGCAGAAAAAGCCTCTCTCTGCTGTGCCACCACGGCAGAAGGCCACAGCTTCTCCAGGCTCCAGGAAGGGAAGAGCTGCATGGCAAGGACCTGCCCAACAGCTCCCCAGTCATAGGAGCATAAATGACAACTCCCTCATGGAGGAGGATGTGGAAGAGCTGCGGCGTGTGGTGGTCTGGGACTGTGCCTCAATGACCTTCAAGTATTACCCCAGAATTAGCGTCCTGGGCCCGACAGAGAGCCTTGTTGAGTGTTCTCAACGCAGCAGCAGCCAAGCCCCAGGAGACACCTCTGGCCACCATGGAAGCAGCACCAACCAGGCCCCAGCAGACACCTCTGGCCACCATGCAAGCAGCACCAACCAGGCCCCAGCAGACACTTCTGGCCACCATGGAAGCAGCACCAAGTAGGCCCCAGCAGACACCTCTGGCCACCATGGAAGCAGAACCAACCAGGCCCCAGCAGACACTCTGGCCACCATGCAAGCAGCACCAACCAGGCCCCAGCAGACACCTCTGGCCACCATGCAAGCAGCACCAACCAGGCCCGGCCTCGGCAGCGATTCAGGGCACGCATGGCCAGCAGGACGCGCAGGGGCCTGGCCAGGCTGGGCAGATGTTTCCTCCGCTTCTCATGTGTGTCAGTGGAAGATGAGGAGTAGCAGTGTGCCCTGCTGCCAGTGCCAGTGCTAATCTAAGATGTTGTAATTAATGGTTACAACACTGAATTAAATCTACAGTGCCTGGTGCTGAGCTGTTGCCTTGTGCTGCGTTTCCTTGCAGCATCTTTTGCCACTCTCTCAGTCTCCTGCCTCTCTCTCTGTCTTCCAAAACCTCTTCTGCTCTGGTCCCCCTCTCTAAGTGCTCTTGAAGGCTTGCAGGATGCCATTGAGCAGTACTGAGTCTTCAAATCAGTGTGCAGGGACTTCCACTTCCCTTTGGTTGCTGCTAATTCACTTAGGGAAAGTGCATCCTGTGCCCTGATCATTTCTGGGCACGTGTGAGAATGCAAATGTAAGAGTGCTCTGGGACTGAGTCATCTGCTGCCCTGCATGCACACTGACATGCTGCTTGGCATGGCCAGCACAGGCTTCCTCTCTGGGAAGGCTGCTCCACTGCAGATCCACCTGAGCCCTCCTGCACAGAAGTCATCACTTCTGTTGTTCACTTTTCAGGACTGCACAGCCATGCCATCTTACAGCAGTGACCTGAGCAGCGTTTCTCTTGGCCCAGCAGTAGCAGGGCTGTGCCTGGTGGTTGTCTGTCTGTCTCTGATCTCTATTAACAAAATAGACAGAACCACAGCATGACAGAACGTTAGGGGTTGGAAGGGACCTCCAGAGATCACCCAGGCCAAGCCCCTGCCAGAGCAGGGTCACCCAGGGCAGCTCAGCATGCTGCAGTTTGAGCTGGGTGCCCCCCTGCAATGTCTACTTCCTGTGTCCAGCAGTCCAGCCCAGAGGGGTGGCCACAGGCAATGATGTAGTATTTGCTACCACAATGCCTTGCACCACCACAAGATGCAGTGCGGTGCCTAGCACCTCCTCTTCTCTTCCTCCTTCGTCAGCCGCTACCTGGGGGAGATGTCTCCTGGCTTGGGGCCTGGCTAGGCCCAAGGCCATGCGGGGATGGGCAGTCTCAGATCTGGCCAGCTGAGACTAGCCTAGCAGTGGGAGGGGGAAGAAGGAGCTCTGGGGTCTTGGGTGTCCCCTCAGGTGGGGATGGGGTCTCTCTGGCTCTGTTCTGGGCTCTTTCTTTGTCACTGTGCTTTTGGCTTTCTGTAAATGTTCACTGCTTCCTATTTCAACTTGCCATCACTTCTGCAATCCGTTTGTCTGAGTGTTGATTGTTGCCAGGGGTGGGGAAGGGGGCTGCCTCAACCCAGCACACTCACACAGAACACAGCCAGCTGGAGCTTGAAGATCTGCAGAGCAGGAGACTCCACAACCTCCCTGGGCAGCCTGCTCCAGGGCTCAGCAGCCTCCCACCAAAGAAGTTTCTGCTCACGTTGAGGTGGAACCTCCTGGGTTCTGGTTTGTGTCCACTGTCCCTCTTCTTATCCCTGGGCACCACTGAACAGAGCCTGCTGCCTTCTTCATGACAGCCTCCCATCTGTAGCATAGATTCATTCATAGAATGGATGGGGTTGGAAGGGACCTTGGAGATCACAGAATCACAGCAAACATCCAGTTGGAAGAGGCCTCCAAGCTGACCCAGTCCAGCCCTTAACCCAGCACTGCAGGCTCAGCACCAGACCATGTCCCTAAGCACCAGGGCCACAGCTGCTGGAACACCCCCAGGGGTGGTGACTCCAGCACTGCCCTGGGCAGCCTCTTCCAATGGCTGAGATCCCTTCCAGTGCTGAAATATTTCCTGCTCCCAGCCTGAGCCTGCTTCACTTAAACCTCCCACCACCCCAGGCTGCTCAAGGCCTCATCCAGCCTGGCCTTCAGCACCTCCAGGCAGCAGCCACCCACAGCCTCCCTGGGCAACCTGTGCCAGTGTCTCACCACCTTTACCTTTCTGTATCCTGGGACCACCTCAGCTTGGGAGGAGGGCAGGGAGGGCAAAGAGCTGAAAGCAAAGGCTCAGGTTGGAAGTTGGCAGCTGCTCTGCAGAAAACGTTAAGGCACTTTTCTACCCAAAGCCTCACCTTGCTATCTTGCTATGCCAAGACCTAAGGGCACATCCATACACTGGCATCAGAGGCTGTCCTTAGCTCCTTACCCAGTTAGACAGCTGGAGACAGTGACCCAAGCCTGCAGGCACTGCTGTAACTCCTGCAGCAGCAGGAGGAGCTGCTTGGCTTCACAGACAGGCAGCCTGAGAGGCCACTGGAGAAGCATCGAACCAGAGACTTGGCAGGGCTGGAAGGGACCTCAAGGCTCAGCCAGTCCCAAGCCCCTGCCATGGCCAGGGACACCTCACACCACAGCAGGTTGCTCACAGCCACCTCCAGCCTGGCTGCAAACACCTCCAGGCAGGAGGCTTCCACCACCTCCCTGGGCAACCTGTGCCAGGCTCTCACCACCCTCATGGGCAACAACTTCTTCCTCACAGCCAAGCTCAATCTCCCCACCTCTAGCTTTGCTCCACCCCCCCAGTCCTATCCCTCCCTGACACCCTCAAAAGTCTCTCCCCAGCTTTCTTGGAGCCCCCTGCAGATCCTGCAAGGCCACCAGAAGGTCTCCTGGGAGCCTTCTCCTCTCCAGCCTGCACAACCCCAACTCTCTCAGGCTGTCTCCAGAGCAGAGCAGCTCCAGCCCTCTGCTCCTCCTCCTGGTCCTTCTCTGAACACCTTCCAGCCCCTCCAGAGCCTTCCTGGCACAGAGGCTCCAGAGCTGGCCCCAGAGCTCCAGCTGTGGGCTCAGCAGAGTGGAGCAGAGGGGCAGAATCCCCTCCCTGGCCCTGCTGGCCACACTTCTCTTGCTGCAGCCCAGGCTCTGCTTGGCTCTCTGGGCTGCAAGTGCTCCCTGCTGGCTCCTGCTGAGCTTCTCCTCCCCCAGCACCCCCAAGGCCTTTTCTCCAGGGCTGCTCTCCAGCCAGTCCCTGCCCAGCCTGTGTCAGTGCCTGGGATTGCCCTGCCCCAGCTGCAGGACCTTGCCCTTGGCCTTCTTGAACCTCCTGAGGTTGTCCTGGGCCCAGCTCTGCAGCCTGTCCAGGTGCTTCTGGATGGATCCTTCCCTCCAGCTGTCAGCAGCACCACACAGCCTGGTGCTGAGGGAGCCTCAGTGCCACTGCACCTGGCACCAACAAAGATGCTGAACAAGCCTGGTGCCAGCACTGATCCCTGAGGGACTCCACTTGTCCCTGGCCTCCACTTGGCCATGGACCATTGACAGCCACCCTTTGGGTGCAGCTCTCAAGCCAGTGCTGTACCCACTGAGTGGTTCATCCATGGAAGCATCCTGCCCCAGCCTGGAGACCAGGATGTGGGGTGGGACTCTGTCAAAGGCTTTGCCCAGGCCAATGACCTCAGTTGCTCAGCCTTCATCTCTTGCTATTGTCACCTGTTCACACAAGGCCCCCAGGTTTGTCAGGCAGGATTTGCCCTTGGTGCAGCCCTGCTGCTTGTGCCCAATCACCTCTGCATTATTCTTCTGCCTCAGCAGTGCCTCCAGGAGGATCTGCTCCATGATCTCACTGGGCACAGAGGTGACACTGCCTGGCCTGTAGTCCCCTGGGTCATGCCTCTTCCCCTGCTTGAAAATGGAGTTATGTTTCCCCTCTCCCACTCCCTGGGGACCTCCCCAGACTGCCAGGACTTCTGGAATATGATGGAGAGTGGTTTAGCAACCTCCTCCCCAGCTCCCTCAGCACCCCTGGCTGTATCCCATCGGGTCCCTCAGCCTTGAACACTTTCAGGTTCCTCAGATGGTCACAACCTGATCTTCACTCACCACGGGCAGTTCCTTCTTCCAGCCCCTGCCATTATCTTCCATCATTCTGGGAGTGTGGCTGCAGCCCTTGCCACTGAAGACTGAGGTAGAGAAGTCCCTGAGAGCCTCAGCCTTCTCCATGGCACTTGTCACCAGCTCAGCTGTTTGCTTTCGGAGGGCTCCACACCTTCCCCAGGCTTCTTTTTGCCAGTACTCTACCTATAGAAATGTTTGCTGCTGCCCTTGCTCTCCCTGGCTGGATTGAATTCCACCTGAGCTTTAGCTTTCCTCAGCAGGGCTCTTGCTGCTCAGGCAGCTTCCTTCCATGCCCCCATTCCAGCTCTCCTCTCTTCCACTCCTTCTAGAGTTTCTTTTTGAGTGCCAGGCTGGGCAGGAGCTCCTTGCTCCTCCAGGCAGGTCTCCTGGCCTTCTTTCCTGCTTTCCTCCTTGTGGGCATACTTTGCTCCTGGGCACAGAGAAGGTGATCCTGGAACACTGCCCAGCTGTCCTGGGCCCCTCTTCCCTCTAGGCCTTTGGCCCATGCTCCTTTGGCCAGCAGAGCCCTGAAGTGATCAAAGTCTGCATGCCTAAACCCCAGGCTTGCAAGCTTGGGATACTCCTCCTAGCTGCCCTGAGGATCTTCAAGTCTATTGCTTCAGGGTCACTGCAGCCAAGGCTAGCCCTGAGCCTCACACTGCTCACCAGCCCTTCCCTGGTGGTGAGCACAAGGTCCAGCATGGCCTTTGCAACTTGGTTCCTCTCCCATCTGGAGGAGGAAGTTGTCATCTGTGCCTTCCAGGAACACCCTGGCACGCTGTAGCCAGCCGTGCTGTCCCTCCAGCAGATGCCAGGGTGGCTGAAATCCCCCAGGAGGAGCAGGGCCTGTGGAGTGCCTCATCGGCTCGCTTCTGCTGGGCAGGGGGCCTGTAGCAGAGCCCTACCAGAACATCTCCTTCCCCTGGCTTCCCCTCCATCTTCACCCATCTGCTCTCCACCAGCACATCACCCTTGCCCAGCTGGGGCTCCACTGATTCCAGCTGCTCACTGATGCAGAGAGTGACAGCTCCTCCCCTCCTGCCCTGCCTCTCCTTCCTAGAGAGCTGCTACCATTCCATCCCTACCTTCCACTCATGCCAATCATGCCACCAGCTTGCAGGGACAGCCTCTATGGCACAGCATCCTAGCAGCCCAGGGCCCTGAAGTCATCCTGTTGGTTGCCCCAGCTGTGTGCATTGGCATAGAGGCTCTTCAGCTGGGCTGGCAGTGCCACCCTCTTAGGTGAATGCCCTTGACTCCCTTGGCTGCCCCAGTGCTTCATCCTTGGCTCGCCTCCGGGCACCAAGTGGAGAGCCCTTGCTAGCACCCATCCCTCTGCCTCTGGGGAGCTGCCCAGGTGTTTGCATCACCCCTCAGATCCTTGTACAAGAGCTTGCAGCCTTGCAGGCATCCACAGGCAGCCTCAAAGCAGCAGTGGTGCCAGGAGGAACTCTGCTGCACCACTGCTGGCCCCAGAGAGCTGGCCCCAGAGAGCTGGCCCCAGCCGAAGTGCACAACATCAAAGGAAGTTTCATTTGAAGTGCCTTGGCCTGCAACGTGTGGGATGGGAGACCCAGATCATAGAAGACATCAGGTTGGAAGGGAGCCTCCAAGGCCATCTTGTGCAAGCCCCTGCAGGCAGCAGGGACGCCTCCAGCTAGAGCAGGCTGCCCAGGGACACAGCCAGGCTGAGCTGGAATGGCTCCAGGGATGGGGCCTCAAGCACCTCCCTGGGCAGCCTGTGCCAGGGTCTCACCACCCTTCCTCCGGATGTCCAACCTAACTCTGCCTTGCTGAGCCTGGGACTCCAGCAGCTCTGGAAGGAAAGGCACAAGCTGCCATAGCTCATGAGCTACTTCAGGAGGGCAAAAGAAAGAAATAGAAATACCCTGAAACTGGAGGCACTCAGAAGGCTGCATTGGAGTGGAACTGTGCAGCCAGCCGGTGGAGCAGAGACCTCTGTTCACACCCTCAGAGGTGTAAAGCTGAATACAAGGCTTGCACACCACCTTCTGCCCCACATCTCTGCTTTCTTCATCCAATTCTTCGTTACCCCTGCAGAACATTTCAGCACAGGGCAGGGCACAGCTGCCTCAGTCTCAGCAAGGTGTCCAGAGGAAGGGTTACCCTAACCCAGAGCGTGTGGTGTCACAGAGCACTTCCCTTCTCTCTCTCCTAGCATGCTGTGGGCTTGAGAAGCACCTCGCAGCATGCTGGGCATCTGCTCTTTCAGGTTAGAATGGCTGGGCAGAGGTGAACCTCCTGGAGTTCAACAAGGGCAGGTGTAGAGTCCTGCACCTGGGGAGGACCAACAGCAGGCAGCAGTGCAGGTGAGGGGGGACCTGCTGGAGAGCAGCTCCGTGGAGAAGGCCCTTGGAGTCCTGGTGGGCAAGAAGTTCTCCACAGCACAGCAACCTGCCCTGCTGGCCAAGAAGGCTGAAGCTGTACTCGGCTGTGTTAAGAAGAGTGAAGCCATCAGGTGAAGGGAGATTCTCCTCCCCTCCTACTCAGCCCTACTTAGACCACATCCAAACTATTGGGTCCAGTTCTGGGCTCCCCGGGTCAAGAGGGACAGGGAGCTGCTGGAGAAAGTCCAACAGAGGCTATGAGGATGATGAAGGGACTGGAACATCTCCCTAATGAGGGAAGGCTGAGAGAACTGAATCTGTTCAGTGTGGAGAGGAGAAGGCTGAGAGGGATCTGCTCAATGTCTACAGAGAGCTGCAGGGTGGCTGCCGGGAGGATGCAGCCAGGCTCTGCTCAGGGACACCCAGTGCCAGCACAAGGGGCAGTGGATGGCAACTCAATGGCAGACATTCACCTCAACAGGAGGAGAAACTCCTTTGGTGGGAGGCTGCTGGAGGCCTGGAGCAGGCTGCCCAGAGAGGCTGTGGAGCCTCCTTCTCTGGAGACTTTCCAAGCCCACCTGGATGTGTTCCTGTGCGAGCTGCCCTGGGTGACCCTGCTCTGGCAAGGGCTTGGCCTGGGTGATCTCTGGAGGTCCCTTCCAACCCCTAACGTTCTGTCATGCTGTGGTTCTGTCTATTTTGTTAATAGAGATCAGAGACAGACAGACAACCACCAGGCACAGCCCTGGTACTGCTGGGCCAAGAGAAACGCTGCTCAGGTCACTGCTAGAAGATGGCATGGCTGTGCAGTCCTGAAAAGTGAACAACAGAAGTGATGACTTCTGTGCAGGAGGGCTCAGGTGGATCTGCAGTGGAGCAGCCTTCCCAGAGAGGAAGCCTGTGCTGGCCATGCCAAGCAGCATGTCAGTGTGCTTGCAGGGCAGCAGATGACTCAGTCCCAGAGCACTCTTACATTTGCATTCTCACACGTGCCCAGAATTGATCAGGGCACAAGATGCACTTTCCCTAAGTGAATTAGCAGCAACCAAAGGGAAGTGGAAGTCCCTGCACACTGCTTTGAAGACTCAGTACTGCTCAATGGCATCCTGCAAGCCTTCAAGAGCACTTAGAGAGGAGGACCAGAGCAGAAGAGGTTTTGGAAGACAGAGACAGAGGCAGGAGACTGAGAGAGTGGCAAAAGATGCTGCAAGGAAACGCAGCACAAGGCAACAGCTCAGCACCAGGCACTGTAGATTTAATTCAGTGTTGTAACCATTAATTACAACATCTTAGATTAGCACTGGCACTGGCAGCAGGGCACACTGCTACTCCTCATCTTCCACTGACACACATGAGAAGCGGAGGAAACATCTGCCCAGCCTGGCCAGGCCCCTGCGCATCCTGCTGGCCATGCGTGCCCTGAATCGCTGCCGAGGCCGGGCCTGGTTGGTGCTGCTTGCATGGTGGCCAGAGGTGTCTGCTGGGGCCTGGTTGGTGCTGCTTCCATGGTGGCCAGAGGTGTCTGCTGGGGCCTGGTTGGAGTTGCTTCCATTGTGGCCAGAGGTGTCTGCTGGGGCCTGGCAGCTGCTGCTCTCAGGGTACCCAGTGGTCTCTGCTGGGGCCTGGCTGCTGGTTTCATGTGGCCCAGAGGTCTCTGACAGGGCTTCGCTCCTGATGGTTTCATAGTCCCCAGAGGTCTCTGAGAGGGCTTCACTGCTGCTGCTTTCATTCAGTCCAGAGGTCTCTGCTGGGGCTTGGCTGCTGCTGCGTTGAGAACACTCAACAAGGCTCTCTGTTGGGCCCAGGACGCTAATTCTGGGGTAATACTTGAAGGTCATTGAGGCACAGTCCCAGACCACCACACGCCGCAGCTCTTCCACATCCTCCTCCATGAGGGAGTTGTCATTTATGCTCCTATGACTGGGGAGCTGTTGGGCAGGTCCTTGCCATGCAGCTCTTCCCTTCCTGGAGCCTGGAGAAGCTGTGGCCTTCTGCCGTGGTGGCACAGCAGAGAGAGGCTTTTTCTGCTGGGCTGCCAGCTTTGAAGCACTGGCTGCCATTTCTGGAAGGACATCTCTCCCCCTGTCCTTGCCAGTCCAGGCCCTCTTCCTGATCTCTGGCCCTTGCAGTTTTCCCTCCAGACGTGCAGGCTGGGTGCCTGTGGGACCTGTTGGAGGGGGGAGATAACGTTAAGATGATCCTGGGGAACACCTTGCCACCCTGCTTCCTTCAGTGGCAGGGGCCTGATTGCCTGCCCTCTGCCGTTCTGCCTCTCCCTCTGCCCTCCTCCAGTACTTGACTTACTGTCAGCATGAGGGACATTCAGCTCCTGCTTCCTTGTGCTCTTCTTCTTTGCTTTGGCCTCCAGGGGCTCTTTGGCCCTAGTTGCTTCTGGCCGGCACAGCTTGCACAGGAGCATCTGCCACAGGTAGTACAGGAACTTCTGCAGGCAGATGGCAAAGGACAGAGGCAGGGATTAGGAAAGGCAGCCTGGCTCCCACCTTACACTAAGACACTCCTGGCCATGCCCCTGCCCCTGCCCCCCACCTGACTTCTCCTCCACCCCACCCCCCATCTCCCCCTCCTGCTGTGCAGGGCACCCTGCTGGCTGCAGTGGTCACTTACACATAGCAATAGGAATGGACCCAGTGTCAAGGTCAGTGGAAGTTCCACCAGAATAAACATTATTAGTATGTAGAGTAGAGAATTAGGAAGGGAGGCATGGTGAGGCTGGAGTCACACTCTCCCGAGTGCTCACAACGCTCCCTTGGCACCAGCACAGCTCCGCTCTGCGCTGCCCAGGAACAGGATCCCAACGCTGCTCGGATCTGGCAGGGGCTAAGGCTGCAGAGTGCCCAGAACGCACTGTCGCTGCTGACTGCCTGCTCCCTCTCAGCCTGCACCCCCTTTTACAGCCCCTGTGGCACAGGTCCCCCACTGTGATGTCATCCTGGGGGTGCATCTTCTATTGTGATGTCATCTGGGAGGGCAGCTTGCAGTCTGATGTCATGGGGCAGGAAGTCTCCATGGTGATGCCTGGCACCACCCAGGCTTTCTCTGGCCTGTCCAGGCAGGTGGGAGGGGCCCAAGAGGCACTGCAGTGTCCCCCTGGAAAGCAGTGATGGCAGCTGATGGCACTGCCCCTCGCTCATGAGGTTGGTTTGGGTCCAGTTCTTGTTCATAAGGCTGGCTTGGGCCCACCATGGGGCTGGCTGGAGTCCACTTCTCCTTCATGGAAGTCTCTGTAGATGAGGAAAAGCACAGGCGCTTCCCCTTCCTACACTCACAAATGTAGTGGCCCTTGTCGAGGCTAAATCTCTCTGGGATGTATCAGAAAATCCCCCCCTCTGCCTCCTTTCTTTCATACTTCACAGTATCACAGTATCACAGTATCACTTAGGTTGGAAAGGACCTCGAGGATCATTGAGTCCAACCTATCAACACAGACCCCATGACTAGACCATGGGACCACGTGCCATGCCCAATCTCCTCTTGAACGCCTCCAGGGTCGATGACTCAACCACCTCCCTGGGCAACCGGTTCCAATGCCGAATGACTCGCTCCGTGAAGAACTTCCTCCTCACCTCGAGTCTGAACCTCCCCTGGCACAGCTTGAGACTGTGTCCTCTTGTTCTGGTGCTGGTTGCCTGGGAGAAGAGGCCAACCCCCTCCTGGCTACAACCACCTTTCAGGTAGTTGTAGAGGGCAATGAGGTCACCCCTGAGCCTCCTCTTCTCCAGGCTAAACAATCCCAGCTCCCTCAGCCTCTCCTCATAGGGCTTGTGTTCAAGGCCTCTCACCAGCCTTGTTGCCCTTCTCTGGACACGCTCAAGTGTTTCAATGTCCTTCTTAAACTGAGGAGCCCAGAACTGGACACAGTACTCAAGGTGCGGCCTAACCAGAGCAGAGTACAGGGGCACTATGACCTCCCTGCTCCTGCTGGCCACACTATTCCTAATGCAGGCCAGAATGCTATTGGCCCTCCTGGCCACCTGGGCACACTGCTGGCTCATATTCAGGTGGCTGTCGATCAGCACACCCAGGTCCCTCTCTGTTTGGGAGCTCTCCAGCCACTCCGACCCCAGCGTATAGCTCTGCATGGGATTGCCGTAGCCAAAGTGCAGCACTCGGCACTTGGACTTGTTGAAAGCCATCCCATTGGACTCTGCCCATCTGTCCAGTCGGTCGAGGTCCCTCTGCAGAGCCTTTCTACCCTCTAACTGACTAACATCTGCCCCTAACTTTGTGTCATCTGCAAACTTGCTGATGACTGACTCTACCCCTTCATCCAGATCATCAACGAATATGTTGAAGAGGACAGGGCCCAGCACTGATCCCTGGGGGACACCACTGGTGACTGGCCTCCAGCTGGCTTCAATTCCTATCACTATTGTCTACTCTTATTGTCTATTCTTATCAATTGCATTCATCTCCTAATGCATCTCAGGGCCCAGCCTGGCACTGGCAGCAGGGCACACTGCTACTCCTCATCTTCCACTGACACACATGAGAAGCGGAGGAAACATCTGCCCAGCCTGGCCAGGCCCCTGCGCATCCTGCTGGCCATGCGTGCCCTGAATCGCTGCCGAGGCCGGGCCTGGTTGGTGCTGCTTCCATGGTGGCCAGAGGTGTCTGCTGGGGCCTGGTTGGTGCTGCTTGCATGGTGGCCAGAGGTGTCTGCTGGGGCCTGGTTGGTGCTGCTTCCATGGTGGCCAGAGGTGTCTGCTGGGGCCTGCTTGGTGCTGCTTCCATGGTGGCCTGAGGTGTCTGCTGGGGCCTGGCAGCTGCTGCTCTCAGGGTGCCCAGAGGTCTCTGCTGGGGCCTGGCTGCTGGTTTCATGTGGCCCAGAGGTCTCTGACAGGGCTTCGCTCTGAAAGGTTTTATAGTCCCCAGAGGTGTCCAAGAGGGCTTCACTGCTGGTGGTTTCAGTGTACCCAGAGGTCTCTGAGAGGTCTTCACTGCTGCTGCTTTCATTCAGTCCAGAGGTCTCTGCTGGGGCTTGGTTGCTGCTGCGTTGAGAACACTCAACAAGGCTCTTGTTGGGCCCAGGACGCTAATTCTGGGGTAATACTTGAAGGTCATTGAGGCACAGTCCCGGACCACCACACGCCGCAGCTCTTCCACATCCTCCTCCATGAGGGAGTTGTCATTTATGCTCATATGACTTGGGAGCTGTTGGGGCACACTGCCACCCAGCTCTCCTTTACTTCTGAACTGGTCCTGCAGAGATCCACCTGGGTGCTTTTTGTGTCCACAGGCAGGGGACATGAATCTGTCCACCTGAAAGGCCAGGCTGAGAGAAAGGTTTGCTCTCCCTCTGTACAGGCGGCCAGAATGTAGATGAGGATGGAAACTGAATCATGGAGTTGTCAGGGCTGGAAGGGACCTCGAGGCTCAGCCAGTTTCACCCCCCTGCCATGGCCAGGGACACCTCACACCACAGCAGGTTGCTCACAGCCACCTCCAGCCTGGCCTACAACACCTCCAGGCAGGAGGCTTCCACCACCTCCCTGGGCAACCTGTGCCAGGCTCTCACCACCCTCATGGGCAACAACTTCTTCCTCACAGCCAATCTGAATCTTCCCTCCTCTAGCTTGGATCCATTCTCCACCCCCAACCCAGAAGACTGGAAGCTGGCCAACGTGGTACCCATCCACAAGCAGGGCCGGTTGGATGAGCCAGGGAATTATAGGCCTGTCAGCCTGTCCTCAGTGCCAGGCAAGATCATGGAACAGGTCATCCTGAGTGAAATCACACAGCACTTACAGGATGGCCAAGGGATCAGGCCTAGCCAGCATGACCAACCTAATCTCCTTCTACCATCAGGTGTCCCACCTGGTGGATGTGGGGCAGGCTGTGGATGTAGTCTACCTGGACTGCAGCAAGGCCTTTGACACCGTCCCCCATAGCAAACTCCTGGCCAAGCTGTCAGCCCCTGGCTTGGACGGGAGCACACTGCATTGGGTTAGGAACTGGCTGGAGGCTGAGCCCAGAGAGTGGTGGTGAATGGTGCCACAGCCGGCTGGCAGCCAGTCAGTAGTGGGGTCCCAGAGAGGGGTGGGCTCTGACATCCTACTTGGAGTCTGTTACAGACCACCCAACCAGGATGAGGAGGCTGATGAATGGTTCTACAAACAACTGGCGGCTGTCTCAAGATCATCAGATCTTGTCCTTGTCGGTGACTTCAACCTGCCAGCTATCTGCTGGCAACTTAATTCAGCAGAGAGGAGGCAGTCCAGAAGATTCCTGGAGCGAATGGAGGACTGCTTCCTGACGCAGCTGTTAAGCGAGCCTCCCAGGGGACAGGCTCTGCCTGACCTGCTGTTCTCCAAGAGAGAAGGGCTGGCGGGAGATGTGCTCGTGGGAGGCTGCCTAGGGTGCAGTGACCACGAGATAGTGAAGTTTTCAAGATGCAGGGAGAGAGGGAGGAGCACCAACAGAACCTTCACCGTGGACTTCCTGCCCTGTGCCCAGCGCTGTTTTGCCTTTCTTTCATGAGAAACTGGTTGTATTCAAAATTCGGCAGTCAGCTCGTTTCGCACATGGGTGATGGCAGCTGATGGTGCCCACCTTCTGCAGGCCTGGGGACTCTGGAGGTGCCTCAGAGGGGAGGTAGCTCTGGATGGAGATAGCCCAGGGGCTGGGGTAGGACTGCAGGCACCACCATTCCCCTTAAGGAATGTATTTCACGTGCACTAGAACATGGATATAAGTTAGTGATTTGTCGGTTAGCAAGAATGTGCTCATTAATAAACATAATCTTTTCATAATTCATATTTCATATTCATAAACTTAATAAACTCTTCATCACACAAGGTTTACCTTCAAAGCTTCCTTTGACAAAAGAGCCCAGCAGCTAGCTGTGCAGGATGATCTCCCCAGCAGTGGTACCCAAATATCCTCTTTGTATTTGCTCCACTCCCTGTCAGGTGAACCACTTGGAGTCATGGAGTCATAGACTTGTTTCCGTTGGAAAAGGCCTCTAAGCTCACCCAGTCCAACCAGCAACCCAACCCCACCATGGCCAGCAAACCATGGCCCCAAGTGCCATGTCCAGAGGTGTCCTCAAGACCTCCAGGGATGGGGACTCCACCACCTCCCCGGGCAGCTGGGGAAATGGGCTTTGTGCAGATGTGTGAACAAGCTCAGCTGGGGATGTCGTGGCGCCTCTCACTCATCTGCTCTGCGCCCAGGGCTGCTTTGCTTTGGTTTTATAATAAACTGGCTGCATTTAAAACTCAGCACTGAGCTCGTTTCTCACTATTATCTCCAACCTAAGCCTCCCCTGGCACAATTTCAGGCCATTGCCTCTCCTTTCACCTGAGACTAGGGAGAGCAGACCAGCCTCCAGCTCACTACAGCCTCCTCTCAGGGAGCTGTAGAGAGCAATGAGGTATCCCTCAGCCTCCTCTTCTCCACACTGAACACCCCCAGCTCCCTCAGCTGCACCTCCCCAGCCATGTTCTCCAAACCCCTCCATGGGCAGCCTGTGCCAATCCCTGACCACACTGGCAGCAGAGACATTTTTCCTCCTCTCCAAGCTAAGCCTCCCCGGCACAATTTCAGGTCAGATGTGAGGGGCCCAGGAGGCACTGCAGTGTCCCTCTGGAAATCAGTGTGAGAAACTGTAATATTTGGCTTTGGCAGGGGCAATTGCTGGGGACCCTGGGGGTCGATGGTGGGGCTGATTGGTTGGCTGTAGTCTGTGTTGTGTGGGGTTCGATCCTTGCGTATTGGGAGAGAAAGGTGAGGTGCCAAGATGTCTGAAGACTGGCCAGGTCAAAAGTGCAGGTCTTGTCCCAGCCCTGATGGAGAGGGGTGGGAGCGTGCTGGGGATGTGTATGAATGTGTCTGTTTGACGTCTATGTAAGTTCAACTCATGTTGTTATGATGCCTCTAGCAAACCTGCCCTGTGCCCAGCGCTGTTTTGCCTTTATTTCATGAGCAACTGGTTGTATTCAACATTCGGCAGTCAGCTCGTTTCGCACATGGGTGATGGCAGCTGATGGTGCCCACCTTCTGCAGGCCTGGGGACTCTGGAGGTGCCTCAGAGGGAAGGAGGTGACCTCTTTGGATTTCGTGCCATGTTACACTGCACAAAAGACTCTCACGTGGGGACAGCCAGCAGATACAAATAGGGCCAGTCTGCTGCTGGTTCCAGCAAACTGGGTGACAGGTTGGACTTGGTGATCTCAGAGGTCTTTTCCAACCTTCTTGATTCTATGATTCTAGGATTCCTGCTCTTCTGCAGCAGTGAGAGGGCTGTGCTGCTCTCTGCATGGTGCCCTGAGGGGCTGCCACAGGGGTTCCTGCTCTTGGTGCCTACAAACTCTGGGCTGCCTCCCTAGGGGTGGGGACAGGTGGCAAGGCTGGTACAGTGGGCACACCTCCCGAGTCCCCAGGCATGCGGAAGGTGGCCACCATCAGCTGCCATCACTGCTTTCCAGGGGGACACTGCAGTGCCTCCTGGGCCCCTCCCACCTGCCTGGACAGGCCAGAGAAAGCCTGGGTGGTGCCAGGCATCCCCATGGAGACTTCCTGCCCCATGACATCAGACTGCAAGCTTCCAGTGCTTCAAAGCTGGCAGCCCAGCAGAAAAAGCCTCTCTCTGCTGTGCCACCACGGCAGAAGGCCACAGCTTCTCCAGGCTCCAGGAAGGGAAGAGCTGCATGGCAAGGACCTGCCCAACAGCTCCCCAGTCATAGGAGCATAAATGACAACTCCCTCATGGAGGAGGATGTGGAAGAGCTGCGGCGTGTGGTGGTCTGGGACTGTGCCTCAATGACCTTCAAGTATTACCCCAGAATTAGCGTCCTGGGCCCAACAGAGAGCCTTGTTGAGTGTTCTCAACGCAGCAGCAGCCAAGCCCCAGCAGAGACCTCTGGACTGGATGAAAGCAGCAGCAGTGAAGACCTCTCAGAGACCTCTGGGGACACTGAAACCACCAGCAGTGAAGCCCTCTTGGACACCTCTGGGGACTATGAAACCTTCAGGAGCGAAGCCCTGTCAGAGACCTCTGGGCCACATGAAACCAGCAGCCAGGCCCCAGCAGAGACCTCTGGGCACCCTGAGAGCAGCAGCTGCCAGGACCCAGCAGAGACCTCTGGCCACCATGGAAGCATCACCAACTCGGCCCCAGCAGACACCTCTGGCCACCATGCAAGCAGCACCAACCAGGCCCGGCCTCGGCAGCGATTCAGGGCACGCATGGCCAGCAGGATGCGCAGGGGCCTGGCGAGGCTGGGCAGATGTTTCCTCCGCTTCTCATGTGTGTCAGTGGAAGATGAGGAGTAGCAGTGTGCCCTGCTGCCAGTGCCAGGCTGGGCCCTGAGATGCAATAGGAGATGACTGCTGCAATTGATAAGAATAGACAATAAGAGTAGACAATAGTGATAGGGATTGAAGTAAGATGAAGGAAGATAAGTAAGGACATTATAAGAGTTGGTAACAGTAAAATAGCAGTGATGATAGCTGTAGATGAATAGTTACAAGTTTGTGATTAGAGAATTGTAAGCAGAATAGGTTTGTTGAACTCTATCTAAAGAGAAGAAGTTGTTGTGAGTTCCTAGGTTGTAGGGTTTAGGATTTAGGATCTAGTCTTAGCATAAGTCAGGAGTTTAGAATAACCATAGTACAGACTGCTGTTTAGTCTTTGTAGTCAGGATTGTCAGGATTATGAAAGAAAGGAGGCAGAGGGGGGGATTTTCTGATACATCCCAGAGAGATTTAGCCTCGACAAGGGCCACTACATTTGTGAGTGTAGGAAGGGGAAGCGCCTGTGCTTTTCCTCATCTACAGAGACTTCCATGAAGGAGAAGTGGACTCCAGCCAGCCCCATGGTGGGCCCAAGCCAGCCTTATGAACAAGAACTGGACCCAAACCAACCTCATGAGCGAGGGGCAGTGCCATCAGCTGCCATCACTGCTTTCCAGGGGGACACTGCAGTGCCTCCTGGGCCCCTCCCACCTGCCTGGACAGGCCAGAGAAAGCCTGGGTGGCGCCAGGCATCACCATGGAGACTTCCTGCCCCATGACATCAGACTGCAAGCTGCCCTCCCAGATGACATCACAATAGAAGATGCACCCCCAGGATGACATCACAGTGGGGGACCTGTGCCACAGGGGCTGTAAAAGGGGGTGCAGGCTGAGAGGGAGCAGGCAGTCGGCAGCGACAGTGCGTTCTGGGCACTCTGCAGCCTTAGCCCCTGCCAGATCCGAGCAGCGTTGGGATCCTGTTCCTGGGCAGCGCAGAGCGGAGCTGTGCTGGTGCCAAGGGAGCGTTGTGAGCACTCGGGAGAGTGTGACTCCAGCCTCACCATGCCTCCCTTCCTAATTCTCAAACTCTACATACTAATAATGTTTATTCTGGTGGAACTTCCACTGACCTTGACACTGGGTCCATTCCTATTGCTATGTGTAAGTGACCACTGCAGCCAGCAGGGTGCCCTGCACAGCAGGAGGGGGAGATGGGGGGTGGGGTTGGAGGAGAAGTCAGGTGGGGGGCAGGGGCAGGGGCATGGCCAGGAGTGTCTTAGTGTAAGGTGGGAGCCAGGCTGCCTTTCCTAATCCCTGCCTCTCTCCTTTGCCATCTGCCTGCAGAAGTTCCTGTACTACCTGTGGCAGATGCTCCTGTGCAAGCTGTGCCGGCCAGAAGCAAGTAGGGGCAAAGAGCCCCTGGAGGCCAAAGCAAAGAAGAAGAGCACAAGGAAGCAGGAGCTGAATGTCCCTCATGCTGACAGTAAGTCAAGTACTGGAGGAGGGCAGAGGGAGGGGGAGAACAGCAGAGGGCAGGCAATCAGGCCCCTGCCACTGAAGGAAGCAGGGTGGCAAGGTGTTCCCCAGGATCATCTTAACGTTATCTCCCCCCTCCAACAGGTCCCACAGGCACCCAGCCTGCACGTCTGGAGGGAAAACTGCAAGGGCCAGAGATCAGGAAGAGGGCCTGGACTGGCAAGGACAGGGGGAGAGATGTCCTTCCAGAAATGGCAGCCAGTGCTTCAAAGCTGGCAGCCCAGCAGAAAAAGCCTCTCTCTGCTGTGCCACCACGGCAGAAGGCCACAGCTTCTCCAGGCTCCTGGGAGGGAAGAGCTGCATGGCAAGGACCTGCCCAACAGCTCCCAAGTCATATGAGCATAAATGACAACTCCCTCATGGAGGAGGATGTGGAAGAGCTGCGGCGTGTGGTGGTCTGGGACTGTGCCTCAATGACCTTCAAGTATTACCCCAGAATTAGCGTCCTGGGCCCGACAGAGAGCCTTGTTGAGTGTTCTCAACGCAGCAGCAGCCAAGCCCCAGCAGAGACCTCTGGACTGAATGAAAGCAGCAGCAGTGAAGGCCTCTCAGAGACTTCTGGGGACACTGAAACCACCAGCAGTGAAGCCCTCTTGGACACCTCTGGGGACTATGAAAACTTCAGGAGCGAAGCCCTGTCAGAGTCCCCTGGGCCACATGAAACCAGCAGCCAGGCCCCAGCAGAGACCTCTGGGCACCCTGAGAGCAGCAGCTGCCAGGCCCCAGCAGACACCTCTGGCCACCATGGAAGCAGCACCAAGCAGGCCCCAGCAGACACCTCTGGCCACCATGGAAGCAGCACCAACCAGGCCCCAGCAGACACCTCTGGCCACCATGGAAGCATCACCAACTAGGCCCCAGCAGACACCTCTGGCCACCATGCAAGCAGCACCAACCAGGCCCAGCCTCGGCAGCGATTCAGGGCACGCATGGCCAGCAGGATGCGCAGGGGCCTGGCCAGGCTGGGCAGATGTTTCCTCCGCTTCTCATGTGTGTCAGTGGAAGATGAGGAGTAGCAGTGTGCCCTGCTGCCAGTGCCAGGCTGGGCCCTGAGATGCAATAGGAGATGACTGCAATTGATAAGAATAGACAATAAGAGTAGACAATAGTGATAGGGATTGAAGTAAGATGAAGGAAGATAAGTAAGGACGTTATAAGAGTTGGTAACAGTAAAATAGCAGTGATGATAGCTGTAGATGAATAGTTACAAGTTTGTGATTAGAGAATTGTAAGCAGAATAGGTTTGTTGAACTCTATCTAAAGAGAAGAAGTTGTTGTGAGTTCCTAGGTTGTAGGGTTTAGGATTTAGGATCTAGTCTTAGCATAAGTCAGGAGTTTAGAATAACCATAGTACAGACTGCTGTTTAGTCTTTGTAGTCAGGATTGTCAGGATTATGAAAGAAAGGAGGCAGAGGGGGGGATTTCTGATACATCCCAGAGAGATTTAGCCTCGACAAGGGCCACTACATTTGTGAGTGTAGGAAGGGGAAGCGCCTGTGCTTTTCCTCATCTACAGAGACTTCCATGAAGGAGAAGTGGACTCCAGCCAGCCCCATGGTGGGCCCAAGCCAGCCTTATGAACAAGAACTGGACCCAAACCAACCTCATGAGCGAGGGGCAATGCCTTCTGCTGCCATCACTGCTTTCCAGGGGGACACTGCAGTGCCTCCTGGGCCCCTCCCACCTGCCTGGACAGGCCAGAGAAAGCCTGGGTGGTGCCAGGCATCACCATGGAGACTTCCTGCCCCATGACATCAGACTGCAAGCTGCCCTCCCAGATGACATCACAATAGAAGATGCACCCCCAGGATGACATCACAGTGGGGGACCTCTGCCACAGGGGCTGCACAAGGGGGTGCAGGCTGAGAGGGAGCAGGCAGTCGGCAGCGACAGTGTGTTCTGGGCACTCTGCAGCCTTAGCCCCTGCCAGATCCGAGCAGCGTTGGGATCCTGTTCCTGGGCAGCGCAGAGCGGAGCTGTGCTGGTGCCAAGGGAGCGTTGTGAGCACTCGGGAGAGTGTGACTCCAGCCTCACCATGCCTCCCTTCCTAATTCTCAAACTCTACATACTAATAATGTTTATTCTGGTGGAACTTCCACTGACCTTGACACTGGGTCCATTCCTATTGCTATGTGTAAGTGACCACTGCAGCCAGCAGGGTGCCCTGCACAGCAGGAGGGAGAGATGGGGGGTGGGGTGGAGGAGAAGTCAGGTGGGGGTCAGGGGCAGGGGCATGGCCAGGAGTGTCTTAGTGTAAGGTGGGAGCCAGGCTGCCTTTCCTAATCCCTGCCTCTGTCCTTTGCCATCTGCCTGCAGAAGTTCCTGTACTACCTGTGGCAGATGCTCCTGTGCAAGCTGTGCCGGCCAGAAGCAACTAGGGCCAAAGAGCCCCTGGAGGCCAAAGCAAAGAAGAAGAGCACAAGGAAGCAGGAGCTTCCTCTGCTTCTCATGTGTGTCAGTGGAAGATGAGGAGTAGCAGTGTGCCCTGCTGCCAGTGCCAGTGCTAATCTAAGATGTTGTAATTAATGGTTACAACACTGAATTAAATCTACAGTGCCTGGTGCTGAGCTGTTGCCTTGTGCTGCGTTTCCTTGCAGCATCTTTTGCCACTCTCTTGGTCTCCTGCTTCTGTCTCTGTCTTCCAAAACCTCTTCTGCTCTGGTCCCCCTCTCTAAGTGGTCTTGGAGGCTTGCAGGGTGCCATTGAGCAGTACTGAGTCTTCAAAGCAGTGTGCAGGGACTTCCACTTCCCTTTGGTTGCTGCTAATTCACTTAGGGAAAGTGCATCTTGTGCCCTGATCAATTCTGGGCACGTGTGAGAATGCAAATGTAAGAGTGCTCTGGGACTGAGTCATCTGCTGCCCTGCAAGCACACTGACATGCTGCTTGGCATGGCCAGCACAGGCTTCCTCTCTGGGAAGGCTGCTCCACTGCAGATCCACCTGAGCCCTCCTGCACAGAAGTCATCACTTCTGTTGTTCACTTTTCAGGACTGCACAGCCATGCCATCTTCTAGCAGTGACCTGAGCACCGTTTCTCTTGGCCCAGCAGTACCAGGGATGTGCCTGGTGGTTGTCTGTCTGTCTCTGATCTCTATTAACAAAATAGAACCACAGCATGACAGAACGTTAGGGGTTGGAAGGGACCTCCAGAGATCACCCAGGCCAAGCCCCTGCCAGAGCAGGGTCACCCAGGGCAGCTCAGCGTGTTGCAGTTTGAGCTGGGCGCCCCCCTGCAATGTTTACTTCCTGTGTCCAGCAGTCCAGCCCAGAGTGGTGGCCACAGGCAATGATGTAGTATCCTCTTCCAGGGATTACTTCCAAAGAGCAATCTGAAATTGTCCCAGGAAGTGGTTAAATTGCTAACAGCCATTTGGAGTGCAGAGGGACTTTCTCCACAGCAGGCAGCTGGGTTGATTTCCCTCTCGAGATGCAGAAGGAATATATTGCTGTGAGCAAAGAGAAGCCTCATTCTAGAGCAGATGGACTCTGCCATGGGGTGCTTTACTCAGATGGAGTACTTGAGTTCCCCTTGGCACTCCCTGGTGTTTAGGCTGTCTTGCAGGAGGAGGAAGAGATGGATAGACACATTGTGGGCTAAGGCAGAAGAGAATTAGAAAGCAAAAGCTTGACAAGATCCTTTTCTTTTTCATGCTATCCACAACACTGAAGACATTATCCAGCTCTGGAGCCTAGAACAGAACACTGAGCACACACTGAAAGAGCAATGAAGAGTGAAGAGAGCTCCAGGAGCAGCCCTCCATCTGCTGGCAGTGAGGAGCACCACGGGAAGGCAAGGCAGCCACACAGAAACCAAAGGAGCCTCTCTTTGTCAGACACAAATCCTGGCCCAGCTGTTTAGAGAAGGAAGAAAGCAAAGAGATCCCTGAGGAGCTGCCAGCAGCATCTTGCTTGTGAGCAGCAGGCAAATCTCTGCTAGCTACAGCATCTCTCAAGCTCACTAAACACAGCTCTAGAGCCTGTGCTCTGAAAAGGTCCCCCTGGAAAATTGGCTAAGGCAGGCAGGAGCCAAACAAGCCAAGGTGAAGGCCTGAAGAAAGACAGAATCATAGAACTGATTGGAAGGGAGCTCTGGAGATCACCCAGGCCAAGCCCCTGCCAGAGCAGGGTCACCCAGGGCAGCTCAGCATGCTGCAGTTTGAGCTGGGTGCCCCCCTGCAATGTTTACTTCCTGTGTCCAGCAGTCCAGCCCAGAGGGGTGGCCACAGGCAATGATGTAGTATTTGCTACCACAATGCCTTGCACCACTGTGGTGAAGAGGTTATTAAATTTATGAATATGAAATATGAATTATGAAAAATATTATTTTATTAATTACCAAACTATTAATAACCGATGAATCACCAACTTATATACATGTTCTAGTGCACGTTCGTGAAATACATTCCACAACTGGCTTAGTGTTATGATTATAACGTAATTGAACTATCTATAAACCCTTTCTATATTTATATATTTATATATTTATAAATATAAATATAAATATAAATAAATATATATATATATATATATATAAATATATATATTTATATATTTATATATTTATATAACGAAGGGTGCAGTTCCGCCGCTTGGCCACTCCTGCCTGGAGGTGTTGAAGGCCAGGCTGGATGAGGCCTTGAGCAGCCTGTGCTGGTGGGAGGGGTCCCTGCCCATGGCAGGGGGCTGGAGCTGGATGAGCTTTGAGGTCCTTTCCAAAAGGAAAAGAGCTCAGAGATCATCCAGTCCAACCTCTCACCCAGCTCCATCTGATCAACTAAACCATGGCACCAAGGGCCTCATCCAGGGATGGGGTTTCCACCACCTCCCCGGGCAGCCTGTCCCAGCCTTTGAGAGCCCTTTCAGTCAAGAATTTTCTGCCCAACCTCCCCTGGGGCAACTTGAGGCCATTTCCTCTCCTCCTATCACCTGGGACTGCAGAGGAGAGCCCAACCCCCCACCTGGCTCCAGCCTCCTGTCAGGGAGCTGTAGAGAGCAGTGTGGTCTCCCCTCAGCCTCTTCTTCTCCACACTACACAACCCCAAATCCCTCAGCTTCTCCTCACCAGCCCTTCCCCAGCTTTGTTGCCCTTCTCTGGACCTGCTCCAGCCCTTCAATGTCTTTCTTGGAGTCAGGGGCCCAAAACTGAACCCAGCACTCAAGGTGTGGCCTCACCAGCACCCTGGTAATGGGGTACCCCAGGGCACAATCCCTTTCCTGGTCATGCTGAGCACACTACTGCTGCTCCAGGCCAGGATCTTGGTAGCTTTCCTGGCCACGTGGGCACCCCCTGGCTCATCTTCAGCTGCTGTCAGCCAGCACCCCCAGGCCCTTTACTGCTCATCACCCTTGCCCAGCTGGGGCTCCACTGATTCCAGCTGCTCACTGATGCAGAGAGTGACAGCTCCTCCCCCCCTGCCCTGCCTGTCCTTCCTAGAGAGCTGCTACCATTCCATCCCTACCTTCCACTCATGCCAGTCATGCCACCACCTATTGTGATGTCATCTGGGAGGGCAGCTTGCAGTCTGATGTCATGGGGCAGGAAGTCTCCATGGGGATGCCTGGCACCACTCAGCCCTTCTCTGGCCTCTCCAGGCAGGTGGGAGGGGCCCAGGAGGCACTGCAGTGTCCCCCGGGAAAGCAGTGATGGCAGCTGATGGTGCCCACCTTCCGCAGGCCTGGGGACTCTGGAGGTGTGCCCACTGTGCCAGCCTTGCCACCTGTCCCCACCCCCAGAGAGGCAGCCCAGAGTTTGCAGGCACCAAGAGCAGCAAGCCCTGTGGCAGCCCCTCAGGGCACCATGCAGAGAGCAGCACAGCCCTCTCACTGCTGCAGAAGAGCAGGAAAAGGCCACCCCAGCTTATCCTGTGCTCCCTGAGGAGGGCACAAGAGTGGAATGCCAGGAACCTGCTCTGCACATCCTCAGAGCCCACAAGGGGCTTTTCCTGGACTCTGAGCAATAAAGTCATGGGATTGGCTGAGATCTTTGCCCAGGAGCTGGAGGAAGGGAAAGTCCTGGCCCCAGATTTGCCTGTGCCAGCAGGAATTACTCCAGCAGCCCCTTGGGACACAGTAGAGAGCTGAGAACCTGCTCTTGACAGCCTCACAGCCAGGGCTGGGCTCTCACTGCACCCAGACAAGAAGGTCGTGCACTTGGCCGAGATCTTTGCTCAGGAGCAGGAGATCCATGGAGATGAGGCCCAAGTGTGGCAAGCTGGGATGAGCTGCCTCTGCACTCAGAGGAGTTCACTACGAAGGCCATCGTGGGCTGGGCAGTGCTGCTTGTTGTCCAGCAGCAGGAGGAACATCCAGAGCGGGCACAAAGTTCTCAGGTGCCAAGGGCAGCGATGACTCCAGCAGCCCCTCGGGACACAAGAGAGAGCAGAGGAGCTGCTCTTCACAAGCTCACAGCCAGGGAAGGGCCTTTCCTGGCCGTGGAGAAGATGATGGTGGGCTTGGCAGAGCTCATGAATGGGGCAGGAGCCTGAGCCAGAGCCCAGCACAGCCTCTCCTGCTCCTCTCCCAAGCTCCTGGCAGAGGCTGGCAGAGCCCAGCTAGCCGCGGCCGGGCAGCACCATCCCTCCCACTTCATGAGGGCAAGGAGGGCCCTGCACAGGGCTTGCCATGCTTTCAGCTGCTTGCAGCAGGGCACAGCCAGAGGAGCAGCAGGCACTGCTGGGGCCAGGAAGCTCCTTGCAGATGGCAGCAGCCGGCCCTGAGCCTGCAGCATCCAGAAGTGTGGCCAGCGGGTCGAGGGAGGTGATCCTCCCCTTCTACTCAGCTCTGGTGAGACCCCACCTGGAGTACTGTGTCCAGTTCTGGAGCCCCTATTGCAAGAGGGATGTGGAGGTGCTGGAAGGTGTCCAGAGAAGGGCAACAAAGCTGGGTAGGGGTCTGGAGCACAGCCCTGTGAGGAGAGGCTGAGGGAGCTGGGGCTGCTTAGCCTGGAGAAGAGAAGGCTCAGGGGAGACCTTCTTGCTCTCTCCAACTCCCTGCAGGGAGGTTGTAGCCAGGTGGGGGTTGGGCTCTTCTGCCAGGCAGCCAGCACCAGAACAAGAGGATACAGTCTCAGGCTGCACCAGGGGAGGTTTAGGCAGGATGTCAGGAAGACGTTCTACACAGAGAGAGTGATTCCCCATTGGAATGGGCTGCCCAGGGAGGTGGTGGAGTCACCATCACTGCAGGTGTTCAGGAGGAGACTTGACTGGGTGCTTGGTGCCATGGGTTAGTTGTTTAGGTGGGTTGGATTGGTTGATAGGTTGGATGTGATGATCTTGAAGGTCTCTTCCAACCTGGTCTATTCTATTCTATTCTATTCTATTCTATTCTATTCTATTCTATTCTATTCTATTCTATTCTATTCTATCCAAGAAGGCTGCAGAGGGCCTGCTCCCAAAGGCCTGCGGGGACAGGAGCAGGGGCAATGGCTTCAAACTAGAGCAGAGCAGATTTAGTCTGTGGGACTACTGACCTGGAGCAAATCCTCTTCCAGGGATTACTTCCAAAGAGCAATCTGAAATTGTCCCAGGAAGTGGTTAAATTGCTAACAGCCATTTGGAGTGCAGAGGGACTTTCTCCACAGCAGGCAGCTGGGTTGATTTCCCTCTCGAGATGCAGAAGGAATATATTGCTGTGAGCAAAGAGAAGCCTCATTCTAGAGCAGATGGACTCTGCCATGGGGTGCTTTACTCAGATGGAGTACTTGAGTTCCCCTTGGCACTCCCTGGTGTTTAGGCTGTCTTGCAGGAGGAGGAAGAGATGGATGGACACATTGTGGGCTAAGGCAGAAGAGAATTAGAAAGCAAAAGCTTGACAAGATCCTTTTCTTTTTCATGCTATCCACAACACTGAAGACATTATCCAGCTCTGGAGCCTAGAACAGAACACTGAGCACACACTGAAAGAGCAATGAAGAGTGAAGAGAGCTCCAGGAGCAGCCCTCCATCTGCTGGCAGTGAGGAGCACCACGGGAAGGCAAGGCAGCCACACAGAAACCAAAGGAGCCTCTCTTTGTCAGACACAAATCCTGGCCCAGCTGTTTAGAGAAGGAAGAAAGCAAAGAGATCCCTGAGGAGCTGCCAGCAGCATCTTGCTTGTGAGCAGCAGGCAAATCTCTGCTAGCTACAGCATCTCTCAAGCTCACTAAACACAGCTCTAGAGCCTGTGCTCTGAAAAGGTCCCCCTGGAAAATTGGCTAAGGCAGGCAGGAGCCAAACAAGCCAAGGTGAAGGCCTGAAGAAAGACAGAATCATAGAACTGATTGGAAGGGAGCTCTGGAGATCACCCAGGCCAAGCCCCTGCCAGAGCAGGGTCACCCAGGGCAGCTCAGCATGCTGCAGTTTGAGCTGGGTGCCCCCCTGCAATGTTTACTTCCTGTGTCCAGCAGTCCAGCCCAGAGGGGTGGCCACAGGCAATGATGTAGTATTTGCTACCACAATGCCTTGCACCACTGTGGTGAAGAGGTTATTAAATTTATGAATATGAAATATGAATTATGAAAAATATTATTTTATTAATTACCAAACTATTAATAACCGATGAATCACCAACTTATATACATGTTCTAGTGCACGTTCGTGAAATACATTCCACAACTGGCTTAGTGTTATGATTATAACGTAATTGAACTATCTATAAACCCTTTCTATATTTATATAACGAAGGGTGCAGTTCCGCCGCTTGGCCACTAGATGGAGACTCGGCGGGACGCGGGCGGCTTCTGGCTATACACAGCAATATTATAATCTTTCTATGCGTCAGCGCTTACTCTGCTAGACGCGGATACTTTGAACTGAGTGCTAGTGGGTGGAAAGCACGTGGACAATATTCAATCCCCTTCAGACAACAGGGATCGGTCCTGGTCGGGGTCGGTCCGTGGGATCGGCCCTCAAAAGTCGGCTCGCACGGCAGGGCGGGACGACGGTGGCCGGTAGGTGGGCTCGAACGACGGAAGCAGGCGAAGCTACGGGGGTCGGCCCAACCACGGCGGTTCTCGGGGCTGATGCAAACAGCCTCGGGGAGAGAATGCGACTGCGTTAGGCGGCGGATTCTCTTTACCGAGGTTAAAGGAGCAACAGGACTCTCGTAGTGGTCCCGGGTCCGGTGCAATACAAGCACGAACAATGCTCTGGTTTTCCCTGGAATTCACAGGGCTCAGAGCGGCACTCGGCGGCTCTGAGAGAGCGGCACTCGGTATTGATCACGTCCCTTCTCCCCGGCAACTGGGCAGATCTTACCCGCGGGGGTTGGTCCAGTCCTCTGGTGGCACGATGGGCTCTTCCGATCGGCACGACTGGTTGTAGCAATGCTGAGCTCCTCAGGCTCAGCGAAGGTCCTCCCTCTGGGCTTCTTCAACAATGCAGAGGCTTCCAGTATGCGTGCATGTATAACAGGAGCTAACAACAACAAGCTCAATGGCAAAGGCTGCAGCTCGAGAGTTACTCTCTCGAGCAAGCACAGAGACAAAGTAAACGAGGGGGCAACGTGTTCACCACCTGGGGTGATACTTATAGATTCCTCGAGGCTGGGCTTGACCAATGGGCACTCTCATAAACAACTGGCTTCAGCCTATAGAAAGCGTGAAGCTAGAATTATGCCCATACTTGGTGTAAGCACAAGCACTGCATGCGCTGGGTGCGTGCAAGCCTGGCTAATGCCTTGGCTTTTGTCTCCCTCCTAGAGGGAGGGGGAACTTGCCCACATGCTGGGACAAGATTCAGTATCGGGGCATAATGTGCCTTCACCACAACCACCACAAGATGCAGTGCGGTGCCTAGCACCTCCTCTTCTCTTCCTCCTTCGTCAGCCGCTACCTGGGGGAGATGTCTCCTGGCTTGGGGCCTGGCTAGGCCCAAGGCCATGCGGGGATGGGCAGTCTCAGATCTGGCCAGCTGAGACTAGCCTAGCAGTGGGAGGGGGAAGAAGGAGCTCTGGGGTCTTGGGTGTCCCCTCAGGTGGGGATGGGGTCTCTCTGGCTCTGTTCTGGGCTCTTTCTTTGTCACTGTGCTTTTGGCTTTCTGTAAATGTTCACTGCTTCCTATTTCAACTTGCCATCACTTCTGCAATCCGTTTGTCTGAGTGTTGATTGTTGCCAGGGGTGGGGAAGGGGGCTGCCTCAACCCAGCACACTCACACAGAACACAGCCAGCTGGAGCTTGAAGATCTGCAGAGCAGGAGACTCCACAACCTCCCTGGGCAGCCTGCTCCAGGGCTCAGCAGCCTCCCACCAAAGAAGTTTCTGCTCACGTTGAGGTGGAACCTCCTGGGTTCTGGTTTGTGTCCACTGCCCCTCTTCTTATCCCTGGGCACCACTGAACAGAGCCTGCTGCCTTCTTCATGACAGCCTCCCATCTGTAGCATAGATTCATTCATAGAATGGATGGGGTTGGAAGGGACCTTGGAGATCACAGAATCACAGAAAACATCCAGTTGGAAGAGGCCTCCAAGCTGACCCAGTCCAGCCCTTAACCCAGCACTGCAGGCTCAGCACCAGACCATGTCCCTAAGCACCAGGGCCACAGCTGCTGGAACACCCCCAGGGGTGGTGACTCCAGCACTGCCCTGGGCAGCCTCTTCCAATGGCTGAGATCCCTTCCAGTGCTGAAATATTTCCTGCTCCCAGCCTGAGCCTGCTTCACTTAAACCTCCCACCACCCCAGGCTGCTCAAGGCCTCATCCAGCCTGGCCTTCAGCACCTCCAGGCAGCAGCCACCCACAGCCTCCCTGGGCAACCTGTGCCAGTGTCTCACCACCTTTACCTTTCTGTATCCTGGGACCACCTCAGCTTGGGAGGAGGGCAGGGAGGGCAAAGAGCTGAAAGCAAAGGCTCAGGTTGGAAGTTGGCAGCTGCTCTGCAGAAAACGTTAAGGCACTTTTCTACCCAAAGCCTCACCTTGCTATCTTGCTATGCCAAGACCTAAGGGCACATCCATACACTGGCATCAGAGGCTGTCCTTAGCTCCTTACCCAGTTAGACAGCTGGAGACAGTGACCCAAGCCTGCAGGCACTGCTGTAACTCCTGCAGCAGCAGGAGGAGCTGCTTGGCTTCACAGACAGGCAGCCTGAGAGGCCACTGGAGAAGCATTGAACCAGAGACTTGGCAGGGCTGGAAGGGACCTCAAGGCTCAGCCAGTCCCAAGCCCCTGCCATGGCCAGGGACACCTCACACCACAGCAGGTTGCTCACAGCCACCTCCAGCCTGGCTGCAAACACCTCCAGGCAGGAGGCTTCCACCACCTCCCTGGGCAACCTGTGCCAGGCTCTCACCACCCTCATGGGCAACAACTTCTTCCTCACAGCCAAGCTCAATCTCCCCACCTCTAGCTTTGCTCCACCCCCCCAGTCCTATCCCTCCCTGACACCCTCAAAAGTCTCTCCCCAGCTTTCTTGGAGCCCCCTGCAGATCCTGCAAGGCCACCAGAAGGTCTCCTGGGAGCCTTCTCCTCTCCAGCCTGCACAACCCCAACTCTCTCAGGCTGTCTCCAGAGCAGAGCAGCTCCAGCCCTCTGCTCCTCCTCCTGGTCCTTCTCTGGACACCTTCCAGCCCCTCCAGAGCCTTCCTGGCACAGAGGCTCCAGAGCTGGCCCCAGAGCTCCAGCTGTGGTCTCAGCAGAGTGGAGCAGAGGGGCAGAATCCCCTCCCTGGCCCTGCTGGCCACACTTCTCTTGCTGCAGCCCAGGCTCTGCTTGGCTCTCTGGGCTGCAAGTGCTCCCTGCTGGCTCCTGCTGAGCTTCTCCTCCCCCAGCACCCCCAAGGCCTTTTCTCCAGGGCTGCTCTCCAGCCAGTCCCTGCCCAGCCTGTGTCAGTGCCTGGGATTGCCCTGCCCCAGCTGCAGGACCTTGCCCTTGGCCTTCTTGAACCTCCTGAGGTTGTCCTGGGCCCAGCTCTGCAGCCTGTCCAGGTGCTTCTGGATGGATCCTTCCCTCCAGCTGTCAGCAGCACCACACAGCCTGGTGCTGAGGGAGCCTCAGTGCCACTGCACCTGGCACCAACAAAGATGCTGAACAAGCCTGGTGCCAGCACTGATCCCTGAGGGACTCCACTTGTCCCTGGCCTCCACTTGGCCATGGACCATTGACAGCCACCCTTTGGGTGCAGCTCTCAAGCCAGTGCTGTACCCACTGAGTGGTTCATCCATGGAAGCATCCTGCCCCAGCCTGGAGACCAGGATGTGGGGTGGGACTCTGTCAAAGGCTTTGCCCAGGCCAATGACCTCAGTTGCTCAGCCTTCATCTCTTGCTATTGTCACCTGTTCACACAAGGCCCCCAGGTTTGTCAGGCAGGATTTGCCCTTGGTGCAGCCCTGCTGCTTGTGCCCAATCACCTCTGCATTATTCTTCTGCCTCAGCAGTGCCTCCAGGAGGATCTGCTCCATGATCTCACTGGGCACAGAGGTGACACTGCCTGGCCTGTAGTCCCCTGGGTCATGCCTCTTCCCCTGCTTGAAAATGGAGTTATGTTTCCCCTCTCCCACTCCCTGGGGACCTCCCCAGACTGCCAGGACTTCTGGAATATGATGGAGAGTGGTTTAGCAACCTCCTCCCCAGCTCCCTCAGCACCCCTGGCTGTATCCCATCGGGTCCCTCAGCCTTGAACACTTTCAGGTTCCTCAGATGGTCACAACCTGATCTTCACTCACCACGGGCAGTTCCTTCTTCCAGCCCCTGCCATTATCTTCCATCATTCTGGGAGTGTGGCTGCAGCCCTTGCCACTGAAGACTGAGGTAGAGAAGTCCCTGAGAGCCTCAGCCTTCTCCATGGCACTTGTCACCAGCTCAGCTGTTTGCTTTCGGAGGGCTCCACACCTTCCCCAGGCTTCTTTTTGCCAGTACTCTACCTATAGAAATGTTTGCTGCTGCCCTTGCTCTCCCTGGCTGGATTGAATTCCACCTGAGCTTTAGCTTTCCTCAGCAGGGCTCTTGCTGCTCAGGCAGCTTCCTTCCATGCCCCCATTCCAGCTCTCCTCTCTTCCACTCCTTCTAGAGTTTCTTTTTGAGTGCCAGGCTGGGCAGGAGCTCCTTGCTCCTCCAGGCAGGTCTCCTGGCCTTCTTTCCTGCTTTCCTCCTTGTGGGCATACTTTGCTCCTGGGCACAGAGAAGGTGATCCTGGAACACTGCCCAGCTGTCCTGGGCCCCTCTTCCCTCTAGGCCTTTGGCCCATGCTCCTTTGGCCAGCAGAGCCCTGAAGTGATCAAAGTCTGCATGCCTAAACCCCAGGCTTGCAAGCTTGGGATACTCCTCCTAGCTGCCCTGAGGATCTTCAAGTCTATTGCTTCAGGGTCACTGCAGCCAAGGCTAGCCCTGAGCCTCACACTGCTCACCAGCCCTTCCCTGGTGGTGAGCACAAGGTCCAGCATGGCCTTTGCAACTTGGTTCCTCTCCCATCTGGAGGAGGAAGTTGTCATCTGTGCCTTCCAGGAACACCCTGGCACGCTGTAGCCAGCCGTGCTGTCCCTCCAGCAGATGCCAGGGTGGCTGAAATCCCCCAGGAGGAGCAGGGCCTGTGGAGTGCCTCATCGGCTCGCTTCTGCTGGGCAGGGGGCCTGTAGCAGAGCCCTACCAGAACATCTCCTTCCCCTGGCTTCCCCTCCATCTTCACCCATCTGCTCTCCACCAGCACATCACCCTTGCCCAGCTGGGGCTCCACTGATTCCAGCTGCTCACTGATGCAGAGAGTGACAGCTCCTCCCCTCCTGCCCTGCCTCTCCTTCCTAGAGAGCTGCTACCATTCCATCCCTACCTTCCACTCATGCCAATCATGCCACCAGCTTGCAGGGACAGCCTCTATGGCACAGCATCCTAGCAGCCCAGGGCCCTGAAGTCATCCTGTTGGTTGCCCCAGCTGTGTGCATTGGCATAGAGGCTCTTCAGCTGGGCTGGCAGTGCCACCCTCTTAGGTGAATGCCCTTGACTCCCTTGGCTGCCTCAGTGCTTCATCCTTGGCTCGCCTCCGGGCAACAAGTGCAGAGCCCTTGCTAGCACCCATCCCTCTGCCTCTGGGGAGCTGCCCAGGTGTTTGCATCACCTCTCAGATCCTTGTACAAGAGCTTGCAGCCTTGCAGGCATCCACAGGCAGCCTCAAAGCAGCAGTGGTGCCAGGAGGAACTCTGCTGCACCACTGCTGGCCCCAGAGAGCTGGCCCCAGAGAGCTGGCCCCAGCCGAAGTGCACAACATCAAAGGAAGTTTCATTTGAAGTGCCTTGGCCTGCAACGTGTGGGATGGGAGACCCAGATCATAGAAGACATCAGGTTGGAAGGGAGCCTCCAAGGCCATCTTGTGCAAGCCCCTGCAGGCAGCAGGGACGCCTCCAGCTAGAGCAGGCTGCCCAGGGACACAGCCAGGCTGAGCTGGAATGGCTCCAGGGATGGGGCCTCAAGCACCTCCCTGGGCAGCCTGTGCCAGGGTCTCACCACCCTTCCTCCGGATGTCCAACCTAACTCTGCCTTGCTGAGCCTGGGACTCCAGCAGCTCTGGAAGGAAAGGCACGAGCTGCCATAGCTCATGAGCTACTTCAGGAGGGCAAAAGAAAGAAATAGAAATACCCTGAAACTGGAGGCACTCAGAAGGCTGCATTGGAGTGGGACTGTGCAGCCAGCCGGTGGAGCAGAGACCTCTGTTCACACCCTCAGAGGTGTAAAGCTGAATACAAGGCTTGCACACCACCTTCTGCCCCACACCTCTGCTTTCTTCATCCAATTCTTCGTTACCCCTGCAGAACATTTCAGCACAGGGCAGGGCACAGCTGCCTCAGTCTCAGCAAGGTGTCCAGAGGAAGGGTTACCCTAACCCAGAGCGTGTGGTGTCACAGAGCACTTCCCTTCTCTCTCTCCTAGCATGCTGTGGGCTTGAGAAGCACCTCGCAGCATGCTGGGCATCTGCTCTTTCAGGTTAGAATGGCTGGGCAGGGGTGAACCTCCTGGAGTTCAACAAGGGCAGGTGTAGAGTCCTGCACCTGGGGAGGACCAACAGCAGGCAGCAGTGCAGGTGAGGGGGGACCTGCTGGAGAGCAGCTCCGTGGAGAAGGCCCTTGGAGTCCTGGTGGGCAAGAAGTTCTCCACAGCACAGCAACCTGCCCTGCTGGCCAAGAAGGCTGAAGCTGTACTCGGCTGTGTTAAGAAGAGTGAAGCCATCAGGTGAAGGGAGATTCTCCTCCCCTCCTACTCAGCCCTACTTAGACCACATCCAAACTATTGGGTCCAGTTCTGGGCTCCCCGGGTCAAGAGGGCCAGGGAGCTGCTGGAGAAAGTCCAACAGAGGCTATGAGGATGATGAAGGGACTGGAACATCTCCCTAATGAGGGAAGGCTGAGAGAACTGAATCAGTTCAGTGTGGAGAGGAGAAGGCTGAGAGGGATCTGCTCAATGTCTACAGAGAGCTGCAGGGTGGCTGCCGGGAGGATGCAGCCAGGCTCTGCTCAGGGACACCCAGTGCCAGCACAAGGGGCAGTGGATGGCAACTCAATGGCAGACATTCACCTCAACAGGAGGAGAAACTCCTTTGGTGGGAGGCTGCTGGAGGCCTGGAGCAGGCTGCCCAGAGAGGCTGTGGAGCCTCCTTCTCTGGAGACTTTCCAAGCCCACCTGGATGTGTTCCTGTGCGAGCTGCCCTGGGTGACCCTGCTCTGGCAAGGGCTTGGCCAGGGTGATCTCTGGAGGTCCCTTCCAACCCCTAACGTTCTGTCATGCTGTGGTTCTGTCTATTTTGTTACTAGAGATCAGAGACAGACAGACAACCACCAGGCACATCCCTGCTACTGCTGGGCCAAGAGAAACGCTGCTCAGGTCACTGCTAGAAGATGGCATGGCTGTGCAGTCCTGAAAAGTGAACAACAGAAGTGATGACTTCTGTGCAGGAGGGCTCAGGTGGATCTGCAGTGGAGCAGCCTTCCCAGAGAGGAAGCCTGTGCTGGCCATGCCAAGCAGCATGTCAGTGTGCTTGCAGGGCAGCAGATGACTCAGTCCCACAGCACTCTTACATTTGCATTCTCACACGTGCCCAGAATTGATCAGGGCACAAGATGCACTTTCCCTAAGTGAATTAGCAGCAACAAAAGGGAAGTGGAAGTCCCTGCACACTGCTTTGAAGACTCAGTACTGCTCAATGGCATCCTGCAAGCCTTCAAGAGCACTTAGAGAGGAGGACCAGAGCAGAAGAGGTTTTGGAAGACAGAGACAGAGGCAGGAGACTGAGAGAGTGGCAAAAGATGCTACAAGGAAATGCAGCACAAGGCAACAGCTCAGCACCAGGCACTGTAGATTTAATTCAGTGTTGTAACCATTAATTACAACATCTTAGATTAGCACTGGCACTGGAAGCAGGGCACACTGCTACTCCTCATCTTCCACTGACACACATGAGAAGCGGAGGAAACATCTGCCCAGCCTGGCCAGGCCCCTGCGCATCCTGCTGGCCATGCGTGCCCTGAATTGCTGCCGAGGCCGGGCCTGGTTGGTGCTGCTTGCATGGTGGCCAGAGGTGTCTGCTGGGGCCTGGTTGGTGCTGCTTCCATGGTGGCCAGAGGTGTCTGCTGGGGCCTGGTTGGTGCTGCTTCCATGGTGGCCAGAGGTGTCTGCTGGGACCTAGTTGGTGCTGCTTCCATGGTGGCCAGAGGTGTCTGCTGGGGCCTGGTTGGTGCTGCTTGCATGGTGGCCAGAGGTGTCTGCTGGGGCCTGGTTGGTGCTCTTCCATGGTGGCCAGAGGTGTCTGCTGGGGCCTGGTTGGTGCTGCTTCCATGGTGGCCAGAGGTCTCTGCTGGGGCCTGGCAGCTGCTGCTCTCAGGGTGCCCAGAGGTCTCTGCTGGGGCCTGGCTGCTGGTTTCATGTGGCCCAGAGGTCTCTGACAGGGCTTCGCTCCTGAAGGTTTCATAGTCCCCAGAGGTGTCCGAGAGGGCTTCACTGCTGCTGCTTTCATTCAGTCCAGAGGTCTCTGCTGGGGCTTGGCTGCTGCTGCGTTGAGAACACTCAACAAGGCTCTCTGTTGGGCCCAGGACGCTAATTCTGGGGTAATACTTGAAGGTCATTGAGGCACAGTCCCAGACCACCACACGCCGCAGCTCTTCCACATCCTCCTCCATGAGGGAGTTGTCATTTATGCTCCTATGACTGGGGAGCTGTTGGGCAGGTCCTTGCCATGCAGCTCTTCCCTTCCTGGAGCCTGGAGAAGCTGTGGCCTTCTGCCGTGGTGGCACAGCAGAGAGAGGCTTTTTCTGCTGGGCTGCCAGCTTTGAAGCACTGGCTGCCATTTCTGGAAGGACATCTCTCCCCCTGTCCTTGCCAGTCCAGGCCCTCTTCCTGATCTCTGGCCCTTGCAGTTTTCCCTCCACACGTGCAGGCTGGGTGCCTGTGGGACCTGTTGGAGGGGGGAGATAACGTTAAGATGATCCTGGGGAACACCTTGCCACCCTGCTTCCTTCAGTGGCAGGGGCCTGATTGCCTGCCCTCTGCCGTTCTGCCTCTCCCTCTGCCCTCCTCCAGTACTTGACTTACTGTCAGCATGAGGGACATTCAGCTCCTGCTTCCTTGTGCTCTTCTTCTTTGCTTTGGCCTCCAGGGGCTCTTTGCCCCTAGTTGCTTCTGGCCGGCACAGCTTGCACAGGAGCATCTGCCACAGGTAGTACAGGAACTTCTGCAGGCAGATGGCAAAGGAGAGAGGCAGGGATTAGGAAAGGCAGCCTGGCTCCCACCTTACACTAAGACACTCCTGGCCATGCCCCTGCCCCTGCCCCCCACCTGACTTCTCCTCCACCCCACCCCCCATCTCCCCCTCCTGCTGTGCAGGGCACCCTGCTGGCTGCAGTGGTCACTTACACATAGCAATAGGAATGGACCCAGTGTCAAGGTCAGTGGAAGTTCCACCAGAAGAAACATTATTAGTATGTAGAGTTTGAGAATTAGGAAGGGAGGCATGGTGAGGCTGGAGTCACACTCTCCCGAGTGCTCACAACGCTCCCTTGGCACCAGCACAGCTCCGCTCTGCGCTGCCCAGGAACAGGATCCCAACGCTGCTCGGATCTGGCAGGGGCTAAGGCTGCAGAGTGCCCAGAACGCACTGTCGCTGCCGACTGCCTGCTCCCTCTCAGCCTGCACCCCCTTTTACAGCCCCTCTGGCAGAGGTCCCCCACTGTGATGTCATCCTGGGGGTGCATCTTCTATTGTGATGTCATCTGGGAGGGCAGCTTGCAGTCTGATGTCATGGGGCAGGAAGTCTCCATGGTGATGCCTGGCACCACCCAGGCTTTCTCTGGCCTGTCCAGGCAGGTGGGAGGGGCCCAGGAGGCACTTCAGTGTCCCCCTGGAAAGCAGTGATGGCAGCTGATGGCACTGCCCCTCGCTCATGAGGTTGGTTTGGGTCCAGTTCTTGTTCATAAGGCTGGCTTGGGCCCACCATGGGGCTGGCTGGAGTCCACTTCTCCTTCATGGAAGTCTCTGTAGATGAGGAAAAGCACAGGCGCTTCCCCTTCCTACACTCACAAATGTAGTGGCCCTTGTCGAGGCTAAATCTCTCTGGGATGTATCAGAAAATCCCCCCCTCTGCCTCCTTTCTTTCATAATCCTGACAATCCTGACTACAAAGACTAAACAGCAGTCTGTACTATGGTTATTCTAAACTCCTGACTTATGCTAAGACTAGATCCTAAATCCTAAACCCTACAACCTAGGAACTCACAACAACTTCTTCTCTTTAGATAGAGTTCAACAAACCTATTCTGCTTACAATTCTCTAATCACAAACTTGTAACTATTCCTCTACAGCTATCATCACTGCTATTTTACTGTTACCAACTCTTATAACGTCCTTACTTATCTTACTTCATCTTACTTCACAGTATCACAGTATCACAGTATCACTTAGGTTGGAAAGGACCTCGAGGATCATCGAGTCCAACCTATCAACACAGACCCCATGACTAGACCATGGGACCACGTGCCATGCCCAATCTCCTCTTGAACGCCTCCAGGGTCGATGACTCAACCACCTCCCTGGGCAACCTGTTCCAATGCCGAATGACTCGCTCAGTGAAGAACTTCCTCCTCACCTCGAGTCTGAACCTCCCCTGGCGCAGCTTGAGACTGTGTCCTCTTGTTCTGGTGCTGGTTGCCTGGGAGAAGAGGCCAACCCCCTCCTGGCTACAACCACCTTTCAGGTAGTTGTAGAGGGCAATGAGGTCACCCCTGAGCCTCCTCTTCTCCAGGCTAAACAATCCCAGCTCCCTCAGCCTCTCCTCATAGGGCTTGTGTTCAAGGCCTCTCACCAGCCTTGTTGCCCTTCTCTGGACACGCTCAAGTGTTTCAATGTCCTTCTTAAACTGAGGAGCCCAGAACTGGACACAGTACTCAAGGTGCGGCCTAACCAGAGCAGAGTACAGGGGCACTATGACCTCCCTGCTCCTGCTGGCCACACTAGTCCTAATGCAGGCCAGAATGCTATTGGCCCTCCTGGCCACCTGGGCACACTGCTGGCTCATATTCAGGTGGCTGTCGATCAGCACACCCAGGTCCCTCTCTGTTTGGGAGCTCTCCAGCCACTCCGACCCCAGCGTATAGCTCTGCATGGGATTGCCGTAGCCAAAGTGCAGCACTCGGCACTTGGACTTGTTGAAAGCCATCCCATTGGACTCTGCCCATCTGTCCTGTCGGTCGAGGTCCCTCTGCAGAGCCTTTCTACCCTCTAACTGACTAACATCTGCCCCTAACTTTGTGTCATCTGCAAACTTGCTGATGACTGACTCTACCCCTTCATCCAGATCATCAACGAATATGTTGAAGAGGACAGGGCCCAGCACTGATCCCTGGGGGACACCACTAGTGACTGGCCTCCAGCTGGCTTCAATCCCTATCACTATTGTCTACTCTTATTGTCTATTCTTATCAATTGCAGTCATCTCCTATTGCATGTCAGGGCCCAGCCTGGCACTGGCAGCAGGGAACACTGCTACTCCTCATCTTCCACTGACACACATGAGAAGCGGAGGAAACATCTGCCCAGCCTGGCCAGGCCCCTGCGCATCCTGCTGGCCATGCGTGCCCTGAATCTCTTCCGAGGCCGGGCCTGGTTGGTGCTGCTTCCATGGTGGCCAGAGGTGTCTGCTGGGGCCTGGTTGGTGCTGCTTCCATGGTGGCCAGAGGTGTCTGCTGGGGCCTGGTTGGTGCTGCTTCCATGGTGGCCAGAGGTGTCTGCTGGGGCCTGGTTGGTGCTGCTTGCATGGTGGCCAGAGGTGTCTGCTGGGGCCTGGCAGCTGCTGCTCTCAGGGTGCCCAGAGGTCTCTGCTGGGGCCTGGCTGCTGGTTTCATGTGGCCCAGAGGGCTCTGACAGGGATTCGCTCTGAAAGGTTTTATATTCCCCAGAGGTGTCCGAGAGGGCTTCACTGCTGGTGGTTTCAGTGTCCCCAGAGGTCTCTGAGAGGTCTTCACTGCTGCTGCTTTCATTCAGTCCAGAGGTCTCTGCTGGGGCTTGGTTGCTGCTGCGTTGAGAACACTCAACAAGGCTCTCTGTTGGGCCCAGGACGCTAATTCTGGGGTAATACTTGAAGGTCATTGAGGCACAGTCCCAGACCACCACACGCCGCAGCTCTTCCACATCCTCCTCCATGAGGGAGTTGTCATTTATGCTCATATGATTTGGGAGCTGTTGGGGCACACTGCCACCCAGCTCTCCTTTACTTCTGAACTGGTCCTGCAGAGATCCACCTGGGTGCTTTTTGTGTCCACAGGCAGGGGACATGAATCTGTCCACCTGAAAGGCCAGGCTGAGAGAAAGGTTTGCTCTCCCTCTGTACAGGCGGCCAGAATGTAGATGAGGATGGAAACTGAATCATGGAATTGTCAGGGCTGGAAGGGACCTCGAGGCTCAGCCAGTTTCACCCCCCTGCCATGGCCAGGGACATCTCACACCACAGCCGGTTGCTCACAGCCACCTCCAGCCTGGCCTACAACACCTCCAGGCAGGAGGCTTCCACCACCTCCCTGGGCAACCTGTGCCAGGCTCTCACCACCCTCATGGGGAACAACTTCTTCCTCACAGCCAATCTGAATCTTCCCTCCTCTAGCTTGGATCCATTCTCCACCCCCAACCCAGAAGACTGGAAGCTGGCCAACGTGGTACCCATCCACAAGCAGGGCCGGTTGGATGAGCCAGGGAATTATTGGCCTGTCAGCCTGTCCTCAGTGCCAGGCAAGATCATGGAACAGGTCATCCTGAGTGCAATCACACAGCGCTTACAGGATGGCCAAGGGATCAGGCCTAGCCAGCATGACCAACCTAATCTCCTTCTATCATCAGGTGTCCCACCTGGTGGATGTGGGGCAGGCTGTGGATGTAGTCTACCTGGACTGCAGCAAGGCCTTTGACACCGTCCCCCATAGCAAACTCCTGGCCAAGCTGTCAGCCCCTGGCTTGGACGGGAGCACACTGCATTGGGTTAGGAACTGGCTGGAGGCTGAGCCCAGAGAGTGGTGGTGAATGGTGCCACAGCCGGCTGGCAGCCAGTCAGTAGTGGGGTCCCAGAGAGGGGTGGGCTCTGACATCCTACTTGGAGTCTGTTACAGACCACCCAACCAGGATGAGGAGGCTGATGAATTGTTCTACAAAGAACTGGCGGCTGTCTCAAGATCATCAGATCTTGTCCTTGTCGGTGACTTCAACCTGCCAGCTATCTGCTGGCAACTTAATTCAGCAGAGAGGAGGCAGTCCAGAAGATTCCTGGAGCGAATGGAGGACTGCTTCCTGACGCAGCTGTTAAGCGAGCCTCCCAGGGGACAGGCTCTGCCTGACCTGCTGTTCTCCAAGAGAGAAGGGCTGGCGGGAGATGTGCTCGTGGGAGGCTGCCTAGGGTGCAGTGACCACGAGATAGTGAAGTTTTCAAGATGCAGGGAGAGAGGGAGGAGCACCAACAGAACGTTCACCTTGGACTTCCTGCCCTGTGCCCAGCGCTGTTTTGCCTTTCTTTCATGAGAAACTGGTTGTATTCAAAATTCGGCAGTCAGCTCGTTTCGCACATGGGTGATGGCAGCTGATGGTGCCCACCTTCTGCAGGCCTGGGGACTCTGGAGGTGCCTCAGAGGGGAGGTAGCTCTGGATGGAGATAGCCCAGGGGCTGGGGTAGGACTGCAGGCACCACCATTCCCCTTATGGAATGTATTTCACGTGCACTAGAACATGGATATAAGTTAGTGATTCGTCGGTTAGCAAGAATGTGCTCATTAAGAAACATAATCTTTTCATAATTCATATTTCATATTCATAAACTTAATAACCTCTTCATCACACAAGGTTTACCTTCAAAGCTTCCTTTGACAAAAGAGCCCAGCAGCTAGCTGTGCAGGATGATCTCCCCAGCAGTGGTACCCAAATATCCTCTTTGTATTTGCTCCACTCCCTGTCAGGTGAACCACTTGGAGTCATGGAGTCATAGACTTGTTTCCGTTGGAAAAGGCCTCTAAGCTCACCCAGTCCAACCAGCAACCCAACCCCACCATGGCCAGCAAACCATGGCCCCAAGTGCCATGTCCAGAGGTGTCCTCAAGACCTCCAGGGATGGGGACTCCACCACCTCCCCGGGCAGCTGGGGAAATGGGCTTTGTGCAGATGTGTGAACAAGCTCAGCTGGGGATGTCGTGGCGCCTCTCACTCATCTGCTCTGCGCCCAGGGCTGCTTTGCTTTGGTTTTATAATAAACTGGCTGCATTTAAAACTCAGCACTGAGCTCGTTTCTCACTATTATCTCCAACCTAAGCCTCCCCTGGCACAATTTCAGGCCATTGCCTCTCCTTTCACCTGAGACTAGGGAGAGCAGACCAGCCTCCAGCTCACTACAGCCTCCTCTCAGGGAGCTGTAGAGAGCAATGAGGTATCCCTCAGCCTCCTCTTCTCCACACTGAACACCCCCAGCTCCCTCAGCTGCACCTCCCCAGCCATGTTCTCCAAACCCCTCCATGGGCAGCCTGTGCCAATCCCTGACCACACTGGCAGCAGAGACATTTTTCCTCCTCTCCAAGCTAAGCCTCCCCGGCACAATTTCAGGTCAGATGTGAGGGGCCCAGGAGGCACTGCGGTGTCCCTCTGGAAATCAGTGTGAGAAACTGTAATATTTGGCTTTGGCAGGGGCAATTGCTGGGGACCCTGGGGGTCGATGGTGGGGTGATTGGTTGGCTGTAGTCTGTGTTGTGTGGGGTTCGATCCTTGCGTATTGGGAGAGAAAGGTGAGGTGCCAAAATGTCTGAAGACTGGCCAGGTCAAAAGTGCAGGTCTTGTCCCAGCCCTGATGGAGAGGGGTGGGAGCGTGCTGGGGATGTGTATGAATGTGTCTGTTTGACGTCTATGTAAGTTCAACTCATGTTGTTATGATGCCTCCAGCAAACCTGCCCTGTGCCCAGCGCTGTTTTGCCTTTATTTCATGAGCAACTGGTTGTATTCAACATTCGGCAGTCAGCTCGTTTCGCACATGGGTGATGGCAGCTGATGGTGCCCACCTTCTGCAGGCCTGGGGACTCTGGAGGTGCCTCAGAGGGAAGGAGGTGACCTCTTTGGATTTCGTGCCATGTTACACTGCACAAAAGACTCTCACGTGGGGACAGCCAGCAGATACAAACAGGGCCAGTCTGCTGCTGGTTCCAGCAAACTGGGTGACAGGTTGGACTTGGTGATCTCAGAGGTCTTTTCCAACCTTCTTGATTCTATGATTCTAGGATTCCTGCTCTTCTGCAGTAGTGAGAGGGCTGTGCTGCTCTCTGCATGGTGCCCTGAGGGGCTGCCACAGGGCTTGCTACTCTTGGTGCGTGCAAACTCTGGGCTGCCTCCCTAGGGGTGGGGAGAGGTGGCAAGGCTGGCACAGTGGGCACACCTCCCGAGTCCCCAGGCCTGCGGAAGGTGGGCACCATCAGCTGCCATCACTGCTTTCCAGGGGGACACTGCAGTGCCTCCTGGGCCCCTCCCACCTGCCTGGACAGGCCAGAGAAAGCCTGGGTGGTGCCAGGCATCACCATGGAGACTTCCTGCCCCATGACATCAGACTGCAAGCTGCCCTCCCAGATGACATCACAATAGAAGATGCACCCCCAGGATGACATCACAGTGGTGGACCTGTGCCAGAGGGGCTGTAAAAGGGGGTGCAGGCTCAGAGGGAGCAGGCAGTCGGCAGCGACAGTGCGTTCTGGGCACTCTGCAGCCTTAGCCCCTGCCAGACCCGAGCAGCGTTGGGATCCTGTTCCTGAGCAGCGCAGAGCGGAGCTGTGCTGGTGCCAAGGGAGCGTTGTGAGCACTCGGGAGAGTGTGACTCCAGCCTCACCATGCCTCCCTTCCTAATTCTCAAACTCTACATACTAATAATGTTTCTTCTGGTGGAACTTCCACTGACCTTGACACTGGGTCCATTCCTATTGCTATGTGTAAGTGACCACTGCAGCCAGCAGGGTGCCCTGCACAGCAGGAGGGGGAGATGGGGGGTGGGGTTGGAGGAGAAGTCAGGTGGGGGGCAGGGGCAGGGGCATGGCCAGGAGTGTCTTAGTGTAAGGTGGGAGCCAGGCTGCCTTTCCTAATCCCTGCCTCTCTCCTTTGCCATCTGCCTGCAGAAGTTCCTGTACTACCTGTGGCAGATGCTCCTGTGCAAGCTGTGCCGGCCAGAAGCAAGTAGGGGCAAAGAGCCCCTGGAGGCCAAAAGCAAAGAAGAAGAGCACAAGGAAGCAGGAGCTGAATGTCCCTCATGCTGACAGTAAGTCAAGTACTGGAGGAGGGCAGAGGGAGGGGGAGAACAGCAGAGGGCAGGCAACCAGGCCCCCTGCCACTGAAGGAAGAAGGGTGGCAAGGTGTTCCCCAGGATCATCTTAACGTTATCTCCCCCCTCCAACAGGTCCCACAGGCACCCAGCCTGCACGTGTGGAGGGAAAACTGCAAGGGCCAGAGATCAGGAAGAGGGCCTGGACTGGCAAGGACAGGGGGAGAGATGTCCTTCCAGAAATGGCAGCCAGTGCTTCAAAGCTGGCAGCCCAGCAGAAAAAGCCTCTCTCTGCTGTGCCACCACGGCAGAAGGCCACAGCTTCTCCAGGCTCCAGGAAGGGAAGAGCTGCATGGCAAGGACCTGCCCAACAGCTCCCCCAGTCATAGGAGCATAAATGACAACTCCCCTCCTGGAGGAGGATGTGGAAGAGCTGCGGCGTGTGGTGGTCTGGGACTGTGCCTCAATGACCTTCAAGTATTACCCCAGAATTAGCGTCCTGGGCCCGACAGAGAGCCTTGTTGAGTGTTCTCAACGCTAGCAGCAGCCAAGCCCCAGCAGAGACCTCTGGACTGAATGAAAGCAGCAGCAGTGAAGGCCTCTCTGAGACCTCTGGGGGACACTGAAAACCACCAGCAGTGAAGCCCTCTTGGACACCTCTGGGGACTATGAAAACTTCAGGAGCGAAGCCCTGTCAGAGTCCTCTTGGCCACATGAAACCAGCAGCCAGGCCCCAGCAGAGACCTCTGGGCACCCCTGAGAGCAGCAGCTGCCAGGCCCCAGCAGACACCTCAGGCCACCATGGAAGCAGCACCAACTAGGCCCCAGCAGACACCTCAGGCCACCATGGAAGCAGCACCAACTAGGTCCCAGCAGACACCTCTGGCCACCATGGAAGCAGCACCAACCAGGCCCCAGCAGACACCTCTGGCCACCATGGAAGCAGCACCAACCAGGCCCCAGCAGACACCTCTGGCCACCATGGAAGCAGCACCAACCAGGCCCGGCCTCGGCAGCGATTCAGGGCACGCATGGCCAGCAGGATGCGCAGGGGCCTGGCCAGGCTGGGGCAGATGTTTCCTCCCGCTTCTCATGTGTGTCAGTGGAAGATGAGGAGTAGCAGTGTGCCCTGCTGCCAGTGCCAGGCTGGGCCCTGAGATGCAATAGGAGATGACTGCAATTGATAAGAATAGACAATAAGAGTAGACAATAGTGATAGGGATTGAAGTAAGATGAAGGAAGATAAGTAAGGACGTTATAAGAGTTGGTAACAGTAAAATAGCAGTGATGATAGCTGTAGATGAATAGTTACAAGTTTGTGATTAGAGAATTGTAAGCAGAATAGGTTTGTTGAACTCTATCTAAAGAGAAGAAGTTGTTGTGAGTTCCTAGGTTGTAGGGTTTAGGATTTAGGATCTAGTCTTAGCATAAGTCAGGAGTTTAGAATAACCATAGTACAGGACTGCTGTTTAGTCTTTGTAGTCAGGATTGTCAGGATTATGAAAGAAAGGAGGCAGAGGGGGGGATTTTCTGATACATCCCAGAGAGATTTAGCCTCGACAAGGGCCACTACATTTGTGAGTGTAGGAAGGGGAAGCGCCTGTGCTTTTCCTCATCTACAGAGACTTCCATGAAGGAGAAGTGGACTCCAGCCAGCCCCATGGTGGGCCCAAGCCAGCCTTATGAACAAGAACTGGACCAAACCAACCTCATGAGCGAGGGGCAGTGCCATCAGCTGCCATCACTGCTTTCCAGGGGGACACTGCAGTGCCTCCTGGGCCCCTCCCACCTGCCTGGACAGGCCCAGAGAAAGCCTGGGTGGTGCCAGGCATCACCATGGAGACTTCCTGCCCCATGACATCAGACTGCAAGCTGCCCTCCCAGATGACATCACAATAGAAGATGCACCCCCAGGATGACATCACAGTGGGGGGACCTCTGCCAGAGGGGCTGTAAAAGGGGGTGCAGGCTCAGAGGGAGCAGGCAGTCGGCAGCGACAGTGCGTTCTGGGCACTCTGCAGCCTTAGCCCCTGCCAGATCCGAGCAGCGTTGGGATCCTGTTCCTGAGCAGCGCAGAGCGGAGCTGTGCTGGTGCCAAGGGAGCGTTGTGAGCACTCGGGAGAGTGTGACTCCAGCCTCCACCATGCCTCCCTTCCTAATTCTCAAACTCTACATACTAATAATGTTTCTTCTGGTGGAACTTCCACTGACCTTGACACTGGGTCCCATTCCTATTGCTATGTGTAAGTGACCACTGCAGCCAGCAGGGTGCCCTGCACAGCAGGAGGGGGAGATGGGGGGTGGGGTGGAGGAGAAGTCAGGTGGGGGGCAGGGGCAGGGGCATGGCCAGGAGTGTCTTAGTGTAAGGTGGGAGCCAGGCTGCCTTTCCCTAATCCCTGCCTCTCTCCTTTGCCATCTGCCTGCAGAAGTTCCTGTACTACCTGTGGCAGATGCTCCTGTGCAAGCTGTGCCGGCCAGAAGCAACTAGGGGCAAAGAGCCCCTGGAGGCCAAAGCAAAGAAGAAGAGCACAAGGAAGCAGGAGCTTCCTCTGCTTCTCATGTGTGTCAGTGGAAGATGAGGAGTAAGCAGTGTGCCCCTGCTGCCAGTGCCAGTGCTAATCTAAGATGTTGTCATTAATGGTTACAACACTGAATTAAATCTACAGTGCCTGGTGCTGAGCTGTTGCCTTGTGCTGCGTTTCCTTGCAGCATCTTTTGCCACTCTCTTGGTCTCCTGCTTCTGTCTCTGTCTTCCAAAACCTCTTCTGCTCTGGTCCCCCCTCTCTAAGTGCTCTTGAAGGCTTGCAGGATGCCATTGAGCAGTACTGAGTCTTCAAAGCAGTGTGCAGGGACTTTCCACTTCCCTTTGGTTGCTGCTAATTCACTTAGGGAAAGTGCATCTTGTGCCCTGATCAATTCTGGGCATGTGTGAGAATGCAAATGTAAGAGTGCTCTGGGACTGAGTCATCTGCTGCCCTGCAAGCACACTGACATGCTGCTTGGCATGGCCAGCACAGGCTTCCTCTCTGGGAAGGCTGCTCCACTGCAGATCCACCTGAGCCCTCCTGCACAGAAGTCATCACTTCTGTTGTTCACTTTTCAGGACTGCACACCCATGCCATCTTCTAGCAGTGACCTGAGCAAGCGTTTCTCTTGGCCCAGCAGTAGCAGGGCTGTGCCTGGTGGTTGTCTGTCTGTCGCTGATCTCTATTAACAAAATAGAACCACAGCATGACAGAACGTTAGGGGTTGGAAGGGACCCCCAGAGATCACCCAGGCCAAGCCCCTGCCAGAGCAGGGTCACCCAGCGCCAGCTCAACGTGCTGCAGTTTGAGCTGGGTGCCCCCCTGCAATGTTTACTTCCTGTGTCCAGCAGTCCAGCCCAGAGGGGTGGCCACAGGCAATGATGAGTAGTACAATGCCTTGCACCACCACAAGATGCAGTGCGGGGTCTAGCACCTCCTCTTCTCTTCCTCCTTCGTCAGCCGCTACCTGGGGGAGATGTCTCCTGGCTTGGGACCTGGCTAGGCCCAAGGCCATGGGGGGATGGGCAGTCTCAGATCTGGCCAGCTGAGACTAGCCTAGCAGTGGGGCGGGGAGAAGGAGCCCTGGGGTCTTGGGTGTCCCCTCAGGTGGGGATGGGGTCTCTCTGGGTCTGTTCTGGGCTCTTTCTTTGTCACTGTGCTTTTGGCTTTCTGTAAATGTTCACTGCTTCCTATTTCAACTTGCCATCACTTCTGCAATCCGTTTGTCTGAGTGTTTATTGTTGCCAGGGGTGGGGAAGGGGGCTGCCTCAACCCAGCACACTCACACAGAACACAGCCAGCTGGAGCTTGAAGATCTCCAGAGCAGGAGACTCCACAACCTCCCTGGGCAGCCTGCTCCAGGGCTCAGCAGCCTCCCACCAAAGAAGTTGCTGCTCACGTTGAGGTGGAACCTCCTGGGTTCTGGTTTGTGTCCACTGCCCCTCTTCTTATCCCTGGGCACCACTGAACAGAGCCTGCTGCCTTCTTCATGACAGCCTCCCATCTGTAGCATAGATTCATTCATAGAATGGATGGGGTTGGAAGGGACCTTGGAGATCACAGAATCACAGAAAACATCCAGTTGGAAGAGGCCTCCAAGCTGACCCAGTCCAGCCAGGGGTGGGACTCTGTCAAAGGCTTTGCCCAGGCCAATGACCTCAGTTGCTCAGCCTTCATCTCTTGCTATTGTCACCTGTTCACACAAGGCCCCCAGGTTTGTCAGGCAGGATTTGCCCTTGGTGCAGCCCTGCTGCTTGTGCCCAATCACCTCTGCATTATTCTTCTGCCTCAGCAGTGCCTCCAGGAGGATCTGCTCCATGATCTCACTGGGCACAGAGGTGACACTGCCTGGCCTGTAGTCCCCTGGGTCATGCCTCTTCCCCTGCTTGAAAATGGAGTTATGTTTCCCCTCTCCCACTCCCTGGGGACCTCCCCAGACTGCCAGGACTTCTGGAATATGATGGAGAGTGGTTTAGCAACCTCCTCCCCAGCTCCCTCAGCACCCCTGGCTGTATCCCATCGGGTCCCTCAGCCTTGAACACTTTCAGGTTCCTCAGATGGTCACAACCTGATCTTCACTCACCACGGGCAGTTCCTTCTTCCAGCCCCTGCCATTATCTTCCATCATTCTGGGAGTGTGGCTGCAGCCCTTGCCACTGAAGACTGAGGTAGAGAAGTCCCTGAGAGCCTCAGCCTTCTCCATGGCACTTGTCACCAGCTCAGCTGTTTGCTTTCGGAGGGCTCCACACCTTCCCCAGGCTTCTTTTTGCCAGTACTCTACCTATAGAAATGTTTGCTGCTGCCCTTGCTCTCCCTGGCTGGATTGAATTCCACCTGAGCTTTAGCTTTCCTCAGCAGGGCTCTTGCTGCTCAGGCAGCTTCCTTCCATGCCCCCATTCCAGCTCTCCTCTCTTCCACTCCTTCTAGAGTTTCTTTTTGAGTGCCAGGCTGGGCAGGAGCTCCTTGCTCCTCCAGGCAGGTCTCCTGGCCTTCTTTCCTGCTTTCCTCCTTGTGGGCATACTTTGCTCCTGGGCACAGAGAAGGTGATCCTGGAACACTGCCCAGCTGTCCTGGGCCCCTCTTCCCTCTAGGCCTTTGGCCCATGCTCCTTTGGCCAGCAGAGCCCTGAAGTGATCAAAGTCTGCATGCCTAAACCCCAGGCTTGCAAGCTTGGGATACTCCTCCTAGCTGCCCTGAGGATCTTCAAGTCTATTGCTTCAGGGTCACTGCAGCCAAGGCTAGCCCTGAGCCTCACACTGCTCACCAGCCCTTCCCTGGTGGTGAGCACAAGGTCCAGCATGGCCTTTGCAACTTGGTTCCTCTCCCATCTGGAGGAGGAAGTTGTCATCTGTGCCTTCCAGGAACACCCTGGCACGCTGTAGCCAGCCGTGCTGTCCCTCCAGCAGATGCCAGGGTGGCTGAAATCCCCCAGGAGGAGCAGGGCCTGTGGAGTGCCTCATCGGCTCGCTTCTGCTGGGCAGGGGGCCTGTAGCAGAGCCCTACCAGAACATCTCCTTCCCCTGGCTTCCCCTCCATCTTCACCCATCTGCTCTCCACCAGCACATCACCCTTGCCCAGCTGGGGCTCCACTGATTCCAGCTGCTCACTGATGCAGAGAGTGACAGCTCCTCCCCTCCTGCCCTGCCTCTCCTTCCTAGAGAGCTGCTACCATTCCATCCCTACCTTCCACTCATGCCAATCATGCCACCAGCTTGCAGGGACAGCCTCTATGGCACAGCATCCTAGCAGCCCAGGGCCCTGAAGTCATCCTGTTGGTTGCCCCAGCTGTGTGCATTGGCATAGAGGCTCTTCAGCTGGGCTGGCAGTGCCACCCTCTTAGGTGAATGCCCTTGACTCCCTTGGCTGCCTCAGTGCTTCATCCTTGGCTCGCCTCCGGGCAACAAGTGGAGAGCCCTTGCTAGCACCCATCCCTCTGCCTCTGGGGAGCTGCCCAGGTGTTTGCATCACCCCTCAGATCCTTGTACAAGAGCTTGCAGCCTTGCAGGCATCCACAGGCAGCCTCAAAGCAGCAGTGGTGCCAGGAGGAACTCTGCTGCACCACTGCTGGCCCCAGAGAGCTGGCCCCAGAGAGCTGGCCCCAGCCGAAGTGCACAACATCAAAGGAAGTTTCATTTGAAGTGCCTTGGCCTGCAACGTGTGGGATGGGAGACCCAGATCATAGAAGACATCAGGTTGGAAGGGAGCCTCCAAGGCCATCTTGTGCAAGCCCCTGCAGGCAGCAGGGACGCCTCCAGCTAGAGCAGGCTGCCCAGGGACACAGCCAGGCTGAGCTGGAATGGCTCCAGGGATGGGGCCTCAAGCACCTCCCTGGGCAGCCTGTGCCAGGGTCTCACCACCCTTCCTCCGGATGTCCAACCTAACTCTGCCTTGCTGAGCCTGGGACTCCAGCAGCTCTGGAAGGAAAGGCACAAGCTGCCATAGCTCATGAGCTACTTCAGGAGGGCAAAAGAAAGAAATAGAAATACCCTGAAACTGGAGGCACTCAGAAGGCTGCATTGGAGTGGAACTGTGCAGCCAGCCGGTGGAGCAGAGACCTCTGTTCACACCCTCAGAGGTGTAAAGCTGAATACAAGGCTTGCACACCACCTTCTGCCCCACACCTCTGCTTTCTTCATCCAATTCTTCGTTACCACTGCAGAACATTTCAGCACAGGGCAGGGCACAGCTGCCTCAGTCTCAGCAAGGTGTCCAGAGGAAGGGTTACCCTAACCCAGAGCGTGTGGTGTCACAGAGCACTTCCCTTCTCTCTCTCCTAGCATGCTGTGGGCTTGAGAAGCACCTCGCAGCATGCTGGGCATCTGCTCTTTCAGGTTAGAATGGCTGGGCAGGGGTGAACCTCCTGGAGTTCAACAAGGGCAGGTGTAGAGTCCTGCACCTGGGGAGGACCAACAGCAGGCAGCAGTGCAGGTGAGGGGGGACCTGCTGGAGAGCAGCTCCGTGGAGAAGGCCCTTGGAGTCCTGGTGGGCAAGAAGTTCTCCACAGCACAGCAACCTGCCCTGCTGGCCAAGAAGGCTGAAGCTGTGCTCGGCTGTGTTAAGAAGAGTGAAGCCATCAGATGAAGGGAGATTCTCCTCCCCTCCTACTCAGCCCTACTTAGACCACATCCAAAATATTGGGTCCAGTTCTGGGCTCCCCGGGTCAAGAGGGACAGGGAGCTGCTGGAGAAAGTCCAACAGAGGCTATGAGGATGATGAAGGGACTGGAACATCTCCCTAATGAGGGAAGGCTGAGAGAACTGAATCTGTTCAGTGTGGAGAGGAGAAGGCTGAGAGGGATCTGCTCAATGTCTACAGAGAGCTGCAGGGTGGCTGCCGGGAGGATGCAGCCAGGCTCTGCTCAGGGACACCCAGTGCCAGCACAAGGGGCAGTGGATGGCAACTCAATCGCAGACATTCACCTCAACAGGAGGAGAAACTCCTTTGGTGGGAGGCTGCTGGAGGCCTGGAGCAGGCTGCCCAGAGAGGCTGTGGAGCCTCCTTCTCTGGAGACTTTCCAAGCCCACCTGGATGTGTTCCTGTGCGAGCTGCCCTGGGTGACCCTGCTCTGGCAAGGGCTTGGCCTGGGTGATCTCTGGAGGTCCCTTCCAACCCCTAACGTTCTGTCATGCTGTGGTTCTGTCTATTTTGTTAATAGAGATCAGAGACAGACAGACAACCACCAGGCACAGCCCTGGTACTGCTGGGCCAAGAGAAACGGTGCTCAGGTCACTGCTAGAAGATGGCATGGCTGTGCAGTCCTGAAAAGTGAACAACAGAAGTGATGACTTCTGTGCAGGAGGGCTCAGGTGGATCTGCAGTGGAGCAGCCTTCCCAGAGAGGAAGCCTGTGCTGGCCATGCCAAGCAGCATGTCAGTGTGCTTGCAGGGCAGCAGATGACTCAGTCCCAGAGCACTCTTACATTTGCATTCTCACACGTGCCCAGAATTGATCAGGGCACAAGATGCACTTTCCCTAAGTGAATTAGCAGCAACCAAAGGGAAGTGGAAGTCCCTGCACACTGCTTTGAAGACTCAGTACTGCTCAATGGCATCCTGCAAGCCTTCAAGAGCACTTAGAGAGGAGGACCAGAGCAGAAGAGGTTTTGGAAGACAGAGACAGAGGCAGGAGACTGAGAGAGTGGCAAAAGATGCTGTAAGGAAACGCAGCACAAGAGAACAGCTCAGCACCAGGCACTGTAGATTTAATTCAGTGTTGTAACCATTAATTACAGCATCTTAGATTAGCACTGGCACTGGCAGCAGGGCACACTGCTACTCCTCATCCTCCACTGACACACATGAGAAGCGGAGGAAACATCTGCCCAGCCTGGCCAGGCCCCTGCGCATCCTGCTGGCCATGCGTGCCCTGAATAGCTGCCGAGGCCGGGCCTGGTTGGTGCTGCTTGCATGGTGGCCAGAGGTGTCTGCTGGGGCCTAGTTGGTGCTGCTTCCATGGTGGCCAGAGGTGTCTGCTGGGGCCTGGCAGCTGCTGCTCTCAGGGTACCCAGTGGTCTCTGCTGGGGCCTGGCTGCTGATTTCATGTGGCCCAGAGGTCTCTGACAGGGCTTCGCTCCTGATGTTTTCATAGTCCCCAGAGGTCTCTGAGAGGCCTTCACTGCTGCTGCTTTCATTCAGTCCAGAGGTCTCTGCTGGGGCTTGGCTGCTGCTGCGTTGAGAACACTCAACAAGGCTCTCTGTTGGGCCCAGGACGCTAATTCTGGGGTAATACTTGAAGGTCATTGAGGCACAGTCCCAGACCACCACACGCCGCAGCTCTTCCACATCCTCCTCCATGAGGGAGTTGTCATTTATGCTCCTGTGACTGGGGAGCTGTTGGGCAGGTCCTTGCCATGCAGCTCTTCCCTTCCTGGAGCCTGGAGAAGCTGTGGCCTTCTGCCGTGGTGGCACAGCAGAGAGAGGCTTTTTCTGCTGGGCTGCCAGCTTTGAAGCACTGGCTGCCATTTCTGGAAGGACATCTCTCCCCCTGTCCTTGCCAGTCCAGGCCCTCTTCCTGATCTCTGGCCCTTGCAGTTTTCCCTCCACACGTGCAGGCTGGGTGCCTGTGGGACCTGTTGGAGGGGGGAGATAACGTTAAGATGATCCTGGGGAACACCTTGCCACCCTGCTTCCTTCAGTGGCAGGGGCCTGATTGCCTGCCCTCTGCTGTTCTCCTTCTCCCTCTGCCCTCCTCCAGTACTTGACTTACTGTCAGCATGAGGGACATTCAGCTCCTGCTTCCTTGTGCTCTTCTTCTTTGCTTTGGCCTCCAGGGGCTCTTTGCCCCTAGTTGCTTCTGGCCGGCACAGCTTGCACAGGAGCATCTGCCACAGGTAGTACAGGAACTTCTGCAGGCAGATGGCAAAGGAGAGAGGCAGGGATTAGGAAAGGCAGCCTGGCTCCCACCTTACACTAAGACACTCCTGGCCATGCCCCTGCCCCTGCCCCCCACCTGACTTCTCCTCCACCCCACCCCCCATCTCCCCCTCCTGCTGTGCAGGGCACCCTGCTGGCTGCAGTGGTCACTTACACATAGCAATAGGAATGGACCCAGTGTCAAGGTCAGTGGAAGTTCCACCAGAAGAAACATTATTAGTATGTAGAGTTTGAGAATTAGGAAGGGAGGCATGGTGAGGCTGGAGTCACACTCTCCCGAGTGCTCACAACGCTCCCTTGGCACCAGCACAGCTCTGCTCTGCGCTGCCCAGGAACAGGATCCCAACGCTGCTCGGATCTGGCAGGGGCTAAGGCTGCAGAGTGCCCAGAACGCACTGTCGCTGCCGACTGCCTGCTCCCTCTGAGCCTGCACCCCCTTTTACAGCCCCTCTGGCAGAGGTCCCCCACTGTGATGTCATCCTGGGGGTGCATCTTCTATTGTGATGTCATCTGGGAGGGCAGCTTGCAGTCTGATGTCATGGGGCAGGAAGTCTCCATGGTGATGCCTGGCACCACCCAGGCTTTCTCTGGCCTGTCCAGGCAGGTGGGAGGGGCCCAAGAGGCACTGCAGTGTCCCCCTGGAAAGCAGTGATGGCAGCTGATGGCACTGCCCCTCGCTCATGAGGTTGGTTTGGGTCCAGTTCTTGTTCATAAGGCTGGCTTGGGCCCACCATGGGGCTGGCTGGAGTCCACTTCTCCTTCATGGAAGTCTCTGTAGATGAGGAAAAGCACAGGCGCTTCCCCTTCCTACACTCACAAATGTAGTGGCCCTTGTTGAGGCTAAATCTCTCTGGGATGTATCAGAAAATCCCCCCCTCTGCCTCCTTTCTTTCATAATCCTGACAATCCTGACTACAAAGACTAAACAGCAGTCTGTACTATGGTTATTCTAAACTCCTGACTTATGCTAAGACTAGATCCTAAATCCTAAACCCTACAACCTAGGAACTCACAACAACTTCTTCTCTTTAGATAGAGTTCAACAAACCTATTCTGCTTACAATTCTCTAATCACAAACTTGTAACTATTCATCTACAGCTATCATCACTGCTATTTTACTGTTACCAACTCTTATAACGTCCTTACTTATCTTACTTCATCTTACTTCACAGTATCACAGTATCACAGTATCACTTAGGTCGGAAAGGACCTCGAGGATCATCGAGTCCAACCTATCAACACAGACCCCATGACTAGACCATGGGACCACGTGCCATGCCCAATCTCCTCTTGAACGCCTCCAGGGTCGATGACTCAACCACCTCCCTGGGCAACCTGTTCCAATGCCGAATGACTCGCTCAGTGAAGAACTTCCTCCTCACCTCGAGTCTGAACCTCCCCTGGCACAGCTTGAGACTGTGTCCTCTTGTTCTGGTGCTGGTTGCCTGGGAGAAGAGGCCAACCCCCTCCTGGCTACAACCACCTTTCAGGTAGTTGTAGAGGGCAATGAGGTCACCCCTGAGCCTCCTCTTCTCCAGGCTAAACAATCCCAGCTCCCTCAGCCTCTCCTCATAGGGCTTGTGTTCAAGGCCTCTCACCAGCCTTGTTGCCCTTCTCTGGACACGCTCAAGTGTTTCAATGTCCTTCTTAAACTGAGGAGCCCAGAATTGGACACAGTACTCAAGGTGCGGCCTAACCAGAGCAGAGTACAGGGGCACTATGACCTCCCTGCTCCTGCTGGCCACACTATTCCTAATGCAGGCCAGAATGCTATTGGCCCTCCTGGCCACCTGGGCACACTGCTGGCTCATATTCAGGTGGCTGTCGATCAGCACACCCAGGTCCCTCTCTGTTTGGGAGCTCTCCAGCCACTCCGACCCCAGCGTATAGCTCTGCATGGGATTGCCGTAGCCAAAGTGCAGCACTCGGCACTTGGACTTGTTGAAAGCCATCCCATTGGACTCTGCCCATCTGTCCAGTCGGTCGAGGTCCCTCTGCAGAGCCTTTCTACCCTCTAACTGACTAACATCTGCCCCTAACTTTGTGTCATCTGCAAACTTGCTGATGACTGACTCTACCCCTTCATCCAGATCATCAACGAATATGTTGAAGAGGACAGGGCCCAGCACTGATCCCTGGGGGACACCAATGGTGACTGGCCTCCAGCAGGCTTCGATCCCTATCACTATTGTCTACTTTTATTGTCTATTCTTATCAATTGCAGTCATCTCCTATTGCATGTCAGGGCCCAGCCTGGAACTGGCAGCAGGGCACACTGCTACTCCTCATCTTCCACTGACACACATGAGAAGCGGAGGAAACATCTGCCCAGCCTGGCCAGGCCCCTGCGCATCCTGCTGGCCATGCGTGCCCTGAATCTCTTCCGAGGCCGGGCCTGGTTGGTGCTGCTTCCATGGTGGCCAGAGGTGTCTGCTGGGGCCTGGTTGGTGCTGCTTGCATGGTGGCCAGAGGTGTCTGCTGGGGCCTGGTTGGTGCTGCTTGCATGGTGGCCAGAGGTGTCGGCTGGGGCCTGGTTGGTGCTTCTTGCATGGTGGCCAGAGGTGTCTGCTGGGGCCTGCTTGGTGCTGCTTCCATGGTGGCCTGAGGTGTCTGCTGGGGCCTGGCAGCTGCTGCTCTCAGGGTGCCCAGAGGTCTCTGCTGGGGCCTGGCTGCTGGTTTCATGTGGCCAAGAGGACTCTGACAGGGCTTCGCTCTGAAAGGTTTTATAGTCCCCAGAGGTGTCCGAGAGGGCTTCACTGCTGGTGGTTTCAGTGTACCCAGAGGTCTCTGAGAGGTCTTCACTGCTGCTGCTTTCATTCAGTCCAGAGGTCTCTGCTGGGGCTTGGTTGCTGCTGCGTTGAGAACACACAACAAGGCTCTCTGTTGGGCCCAGGACGCTAATTCTGGGGTAATACTTGAAGGTCATTGAGGCACAGTCCCAGACCACCACACGCCGCAGCTCTTCCACATCCTCCTCCATGAGGGAGTTGTCATTTATGCTCATATGACTTGGGAGCTGTTGGGGCACACTGCCACCCAGCTCTCCTTTACTTCTGAACTGGTCCTGCAGAGATCCACCTGGGTGCTTTTTGTGTCCACAGGCAGGGGACATGAATCTGTCCACCTGAAAGGCCAGGCTGAGAGAAAGGTTTGCTCTCCCTCTGTACAGGCGGCCAGAATGTAGATGAGGATGGAAACTGAATCATGGAATTGTCAGGGCTGGAAGGGACCTCGAGGCTCAGCCAGTTTCACCCCCCTGCCATGGCCAGGGACACCTCACACCACAGCAGGTTGCTCACAGCCACCTCCAGCCTGGCCTACAACACCTCCAGGGGTGAGGCTTCCACCACCTCCCTGGGCAACCTGTGCCAGGCTCTCACCACCCTCATGGGGAACAACTTCTTCCTCACAGCCAATCTGAATCTTCCCTCCTCTAGCTTGGATCCATTCTCCACCCCCAACCCAGAAGACTGGAAGCTGGCCAACGTGGTACCCATCCACAAGCAGGGCCGGTTGGATGAGCCAGGGAATTATAGGCCTGTCAGCCTGTCCTCAGTGCCAGGCAAGATCATGGAACAGGTCATCCTGAGTGCAATCACACAGCACTTACAGGATGGCCAAGGGATCAGGCCTAGCCAGCATGACCAACCTAATCTCCTTCTATCATCAGGTGTCCCACCTGGTGGATGTGGGGCAGGCTGTGGATGTAGTCTACCTGGACTGCAGCAAGGCCTTTGACACCGTCCCCCATAGCAAACTCCTGGCCAAGCTGTCAGCCCCTGGCTTGGACGGGAGCACACTGCATTGGGTTAGGAACTGGCTGGAGGCTGAGCCCAGAGAGTGGTGGTGAATGGTGCCACAGCCAGCTGGCAGCCAGTCAGTAGTGGGGTCCCAGAGAGGGGTGGGCTCTGACATCCTACTTGGAGTCTGTTACAGACCACCCAACCAGGATGAGGAGGCTGATGAATGGTTCTACAAACAACTGGCGGCTGTCTCAAGATCATCAGATCTTGTCCTTGTCGGTGACTTCAACCTGCCAGCTATCTGCTGGCAACTTAATTCAGCAGAGAGGAGGCAGTCCAGAAGATTCCTGGAGCGAATGGAGGACTGCTTCCTGACGCAGCTGTTAAGCGAGCCTCCCAGGGGACAGGCTCTGCCTGACCTGCTGTTCTCCAAGAGAGAAGGGCTGGCAGGAGATGTGCTCGTGGGAGGCTGCCTAGGGTGCAGTGACCACGAGATAGTGAAGTTTTCAAGATGCAGGGAGAGAGGGAGGAGCACCAACAGAACCTTCACCTTGGACTTCCTGCCCTGTGCCCAGCGCTGTTTTGCCTTTCTTTCATGAGAAACTGGTTGTATTTAAAATTCGGCAGTCAGCTCGTTTCACACATGGGTGATGGCAGCTGATGGTGCCCACCTTCTGCAGGCCTGGGGACTCTGGAGGTGCCTCAGAGGGGAGGTAGCTCTGGATGGAGATAGCCCAGGGGCTGGGGTAGGACTGCAGGCACCACCATTCCCCTTATGGAATGTATTTCATGTGCACTAGAACATGGATATAAGTTAGTGATTCGTCGGTTAGCAAGAATGTGCTCATTAAGAAACATAATCTTTTCATAATTCATATTTCATATTCATAAACTTAATAACCTCTTCATCACACAAGGTTTACCTTCAAAGCTTCCTTTGACAAAAGAGCCCAGCAGCTAGCTGTGCAGGATGATCTCCCCAGCAGTGGTACCCAAATATCCTCTTTGTATTTGCTCCACTCCCTGTCAGGTGAACCACTTGGAGTCATGGAGTCATAGACTTGTTTCCGTTGGAAAAGGCCTCTAAGCTCACCCAGTCCAACCAGCAACCCAACCCCACCATGGCCAGCAAACCGTGGCCCCAAGTGCCATGTCCAGAGGTGTCCTCAAGACCTCCAGGGATGGGGACTCCACCACCTCCCCGGGCAGCTGGGGAAATGGGCTTTGTGCAGATGTGTGAACAAGCTCAGCTGGGGATGTCGTGGCGCCTCTCACTCATCTGCTCTGCGCCCAGGGCTGCTTTGCTTTGGTTTTATAATAAACTGGCTGCATTTAAAACTCAGCACTGAGCTCATTTCTCACTATTATCTCCAACCTAAGCCTCCCCTGGCACAATTTCAGGCCATTGCCTCTCCTTTCACCTGAGACTAGGGAGAGCAGACCAGCCTCCAGCTCACTACAGCCTCCTCTCAGGGAGCTGTAGAGAGCAATGAGGTATCCCTCAGCCTCCTCTTCTCCACACTGAACACCCCCAGCTCCCTCAGCTGCACCTCCCCAGCCCTGTTCTCCAAACCCCTCCCTGGGCAGCCTGTGCCAATCCCTGACCACACTGGCAGCAGAGACATTTTTCCTCCTCTCCAAGCTAAGCCTCCCCGGCACAATTTCAGGTCAGATGTGAGGGGCCCAGGAGGCACTGCAGTGTCCCTCTGTAATGGGTTGGGGCAAGCCCCCCCTCCCCACCACGCGCAGAAATAATGACTCAAACAAACGGATTGCAAAGGTGATGGAAAGTTTAAATAGAACAGTGAGTGCGTGCAGAAAAAAAAAACTAAAAATACAGTGACGAGAGAGAGAGACCCAAAAACAGACCCAGAGAAAATCCCATCCCCACCTGGGGGTGCACCCAAACCCCCAGGGCTCCTCCTTCCCCCCCCCACTGCTAGGCTAGTCTCAGCTGGCCAGATCTGAGACTGCCCATCCCCCCGTGGCCTTGGGCCTAACCAGGCCCATGGCCGGGAGATCTCCACCCCAGTTACCCGGTGGCGAGGAGGAAGGAAAGAGGAAGTGCCAGACCCCGCCGCGAAACTTATAGTGGTGCAAGGGATCATGGGAGGAAATAACCTAATTTCCTGTGTCCACCCACTGGGCTGGACTTCTGGACACAGGAAGCATCCCTGTAGCAGATGGCACCCAGCCCAAACTACGATAGGAGCCACCCCTTTATTTCAAACCATGATGCCTGCACCCAAACACATCATCAAATCAGAAAACTGATGACATGTCCGGCGAAGTCCGTGTCTTCATCTGGGCGTCCACTCAAACAGTCTCTCAGTCAGGCTCTAGTGTCTGTTCATTCCAGTTCTTCTTCCTTCATCCAGTGGAACCTCCCGGCGATGCAGAACTCATTCTCCTGCGGTGCAAGTTCTCCATGGATCCGTTGGGCATCCTGGTCACCTGGAACAGCCTCACGACTTCTCAGCCAAGCCTCTACTTTTCACATGTAATCACTCGGCGGCATATTCTCCACCCCTGGGGCAGGCCAGTCGAAACCATCCAACCCACGACTGCCTTTTTCAATCCATCCAGGGTGCCGCAACCAACCGCTTCCAACTGCGGTCCAAAACCACATGGATGCTTGTCCGAGGTACTCCGCCCCCCCCACTAGGCGTACCAGTACCAAAGCAAGACAGCATCGGGCTGCACACCCCCCCCTTGGAAAAGGGAGGGGCTGCACCACAGCTCACTGAGAAGAAGGGAGGTGGAGCCAGGTGCTCGGCGCCAGTTTCGGAACTCGTCCAAAAAAGTCGGGGAAGAGACTAGGGCCGGGCCTGCCGCAGCCCAAGCGTACGGCCGGGTCCGCCGGCGCCGCTCGCCCGCAGCAGGGCTTCACCCACCTCTGCCGCCGCGGCACAGAATCAAAATCACCTCCACCCCTCGGACACTCAAACGGCTTCTCCAGCGAAAGCCATGCACGCGTTCTCAGAGCCCTTGAAAACGGCTTTCCAGCTGGAGTCCCCGTCGGCCCCCCGGGGCTTCGGGAGCTGGCTCGCCCGCTCGCAGCGGCTGGCTCTATCCCCGCAGCGAGAACGGACCTGACTCTGATCTGCTCGCCGCTGCCCCTCCCCCACTTCACTGCCCGCCGCGGAGGAGGGGCAGATTCCGCGTTCTCAAGCGGTACCCCTATGCCGATGGTCGAGAGCCACCCCTGCCTGAAATAGCAGAGGGTCCGCGCCACCGGCAGCGCACCAGTCATCCCCCCACAATCCACAAGAACTTACACGGTCGCCCCGGCAACATCACTTGAGCCCCCAACTGCCAAACCCAAACCGACGCCCAGAACTGAATTTAAACTCTCCATCCTTTGCAATCGATCTGCAGAGTGGGCACAACAACCAGCCCCACGTTGGGCGCCAAAATGTAATGGGTTGGGGCAAGCCCCCCCTCCCCACCACGCGCAGAAATAATGACTCAAACAAACGGATTGCAAAGGTGATGGAAAGTTTAAATAGAACAGTGAGTGCGTGCAGAAAAAAAAAACTAAAAATACAGTGACGAGAGAGAGAGACCCAAAAACAGACCCAGAGAAAATCCCATCCCCACCTGGGGGTGCACCCAAACCCCCAGGGCTCCTCCTTCCCCCCCCCACTGCTAGGCTAGTCTCAGCTGGCCAGATCTGAGACTGCCCATACCCCTGTGGCCTTGGGCCTAACCAGGCCCATGGCCGGGAGATCTCCACCCCAGTTACCCGGTGGCGAGGAGGAAGGAAAGAGGAAGTGCCAGACCCCGCCGCAAAACTTATAGTGGTGCAAGGGATCATGGTAGGAAATAACCTAATTTCCTGTGTCCACCCACTGGGCTGGACTTCTGGACACAGGAAGCATCCCTGTAGCAGATGGCACCCAGCCCAAACTACGACACCCTCTGGAAAGCAGTGTGAGAAACTGTAATATTTGGCTTTGGCAGGGGCAATTGCTGGGGACCCTGGGGGTCGATGGTGGGGCTGATTGGTTGGCTGTAGTCTGTGTTGTGTGGGGTTCGATCCTTGCGTATTGGGAGAGAAAGGTGAGGTGCCAAGATGTCTGAAGACTGGCCAGGTCAAAAGTGCAGGTCTTGTCCCAGCCCTGATGGAGAGGGGTGGGAGCGTGCTGGGGATGTGTATGAATGTGTCTGTTTGACGTCTATGTAAGTTCAACTCATGTTGTTATGATGCCTCTAGCAAACCTGCCCTGTGCCCAGCGCTGTTTTGCCTTTATTTCATGAGCAACTGGTTGTATTCAACATTCGGCAGTCAGCTCGTTTCGCACATGGGTGATGGCAGCTGATGGTGCCCACCTTCTGCAGGCCTGGGGACTCTGGAGGTGCCTCAGAGGGAAGGAGGTGACCTCTTTGGATTTCGTGCCATGTTACACTGCACAAAAGACTCTCACGTGGGGACAGCCAGCAGATACAAACAGGGCCAGTCTGCTGCTGGTTCCAGCAAACTGGGTGACAGGTTGGACTTGGTGATCTCAGAGGTCTTTTCCAACCTTCTTGATTCTATGATTCTAGCATTCCTGCTCTTCTGCAGCAGTGAGAGGGCTGTGCTGCTCTCTGCATGGTGCCCTGAGGGGCTGCCACAGGGGTTCCTGCTCTTGGTGCGTGCAAACTCTGGGCTGCCTCTCTGGGGGTGAGGACAGGTGGCAAGGCGGGCACAGTGGGCACACCTCCAGAGTCCCAAGGCTTGCGGAAGGTGGGCACCATCAGCTGCCATCACTGCTTTCCAGGGGGACACTGCAGTGCCTCCTGGGCCCCTCCCACCTGCCTGGACAGGCCAGAGAAAGCCTGGGTGGTGCCAGGCATCACCATGGAGACTTCCTGCCCCATGACATCAGACTGCAAGCTGCCCTCCCAGATGACATCACAATAGAAGATGCACCCCCAGGATGACATCACAGTGGGGGACCTCTGCCAGAGGGGCTGTAAAAGGGGGTGCAGGCTGAGAGGGAGCAGGCAGTCGGCAGCGACAGTGCGTTCTGGGCACTCTGCAGCCTTAGCCCCTGCCAGATCCGAGCAGCGTTGGGATCCTGTTCCTGGGCAGCGCAGAGCGGAGCTGTGCTGGTGCCAAGGGAGCGTTGTGAGCACTCGGGAGAGTGTGACTCCAGCCTCACCATGCCTCCCTTCCTAATTCTCAAACTCTACATACTAATAATGTTTATTCTGGTGGAACTTCCACTGACCTTGACACTGGGTCCATTCCTATTGCTATGTGTAAGTGACCACTGCAGCCAGCAGGGTGCCCTGCACAGCAGGAGGAAGAGATGGGGGGTGGGGTGGAGGAGAAGTCAGGTGGGGGGCAGGGGCAGGGGCATGGCCAGGAGTGTCTTAGTGTAAGGTGGGAGCCAGGCTGCCTTTCCTAATCCCTGCCTCTCTCCTTTGCCATCTGCCTGCAGAAGTTCCTGTACTACCTGTGGCAGATGCTCCTGTGCAAGCTGTGCCGGCCAGAAGCAACTAGGGGCAAAGAGCCCCTGGAGGCCAAAGCAAAGAAGAAGAGCACAAGGAAGCAGGAGCTGAATGTCCCTCATGCTGACAGTAAGTCAAGTACTGGAGGAGGGCAGAGGGAGAGGGAGAACGGCAGAGGGCAGGCAATCAGGCCCCTGCCACTGAAGGAAGCAGGGTGGCAAGGTGTTCCCCAGGATCATCTTAACGTTATCTCCCCCCTCCAACAGGTCCCACAGGCACCCAGCCTGCACGTCTGGAGGGAAAACTGCAAGGGCCAGAGATCAGGAAGAGGGCCTGGACTGGCAAGGACAGGGGGAGAGATGTCCTTCCAGAAATGGCAGCCAGTGCTTCAAAGCTGGCAGCCCAGCAGAAAAAGCCACTCTCTGCTGTGCCACCACGGCAGAAGGCCACAGCTTCTCCAGGCTCCAGGAAGGGAAGAGCTGAATGGCAAGGACCTGCCCAACAGCTCCCCAGTCATAGGAGCATAAATGACAACTCCCTCATGGAGGAGGATGTGGAAGAGCTGCGGCGTGTGGTGGTCTGGGACTGTGCCTCAATGACCTTCAAGTATTACCCCAGAATTAGCGTCCTGGGCCCGACAGAGAGCCTTGTTGAGTGTTCTCAACGCAGCAGCAGCCAAGCCCCAGCAGAGACCTCTGGACTGAATGAAAGCAGCAGCAGTGAAGCCCTCTATGAGACCTCTGGGGACTATGAAACCTTCAGGAGCGAAGCCCTGTCAGAGACCTCTGGGCCACATGAAACCAGCAGCCAGGCCCCAGCAGAGACCTCTGGGCACCCTGAGAGCAGCAGCTGCCAGGCCCCAGCAGACACCTCTGGCCACCATGGAAGCATCACCAACCAGGCCCCAGCAGACACCTCTGGCCACCATGGAAGCAGCACCAACCAGGCCCCAGCAGACACCTCTGGCCACCATGCAAGCAGCACCAACCAGGCCCGGCCTCGGCAGCGATTCAGGGCACGCATGGCCAGCAGGATGCGCAGGGGCCTGGGTAAGCTGGGCAGATGTTTCCTCCGCTTCTCATGTGTGTCAGTGGAAGATGAGGAGTAGCAGTGTGCCCAGCTGCCAGTGCCAGTGCTAATCTAAGATGTTGTAATTAATGTTTACAACACTGAATTAAATCTACAGTGCCTGGTGCTGAGCTGTTGTCTTGTGCTGCATTTCCTTGCAGCATCTTTTGCCACTCTCTCGGTCTCCTGCCTCTGTCTCTGTCTTCCAAAACCTCTTCTGCTCTGGTCCCCCTCTCTAAGTGCTCTTGGAGGCTTGCAGGATGCCATTGAGCAGTACTGAGTCTTCAAAGCAGTGTGCAGGGACTTCCACTTCCCTTTGGTTGCTGCTAATTCACTTAGGGAAAGTGCATCTTGTGCCCTGATCAATTCTGGGCACGTGTGAGAATGCAAATGTAAGAGTGCTGTGGGACTGAGTCATCTGCTGCCCTGCAAGCACACTGACATGCTGCTTGGCATGGCCAGCACAGGCTTCCTCTCTGGGAAGGCTGCTCCACTGCAGATCCACCTGAGCCCTCCTGCACAGAAGTCATCACTTCTGTTGTTCACTTTTCAGGACTGCACAGCCATGCCATCTTCTAGCAGTGACCTGAGCACCGTTTCTCTTGGCCCTGCAGTAGCAGGGATGTGCCTGGTGGTTGTCTGTCTGTCTCTGATCTCTATTAACAAAATAGACAGAACCACAGCATGACAGAACGTTAGGGGTTGGAAGGGACCTCCAGAGATCACCTTGGCCAAGCCCTTGCCAGAGCAGGGTCACCCAGGGCAGCTCACACAGGAACACATCCAGGTGGGCTTGGAAAGTCTCCAGAGAAGGAGGCTCCACAGCCTCTCTGGGCAGCCTGCTCCAGGCCTCCAGCAGCCTCCCACCAAAGGAGTTTCTCCTCCTGTTGAGGTGAATGTCTGCGATTGAGTTGCCATCCACTGTCCCTTGTGCTGGCACTGGGTGTCCCTGAGCAGAGCCTGGCTGCATCCTCCCGGCAGCCACCCTGCAGCTCTCTGTAGACATTGAGCAGATCCCTCTCAGCCTTCTCCTCTCCACACTGAACAGATTCAGTTCTCTCAGCCTTCCCTCATTAGGGAGATGTTCCAGTCCCTTCATCATCCTCATAGCCTCTGTTGGACTTTCTCCAGCAGCTCCCTGTCCCTCTTGACCCGGGGAGCCCAGAACTGGACCCAATATTTTGGATGTGGTCTAAGTAGGGCTGAGTAGGAGGGGAGGAGAATCTCCCTTCACCTGATGGCTTCACTCTTCTTAACACAGCCGAGTACAGCTTCAGCCTTCTTGGCCAGCAGGGCAGGTTGCTGTGCTGTGGAGAACTTCTTGCCCACCAGGACTCCAAGGGCCTTCTCCACGGAGCTGCTCTCCAGCAGGTCCCCCCTCACCTGCACTGCTGCCTGCTGTTGGTCCTCCCCAGGTGCAGGACTCTACACCTGCCCTTGTTGAACTCCAGGAGGTTCACCCCTGCCCAGCCATTCTAACCTGAAAGAGCAGATGCCCAGCATGCTGCGAGGTGCTTCTCAAGCCCACAGCATGCTAGGAGAGAGAGAAGGGAAGTGCTCTGTGACACCACACGCTCTGGGTTAGGGTAACCCTTCCTCTGGACACCTTGCTGAGACTGAGGCAGCTGTGCCCTGCCCTGTGCTGAAATGTTCTGCAGTGCTAACGAAGAATTGGATGAAGAAAGCAGAGGTGTGGGGCAGAAGGTGGTGTGCAAGCCTTGTATTCAGCTTTACACCTCTGAGGGTGTGAACAGAGGTCTCTGCTCCACCGGCTGGCTGCACAGTTCCACTCCAATGCAGCCTTCTGAGTGCCTCCAGTTTCAGGGTATTTCTATTTCTTTCTTTTGCCCTCCTGAAGTAGCTCATGAGCTATGGCAGCTCGTGCCTTTCCTTCCAGAGCTGCTGGAGTCCCAGGCTCAGCAAGGCAGAGTTAGGTTGGACATCCGGAGGAAGGGTGGTGAGACCCTGGCACAGGCTGCCCAGGGAGGTGCTTGAGGCCCCATCCCTGGAGCCATTCCAGCTCAGCCTGGCTGTGTCCCTGGGCAGCCTGCTCTAGCTGGAGGCGTCCCTGCTGCCTGCAGGGGCTTGCACAAGATGGCCTTGGAGGCTCCCTTCCAACCTGATGTCTTCTATGATCTGGGTCTCCCATCCCACACGTTGCAGGCCAAGGCACTTCAAATGAAACTTCCTTTGATGTTGTGCACTTCGGCTGGGGCCAGCTCTCTGGGGCCAGCTCTCTGGGGCCAGCAGTGGTGCAGCAGAGTTCCTCCTGGCACCACTGCTGCTTTGAGGCTGCCTGTGGATGCCTGCAAGGCTGCAAGCTCTTGTACAAGGATCTGAGGGGTGATGCAAACACCTGGGCAGCTCCCCAGAGGCAGAGGGATGGGTGCTAGCAAGGGCTCTCCACTTGTTGCCCGGAGGCGAGCCAAGGATGAAGCACTGAGGCAGCCAAGGGAGTCAAGGGCATTCACCTAAGAGGGTGGCACTGCCAGCCCAGCTGAAGAGCCTCTATGCCAATGCACACAGCTGGGGCAACCAACAGGATGACTTCAGGGCCCTGGGCTGCTAGGATGCTGTGCCATAGAGGCTGTCCCTGCAAGCTGGTGGCATGATTGGCATGAGTGGAAGGTAGGGATGGAATGGTAGCAGCTCTCTAGGAAGGAGAGGCAGGGCAGGAGGGGAGGAGCTGTCACTCTCTGCATCAGTGAGCAGCTGGAATCAGTGGAGCCCCAGCTGGGCAAGGGTGATGTGCTGGTGGAGAGCAGATGGGTGAAGATGGAGGGGAAGCCAGGGGAAGGAGATGTTCTGGTAGGGCTCTGCTACAGGCCCCCTGCCCAGCAGAAGCGAGCCGATGAGGCACTCCACAGGCCCTGCTCCTCCTGGGGGATTTCAGCCACCCTGGCATCTGCTGGAGGGACAGCACGGCTGGCTACAGCGTGCCAGGGTGTTCCTGGAAGGCACAGATGACAACTTCCTCCTCCAGATGGGAGAGGAACCAAGTTGCAAAGGCCATGCTGGACCTTGTGCTCACCACCAGGGAAGGGCTGGTGAGCAGTGTGAGGCTCAGGGCTAGCCTTGGCTGCAGTGACCCTGAAGCAATAGACTTGAAGATCCTCAGGGCAGCTAGGAGGAGTATCCCAAGCTTGCAAGCCTGGGGTTTAGGCATGCAGACTTTGATCACTTCAGGGCTCTGCTGGCCAAAGGAGCATGGGCCAAAGGCCTAGAGGGAAGAGGGGCCCAGGACAGCTGGGCAGTGTTCCAGGATCACCTTCTCTGTGCCCAGGAGCAAAGTATGCCCACAAGGAGGAAAGCAGGAAAGAAGGCCAGGAGACCTGCCTGGAGGAGCAAGGAGCTCCTGCCCAGCCTGGCACTCAAAAAGAAACTCTAGAAGGAGTGGAAGAGAGGAGAGCTGGAATGGGGGCATGGAAGGAAGCTGCCTGAGCAGCAAGAGCCCTGCTGAGGAAAGCTAAAGCTCAGGTGGAATTCAATCCAGCCAGGGAGAGCAAGGGCAGCAGCAAACATTTCTATAGGTAGAGTACTGGCAAAAAGAAGCCTGGGGAAGGTGTGGAGCCCTCCGAAAGCAAACAGCTGAGCTGGTGACAAGTGCCATGGAGAAGGCTGAGGCTCTCAGGGACTTCTCTACCTCAGTCTTCAGTGGCAAGGGCTGCAGCCACACTCCCAGAATGATGGAAGATAATGGCAGGGGCTGGAAGAAGGAACTGCCCGTGGTGAGTGAAGATCAGGTTGTGACCATCTGAGGAACCTGAAAGTGTTCAAGGCTGAGGGACCCGATGGGATACAGCCAGGGGTGCTGAGGGAGCTGGGGAGGAGGTTGCTAAACCACTCTCCATCATATTCCAGAAGTCCTGGCAGTCTGGGGAGGTCCCCAGGGAGTGGGAGAGGGGAAACATAACTCCATTTTCAAGCAGGGGAAGAGGCATGACCCAGGGGACTACAGGCCAGGCAGTGTCACCTCTGTGCCCAGTGAGATCATGGAGCAGATCCTCCTGGAGGCACTGCTGAGGCAGAAGAATAATGCAGAGGTGATTGGGCACAAGCAGCAGGGCTGCACCAAGGGCAAATCCTGCCTGACAAACCTGGGGGCCTTGTGTGAACAGGTGACAATAGCAAGAGATGAAGGCTGAGCAACTGAGGTCATTGGCCTGGGCAAAGCCTTTGACAGAGTCCCACCCCACATCCTGGTCTCCAGGCTGGGGCAGGATGCTTCCATGGATGAACCACTCAGTGGGTACAGCACTGGCTTGAGAGCTGCACCCAAAGGGTGGCTGTCAATGGTCCATGGCCAAGTGGAGGCCAGGGACAAGTGGAGTCCCTCAGGGATCAGTGCTGGCACTAGGCTTGTTCAGCATCTTTGTTGGTGCCAGGTGCAGTGGCACTGAGGCTCCCTCAGCACCAGGCTGTGTGGTGCTGCTGACAGCTGGAGGGAAGGATCCATCCAGAAGCACCTGGACAGGCTGCAGAGCTGGGCCCAGGACAACCTCAGGAGCTTCAAGAAGGCCAAGGGCAAGGTCCTGCAGCTGGGGCAGGGCAATCCCAGGCACTGACACAGGCTGGGCAGGGACTGGCTGGAGAGCAGCCCTGGAGAAAAGGCCTTGGGGGTGCTGGGGGAGGAGAAGCTCAGCAGGAGCCAGCAGGGAGCACTTGCAGCCCAGAGAGCCAAGCAGAGCCTGGGCTGCAGCAAGAGAAGTGTGGCCAGCAGGGCCAGGGAGGGGATTCTGCCCCTCTGCTCCACTCTGCTGAGACCACAGCTGGAGCTCTGGGGCCAGCTCTGGAGCCTCTGTGCCAGGAAGGCTCTGGAGGGGCTGGAAGGTGTCCAGAGAAGGACCAGGAGGAGGAGCAGAGGGCTGGAGCTGCTCTGCTCTGGAGACAGCCTGAGAGAGTTGGGGTTGTGCAGGCTGGAGAGGAGAAGGCTCCCAGGAGACCTTCTGGTGGCCTTGCAGGATCTGCAGGGGGCTCCAAGAAAGCTGGGGAGAGACTTTTGAGGGTGTCAGGGAGGGATAGGACTGGGGGGGTGGAGCAAAGCTAGAGGTGGGGAGATTGAGCTTGGCTGTGAGGAAGAAGTTGTTGCCCATGAGGGTGTGAGAGCCTGGCACAGGTTGCCCAGGGAGGTGGTGGAAGCCTCCTGCCTGGAGGTGTTTGCAGCCAGGCTGGAGGTGGCTGTGAGCAACCTGCTGTGGTGTGAGGTGTCCCTGGCCATGGCAGGGGCTTGGGACTGGCTGAGCCTTGAGGTCCCTTCCAGCCCTGCCAAGTCTCTGGTTCGATGCTTCTCCAGTGGCCTCTCAGGCTGCCTGTCTGTGAAGCCAAGCAGCTCCTCCTGCTGCTGCAGGAGTTACAGCAGTGCCTGCAGGCTTGGGTCACTGTCTCCAGCTGTCTAACTGGGTAAGGAGCTAAGGACAGCCTCTGATGCCAGTGTATGGATGTGCCCTTAGGTCTTGGCATAGCAAGATAGCAAGGTGAGGCTTTGGGTAGAAAAGTGCCTTAACGTTTTCTGCAGAGCAGCTGCCAACTTCCAACCTGAGCCTATGCTTTCAGCTCTTTGCCCTCCCTGCCCTCCTCCCAAGCTGAGGTGGTCCCAGGATACAGAAAGGTAAAGGTGGTGAGACACTGGCACAGGTTGCCCAGGGAGGCTGTGGGTGGCTGCTGCCTGGAGGTGCTGAAGGCCAGGCTGGATGAGGCCTTGAGCAGCCTGGGGTGGTGGGAGGTTTAAGTGAAGCAGGCTCAGGCTGGGAGCAGGAAATATTTCAGCACTGGAAGGGATCTCAGCCATTGGAAGAGGCTGCCCAGGGCAGTGCTGGAGTCACCACCCCTGGGGGTGTTCCAGCAGCTGTGGCCCTGGTGCTTAGGGACATGGTCTGGTGCTGAGCCTGCAGTGCTGGGTTAAGGGCTGGACTGGGTCAGCTTGGAGGCCTCTTCCAACTGGATGTTTTCTGTGATTCTGTGATCTCCAAGGTCCCTTCCAACCCCATCCATTCTATGAATGAATCTATGCTACAGATGGGAGGCTGTCATGAAGAAGGCAGCAGGCTCTGTTCAGTGGTGCCCAGGGATAAGAAGAGGGGCAGTGGACACAAACCAGAACCCAGGAGGTTCCACCTCAACGTGAGCAGAAACTTCTTTGGTGGGAGGCTGCTGAGCCCTGGAGCAGGCTGCCCAGGGAGGTTGTGGAGTCTCCTGCTCTGCAGATCTTCAAGCTCCAGCTGGCTGTGTTCTGTGTGAGTGTGCTGGGTTGAGGCAGCCCCCTTCCCCACCCCTGGCAACAATAAACACTCAGACAAACGGATTGCAGAAGTGATGGCAAGTTGAAATAGGAAGCAGTGAACATTTACAGAAAGCCAAAAGCACAGTGACAAAGAAAGAGCCCAGAACAGAGCCAGAGAGACCCCATCCCCACCTGAGGGGACACCCAAGACCCCAGGGCTCCTTCTTCCCCCTCCCACTGCTAGGCTAGTCTCAGCTGGCCAGATCTGAGACTGCCCATCCCCCCATGGCCTTGGGCCTAGCCAGGCCCCAAGCCAGGAGACATCTCCCCCAGGTAGCGGCTGACGAAGGAGGAAGAGAAGAGGAGGTGCTAGACACCGCACTGCATCTTGTGGTGGTGCAAGGCATTGTGGTAGCAAATACTACATCATTGCCTGTGGCCACCCCTCTGGGCTGGACTGCTGGACACAGGAAGTAAACATTGCAGGGGGGCACCCAGCTCAAACTGCAACACGCTGAGCTGCCCTGGGTGACCCTGCTCTGGCAAGGGCTTGGCCTGGGTGATCTCTGGAGGTCCCTTCCAACCCCTAACGTTCTGTCATGCTGTGGTTCTATTCTGTTAATAGAGATCAGAGACAGACAGACAACCACCAGGCACAGCCCTGCTACTGCTGGGCCAAGAGAAACGGTGCTCAGGTCACTGCTAGAAGATGGCATGGGTGTGCAGTCCTGAAAAGTGAACAACAGAAGTGATGACTTCTGTGCAGGAGGGCTCAGGTGGATCTGCAGTGGAGCAGCCTTCCCAGAGAGGAAGCCTGTGCTGGCCATGCCAAGCAGCATGTCAGTGTGCTTGCAGGGCAGCAGATGACTCAGTCCCAGAGCACTCTTACATTTGCATTCTTACACATGCCCAGAATTGATCAGGGCACAAGATGCACTTTCCCTAAGTGAATTAGCAGCAACCAAAGGGAAGTGGAAGTCCCTGCACACTGCTTTGAAGACTCAGTACTGCTCAATGGCATCCTGCAAGCCTTCAAGAGCACTTAGAGAGGGGGACCAGAGCAGAAGAGGTTTTGGAAGACAGAGACAGAGGCAGGAGACCAAGAGAGTGGCAAAAGATGCTGCAAGGAAACGCAGCACAAGGCAACAGCTCAGCACCAGGCACTGTAGATTTAATTCAGTGTTGTAACCATTAATGACAACATCTTAGATTAGCACTGGCACTGGCAGCAGGGCACACTGCTACTCCTCATCTTCCACTGACACACATGAGAAGCAGAGGAAGCTCCTGCTTCCTTGTGCTCTTCTTCTTTGCTTTGGCCTCCAGGGGCTCTTTGCCCCTAGTTGCTTCTGGCCGGCACAGCTTGCACAGGAGCATCTGCCACAGGTAGTACAGGAACTTCTGCAGGCAGATGGCAAAGGAGAGAGGCAGGGATTAGGAAAGGCAGCCTGGCTCCCACCTTACACTAAGACACTCCTGGCCATGCCCCTGCCCCTGCCCCCCACCTGACTTTCTCCTCTACCCCACCCCCCATCTCCCCCTCCTGCTGTGCAGGGCACCCTGCTGGCTGCAGTGGTCACTTACACATAGCAATAGGAATGGACCCAGTGTCAAGGTCAGTGGAAGTTCCACCAGAATAAACATTATTAGTATGTAGAGTTTGAGAATTAGGAAGGGAGGCATGGTGAGGCTGGAGTCACACTCTCCCGAGTGCTCACAACGCTCCCTTGGCACCAGCACAGCTCCGCTCTGCGCTGCCCAGGAACAGGATCCCAACGCTGCTCGGATCTGGCAGGGGCTAAGGCTGCAGAGTGCCCAGAACGCACTGTCGCTGCCGACTGCCTGCTCCCTCTCAGCCTGCACCCCCTTTTACAGCCCCTGTGGCACAGGTCCCCCACTGTGATGTCATCCTGGGGGTGCATCTTCTATTGTGATGTCATCTGGGAGGGCAGCTTCCAGTCTGATGTCATGGGGCAGGAAGTCTCCATGGTGATGCCTGGCACCACCCAGGCTTTCACTGGCCTGTCCAGGCAGGTGGGAGGGGCCCAAGAGGCACTGCAGTGTCCCCCTGGAAAGCAGTGATGGCAGCTGATGGTGCCCACCTTCCGCAGGCCTGGGGACTCTGGAGGTGTGCCCACTGTGCCAGCCTTGCCACCTGTCCTCACCCCCTGAGAGGCAACCCAGAGTTTGCAGGCACCAAGAGCAGGAACCCCTGTGGCAGCCCCTCAGGGCACCATGCAGAGAGCAGCACAGCCCTCTCACTGCTGCAGAAGAGCAGGAATCCTAGAATCATAGAATCAAGAAGGTTGGAAAAGACCTCTGAGATCACCAAGTCCAACCTGTCACCCAGTTTGCTGGAACCAGCAGCAGACTGGCCCTGTTTGTATCTGCCCCCAGAGAGGCAGCTCAGAGTTTGCAGGCACCAAGAGCACTAACTTATATCCATGTTCTAGTGCACGTGAAATACACTCCATAAGGGGAATGTTGGTGCCTGCAGTCCTACCCCAGCCCCTGGGCTATCTCCATCCAGAGCTGCCACAAGTTTTAAGCAAAAGCTTTTGCCAACACAGTTTTCCCTGCATCCTTCCCAAACTGCTTAGCAGATGTTTTCTGTCAGCCTCTTCAGAAGTGTCACCGGTTGACGCTGTCCCCTTGAGAAATGGAATATGGTGGTCGGAAGTTGGTAAACGAAAAGATGGATCTAAACTAATTTCATTGGCAGTTTGGGAGGAAGCACCTTCTGAACTGGGAGTGCAGCAGGGTATCCTGGGCATTCCGGCACTCTTATCTTCAGTCTTTCTTCTGCTCCTCCGCTGAGCAGCAGCTCTCTCTGTGCTGCGCTTTCGGCCAAGGCTTGACCTTGACAGCTGATAAACTGCAAGGCCTGTATTAACTGCTTTCCAATTAACACATAACTGCTTCTAACTTTTTTCTGTTCCTCTCTCTTTCTAACCCGCTCTGGGGAAAGGGGGAGAGGGGGGGATGCGGAGGTGGGGAACCCTCTCAGCAGAGGGGGGAACTCTCATTTCTGTGCTACTTTATTGTATATCTTTGTATATATTGTAAATATTGTAAATTTCTATATTCCCCTGCGTTTTCCTGCTTTGTAAATATACAGCTCCACTGCTTTGCTAATTCAGCTGTGAGTTTCTTTTCCCTTTCCCTTCAGTTTTCTTTCCCTTTACTTTACGGGGGGAGGGAGGAGGCTTTTTGGCCTTACCCTTCCAACCCTACGACAAGAAGCACTTAGCACACTCAATTAACCCTCTTGGCTGGGACATGCCTCCAGAGTGAGGTCCTTGCTCTCCTTCCCACCATCTCATTACTTAAGTCCCTTTACTGCCAAGGGGATGAGCACTGACTTTGCCCTTGTGAGGAGTGATGGAGAGAACTTGGAGCTGCAGCTGCTGAGGTACTTTCTTTGGCAGGGTCCCCAGGCAGAAGCCTCACACAAGTGGTGCAAGGCAGGCAGCAGGCAGCTCTCACAGTATGGCAGGGCACAGCAAGCAGGGAACCACACCTGTGTGTTAAACTGGGCTCTGAGCTGGGTCCCATGGGATGCAGTGGGAATTTTGCAGGAGTATTTCACACACACAACAAAGCCCAACCCTAGCTGGACTGTCAGTGAGGGCCCCTGTGGCTGTCAGCCACTACCACAGCTGATGGATGGGAGCAAGGAGGGACTGGCAGCATGGCCAACAGCTCTCTGCTGCTATGGAAGAGTCAGGCATGACTGCATTCACTTGGGACATGCATTATCCATCATGGCCAGTGCACAGCTGCTTGTGTCCTACCTTGCTGGTAATTAATGTCACCAAGAATTAAGATGAATGCCACATATGGGGAGACCACAGGGAGCAAGTCTCCTGGAATTTGTGTCCTTCCCCCTTTCTCAGGGAGGAGGTTCAAGTCTGAGTCAGTTCAAGGGACACGAGGTAAAGCAGGGCTGGGGAAGGTGATACCCTCATCTCAATTACAGAACCTTAGGGGCTGGAAGGGACCTCCAGATGCCATCCAATCCAAGCCCTGCCAGAGCAGGGTCACCCAGGGCAGGGCACACAGAACACATCCAGGGGGGTTGGAAAGGCTCCAGAGCAGGAGACTCCACAACCTCTCTGGGCAGCCTGCTCCAGGGCTCAGCAGCCTCACAGGGACAAAGGTTTCCCTCCTGTTGCCCTGGCACCTCCTCTGCTCCAGCTTGCCCCCAGTGCCCCTTGTGCTGTGCTTGGCCATCCCTGAGCAGAGCCTGGCTCCAGCCCTGCACATCTTTATCCCCAGCCATGAGGGCAGCCCTCAGGTTCCTCTGCTCCCAGCTGCAGGACCCCAGCTCCCTCAGCTGGCCTCACAAGACAGAATGGATTGGAGCTGTGCCAGGGGAGGTTTAGGCTGGACATTATGAAAAACTTCTTTACTGAGAGTGTGGTCAGGGATTGGCACAGGCTGCCCAGGGAGGTGGTGGAGTCCCCATGCCTGGGGTGCTCAAGAAGCTGTAGATGTGATGCTTCAGGACATGGTTTAGTGGTGATGGTAGCTGGGTTACCTTGGACTTGATGATCTCAAAGGCCTTTTCCAGCCTTGGTGATTCTGTGATTCTGTCATTCATCTTCTTTGTGGCTCTGTGCTGGACTCTCTCAAGCAGTTCCCTGAGGTCCTTCCTGACCTGAGAGGCCCAGAGCTGGACACAATATTCCAGAGGTGGCCTCAGCAGGGCGGAGTAGAATTCCAAAGCAGACCCCCAGCAAAGAGACTAAGTTTGCCCACTCCCCATGGAGATAGCATGGCAGCCTGGCATCTAACCTGGCATCATACCTCTGAGCTGCTGAGCAAGTCTGAGACAGGTTCCTCCAAGCCATGGAGAGGAGAGAGGGGAGGGCAGAGAAACTGCTCTGGGACACCAAGGCCACTGCAAGAGGAGGAGGAGGGGCTCCAGGTGCTAGAGCAGAGATTCCCCTGCAGGCCATGGTGAGGACCATGGTGAGGACCTCGGTGAGGATCACGGTGAGTCAGGCTGTGCCCTTGCAGCCTGGGGAGCAGATCTCCACATGGAGCTCATGGAGGACCTCATGCCAGAGCAGGTTGATGCACAAAAGGAGCTGTGCCACCGTGGGAAGCCCAAACTCCAGCACACTCCTGGCAGGACCTGCAGACACCTGGAGAGAGGAGAGCCCAGGGTGAGCAGCTGTGCTGGCAGGACTGCAGCCAAGAGAAAGGATCCACTCTGGAGCAGGCTGTAAGGACTACAGCCAAGAGAAAGGATCCACTCTGGAGCAGGCTGTGTGTAAGGACTACAGCCAAGAGAAAGGACCCAAGCTGGAGCAGGCTGTGTGTAAGGACTACAGCCAAGAGAAAGGATCCACTCTGGAGCAGGCTGTAAGGACTACAGCCAAGAGAAAGGATCCACTCTGGAGCAGGCTGTAAGGACTACAGCCAAGAGAAAGGATCCAAGCTGGAGCAGGCTGTGTGTAAGGACTACAGCCAAGAGAAAGGACCCAAGCTGCAGCAGGCTGTGTGTAAGGACTGCAGCCAAGAGAAAGGATCCACTCTGGAGCAGGCTGTGTGTAAGGACTGCAGCCAAGAGAAAGGACCCAAGCTGGAGCAGGCTGTGTGTAAGGACTACAGCCAAGAGAAAGGATCCACTCTGGAGCAGGCTGTAAGGACTACAGCCAAGAGAAAGGATCCACTCTGGAGCAGGCTGTGTGTAAGGACTACAGCCAAGAGAAGGAACCCAAGCTGCAGCAGGCTGTGTGTAAGGACTACAGCCAAGAGAAAGGACCCAAGCTGGAGCAGGCTGTGAGGAACTGCAGCCCATGAGCAGGATTCATGGTGGAGAAGCTCCAGTCTGCTGTGGGAGGGCCCCATGCTGGAGCCTGGGACGAGCATGAGGAGTCCTCCTCTCATGGAGGAAGGAGTGGCAAAGCTGACCACAGCCCCCATTCCCTGTCCCCCTGTGCTGCTGCAGGGAGGGGAGGAAGGCAAAGCTGGGTGTAAAGCTAAGCCTGGCAAGATAGGAGGGATGAGAGAAAGGAGTTTAAAGCCCCATTTTGTTTCTCCCCACCCCACTCTGATTGGCTTGGTGATCAATTAAAGCAATTTTCCTGAGTTGAGCCTCTTTTGCCCATCACAGCAACTGGGGAGTGCTCTCTCCCTCTCCTTTTCTGGACCACCAAGACCTTCACTCTGTTTTCTCTTCCCTCCCCACCTGAGGAGCTGAGTGGGCAGCCTTGGTGGACACCTGGCCTCTAGCCAGCATCAACCCACCACAGGAATGCAGTCTAAGTCTCCATCTCTTCTTTTCAGTGTCCCACCTGGTGGATGTGGGGCAGGCTGTGGATGTAGTCTACCTGGACTGCAGCAAGGCCTTTGACACCGTCCCCCATAGCAAACTCCTGGCCAAGCTGTCAGCCCCTGGCTTGGACGGGAGCACACTGCATTGGGTTAGGAACTGGCTGGAGGCTGAGCCCAGAGAGTGGTGGTGAATGGTGCCACAGCCAGCTGGCAGCCAGTCAGTAGTGGGGTCCCAGAGAGGGGTGGGCTCTGACATCCTACTTGGAGTCTGTTACAGACCACCCAACCAGGATGAGGAGGCTGATGAATTGTTCTACAAACAACTGGCGGCTGTCTCAAGATCATCAGATCTTGTCCTTGTCGGTGACTTCAACCTGCCAGCTATCTGCTGGCAACTTAATTCAGCAGAGAGGAGGCAGTCCAGAAGATTCCTGGAGCGAATGGAGGACTGCTTCCTGACGCAGCTGTTAAGCGAGCCTCCCAGGGGACAGGCTCTGCCTGACCTGCTGTTCTCCAAGAGAGAAGGGCTGGCGGGAGATGTGCTCGTGGGAGGCTGCCTAGGGTGCAGTGACCACGAGATAGTGAAGTTTTCAAGATGCAGGGAGAGAGGGAGGAGCACCAACAGAACCTTCACCGTGGACTTCCTGCCCTGTGCCCAGCGCTGTTTTGCCTTTCTTTCATGAGAAACTGGTTGTATTTAAAATTCGGCAGTCAGCTCGTTTTGCACATGGGTGATGGCAGCTGATGGTGCCCACCTTCTGCAGGCCTGGGGACTCTGGAGGTGCCTCAGAGGGGAGGTAGCTCTGGATGGAGATAGCCCAGGGGCTGGGGTAGGACTGCAGGCACCACCATTCCCCTTATGGAATGTATTTCACGTGCACTAGAACATGGATATAAGTTAGTGATTTGTCGGTTAGCAAGAATGTGCTCATTAATAAACATAATCTTTTCATAATTCATATTTCATATTCATAAACTTAATAACCTCTTCATCACACAAGGTTTACCTTCAAAGCTTCCTTTGACAAAAGAGCCCAGCAGCTAGCTGTGCAGGATGATCTCCCCAGCAGTGGTACCCAACTATCCTCTTTGTATTTGCTCCACTCCCTGTCAGGTGAACCACTTGGAGTCATGGAGTCATAGACTTGTTTCCGTTGGAAAAGGCCTCTAAGCTCACCCAGTCCAACCAGCAACCCAACCCCACCATGGCCAGCAAACCATGGCCCCAAGTGCCATGTCCAGAGGTGTCCTCAAGACCTCCAGGGATGGGGACTCCACCACCTCCCCGGGCAGCTGGGGAAATGGGCTTTGTGCAGATGTGTGAACAAGCTCAGCTGGGGATGTCGTGGCGCCTCTCACTCATCTGCTCTGCGCCCAGGGCTGCTTTGCTTTGGTTTTATAATAAACTGGCTGCATTTAAAACTCAGCACTGAGCTCGTTTCTCACTATTATCTCCAACCTAAGCCTCCCCTGGCACAATTTCAGGCCATTGCCTCTCCTTTCACCTGAGACTAGGGAGAGCAGACCAGCCTCCAGCTCACTACAGCCTCCTCTCAGGGAGCTGTAGAGAGCAATGAGGTCTCCCTCAGCCTCCTCTTCTCCACACTGAACACCCCCAGCTCCCTCAGCTGCACCTCCCCAGCCCTGTTCTCCAAACCCCTCCCTGGGCAGCCTGTGCCAATCCCTGACCACACTGGCAGCAGAGACATTTTTCCTCCTCTCCAAGCTAAGCCTCCCCGGCACAATTTCAGGTCAGATGTGAGGGGCCCAGGAGGCACTGCAATGTCCCTCTGGAAATCAGTGTGAGAAACTGTAATATTTGACTTTGGCAGGGGCAATTGCTGGGGACCCTGGGGGTCGATGGTGGGGCTGATTGGTTGGCTGTAGTCAGTGTTGTGTGGGGTTCGATCCTTGCTATTGGGAGAGAAAGGTGAGGTGCCAAGATGTCTGAAGACTGGCCAGGTCAAAAGTGCAGGTCTTGTCCCAGCCCTGATGGAGAGGGGTGGGAGCGTGCTGGGGATGTGTATGAATGTGTCTGTTTGACGTCTATGTAAGTTCAACTCATGTTGTTATGATGCCTCCAGCAAACCTGCCCTGTGCCCAGCGCTGTTTTGCCTTTCTTTCATGAGCAACTGGTTGTATTCAACATTCGGCAGTCAGCTCGTTTCGCACATGGGTGATGGCAGCTGATGGTGCCCACCTTCTGCAGGCCTGGGGACTCTGGAGGTGCCTCAGAGGGAAGGAGGTGACCTCTTTGGATTTCGTGCCATGTTACACTGCACAAAAGACTCTCACGTGGGGACAGCCAGCAGATACAAACAGGGCCAGTCTGCTGCTGGTTCCAGCAAACTGGGTGACAGGTTGGACTTGGTGATCTCAGAGGTCTTTTCCAACCTTCTTGATTCTATGATTCTAGGATTCCTGCTCTTCTGCAGCAGTGAGAGGGCTGTGCTGCTCTCTGCATGGTGCCCTGAGGGGCTGCCACAGGGGTTCCTGCTCTTGGTGCCTACAAACTCTGGGCTGCCAATCTGGGGGTGGGGACAGGTGGCAAGGCTGGCACAGTGGGAACACCTCCCGAGTCCCCAGGCCTGCGGAAGGTGGGCACCATCAGCTGCCATCACTGCTTTCCAGGGGGACACTGCAGTGCCTTCTGGGCCCCTCCCACCTGCCTGGACAGGCCAGAGAAAGCCTGGGTGGTGCCAGGCATCACCATGGAGACTTCCTGCCCCATGACATCAGACTGCAAGCTGCCCTCCCAGATGACATCACAATAGAAGATGCACCCCCAGGATGACATCACAGTGGGGGACCTGTGCCACAGGGGCTGCAAAAGGGGGTGCAGGCTGAGAGGGAGCAGGCAGTCGGCAGCGACAGTGCGTTCTGGGCACTCTGCAGCCTTAGCCCCTGCCAGATCCGAGCAGCGTTGGGATCCTGTTCCTGGGCAGCGCAGAGCGGAGCTGTGCTGGTGCCAAGGGAGCGTTGTGAGCACTCGGGAGAGTGTGACTCCAGCCTCACCATGCTTGACTTCATAATTCTGGAACTGTACATACTAATAATGTTTATTCTGGTGGAACTTCCACTGATGTTGACACTGGGTCCATTCCTATTGCTATGTGTAAGTGACCACTGCAGCCAGCAGGGTGCCCTGCACAGCAGGAGGGGGAGATGGGGGTGGGATTGGATGGCTGGAGGAGAAGTCAGGTGGGGGGAAGGGGCATGGCCAGGAGTGTCTTAGTGTAAGGTGGGAGCCAGGCTGCCTTTCCTAATCCCTGCCTCTCTCCTTTGCCATCTGCCTGCAGAAGTTCCTGTACTACCTGTGGCAGATGCTCCTGTGCAAGCTGTGCCGGCCAGAAGCAACTAGGGGCAAAGAGCCCCTGGAGGCCAAAGCAAAGAAGAAGAGCACAAGGAAGCAGGAGCTGAATGTCCCTCATGCTGACAGTAAGTCAAGTACTGGAGGAGGGCAGAGGGAGAGGGAGAACGGCAGAGGGCAGGCAATCAGGCCCCTGCCACTGAAGGAAGCAGGGTGGCAAGGTGTTCCCCAGGATCATCTTAACGTTATCTCCCCCCTCCAACAGGTCCCACAGGCACCCAGCCTGCACATGTGGAGGGAAAACTGCAAGGGCCAGAGATCAGGAAGAGGGCCTGGACTGGCAAGGACAGGGGGAGAGATGTCCTTCCAGAAATGGCAGCCAGTGCTTCAAAGCTGGCAGCCCAGCAGAAAAAGCCTCTCTCTGCTGTGCCACCACGGCAGAAGGCCACAGCTTCTCCAGGCTCCAGGAAGGGAAGAGCTGCATGGCAAGGACCTGCCCAACAGCTCCCCAGTCATAGGAGCATAAATGACAACTCCCTCATGGAGGAGGATGTGGAAGAGCTGCGGCGTGTGGTGGTCTGGGACTGTGCCTCAATGACCTTCAAGTATTACCCCAGAATTAGCGTCCTGGGCCCGACAGAGAGCCTTGTTGAGTGTTCTCAACGCAGCAGCAGCCAAGCCCCAGCAGAGACCTCTGGACTGAATGAAAGCAGCAGCAGTGAAGGCCTCTCGGAGACCTCTGGGAACACTGAAACCACCAGCAGTGAAGCCCTGCCAGAGACCTCTGGGAACACTGAAACCAGCAGCAGTGAAGCCCTGCCAGAGACCTTTGAGAACACTGAAACCACCAGCAGTGAAGCCCTGCCAGAGACCTCTGGGGACACTGAAAGCACCAGCAGTGAAGCCCTGCCAGAGACCTCTGGGGACACTGAAAGCACCAGCAGTGAAGCCCTGCCAGAGACCTCTGGGAACACTGAAACCACCAGCAATGAAGCCCTGTTGGAGCCCTCTGGGGTCACTGAAACCACCAGCAGTGAAGCCCTGTTGGAGCCCTCTGGGGTCACTTAAACCTCCAGCAGAGAAGCCCTCTTGGACACACCTGGGGACTATGAAACCATCAGAAGCAAAGCCCTGTCAGAGACCTGTGGCCACCATGGAAGCAGCACCAACCAGGCCCCAGCAGACACCTCTGGCCACCATGGAAGCAGCACCAACCAGGCCCCAGCAGACACCTCTGGCCACCATGCAAGCAGCACCAACCAGGCCCGGCCTCGGCAGCGATTCAGGGCACGCATGGCCAGCAGGATGCGCAGGGGCCTGGCCAGGCTGGGCAGATGTTTCCTCCGCTTCTCATGTGTGTCAGTGGAAGATGAGGAGTAGCAGTGTGCCCTGCTGCCAGTGCCAGGCTGGGCCCTGAGATGCAATAGGAGATGACTGCAATTGATAAGAATAGACAATAAGAGTAGACAATAGTGATAGGGATTGAAGTAAGATGAAGGAAGATAAGTAAGGACGTTATAAGAGTTGGTAACAGTAACATAGCAGTGATGATAGCTGTAGATGAATAGTTACAAGTTTGTGATTAGAGAATTGTAAGTAGAATAGGTTTGTTGAACTCTATCTAAAGAGAAGAAGTTGTTGTGAGTTCCTAGGTTGTAGGGTTTAGGATTTAGGATCTAGTCTTAGCATAAGTCAGGAGTTTAGAATAACCATAGTACAGACTGCTGTTTAGTCTTTGTAGTCAGGATTGTCAGGATTATGAAAGAAAGGAGGCAGAGGGGGGGATTTTCTGATACATCCCAGAGAGATTTAGCCTCGACAAGGGCCACTACATTTGTGAGTGTAGGAAGGGGAAGCGCCTGTGCTTTTCCTCATCTACAGAGACTTCCATGAAGGAGAAGTGGACTCCAGCCAGCCCCATGGTGGGCCCAAGCCAGCCTTATGAACAAGAACTGGACCCAAACCAACCTCATGAGCGAGGGGCAATGCCTTCCGCTGCCATCACTGCTTTCCAGGGGGACACTGCAGTGCCTCCTGGGCCCCTCCCACCTGCCTGGACAGGCCAGAGAAAGCCTGGGTGGTGCCAGGCATCACCATGGAGACTTCCTGCCCCATGACATCAGACTGCAAGCTGCCCTCCCAGATGACATCACAATAGAAGATGCACCCCCAGGATGACATCACAGTGGGGGACCTGTGCCACAGGGGCTGTAAAAGGGGGTGCAGGCTGAGAGGGAGCAGGCAGTCGGCAGCGACAGTGCGTTCTGGGCACTCTGCAGCCTCAGCCCCTGCCAGATCCGAGCAGCGTTGGGATCCTGTTCCCGGGCAGCGCAGAGCGTTGTGAGCACTCGGGAGAGTGTGACTCCAGCCTCACCATGCTTGACTTCATAATTCTGGAACTGTACATACTAATAATGTTTATTCTGGTGGAACTTCCACTGATGTTGACACTGGGTCCATTCCTATTGCTATGTGTAAGTGACCACTGCAGCCAGCAGGGTGCCCTGCACAGCAGGAGGGGGAGATGGGGGGTGGGATTGGATGGCTGGAGGAGAAGTCAGGTGGGGGGAAGGGGCATGGCCAGGAGTGTCTTAGTGTAAGGTGGGAGCCAGGCTGCCTTTCCTAATCCCTGCCTCTCTCCTTTGCCATCTGCCTGCAGAAGTTCCTGTACTACCTGTGGCAGATGCTCCTGTGCAAGCTGTGCCGGCCAGAAGCAACTAGGGGCAAAGAGCCCCTGGAGGCCAAAGCAAAGAAGAAGAGCACAAGGAAGCAGGAGCTGAATGTCCCTCATGCTGACAGTAAGTCAAGTACTGGAGGAGGGCAGAGGGAGAGGGAGAACGGCAGAGGGCAGGCAATCAGGCCCCTGCCACTGAAGGAAGCAGGGTGGCAAGGTGTTCCCCAGGATCATCTTAACGTTATCTCCCCCCTCCAACAGGTCCCACAGGCACCCAGCCTGCACGTCTGGAGGGAAAACTGCAAGGGCCAGAGATCAGGAAGAGGGCCTGGACTGGCAAGGACAGGGGGAGAGATGTCCTTCCAGAAATGGCAGCCAGTGCTTCAAAGCTGGCAGCCCAGCAGAAAAAGCCTCTCTCTGCTGTGCCACCACGGCAGAAGGCCACAGCTTCTCCAGGCTCCAGGAAGGGAAGAGCTGCATGGCAAGGACCTGCCCAACAGCTCCCCAGTCATAGGAGCATAAATGACAACTCCCTCATGGAGGAGGATGTGGAAGAGCTGCGGCGTGTGGTGGTCTGGGACTGTGCCTCAATGACCTTCAAGTATTACCCCAGAATTAGCGTCCTGGGCCCGACAGAGAGCCTTGTTGAGTGTTCTCAACGCAGCAGCAGCCAAGCCCCAGCAGAGACCTCTGGACTGAATGAAAGCAGCAGCAGTGAAGGCCTCTCGGAGACCTCTGGGAACACTGAAACCACCAGCAGTGAAGCCCTGCCAGAGACCTCTGGGAACACTGAAACCAGCAGCAGTGAAGCCCTGCCAGAGACCTTTGAGAACACTGAAACCACCAGCAGTGAAGCCCTGCCAGAGACCTCTGGGGACACTGAAAGCACCAGCAGTGAAGCCCTGCCAGAGACCTCTGGGAACACTGAAACCACCAGCAATGAAGCCCTGTTGGAGCCCTCTGGGGTCACTGAAACCACCAGCAGTGAAGCCCTGTTGGAGCCCTCTGGGGTCACTGAAACCTCCAGCAGAGAAGCCCTCTTGGACACACCTGGGGACTATGAAACCATCAGAAGCAAAGCCCTGTCAGAGACCTGTGGCCACCATGGAAGCAGCACCAACCAGGCCCCAGCAGACACCTCTGGCCACCATGGAAGCAGCTCCAACCAGGCCCCAGCAGACACCTCTGGCCACCATGCAAGCAGCACCAACCAGGCCCCAGCAGACACCTCTGGCCACCATGGAAGCAGCACCAACCAGGCCCCAGCAGACACCTCTGGCCACCATGCAAGCAGCACCAACCAGGCCCAGCCTCGGCAGCGATTCAGGGCACGCATGGCCAGCAGGATGCGCGGGGGCCTGGCCAGGCTGGGCAGATGTTTCCTCCGCTTCTCATGTGTGTCAGTGGAAGATGAGGAGTAGCAGTGTGCCCTGCTGCCAGTGCCAGTGCTAATCTAAGATGCTGTAGTTAATGGTTACAACACTGAATTAAATCTACAGTGCCTGGTGCTGAGCTGTTGCCTTGTGCTGCATTTCCTTGTAGCATCTTTTGCCACTCTCTCAGTCTCCTGCCTCTGTCCCTGTCTTCCAAAACCTCTTCTGCTCTGGTCCTCCTCTCTAAGTGCTCTTGAAGGCTTGCAGGATGCCATTGAGCAGTACTGAGTCTTCAAAGCAGTGTGCAGGGACTTCCACTTCCCTTTGGTTGCTGCTAATTCACTTAGGGAAAGTGCATCTTGTGCCCTGATCAATTCTGGGCACGTGTGAGAATGCAAATGTAAGAGTGCTCTGGGACTGAGTCATCTGCTGCCCTGCAAGCACACTGACATGCTGCTTGGCATGGCCAGCACAGGCTTCCTCTCTGGGAAGGCTGCTCCACTGCAGATCCACCTGAGCCCTCCTGCACAGAAGTCATCACTTCTGTTGTTCACTTTTCAGGACTGCACAGCCATGCCATCTTCTAGCAGTGACCTGAGCACCGTTTCTCTTGGCCCAGCAGTAGCAGGGCTGTGCCTGGTGGTTGTCTGTCTGTCTCTGATCTCTATTAACAAAATAGACAGAACCACAGCATGACAGAACGGTAGGGGTTGGAAGGGACCTCCAGAGATCACCCAGGCCAAGCCCCTGCCAGAGCAGGGTCACCCAGGGCAGCTCAGCATGCTGCAGTTTGAGCTGGGTGCCCCCCTGCAATGTTTACTTCCTGTGTCCAGCAGTCCAGCCCAGAGGGGTGGCCACAGGCAATGATGTAGTATTTGCTACCACAATGCCTTGCACCACCACAAGATGCAGTGAGGTGTCTAGCACCTCCTCTTCTCTTCCTCCTTCGTCAGCCGCTACCTGGGGGAGATGTCTCCTGGCTTGGGGCCTGGCTAGGCCCAAGGCCATGCGGGGATGGGCAGTCTCAGATCTGGCCAGCTGAGACTAGCCTAGCAGTGGGAGGGGGAAGAAGGAGCCCTGGGGTCTTGGGTGTCCCCTCAGGTGGGGATGGGGTCTCTCTGCGTCTGTTCTGGGCTCTTTCTTTGTCACTGTGCTTTTGGCTTTCTGTAAATGTTCACTGCTTCCTATTTCAACTTGCCATCACTTCTGCAATCCGTTTGTCTGAGTGTTTATTGTTGCCAGGGGTGGGGAAGGGGGCTGCCTCAACCCAGCACACTCACACAGAACACAGCCAGCTGGAGCTTGAAGATCTGCAGAGCAGGAGACTCCACAACCTCCCTGGGCAGCCTGCTCCAGGGCTCAGCAGCCTCCCACCAAAGAAGTTTCTGCTCACGTTGAGGTGGAACCTCCTGGGTTCTGGTTTGTGTCCACTGCCCCTCTTCTTATCCCTGGGCACCACTGAACAGAGCCTGCTGCCTTCTTCATGACAGCCTCCCATCTGTAGCATAGATTCATTCATAGAATGGATGGGGTTGGAAGGGACCTTGGAGATCACAGAATCACAGAAAACATCCAGTTGGAAGAGGCCTCCAAGCTGACCCAGTCCAGCCCTTAACCCAGCACTGCAGGCTCAGCACCAGACCATGTCCCTAAGCACCAGGGCCACAGCTGCTGGAACACCCCCAGGGGTGGTGACTCCAGCACTGCCCTGGGCAGCCTCTTCCAATGGCTGAGATCCCTTCCAGTGCTGAAATATTTCCTGCTCCCAGCCTGAGCCTGCTTCACTTAAACCTCCCACCACCCCAGGCTGCTCAAGGCCTCATCCAGCCTGGCCTTCAGCACCTCCAGGCAGCAGCCACCCACAGCCTCCCTGGGCAACCTGTGCCAGTGTCTCACCACCTTTACCTTTCTGTATCCTGGGACCACCTCAGCTTGGGAGGAGGGCAGGGAGGGCAAAGAGCTGAAAGCAAAGGCTCAGGTTGGAAGTTGGCAGCTGCTCTGCAGAAAACGTTAAGGCACTTTTCTACCCAAAGCCTCACCTTGCTATCTTGCTATGCCAAGACCTAAGGGCACATCCATACACTGGCATCAGAGGCTGTCCTTAGCTCCTTACCCAGTTAGACAGCTGGAGACAGTGACCCAAGCCTGCAGGCACTGCTGTAACTCCTGCAGCAGCAGGAGGAGCTGCTTGGCTTCACAGACAGGCAGCCTGAGAGGCCACTGGAGAAGCATCGAACCAGAGACTTGGCAGGGCTGGAAGGGACCTCAAGGCTCAGCCAGTCCCAAGCCCCTGCCATGGCCAGGGACACCTCACACCACAGCAGGTTGCTCACAGCCACCTCCAGCCTGGCTGCAAACACCTCCAGGCAGGAGGCTTCCACCACCTCCCTGGGCAACCTGTGCCAGGCTCTCACCACCCTCATGGGCAACAACTTCTTCCTCACAGCCAAGCTCAATCTCCCCACCTCCAGCTTCATTCCATTCCCCCTAGTCCTATCACTCCCTGAGATCCTGAGAAGTCCTTCCCCAGCCTTCCTGTAGGCCCCCTTCAGATCCTGGAAGGCCACAATTTGGTCACCTGGGAGCCTTCTCTTCTGCAGACTGAACAGCCCCAACTCCTTCAGCCTGTCCTCATAGGAGAGGTGCTCCAGCCCTCTGATCATCCTTGTGGCCCTTCTCTGGACACCTTCCAGCACCTCCACATCCCTCTTGCAATAGGGGCTCCAGAACTGGACACAGTACTCCAGGTGGGGTCTCCCCAGAGCTGAGTAGAAGGGGAGGATCACCTCCCTCGACCTGCTGGCCACACTTCTCCTGCTGCAGCCCAGGATCTGATTGGCTTTGCGGGCTGCAAGTGCACACTGAGAGCTCCTGCTGAGCTTTTTGTCCCCCAGCACCCCCAAGTCTCTCTCCTCAGGGCTGCTTTCCAGCCACTCACTGCCCAGCCTGTAGTTGTGCCTGGGATTGCCTCCACCCAGCTGCAGGACCCTGCCCTTGCTCTTGTTGAACCTCATGAGGTTGGCTTGTGCCCACCTCTCCAGCCTGTCCAGGTCCCTCTGGATGGCCTCCCTTCCCTCCAGCCTGTCTGCTGCACCACACAGCTTGGTGTCATCAGCAAACCTGCTGAGGGTGCACTCAATGCCACTGTCCATGGCACCCACAGAGATGCTGAACAAGACAGGTCCCAGGACTGATCCCTGAGGGACTCCGCTTGTCCCTGGCCTCCACTGGGACATGGAGCCATGGACAGCCACTCTCTGGGTGCAGCCATCAAGCCTGTTCCTTATCCATCTAGTTGTCACCCATCACACCCATGTGTCACCAGCCTGGAGACCAGGATGTGGTGCGGGGCAGTGTCGAAGGCTGTGCTCAGGCCCAGGCAAACAACAGCAGCTGCTCTCCCCTCAGCTATTGATGTTGTCACCTGCTCAGGGAAGGCCACCAGGTTGGTCAGGCAGGACTTGCCCTTGACAAAGCCATGCTGACTGTTCCCAATCACCTCTTCACTATTCTTCTGAGCCAGTAGTTAATGGGGTGACGGAGATTGGGAACCAATACGGCTGACCAATGTGATCGAGTATTGTTCCTTTATTGTTCCAGTGTTGCAGGCCAATGGTGCAGGCCTGAGGTGCAGGCCTATGGAGCAGGCCTGTAGTGCAAGTATAGCACTGTAAAGTGTAGAAGAAACAGGAGACAGGAAAGGCAGAAAAAGAAGTGCGTAGCAAGGCAACTGCTACAACTTATATAAACTCGGAGTGCCCTGTTGGCACAGCTCCATTGGTTCCCTAGGAGTGACCACACATTGCACTATTACAGATCATTGGTCCAACTACTGATGACACAACGAGGTTGTTGATGCAGGTGCATGTCCTGTTGTCCCAAGATAACTGTCCATGTTTATAGCTACCAGTGCCTTGTTTTAGTTACATGCTGCAGGCACAGCACTGTTTTGCTACACTGCTAGGTACCTCTGCATTTATGGCCTACCACCATGTCAGGCTCTAGGCCTGCACTGCCAGATTGCTCACACTGCTCGCCGCTGGCATTGCCACAAATCCCCCTTTTTGTTTTTGTGAGCAATCTGGTCATGGGAGTTCTTCTCATCCCATACAAGATGCTACTGCAAATGCAGAAGCAAGCAAGGTAAAGCTAAGCTGTGTAGCAAAAGCAAGAGTTCTGTAGTGCAGCATGTCTAACAGACTGATGTAACCTACACAAAGCACAAAGCTTAAGTTGCAGTAGTTACAATGCTCTACAGAGATGGCATAATACATGGTCAAAGATAACAAACATTGTAAAGAAGAACTTAGATCTTAACAGTTCCGATCTTTACATTTCACTCCTCTTACTGACAGAGAAGACTTGATTATGCCTGAACGCATTGCACACAGAGATTGAGGCACAAGTGCAATCCTTAGCACTGTCTTTTGCGATCTGCTTTAGGATTATGTTGCATCTTTATTTTCTCTAGGATGGTCAAAAATCATGAATTGTTTAATGGTAGCAAGATTTCTTTAATCTGTAAAGGTAGATCTGGCCAGGCTCTAGCTTCACAGACAGAAAACTTGCAGGCAAGCAGCAAGAGCAGAAAGAGCTTCATTGCATTGCCCAATATAAAATTACACTGAATAATGTCTTTTTGCTCATCCTAGTAATTCTGATCTCTTAATGTTCACACAACAGTAAAGCAGTCACGACACTCAGTTATAAGTTAGATGCTTTCTGTTGACATCTTGGTTTATCGTGACAGTCATTGATGTCAGTGCTAAGCAGGTTTGCTGATTGTCATTTTCATGACATCTGTGCCGTGTTCGTGCTGTCTTGTGGTGAGAGTGTTACAGCACATTGCAAAGTTGATGTTTCTAGGGTTACAGCACTTTCTAGGGTTACAACATTTTCTAGGGTTACAGCATTTCTAGGGTTACAGCATTTCTAGGGTTGCCATGAGCTAATTTTTTGCTATGGGGTATTCTCTCTTTTCCCCCTTTGTTTTTTTTTTTTTTTTGTTAATAATCTCTACTGAGCAAAATGTAAAGATGAAACTGCATCCTCTAGGATGTCTACATTCAGAGGCACACTTAGTTAACAAGAGAGAATACAAAGTTATCAAGCAACCACAATATTCAGTCCTAATTCACATGATGCTGTGGTACATTCTTCTGAGTGATGCTGTTTGATCCCAGATGATCATAGCAGTTGTTGTGATCAATGTTTGACTGCATGGGAAATGCTGTGTCCTCGTGGTCTTGATTCTTCCACCGTTGTTTGTTGTGATGATTGCAGTTAGCAGAAAAGAAGGCTCGAGGTGACCTGTTCGTGGCCATCCAGTATCTGAAGAGAGCCTACAAGAATGCTGGGGAGGGACATCCTAGCATGTCAGAAAATTACAGGACTAGGGAGAATGGAACAAGGCTGGGGATGGGAAGATTCAGGCTGGATGTGGAGAAGAAATTCTTCACTGTGAAAATGGTGAAGCCCTGGAATGGGTTGCCCAAGGAGATGGCCGAGGCCCCATGCCTGGAGGTGTTTAAGACCAGGCTGGACGAGGCTCTAGCCTGCCTGATCCAGTGTGAGATGTCCCTGCCCATGGCAGTGGTTGGAACTAAATGATCCTTGTGGTCCTTTCCAACCTTGACTCATTCCACGAGTCTATGATTCCACAGATTTTCTAACTAATTTTGAGTGGTTTTTGTTTGTTTTTAATGTGAGCTATTTTTAAATTTGTAATTAATTTTTTGCTTCATTTTTTAATATTTTGAAATCTACTTTCAATAAATCTATTTCATTTTTGTTTGATTTCATTATATGGATTTATGTTTTTTTATTATTTTTACATGTTTGCAATTGTTTTTATTTATTTTTTTAATTTATTTTCATTTCTATTTTGATTTTGTAAATTATTTTTGCAGTTTTTTCTTTTTAATTCTAACTTGAGTTGTTTCACGCTTTATGTTGAATGTATTTCTTGTATTATTTATTTTGTTTCTTTTTGCTATTTTAGTTTTTATTTATGATTTTCTATTGTTAATTTATTACTTTGATATGTTTAATATTTTGACTTTTAATCTAGTTCTTTTGTTTAATCTTTAATTATTTTCAATTTTTGTTTTTAAATTTATTTCTATACTGTTTTAATGTGGTTTTTTCTTCATTGCATTTTATTATATATATTTTTTTTTTAGCTGCACTTTTTAATTATTTTTTGTTAACTTTTTTGTTTGCTAATTTTAATCTAATTTTGATATAATTTTATTCAATCAATTTTTGTTTTGTATTTTAATTTTTCTTTGTTCTTTAAATTTTTATTATTATAACTTACTTTTTGTAATTTTTAATTTATTTCTTTTTTACCTTCTTTATCATAATTTTTATTTTCTTATTGTAATTTTTTAATCTGTATTTTAATTTGTTATTCTAATCAATTTTTTCTTTTTCAATTTCTTTTATTTTTGTAATTTCTATTTTTTTTTCTTTTTATCTAGTGTTTAATCTTTTGTTTTTTATCTTATATTATTTATTATAATTATTTTTTATTTTGCATGTTTGTTTTATTTAATCTATTTTCTATTCTAATTTTAATTTTTACTTTTTTATTATATTTTTTAACCTTTCCTATTAATTCTTTTTTATTATAATTTTTCATTTTAATTTTCTCAACTTTTTCTTTGTATAATTTTTTGTTTGTTTTAATCTAGTAGTCTTGATAATCCTTATTTTCATTTTTTTGCTAACAAGTCTTATGTCCTTTTTTTTTTGTTAATAGCTATTCTGTGTTAGTAATCTTTATGATTTTTCAGTGTGTCATATTTTGTTTTTAATATTTTATTTTCATCGTTGCTCTTCTTTTTTATTACTATTCTGTTATTTAGTACTCTATGTTTTGTATCCAGAGTTTTTGTGCTTTTGTTATATATTTCTATGTGGGGTTTTTTTTGTTTAATTTTTTTTCTTTTTTTATTTTTTGTATTTTTTTCTAGTCTATGTCTAAGAAGGAAATATAAAGACATTACCTTAGCTAAGGAATACTTTTTTTTAAAAATGAATACCTATTTACTACAAGTCTTAACTATATTACATGGAGCTCCTTTGAAATGCCATGGCACACAACTAAGAAGGTTCGAACCAAAAGAAATCTTACAATGTGAACTCATTACTAAGTACTTACACCTTACTACAATTACTATGTACTAGGTATCTGTAAAAACCAAATGCTTACCATTCATTATGCTTACCAGGAAAACTTAGCAAATATCTAAATAACAACTCTCTTAAGGACATTGCAATCAGAAATTAAGAAATTATCACTGTAACTTTAGATCAGAGCAAAGCTTTGGTTGGCAAGAGTAGTACTAGAAAATCCTCCCTTTTCTGGGGGTGGGGGTAGGGGTGGGTGGCTAGCAAGGTGTGATCCAGTTGCTATTGTTTCTGTATTAGGGTCTTAACGACTTGCAGCCTATCGTGTCTGAACGACCATTGTTCCACCCATACTGGATTATGTGTTTTCCACTTTAATTTGTGGGTTGGTTGCTGACTAGTAGCCACTACAAAGAAGGAACAGTAACAAGTTTTGCTCCTAGTTGACTTAAGGCATATCAGCCCAATAGAGCAACTGGAAGGGTTAACATGTACGGTCTTACAGTGATTGATTTGCTGTAGTTAAAAGCTAATTGCACTGGCTCTTTGCTAACCCAGGTTGTTTGGATACCTTTTAAACACATGACTTCAACATTTGCCATGAGCAATGACTAGTGACCATTCCATTTATGACTAGGTATAATGATGACATCGTCTCCAGTATCCATAATAATTGAAAATTGTATAATTTGTCCACAAGGGTGTCTGACAGATAAAATCTGTTCCAGTTTTCTCTTTTGGATTTTTAGGGCTAAGAAGGTATTAGGCATATCAGTGGAACCTGAGCCTTCTTGCCCTTGGATTCTGTTATAAGTTTTAGGCACTTGGGACTGAGATGGTATTAGCGAAGCAATTTCTGTCCCAACAAGAGTGCTAACAGGAGAGGCAATGGTATTGAGCATAATTTTCATAGCCCAGTCATAATCAGAATGTATTGAACCAGGAATTATAAGGATGCCCTGTCTAAAGGTAGACTGTCATCTGCCAATTAACAGAGCAGAGGGTCTGTGACCCAAAGGACCATGCCAGTTAAACTCGACAGTGCTTTGTGGATTCAAAAGGAGATATGCGGCTGTTGTCAGGTCCGCTGTGCGCTGCCAGAGGGGGCTGGGGGAGGGGGGGGGAAGAGGGGGGGCGCGGTCCAAGGACCCTGGTTTGGTGTCGTCGTGCGGGGTATGTTCACGCTGCAGGAGCAGCTTCTGCGACGATCTCAAGTAAAACGATTAGATCTGTGACCCTTTCGAGTCTGTCCAACAGTCAAACACTTTAAGGTACCTAGGTTTCTCAGAGGCACGATGATTTCAGGACTGCTTCTATGGCCGTGGCTAGATACATTGCTGCTTGTCGATGCCTTCATTCGTTGTGGTCCTGCAGTCATGAGGCAGTGGCACCTGTTGATAAAATGCTGAGAACCTGTTTAGTATCTTCATTAGCATTGTCAAATGCCAAAATATCCATATTTCTACCTTCATATCGTGAGTCAGGTCTGAATTAGTATTGAATGCCGTAGGTAAGGGATGGTATTGACAAAGGAACCAAGTGTCCCTGTTAGACCCTGCTCAGTAATAAGAAACACAGGATCAGAGTTACTGTCCTGGATGGTGGACCACCCTTTGATCACTACATCCTGACTTAATTGCAAAACATTCTCAGGAAGCTGCAATTGTTGGTAAGATCTGGCAAAGATCTCGCCCCAATGAGATGGCTAATGGTGACACCTCGTAGTCTGCTGGCTGCCGGGGCATGGCTTCTCAGGCATTCGCAAGTGAATTGTCAGTTAATTGATGAGTTGCAAGGGCTAAAACGGTGTAACTTTCAAGTCTGCTTGCTGCTGAAACTCAGACAGCACTGTCTTACGATGTAACTTTTTTGTTGCAATCAGAATACCATCCATAGACTTCTAGATGTCACAATGAGTCTGTTGAAGTGGGAAGAGAGTGCCTTGAGGATTCAAGCATGCCTTCAGGCTACCCATTGATATCGGTGGGTGGAGTCTGTCTTAATCGATGACTCAGTAGATGCAGACTTTAAGTCCTCCGAGTGTGAGCAAATTGTAAAGAAAACGATCCTTCAAATGAATAATAATCAGGTCCCAATTTGTGGGGACTGGGAGTTGGGAGGCCAGGTTGTAAGGCACCCATCTCCTCCATGATCGCTCTCAGACCTCGTAATAAACACCATTTGCTGACATACGTGTGTCAAAAGGGATTAACAAATGTGTTGAAAACAACTAATTGATTACAGCAGTTGTGTATCCTGACTGTAGCCCATAGGTAGCTATGGCTTGTCTAGCTTCCTTTAACATTAGTCAGTTCAGATGACCATAGTCATTGTTAACCTTCTCCATCTGTGACTACATTTCCCACAATACCTTTCCACCAGCTCAGCGGGACAGTTCCGTGTCCCTCCCACCTCCCGATCGCCCCATCGGGACTCAATTGAAATCTCCGTCCGAGGCTGTACTCTGCTAATGAGTGGAATGTAGGGGGCGGGGGGGGTGTAGCCGGTGAAACTGCTGGGAGGAAGGGGCCGCTGGGGCCGTTCTTGCCGCTACCGTGGGGGGTGGCTGTTGTCGGCGGTGCGTCGGTCGATGCCGCTTGATCGGAGCCGCTGGTACTCGCGGGGGCCATGGGGGGGTCGCGGGAGGCGTCGCCGGGAGAACTGCTGGAATGTGGGGCACCGTTGAGGTGGGCGCCGCCGGGCTGAGGGCTGCCGAAGTGAGGGCTGCCGGGCTGAGCGCTGCCGGGGTGGTGGGGGCCACCATCGGGGCGGCCGGGGCTCGCGGCGGGGCGGGGGTGCAAAAATGCCGTGATCGCGAGCCTGCAAGCGCTCCAGGAGTTCTAGGGCAGAGTTCGCACTGTCCGGCTTCCAAGCCCAAGCCATCGCTGGCGGTATCAGGAAGATGTTGATGAAGGGGATGGAAAACGCCGACCCGCAGGTTTCGCCGCTTCTTTTTTTTTTGTTTAACTGGGCTTCTCCGCTGGGCGCGGGTGGCTGTGGCGCTGTGCTAATAAACACGGCGTGCTGGCCAGGATGGCGGACGCGGCGTCTCCTTTGTCTGATGCTTAATGGGTAGTGACCTCCAGTTTGATTTCGCGCGCCGTATCAGTTCGACCAGGATTCGCTTCTGCCGCTATTGACGTGGCAGGAGCAGATTTTTCCGCGCAAAAGGACAGTAATAGAGAGCCGCGATTCGTGTAGAAGGAGTAGCGGGCAATTGAAATTGAGGAGGATGCTGACGGAGCGGCAGGCGATGTGCAAGGAGAGACGGGGGGGGGGGGGGCGGGGAGTGCCTTCCGAGTCTCTCGTCTCGTTGAGAATCAAACGCCGCAGCAGCTGAACCGGGAGTAGCCTGCTCTGCTTTTTTCGATTGCAATGTCCGTGACGATCCGTCACACGGTGCTCTAGCGAAAAGCTGCTTTTTTAAGCATTTAGCACCTCATCCCACAGCTGGGCTGCAATTTCGTCCCGCGCTTCGGAAGTAAAAGCTTAATTGCCGTGGGTATGACTCTGGGCACAGGCTAATAGCCCTTTTACGATCCCAGAATTGCCAGTAATACCTCTCACAGAGAGGATAGGTGGGAGGCGTTTAGCACAGCCTCTTCTGTGGTGGCGTGCTGCCCCTTGCCCCTCCTCCGGTCGCTCACCGGGCCAGGGTGAGATTCACTTCCTTTGCGAGCGCGCTGCTGATTTTCCAGCAGCGGGGCAGTGCTGTCCGACCGGCTTTCCGTATCGCTCGGACGTACCTCTCTCTGCTGAGTGATCAGTATGGCACTCCGAGGATCCCTTGTCCATGAGTTCAGGTTTATTCGGGCGCCAGTTAATGGGGCGACGGAGATTGGGAACCAATACGGCTGACCAATGGGATGGAGTATTGTTCCTTTATTGTTCCAGTGTTGCAGGCCTGAGGTGCAGGCCTGAGGTGCAAGTATAGCACTGTAAAGTGTAGAAGAAACAGGAGAGAGGAAAGGCAGAAAAAGAAGTGTGTAGCAAGGCAACTGCTACAACTTACATAAACTCGGAGTGCCCTGTTGGCACAGCTCCATTGGTTCCCTAGGAGTGACCACACATTGCACTATCACAGATCATTGGTCCAGCTACTGATGACACACCGAGGTTGTTGATGCAGGTGCATGTCCTGTTGTCCCAAGATAACTTCCATGTTTATAGCTACCAGTGCCTTGTTTTAGTTCCACGCTGCAGGCACAGCACTGTTTTGCTCCCCTGCTAGCTGGCTTTGCATTTATGCAGAGCATGGCCTGCCACCATGTCAGGCTCTAGGCCTGCACTGCCAGATTGCTCACACTGCTCGTCGCTGGCATTGCCACAAGTAGTGCCTCCAGGAGGATCTGCTCCATGATCTTTCCGGGCACAGAGGTGAGACTGCCTGGCCTGGAGTTCCCTGGTTCCTCCCTCTTTCCCTTTTTGCAGATGGGGGCAATGTTTCCCCTTTTCCAGTCTGTGGGGACTGCCCCAGACTGCCAGGACTTTTGAAATATAATAGAGAGGGGTTTAGCAACCTCCTCTGCCAGTTCTCTCAGCACCCGTGGGTGTATCCCCTCGGGTCCCATGGGCTTGAACACTTTCAGGTTCTTCAGGTGATCACCAACCTGATCTGCACTTCCCATGGGCAGTTCTTCCTCCCCGGCCCTGGCATTGTCTTCCATAACATCAGGAGTGTGGCTAGAGGCCCTTGCAGTGAAGCCTGAGGTAAAGAAGTCATTGAGTACCTCAGCCTTTTCCTCATCACTTGTGACCATGTCACCAGTTTCCTTTCTGAGGGGGCCCACACCTTCCCTAGGCTTCTTCTTCCCGTTCATACACCTGTAGAAGTTCTTAGTGTTCCCTTTAATCTCCCTGGCTAGATTCAATTCCAACTCTGCTTTGCTTTTCCTAACCAGGACTCTTGCTGCTCAGGCAGCTTCCTTATCTCCCCCCTGTTCTACCTGTCCTTCTCTCCACTGCCTGTAGAGTTTCTTTTGAAGTGCTAGTGTGTCCAGTAGCTCCTTGCCCATCCAGGCAGGCCTCCTAGCATTCTTTCCTGCTTGTCTCTTTGTTGGTATACAGCGCTCCTGGACACAGAGGAGGTGGTCCTTGAATACTGACCAGCTGTCCTGGGTCCCTCTTCCCTCCAGGGCTTTGTCCCACGACACTTTGGCTAGCAGATCCCTGAAGCCATCCAAGTCTGCACGCCCAAAGCCTAGGGCCATAAGCTTGGAATACTTCCTCCTGATTGCCCTGAGGAGATTCAATTCAACTGCTTCATGGTCACTGCAGCCAAGGCTGTCTCTGAGCCTCACCTTGCTTACCAGCCCTTCCCTGTTGGTGAGAACAGGTGAGCCTAAACCTCCCCTGGCGCAGCTTGAGACTGTGTCCCCTTGTTCTGGTGCTGGGTGCCTGGGCGAAGAGACCAACCCCTTCCTGGCTACAGCCTCCCTTCAGGTAGTTGTAGAGGGCAATGAAGTCTCCCTTGAGCCTCCTCTTCTCCAGGCTAAACAACCCCAGCTCCCTCAGCCTCTCCTCACAGGGCTGTGCTCAAGGCCTCTCCCCAGCCTTGTTGCCCTTCTCTGGACACCTTCAAGTGTTTCGATGTCCTTCTTAAACTGAGGGGCCCAGAACTGGACACAGGACTCAAGGTGCGGCCTAACCAAGGCAGAGTCCAGGGGCACAATGACCTCCCTGCTCCTGCTGGCCACACTGTTCCTGATGCAGGCCAGGATGCCCTTGGCCTTCTTGGCCACCTGGGCACACTGCTGGCTCAACCAGCACCAGAAGAAGAGGACACAGCCTCAAGCTGCGCCAGGGGAAATTTAGGCTGCAGGCGAGGAGAAAGTTCTTCCCAGAGAGAGTTGTTGGCCAGTGGAATGTGCTGCCCAGGGAGGTGGTGGAGTCCCCTTCCCTGGAGGTGTTCAAGAGGGGATTGGAGCTGGCACTTGGAGCCATGGTCTAGTAGGCATGAGGTGTTGGGTGACAGGTTGGACTTGAGGATCTCTGAGGTCTTTTCCAACCCTATTGGTTCTAGGATTCCTGCTCTTCTGCAGCAGTGAGAGGGCTGTGCTGCTCTCTGCATGGTGCCCTGAGGGGCTGCCACAGGGGTTGCTGCTCTTGGTGCCTGCAAACTCTGGGCTGCCTCTCTGGGGGTGGGGACAGGTGGCAAGGCTGGCACAGTGGGCACACCTCCAGAGTCCCCAGGCCTGCGGAAGGTGGGCACCATCAGCTGCCATCACTGCTTTCCCGGGGGACACTGCAGTGCCTCCTGGGCCCCTCCCACCTGCCTGGAGAGGCCAGAGAAGGCCTGGGTGGTGCCAGGCATCCCCATGGAGACTTCCTGCCCCATGGAGCCACGGTGCAAGCTGCCCTCCCAGGATGACATCACAGTGGGGGACCTCTGCCAGAGGGGCTGCACAAGGGGGTGCAGGCTGAGAGGGAGCAGGCAGTCGGCAGCTTCACCATGTTTGTGCTCCGAGGAGTCCACATCTTCATCCTTCTGGTGTATGTGGTGGTGGGATTATTCCTGACCTGCACCCTGGGTCCGTTTCTGCGGCTCTGTGTAAGTGAGCACCCAGCAGGGTGCCCTGCACAGCAGGATGGGCTGATGGGGGGTGGGCTGGGCTGGGCTGGAGGAGGAGAAGTCAGGTGGGGCCAGGGGCATGGCCAGGAGTGTCTCAGTGGAAGGTGGGAGCCAGCCTGCCTTTCCTAATGCCTGCTTCTCTCCTTTCCCATCGGCCTGCAGTACATCCTGTGCAACCTGTGCCGGCCACGCCGGGAGGAGGGGCAAGAGCCCCGAAGGGCAGAGGAAATAACAGCACCAGAAAGGAGGAGGGGATGAACAAGTCCTCGTGCTGGGGACAGATGTGGATGAGGGAGAAGAAGAGCTGCCCAAGCAGGCTGAAGACCTCTTTCCCTTTGCCCTCTTCCCTTCACTTTTCCCCTTTCTCCCCTCCTCCTCTGAGGGGCAAATCCAATAAAGTGTTGCTGCTGACTGCAGCCAAGCCCCTGGCGTGAGCCCTGAGTTCTTTGCACTTGGAGAGGCCAGGAAGCCACCCTCTGGAGTCCGTTGTTTGGAGGGTGACACATGGCACAGGGGCACGTCCTGGAGCCTGAAGGGCTCCTGGGGAGACTTCATCCTGAGATGGGGCAGGCAGAGCTGGGCCCTGGGGAAACTGTGCCTGAGCAAGTGCCCCGGGCCGAGGGGCGCAATGCCCACAGGCACCGTCCCTGCCCCAGCCATCCCTCGGGGGGGTGTCGCCCCTCCCCGCTGCCTGCCGCTGCCTCTGGATGCTGCAGGCTCAGGGCCGGCTGCTGCCATCTGCAAGGAGCTTCCTGGCCCCAGCAGTGCCTGCTGCTCCTCTGGCTGTGCCCTGCTGCAAGCAGCTGAAAGCATGGCAAGCCCTGTGCAGGGCCCTCCTTGCCCTCATGAAGTGGGAGGGATGGTGCTGCCCGGCCGCGGCTAGCTGGGCTCTGCCAGCCTCTGCCAGGAGCTTGGGAGAGGAGCAGGAGAGGCTGTGCTGGGCTCTGGCTCAGGCTCCTGCCCCATTCATGAGCTCCGCCAAGCCCACCATCATCTTCTCCACGGCCAGGAAAGGCCCTTCCCTGGCTGTGAGCTTGTGAAGAGCAGCTCCTCTGCTCTCTCTTGTGTCCCGAGGGGCTGCTGGAGTCATCGCTGCCCTTGGCACCTGAGAACTTTGTGCCCGCTCTGGATGTTCCTCCTGCTGCTGGACAACAAGCAGCACTGCCCAGCCCACGATGGCCTTCGTAGTGAACTCCTCTGAGTGCAGAGGCAGCTCATCCCAGCTTGCCACACTTGGGCTTCATCTCGATGGATCTCCTGCTCCTGAGCAAAGATCTCGGCCAAGTGCACGACCTTCTTGTCTGGGTGCAGTGAGAGCCCAGCCCTGGCTGTGAGGCTGTCAAGAGCAGGTTCTCAGCTCTCTACTGTGTCCCAAGGGGCTGCTGGAGTAATTCCTGCTGGCACAGGCAAATCTGGGGCCAGGACTTTCCCTTCCTCCAGCTCCTGGGCAAAGATCTCAGCCAATCCCACGACTTTATTGCTGAGAGCCCAGGAAAAGCCCCTTGTGGGCTCTGAGGATGTGCAGAGCAGGTTCCTGGCATTCCACTCTTGTGCCCTCCTCAGGGAGCACAGGATAAGCTGGGGTGGCCTTTTCCTGCTCTTCTGCAGCAGTGAGAGGGCTGTGCTGCTCTCTGCATGGTGCCCTGAGGGGCTGCCACAGGGGTTGCTGCTCTTGGTGCCTGCAAACTCTGGGCTGCCTCTCTGGGGGTGGGGACAGGTGGCAAGGCTGGCACAGTGGGCACACCTCCAGAGTCCCCAGGCCTGCGGAAGGTGGGCACCATCAGCTGCCATCACTGCTTTCCCGGGGGACACTGCAGTGCCTCCTGGGCCCCTCCCACCTGCCTGGAGAGGCCAGAGAAGGCCTGGGTGGTGCCAGGCATCCCCATGGAGACTTCCTGCCCCATGGAGCCACGGTGCAAGCTGCCCTCCCAGGATGACATCACAGTGGGGGACCTCTGCCAGAGGGGCTGCACAAGGGGTGCAGTCTGAGAGGGAGCAGGCAGTCGGCAGCTTCACCATGTTTGTGCTCCGAGGAGTCCACATCTTCATCCTTCTGGTGTATGTGGTGGTGGGATTATTCCTGACCTGCACCCTGGGTCCGTTTCTGCGGCTCTGTGTAAGTGAGCACCCAGCAGGGTGCCCTGCACAGCAGGATGGGCTGATGGGGGGTGGGCTGGGCTGGGCTGGAGGAGGAGAAGTCAGGTGGGGCCAGGGGCATGGGGTTGGAAGAGACCTCGAGGATCATCCAGTCCAACCTGTCACCACAGACCCCATTACCAGGGTGCTGGTGAGGCCACACCTTGAGTGCTGGGTTCAGTTTTGGGCCCCTGACTCCAAGAAAGACATTGAAGGGCTGGAGCAGGTCCAGAGAAGGGCAGCAAAGCTGGGGAAGGGCTGGTGAGGAGAAGCTGAGGGATTTGGGGTTGTGTAGTGTGGAGAAGAAGAGGCTGAGGGGAGACCACACTGCTCTCTACAGCTCCCTGACAGGAGGCTGGAGCCAGGTGGGGGGTTGGGCTCTCCTCTGCAGTCCCAGGTGATAGGAGGAGAGGAAATGGCCTCAAGTTGCCCCAGGGGAGGTTGGGCAGAAAATTCTTGACTGAAAGGGCTCTCAAAGGCTGGGACAGGCTGCCCGGGGAGGTGGTGGAAACCCCATCCCTGGATGAGGCCCTTGGTGCCATGGTTTAGTTGATCAGATGGAGCTGGGTGAGAGGTTGGACTGGATGATCTCTGAGCTCTTTTCCTTTTGGAAAGGACCTCAAAGCTCATCCAGCTCCAGCCCCCTGCCATGGGCAGGGACCCCTCCCACCAGCACAGGCTGCTCAAGGCCTCATCCAGCCTGGCCTTCAACACCTCCAGGCAGGAGGCAGCCACAGCCTCCCTGGGCAGCCTGTGCCAGAGTCTCCCCACCCTCACTCTCAACAATTTCTTCCTCATCTCCACTCTCAATCTCTCCTCTCCCAGCTCAAAGCCTTTGTCCCTCAGCCTGGCACTCCCAGCCCTTGTCACAAGTCCCTCCCCAGCTCTCCTGGAGCCCTTCAGGTCCTGGAAGGCTTCTCTGAGGTCTCCCTGGGCAGCCTGTTCCAATTCCTGACCACTCTTGCAGCAGAGACATTTTTCCTCCTCTCCAACCTCAGCCTCCCCTGGCACAGTTTCAGGCCATTGCCTCTCATTAATGACCAGGCACAGAGCATTGCTGCTCCTGGGCACCACGGGAAGCTGCCCTCCAGGCAACTGGGGTGTGGGGAGGAGGAATTGCACTCAGCACTGGTTAGGTCACACCTTGAGTCCTGAGTCCAGTTCTGGACCCCTCAGGTCAGGAAAGATGTTGAGATGCTGGAAGGTGTCCAGAGAAGGGCACCAAAGCTGGGGAGGGGTCTGGAGCACAGCCCTGTGAGGAGAGGCTGAGGGAGCTGGGGTTGCTTAGCCTGGAGAAGAGGAGGCTCAGGGGAGACCTTCTTGCTCTCTCCAACTCCCTGAAGGGAGGTTGTAGCCAGGTGGGGGTTGGGCTCTTCTGCCAGGCACCCAGCACCAGAACAAGAGGACACAGTCTCAACCTCTCTGGGCAGCCTGCTCCAGGGCTCAGCAGCCTCACAGGGACAAAGTTTCCCTCCTGTTGCCCTGGCACCTCCTCTGCTCCAGCTTGCCCCCAGTGCCCCTTGTGCTGTGCTTGGCCATCCCTGAGCAGAGCCTGGCTCCAGCCCTGCACATCTTTATGCCCAGCCATGAGGGCAGCCCTCAGGCTCCTCTGCTCCCAGCTGCAGGACCCCAGCTCCCTCAGCTGGCCTCACAAGACAGAATGGATTGGAGCTGTGCCAGGGGAGGTTTAGGCTGGATGTGAGGAAGAGGTTCTTCCCAGCAAGCGAGATTGGCCATGGGAATGTGCTGCCCAGGGAGGTGGTGGAGTCCCCATGCCTGGGGTGCTCAAGAAGCTGTAGATGTGATGCTTCAGGACATGGTTTAGTGGTGATGGTAGCTGGGTTACCTTGGACTTGATGATCTCAAAGGCCTTTTCCAGCCTTGGTGATTCTGTGATTCTGTCATTCATCTTCTTTGTGGCTCTGTGCTGGACTCTCTCAAGCAGTTCCCTGAGCTCCTTCCTGACCTGAGAGGCCCAGAGCTGGACACAATATTCCAGAGGTGGCCTCAGCAGGGCGGAGTAGAATTCCAAAGCAGACCCCCAGCAAAGAGACTAAGTTTGCCCACTCTCCATGGAGATAGCATGGCAGCCTGGCATCTAACCTGGCATCATACCTCTGAGCTGCTGAGCAAGTCTGAGACAGGTTCCTCCAAGCCATGGAGAGGAGAGAGGGCAGGGCAGAGAAACTGCTCTGGGACACCAAGGGCACTGCAAGAGGAGGAGGAGGGGCTCCAGGTGCTAGAGCAGAGATTCCCCTGCAGCCCATGGTGAGGACCATGGTGAGGACCTCGGTGAGGATCACGGTGAGTCAGGCTGTGCCCTTGCAGCCTGGGGAGCAGATCTCCACATGGAGCTCATGGAGGACCTCATGCCAGAGCAGGTTGATGCACAAATGGAGCTGTGCCACCGTGGGAAGCCCAACCTCCAGCACACTCCTGGCAGGACCTGGAGACACCTGGAGAGAGGAGAGCCCAGGGTGAGCAGCTGTGCTGGCAGGACTGCAGCCAAGAGAAAGGATCCACTCTGGAGCAGGCTGTGTGCAAGGACTGCAGCCAAGAGAAAGGATCCACTCTGGAGCAGGCTGTGTGTAAGGACTGCAGCCAAGAGAAAGGATCCACTCTGGAGCAGGCTGTGTGTAAGGACTGCAGCCAAGAGAAAGGATCCAAGCTGGAGCAGGCTGTGTGTAAGGACTGCAGCCAAGAGAAAGGACCCAAGCTGGAGCAGGCTGTGTGTAAGGACTGCAGCCAATAGAAAGGACCCAAGCTGGAGCAGGCTGTGTGTAAGGACTACAGCCAAGAGAAAGGATCCACTCTGGAGCAGGCTGTAAGGACTACAGCCAAGAGAAAGGATCCACTCTGGAGCAGGCTGTAAGGACTACAGCCAAGAGAAGGAACCCAAGCTGCAGCAGGCTGTGTGTAAGGACTACAGCCAAGAGAAAGGACCCAAGCTGCAGCAGGCTGTGAGGAACTGCAGCCCATGAGCAGGATTCAGGGTGGAGAAGCTCCAGTCTGCTGTGGGAGGGCCCCATGCTGGAGCCTGGGACGAGCATGAGGAGTCCTCCTCTCATGGAGGAAGGAGTGGCAAAGCTGACCACAGCCCCCATTCCCTGTCCCCCTGTGCTGCTGCAGGGAGGGGAGGAAGGCAAAACTGGTTGTAAAGCTAAGCCTGGCAAGATAGGAGGGATGAGAGAAAGGAGTTTAAAGCCCCATTTTGTTTCTCCCCACCCCACTCTGATTGGCTTGGTGATCAATTAAAGCAATTTTCCTGAGTTGAGCCTCTTTTGCCCATCACAGCAACTGGGGAGTGCTCTCTCCCTCTCCTTTTCTGGACCACCAAGACCTTCACTCTGTTTTCTCTTCCCTCCCCACCTGAGGAGCTGAGTGGGCACCCTTGGTGGACACCTGGCCTCTAGCCAGCATCAACCCACCACAGGAATGCAGTCTAAGTCTCCATCTCTTCTTTTCAGTGCCTTATGTCACACTGTCCCCAAGCCCTTCCCTCCCCAGGCTCAAGCTGAGCAATGAGCTTCCCCAGTGGATTCTAGTGATTTCCAAATGGCATTAAAAAGAGCACAGCTGACAACCTTCCATGGTCTGGAGTGATTCCAAAGGAGGATGCACACTGCCACCCAGCTCTCCTTTACTTCTGAACTGGTCCTGCAGAGATCCACCTGGGTGCTTTTTGTGTCCACAGGCAGGGGACATTCATCTGTCCACCTGAAAGGCCAGGCTGAGAGAAAGGTTTGCTCTCCCTGTGTACAGGCAGCCAGAATGCAGATGAGGATGGAAACAGAATCATGGAATTGTCAGGGCTGGAAGGGACCTCGAGGCTCAGCCAGTTCCACCCCCCTGCCATGGCCAGGGACACCTCACACCACAGCAGGTTGCTCACAGCCACCTCCAGCCTGGCCTACACCACCTCCAGGGGTGAGGCTTCCACCACCTCCCTGGGCAACCTGTGCCAGGCTCTCACCACCCTCATGGGGAACAGCTTCCTAACATCCAGTCTCAATCTCCCCACTTCTAGTTTTGCTCCATCCCCCCCCAGTTCTATCACTTCCTGACACCCTCAAAAGTCCCTCCCCAGTTTCTTGTAGCCCCCTTCTGGGTGGGACATCATGGAGTGTGCAAACTCACTCATAGCAGAAGGGCCAGAGATGACCAATAGCTTCTCCTGAGGCTGGAGGGATCTGTCCATTCTGACTCCTTCTTGACATGGCTGTAGGCAGAGGCTGCTGGACTCTTCCACATCCCACTGAAAGAGCAGGAAACAAGGGAAGCTGCCTCTTCAGAAATCCTGCAGGGATGGAATAGTTTTAGTTGGAAAAGAAGAAGTTCTCTACAGTGAGGCTGGGGAGACTCTGGCACAGGCTGCCCGGGGAGGCTGTGGCTGCCTCCTGCCTGGAGGTGTTGAAGGCCAGGCTGGATGAGGCCTTGAGCAGCCTGTGCTGGTGGGAGGGGTCCCTGCCCATGGCAGGGGGGTTGGACCTGGATGGTCTTGAAGGTCCCTTCCAACCCAACCCATTCTGTGAATCTATGAATCACCCAACTCAACCCCACCATGGCCCCAAGTGCCACATCCAATCCTTCCTTCAACACCTCCAGGGATGGGGACTCCACCACCTCCCTGGGCAGCCTCTGCCAGTCCCTGACCACTCTTGCAGCACTTTTCTGCAACCTAACCCTCCCCTGGCACAATTTCAGGGCAGGACTCAGGGAAGTAGAGACTGGTGTTCAGAACCAAGGCCAACCTCCAGCTGCCTTTGAGGAGAGCATTTTACTGGCCAGGTATTTGCTGGCTAATGACTTTGGAGTCAATCAGCAGAAAGCAATTTATGTTACACTTTTGCTCCAGTCCAAGTGAGTTGGACATGCTGAGGCTGCCCTCCAAGACTGCACAAGCAGCAGTGAAATGATGCCCACTGGAATGCCTTAGCTGGGTGCATCCAGCATGACCTAAGCTGGATGAAGCCAGAATTTCTCTAGCTATGGAAATGGAAACCTGGATGGGAATGACCAAAACTGAAAGCTGAGAGGAATTCTCAGGCTGTTTGCAGTGTGAAAGGACCTCAAGGATCAGCCAGTTCCAGTCCCCTGCCATGGGCAGGGACACCTCACACCACAGCAGGTTGCTCACAGCCACCTCCAGCCTGGCTGCAAACACCTCCAGGCAGGAGGCTTCCACCACCTCCCTGGGCAACCTGTGCCAGGCTCTCACCACCCTCATGGGGAACAACTTCTTCCTCACAGCCAATCTGAACCTTGCCTCCTCTAGCTTGGATCCATTCTCCACCCCCAACCCAGAAGACTGGAAGCTGGCCAACGTGGTGCCCATCCACAAGCAGGGCCGGTTGGATGAGCCAGGGAATTATTGGCCTGTCAGCCTGTCCTCAGTGCCAGGCAAGATCATGGAACAGGTCATCCTGAGTGCAATCACACAGCACTTACAGGATGGCCAAGGGATCAGGCCTAGCCAGCATGACCAACCTAATCTCCTTCTATCATCAGGTGTCCCACCTGGTGGATGTGGGGCAGGCTGTGGATGTAGTCTACCTGGACTGCAGCAAGGCCTTTGACACCGTCCCCCATAGCAAACTCCTGGCCAAGCTGTCAGCCCCTGGCTTGGACGGGAGCACACTGCATTGGGTTAGGAACTGGCTGGAGGCTGAGCCCAGAGAGTGGTGGTGAATGGTGCCACAGCCAGCTGGCAGCCAGTCAGTAGTGGGGTCCCAGAGAGGGGTGGGCTCTGACATCCTACTTGGAGTCTGTTACAGACCACCCAACCAGGATGAGGAGGCTGATGAATGGTTCTACAAACAACTGGAGGCTGTCTCAAGATCATCAGATCTTGTCCTTGTCGGTGACTTCAACCTGCCAGCTATCTGCTGGCAACTTAATTCAGCAGAGAGGAGGCAGTCCAGAAGATTCCTGGAGCGAATGGAGGACTGCTTCCTGACGCAGCTGTTAAGCTGAGCGCAGAGCGGAGCTGTGCTGGTGCCAAGGGAGTGTTGTGAGCACTCGGGAGAGTGTGACTCCAGCCTCACCATGCTTGACTTCATAATTCTGGAACTGTACATACTAATAATGTTTCTTCTGGTGGAACTTCCACTGATGTTGACACTGGGTCCATTCCTATTGCTATGTGTAAGTGACCACTGCAGCCAGCAGGGTGCCCTGCACAGCAGGAGGGGGAGATGGGGGGTGGGATTGGATGGCTGGAGGAGAAGTCAGGTGGGGGGAAGGGGCATGGCCAGGAGTGTCTTAGTGTAAGGTGGGAGCCAGGCTGCCTTTCCTAATCCCTGCCTCTCTCCTTTGCCATCTGCCTGCAGAAGTTCCTGTACTACCTGTGGCAGATGCTCCTGTGCAAGCTGTGCCGGCCAGAAGCAACTAGGGGCAAAGAGCCCCTGGAGGCCAAAGCAAAGAAGAAGAGCACAAGGAAGCAGGAGCTGAATGTCCCTCATGCTGACAGTAAGTCAAGTACTGGAGGAGGGCAGAGGGAGAGGCAGAACGGCAGAGGGCAGGCAATCAGGCCCCTGCCACTGAAGGAAGCAGGGTGGCAAGGTGTTCCCCAGGATCATCTTAACGTTATCTCCCCCCTCCAACAGGTCCCACAGGCACCCAGCCTGCACGTCTGGAGGGAAAACTGCAAGGGCCAGAGATCAGGAAGAGGGCCTGGACTGGCAAGGACAGGGGGAGAGATGTCCTTCCAGAAATGGCAGCCAGTGCTTCAAAGCTGGCAGCCCAGCAGAAAAAGCCTCTCTCTGCTGTGCCACCACGGCAGAAGGCCACAGCTTCTCCAGGCTCCAGGAAGGGAAGAGCTGCATGGCAAGGACCTGCCCAACAGCTCCCCAGTCATAGGAGCATAAATGACAACTCCCTCATGGAGGAGGATGTGGAAGAGCTGCGGCGTGTGGTGGTCTGGGACTGTGCCTCAATGACCTTCAAGTATTACCCCAGAATTAGCGTCCTGGGCCCGACAGAGAGCCTTGTTGAGTGTTCTCAACGCAGCAGCAGCCAAGCCCCAGCAGAGACCTCTGGACTGAATGAAAGCAGCAGCAGTGAAGGCCTCTCGGAGACCTCTGGGAACACTGAAACCACCAGCAGTGAAGCCCTGCCAGAGGCCTCTGGGGACACTGAAACCACCAGCAATGAAGCCCTGTTGGAGGCCTCTGGGGACACTGAAACCACCAGCAGAGAAGCACTTTTGGACACATCTGGGGACTATGAAACCATCAGAAGCAAAGCCCTGTCAGAGACCTCTGGCCACCATGGAAGCAGCATCAACCAGGCCCCAGCAGACACCTCTGGCCACCATGGAAGCAGCACCAAGCAGGCCCCAGCAGACACCTCTGGCCACCATGGAAGCAGCACCAACCAGGCCCCAGCAGACACCTCTGGCCACCATGGAAGCAGCACCTACCAGGCCCCAGCAGACACCTCTGGCCACCATGGAAGCAACAAGATGGAGTCTGGCCTATGTACTCTGATCAAACAACTGTTCCATGGAACCCTGTCCCTGCAATTCAAGCCATTCCTCAACAATTCCCCCCTTTTCTTTTGTACAAGAACAGCCCGAGATGTCACTTCACTTACACTTCGCATAACACATCCATAGGCAATACGTAAAAGAAGCAAAACCAACAAGACAATAGCAATCCATCGTAAACCTTCTTTAAGCAAGGCTAACAGCCAAGGAGACAGATTTCCAAACCAAGATTGAAACCATTGATCAAAAGGATTAACATCTTTAACAATTGATTATGATTTTCTAACCAGGCAAGCTTTTTATGAATCGACTGACTGTGATCAGACAAATTAAAACAACACATGCCTTCAAAATCTTCACAACCATGACCATGAGCTAAAAGCAAAAAATCAGCAGCAGCTCTATTCTGTAAAAGTGCATGCCTTAAACTATTTTGATCTACAAGCAGTTGATCTAAAATTTCAGTAGTAACATTAGCTTGTTTAACTGACCAGTAAGCCAATTCTCAATTTGCCTTAAGGCCTGCTTAGCAGCAAGATGAGGAAGAAGCAAAGAAACAAAAGTGTTCGCTGTAACTGACCATAAAGCTACATCATCATCACAACTATCATCCAGATAGCGCAAGGATCGTTTTTGTCGGTGTCGCATTATTGCAGTGATGTTTAACCAATCTCGATATCGAGGGGCAAACAGAGTAAGTTTGTCCAAATAACACGGACCTCCATAGGCATTTCTTGGTATACCCTGCCATGCTCTGTCACCACAAATCAAAAAGATTCCAGGGGGCAGAGCCTTGGCTGTAACATTATTCCATAAAAGAGACACATCTCCCCATCTTTTCTTTTGCAAAATTTGACCAAACTCTAACGCTCCGTAAAGCACCAAACACTGTCCCATTGTTCACGTTCACCGTCCCATTATTCACATTCGCAAAATCCAACTGACCCTGAAACGTATCATTCCATCCACAATAAATACCAACAACCTGATAGTCTTCCTGAAGAAAAGGCGTAACGACATAAAAACGCTTCTATTCTCCCTTCTGCTCTCGATACCCATCCCCAAAGACAACACACGTACGAGTCCAGTTATGAGATGCGTTGCCAATTCGTGCAGAGCCCAACAGTTGCAGTTCTTGCGGGTCCCAGGGTAAGGTAACATTCAGTCCTTTAATAAGTCCTGCGGCACAATCTGAGGTGTGAGTGTCCTTTGAACAATCACCATAAACACTACAATTCTGAAACACTTGATAGTCAAAATCAGGAATACCCACACGTTATAATAAAGTTTATCTTCTTCTACGAAATTTAACTCTATAACAAATAAAATCAAAAGGCACCAAAACTATATCATTCTAACCTAACATTCTTTGCACACATGAAAACAAACAAGGTAAAATTAACAATATAGCAAAAGCAATCAATCAAATCAACAACCCAATATTGATAAAAGACTGCATCCACCCTGGTAACAACACATCCCATCAAAGTCTTTAATTTACTTTGACTTTCCCTTTAACTATTTGACATTATTAACCTTAGTTATAAAATACGCCTTTTTTTTGTTTGGTTTTTCTTCTTTCGGTGTGTATAATCCTTAAAGCTACTGTGAATGCAAAGTAAGACCAAAAAACTCATTCTATAATATACCTATAACAAACCCTTAACTTATGCTAATACCAAAAATCCTTAAAAACGGAAAGAACTATGTTAAAATTAATCCATCAAATCAGTGTCTAAAAAGAAATAAAGTTCTTACATTAACTAAAGAACACTTTCTAAAATTAAAACCTGTTTATACATTCCTTAACTATATTACATGGAGCTCCTTTGAAATGCCTATAGGCACACAATTAAAAAGGTTCGAACCAAAAGAAAATCATACAATGTAAACTCCTTACAAAGTACTTACACCTTACTGCAATTACTATGTACCAAGTACCTGTAAATACCAAATGCTTACTTATTCATTATGCTTATTAGAAAAACTTAACAAAACTCTAAATAACAATCAGAAATGACAAAATTAGTACCGTCGCTTTAAGTCAGAGCAAAGTAGTGCGGCTGAAGCCGCTGCGGGGGAAAGGGGTGGGGGCTGCTGCCGTGGCCGCTGCTACTGTCGGTGCTGCCGGTGTCGGTGGTGCGTCAGCCGGTACCGCCTTGGTCGGAGCCGTCGGTATCCGCGGGGGCCATCGGGGCTCGCAGGAGGCGTGTCTGCTTGAGGCGATCGGCAGTAGTGGCGGCTGGTAAAGGCGGTGTGGTCGCCGCAAGATGTATCGGGGGCGGCCCCGGTCGATCGCTCGATACCTTTCAAACCCATCGTTCAGCTGCAACTCAGATACACCTGGCGCTGCATCTCGTTTTGACAAAGTTGCTGTAACTGCAGCAGCCATCCGCTGTTCCAGTTCATAGGTTTTATTACAGTTTATGCATTCTCGCCACGGCTTTTGCAGCTTGATGGTGACCCAGTCCCACAGTTTGTTTCCATAGTCTCTCCAACAATTTTCATTAAAATATCTCCGCTAGGGAAAAATTCCAAGGCGGATTCATGGGGCAAAAGCCCAGGAATTATCTTAGACGATATGTCTGTCTTTATGAAGTAATGAGAATGCTACCTCTTTTCCCATGATCACTGGTATCTGTCCTTCCACACCGGTATCCTTAAGGCTCTTCTGAGCCACAAGCTTCCCTAATTGGTCTGCTTGCCGGCTGCCGTTGTGACCCACCGGTGCAGTGCTGCACTGACTGTACCAAACTTTCAGGATGCTTCTTTAAATCCACATCCTCTACCCTGTGTTTCTCAAGGAAACTTCTAAATAAATTAAGGGCTACTTCGCTCTCCATACCCCGGCCGGGGGATTTCCTTTAAGTGCAGCCTTGAACCCAGAGCCTGCAGCCCTTACCCGCACGGCGAGCAGAATTCCTCCTACTGAGTTCTTGCCCAGGCACGGTACGGACTCCTTACGCCAGCGTCGAGTCGCACTTTGCCCGTCGATCGCTGCACAACCAGGGAATACCCTATCGACGCTCTCCGGCCCCACTGCACACCTCCTTCCTTCAGCAGCCGTAGACCGCGAGCCTGCTGAAGCCGCCGTTGGATAGTCCTCTGTCCCTGTTAAGCCATAGAGATGATCCCGTGCAGAGCTCCCCAGAGATCTCCCCTGTACAGATGCTCCGTAGAGAGGTTCCCCGTACGGGCCACCACTTGTCGGGACGCAGTCCAACAGCGAGAAACGGTGAGGGAAAGACTCGCAGCAATCAACATGATTGACAAGCAAGCTTCAACTTTATTGTTCAAAAGCACAGCTTATATAGTATATTGAGTAAGTAGTTTCATAGTTTCATAGTTTCATTCAGGGTTGGAAGGGACCACAAGGATCATCTAGTTCCAACCCCCCTGCCATGGGCAGGGACACCCCACACTAGATCAGGCTGGCCAGAGCCTCATCCAGCCTGCTCTTAAACACCCCCAGGGACGGGGCCTCGACCACCTCCCTGGACAACCCATTCCAGGGTTTCACCACTCTCATGGGGAAGAACCTCCTCCTCACATCCAGCCTGAATCTCCCCACCTCCAGCTTCATTCCATTCCCCCTAGTCCTATCACTCCCTGAGATCCTGAGAAGTCCTTCCCCAGCCTTCCTGTAGGCCCCCTTCAGATACTGGAAGGCGACAATTAGGTCACCTCGGAGCCTTCTCTTCTGCAGACTGAACAGCCCCAACTCCTTCAGTCTGTCCTCATAGGAGAGGTGCTCCAGCCCTCTGATCATCCTCGTGGCCCTTCTCTGGACACGTTCCAGCACCTCCACATCCCTCTTGTAATAGGGGCTCCAGAACTGGACACAGTACTCCAGGTGGGGTCTCACCAGGGCTGAGTAGAGGGGGAGGATCACCTCCCTCGACCTGCTAGCCACACTTCTCCTGATGCAGCCCAGGATCTGATTGGCTTTGCGGGCTGCAAGTGCACACTGAGAGCTCATGTTGAGCTTTTTGTCCACCAGCACCCCCAAGTCTCTCTCCTCAGGGCTATCCTCCAGCCAGTCACTGCCTAGCCTGTATTTGTGCCTGGGATTGCCTCGACCCAGATGCAGGACCCTGCACTTGCTCTTATTGAACTTCATGAGGTTGGCCTGTGCCCACCTCTCCAGCCTGTCAAGGTCCCTCTGGATGGCCTCCCTTCCCTCCAGCGTGTCTGCTGCACCACACAGCTTGGTGTCATCAGCAAACTTGCTGAGGGTGCACTCAATGCCACTGTCCATGTCCCCCACAAAGATGTTGAATAAGATAGGTCCCAGGACTGATCCCTGAGGGACTCCACTTGTCACTGGCCTCCACTGGGACATGGAGCCATTGACAGCCACTCTTTGGGTGCGGCCATCAAGCCAGTTCCTTATCCATCTAGTGGTCCACCAATCAAACCCATGTGTCACCAAGTAAAAAAACCATGTGTCACCAAGTAAATATGCACACGTGTCATTATTCTATTAGCTGTTAGTCCAGGGTTACATCATATTATCCAACCTACTTGCGGTTAGGCCTACGTGCAACTCCACAACCTCCTTTCTCAGTAGGTCTTTCTTTCGCATATATACTTTGTTTCACATACTACTATCATACAAGTAACTGTTACACATGGTGCTATCTTGTAAAAGCTACAAGCGCAGTCACAAGGCTGTGGTGACCTTGCTACATCAGCACATCAGCTAAGCTGTGAGCAGTAAGCAACAAGATTGAGTCTGGCCTATTTCCTCGGATAAAACAACTGTTCCATGGAACCATGTCCCTGCAATTCAAGCCATTCCTCAACAGAGGAGAAGTCAGGTGGGGGGCAGGGGCATGGCCAGGAGGGTCTTAGTGGAAGGTGGGAGCCAGGCTGCCTTTCCTAATCCCTGCCTCTCTCCTTTGCCATCTGCCTGCAGAAGTTCCTGTACTACCTGTGGCAGATGCTCCTGTGCAAGCTGTGCCGGCCAGAAGCAACTAGGGGCAAAGAGCCCCTGGAGGCCAAAGCAAAGAAGAAGAGCACAAGGAAGCAGGAGCTGAATGTCCCTCATGCTGACAGTAAGTCAAGTACTGGAGGAGGGCAGAGGGAGAGGCAGAACGGCAGAGGGCAGGCAATCAGGCCCCTGCCACTGAAGGAAGCAGGGTGGCAAGGTGTTCCCCAGGATCATCTTAACGTTATCTCCCCCCTCCAACAGGTCCCACAGGCACCCAGCCTGCACGTCTGGAGGGAAAACTGCAAGGGCCAGAGATCAGGAAGAGGGCCTGGACTGGCAAGGACAGGGGGAGAGATGTCCTTCCAGAAATGGCAGCCAGTGCTTCAAAGCTGGCAGCCCAGCAGAAAAAGCCTCTCTCTGCTGTGCCACCACGGCAGAAGGCCACAGCTTCTCCAGGCTCCAGGAAGGGAAGAGCTGCATGGCAAGGACCTGCCCAACAGCTCCCCAGTCATAGGAGCATAAATGACAACTCCCTCATGGAGGAGGATGTGGAAGAGCTGCGGCGTGTGGTGGTCTGGGACTGTGCCTCAATGACCTTCAAGTATTACCCCAGAATTAGCGTCCTGGGCCCAACAGAGAGCCTTGTTGAGTGTTCTCAACGCAGCAGCAGCCAAGCCCCAGCAGAGACCTCTGGACTGAATGAAAGCAGCAGCAGTGAAGGCCTCTCGGAGACCTCTGGGAACACTGAAACCACCAGCAGTGAAGCCCTCTTGGACACCTCTGGGGACACTGAAACCTTCAGGAGTGAAGCCCTGTCAGAGACCTCTGGGCCACATGAAACCAGCAGCCAGGCCCCAGCAGAGACCTCTGGGCACCCTGAGAGCAGCAGCTGCCAGGCCCCAGCAGAGACCTCTGGCCACCATGGAAGCAGCACCAACCAGGCCCCAGCAGACACCTCTGGCCACCATGGAAGCAGCACCAACCAGGCCCCAGCAGACACCTCTGGCCACCATGGAAGCAGCACCAACCAGGCCCCAGCAGACACCTCTGGCCACCATGGAAGCAGCACCAACCAGGCCCCAGCAGACACCTCTGGCCACCATGGAAGCAGCACCAACCAGGCCCGGCCTTGGCAGCGATTCAGGGCACGCATGGCCAGCAGGATGCGCAGGGGCCTGGCCAGGCTGGGCAGATGTTTCCTCCGCTTCTCATGTGTGTCAGTGGAAGATGAGGAGTAGCAGTGTGCCCTGCTGCCAGTGCCAGTGCTAATCTAAGATGTTGTAATTAATGGTTACAACACTGAATTAAATCTACAGTGCCTGGTGCTGAGCTGTTGTCTTGTGCTGCGTTTCCCTGCAGCATCTTTTGCCACTCTCTCAGTCTCCTGCCTCTGTCTCTGTCTTCCAAAACCTCTTCTGCTCTGGTCCCCCTCTCTAAGTGCTCTTGAAGGCTTGCAGGATGCCATTGAGCAGTACTGAGTCTTCAAAGCAGTGTGCAGGGACTTCCACTTCCCTTTGGTTGCTGCTAATTCACTTAGGGAAAGTGCATCTTGTGCCCTGATCAATTCTGGGCACGTGTGAGAATGCAAATGTAAGAGTGCTCTGGGACTGAGTCATCTGCTGCCCTGCAAGCACACTGACATGCTGCTTGGCATGGCTTCCTCTCTGGGAAGGCTGCTCCACTGCAGATCCACCTGAGCCCTCCTGCACAGAAGTCATCACTTCTGTTGTTCACTTTTCAGGACTGCAAAGCCATGCCATCTTCTAGCAGTGACCTGAGCAGCGTTTCTCTTGGCCCAGCCGTACCAGGGCTGTGCCTGGTGGTTGTCTGTCTGTCTCTGATCTCTATTAACAAAATAGACAGAACCACAGCATGACAGAACGTTAGGGGTTGGAAGGGACCTCCAGAGATCACCCAGGCCAAGCCCTTGCCAGAGCAGGGTCACCCAGGGCAGCTCGCACAGGAACACATCCAGGTGGGCTTGGAAAGTCTCCAGAGAAGGAGGCTCCACAGCCTCTCTGGGCAGCCTGCTCCAGGCCTCCAGCAGCCTCCCACCAAAGGAGTTTCTCCTCCTGTTGAGGTGAATGTCTGCGATTGAGTTGCCATCCACTGCCCCTTGTGCTGGCACTGGGTGTCCCTGAGCAGAGCCTGGCTGCATCCTCCCGGCAGCCACCCTGCAGCTCTCTGTAGACATTGAGCAGATCCCTCTCAGCCTTCTCCTCTCCACACTGAACAGATTCAGTTCTCTCAGCCTTCCCTCATTAGGGAGATGTTCCAGTCCCTTCATCATCCTCATAGCCTCTGTTGGACTTTCTCCAGCAGCTCCCTGGCCCTCTTGACCCGGGGAGCCCAGAACTGGACCCAATAGTTTGGATGTGGTCTAAGTAGGGCTGAGTAGGAGGGGAGGAGAATCTCCCTTCACCTGATGGCTTCACTCTTCTTAACACAGCCGAGTACAGCTTCAGCCTTCTTGGCCAGCAGGGCAGGTTGCTGTGCTGTGGAGAACTTCTTGCCCACCAGGACTCCAAGGGCCTTCTCCACGGAGCTGCTCTCCAGCAGGTCCCCCCTCACCTGCACTGCTGCCTGCTGTTGGTCCTCCCCAGGTGCAGGACTCTACACCTGCCCTTGTTGAACTCCAGGAGGTTCACCCCTGCCCAGCCATTCTAACCTGAAAGAGCAGATGCCCAGCATGCTGCGAGGTGCTTCTCAAGCCCACAGCATGCTAGGAGAGAGAGAAGGGAAGTGCTCTGTGACACCACACGCTCTGGGTTAGGGTAACCCTTCCTCTGGACACCTTGCTGAGACTGAGGCAGCTGTGCCCTGCCCTGTGCTGAAATGTTCTGCAGTGCTAACGAAGAATTGGATGAAGAAAGCAGAGGTGTGGGGCAGAAGGTGGTGTGCAAGCCTTGTATTCAGCTTTACACCTCTGAGGGTGTGAACAGAGGTCTCTGCTCCACTGGCTGGCTGCACAGTTCCACTCCAATGCAGCCTTCTGAGTGCCTCCAGTTTCAGGGTATTTCTATTTCTTTCTTTTGCCCTCCTGAAGCAGCTCATGAGCTATGGCAGCTCGTGCCTTTCCTTCCAGAGCTGCTGGAGTCCCAGGCTCAGCAAGGCAGAGTTAGGTTGGACATCCGGAGGAAGGGTGGTGAGACCCTGGCACAGGCTGCCCAGGGAGGTGCTTGAGGCCCCATCCCTGGAGCCATTCCAGCTCAGCCTGGCTGTGTCCCTGGGCAGCCTGCTCTAGCTGGAGGCGTCCCTGCTGCCTGCAGGGGCTTGCACAAGATGGCCTTGGAGGCTCCCTTCCAACCTGATGTCTTCTATGATCTGGGTCTCCCATCCCACACGTTGCAGGCCAAGGCACTTCAAATGAAACTTCCTTTGATGTTGTGCACTTCGGCTGGGGCCAGCTCTCTGGGGCCAGCTCTCTGGGGCCAGCAGTGGTGCAGCAGAGTTCCTCCTGGCACCACTGCTGCTTTGAGGCTGCCTGTGGATGCCTGCAAGGCTGCAAGCTCTTGTACAAGGATCTGAGAGGTGATGCAAACACCTGGGCAGCTCCCCAGAGGCAGAGGGATGGGTGCTAGCAAGGGCTCTGCACTTGTTGCCCGGAGGCGAGCCAAGGATGAAGCACTGGGGCAGCCAAGGGAGTCAAGGGCATTCACCTAAGAGGGTGGCACTGCCAGCCCAGCTGAAGAGCCTCTATGCCAATGCACACAGCTGGGGCAACCAACAGGATGACTTCAGGGCCCTGGGCTGCTAGGATGCTGTGCCATAGAGGCTGTCCCTGCAAGCTGGTGGCATGATTGGCATGAGTGGAAGGTAGGGATGGAATGGTAGCAGCTCTCTAGGAAGGAGAGGCAGGGCAGGAGGGGAGGAGCTGTCACTCTCTGCATCAGTGAGCAGCTGGAATCAGTGGAGCCCCAGCTGGGCAAGGGTGATGTGCTGGTGGAGAGCAGATGGGTGAAGATGGAGGGGAAGCCAGGGGAAGGAGATGTTCTGGTAGGGCTCTGCTACAGGCCCCCTGCCCAGCAGAAGCGAGCCGATGAGGCACTCCACAGGCCCTGCTCCTCCTGGGGGATTTCAGCCACCCTGGCATCTGCTGGAGGGACAGCACGGCTGGCTACAGCGTGCCAGGGTGTTCCTGGAAGGCACAGATGACAACTTCCTCCTCCAGATGGGAGAGGAACCAAGTTGCAAAGGCCATGCTGGACCTTGTGCTCACCACCAGGGAAGGGCTGGTGAGCAGTGTGAGGCTCAGGGCTAGCCTTGGCTGCAGTGACCCTGAAGCAATAGACTTGAAGATCCTCAGGGCAGCTAGGAGGAGTATCCCAAGCTTGCAAGCCTGGGGTTTAGGCATGCAGACTTTGATCACTTCAGGGCTCTGCTGGCCAAAGGAGCATGGGCCAAAGGCCTAGAGGGAAGAGGGGCCCAGGACAGCTGGGCAGTGTTCCAGGATCACCTTCTCTGTGCCCAGGAGCAAAGTATGCCCACAAGGAGGAAAGCAGGAAAGAAGGCCAGGAGACCTGCCTGGAGGAGCAAGGAGCTCCTGCCCAGCCTGGCACTCAAAAAGAAACTCTAGAAGGAGTGGAAGAGAGGAGAGCTGGAATGGGGGCATGGAAGGAAGCTGCCTGAGCAGCAAGAGCCCTGCTGAGGAAAGCTAAAGCTCAGGTGGAATTCAATCCAGCCAGGGAGAGCAAGGGCAGCAGCAAACATTTCTATAGGTAGAGTACTGGCAAAAAGAAGCCTGGGGAAGGTGTGGAGCCCTCCGAAAGCAAACAGCTGAGCTGGTGACAAGTGCCATGGAGAAGGCTGAGGCTCTCAGGGACTTCTCTACCTCAGTCTTCAGTGGCAAGGGCTGCAGCCACACTCCCAGAATGATGGAAGATAATGGCAGGGGCTGGAAGAAGGAACTGCCCGTGGTGAGTGAAGATCAGGTTGTGACCATCTGAGGAACCTGAAAGTGTTCAAGGCTGAGGGACCCGATGGGATACAGCCAGGGGTGCTGAGGGAGCTGGGGAGGAGGTTGCTAAACCACTCTCCATCATATTCCAGAAGTCCTGGCAGTCTGGGGAGGTCCCCAGGGAGTGGGAGAGGGGAAACATAACTCCATTTTCAAGCAGGGGAAGAGGCATGACCCAGGGGACTACAGGCCAGGCAGTGTCACCTCTGTGCCCAGTGAGATCATGGAGCAGATCCTCCTGGAGGCACTGCTGAGGCAGAAGAATAATGCAGAGGTGATTGGGCACAAGCAGCAGGGCTGCACCAAGGGCAAATCCTGCCTGACAAACCTGGGGGCCTTGTGTGAACAGGTGACAATAGCAAGAGATGAAGGCTGAGCAACTGAGGTCATTGGCCTGGGCAAAGCCTTTGACAGAGTCCCACCCCACATCCTGGTCTCCAGGCTGGGGCAGGATGCTTCCATGGATGAACCACTCAGTGGGTACAGCACTGGCTTGAGAGCTGCACCCAAAGGGTGGCTGTCAATGGTCCATGGCCAAGTGGAGGCCAGGGACAAGTGGAGTCCCTCAGGGATCAGTGCTGGCACCAGGCTTGTTCAGCATCTTTGTTGGTGCCAGGTGCAGTGGCACTGAGGCTCCCTCAGCACCAGGCTGTGTGGTGCTGCTGACAGCTGGAGGGAAGGATCCATCCAGAAGCACCTGGACAGGCTGCAGAGCTGGGCCCAGGACAACCTCAGGAGGTTCAAGAAGGCCAAGGGCAAGGTCCTGCAGCTGGGGCAGGGCAATCCCAGGCACTGACACAGGCTGGGCAGGGACTGGCTGGAGAGCAGCCCTGGAGGAAAGGCCTTGGGGGTGCTGGGGGAGGAGAAGCTCAGCAGGAGCCAGCAGGGAGCACTTGCAGCCCAGAGAGCCAAGCAGAGCCTGGGCTGCAGCAAGAGAAGTGTGGCCAGCAGGGCCAGGGAGGGGATTCTGCCCCTCTGCTCCACTCTGCTGAGACCACAGCTGGAGCTCTGGGGCCAGCTCTGGAGCCTCTGTGCCAGGAAGGCTCTGGAGGGGCTGGAAGGTGTTCAGAGAAGGACCAGGAGGAGGAGCAGAGGGCTGGAGCTGCTCTGCTCTGGAGACAGCCTGAGAGAGTTGGGGTTGTGCAGGCTGGAGAGGAGAAGGCTCCCAGGAGACCTTCTGGTGGCCTTGCAGGATCTGCAGGGGGCTGCAAGAAAGCTGGGGAGGGACTTTTGAGGGTGTCAGGGAGGGATAGGACTGGGGGGGTGGAGCAAAGCTAGAGGTGGGGAGATTGAGCTTGGCTGTGAGGAAGAAGTTGTTGCCCATGAGGGTGGTGAGAGCCTGGCACAGGTTGCCCAGGGAGGTGGTGGAAGCCTCCTGCCTGGAGGTGTTTGCAGCCAGGCTGGAGGTGGCTGTGAGCAACCTGCTGTGGTGTGAGGTGTCCCTGGCCATGGCAGGGGCTTGGGACTGGCTGAGCCTTGAGGTCCCTTCCAGCCCTGCCAAGTCTCTGGTTCGATGCTTCTCCAGTGGCCTCTCAGGCTGCCTGTCTGTGAAGCCAAGCAGCTCCTCCTGCTGCTGCAGGAGTTACAGCAGTGCCTGCAGGCTTGGGTCACTGTCTCCAGCTGTCTAACTGGGTAAGGAGCTAAGGACAGCCTCTGATGCCAGTGTATGGATGTGCCCTTAGGTCTTGGCATAGCAAGATAGCAAGGTGAGGCTTTGGGTAGAAAAGTGCCTTAACGTTTTCTGCAGAGCAGCTGCCAACTTCCAACCTGAGCCTTTGCTTTCAGCTCTTTGCCCTCCCTGCCCTCCTCCCAAGCTGAGGTGGTCCCAGGATACAGAAAGGTAAAGGTGGTGAGACACTGGCACAGGTTGCCCAGGGAGGCTGTGGGTGGCTGCTGCCTGGAGGTGCTGAAGGCCAGGCTGGATGAGGCCTTGAGCAGCCTGGGGTGGTGGGAGGTTTAAGTGAAGCAGGCTCAGGCTGGGAGCAGGAAATATTTCAGCACTGGAAGGGATCTCAGCCATTGGAAGAGGCTGCCCAGGGCAGTGCTGGAGTCACCACCCCTGGGGGTGTTCCAGCAGCTGTGGCCCTGGTGCTTAGGGACATGGTCTGGTGCTGAGCCTGCAGTGCTGGGTTAAGAACTGGACTGGGTCAGCTTGGAGGCCTCTTCCAACTGGATGTTTTCTGTGATTCTGTGATCTCCAAGGTCCCTTCCAACCCCATCCATTCTATGAATGAATCTATGCTACAGATGGGAGGCTGTCATGAAGAAGGCAGCAGGCTCTGTTCAGTGGTGCCCAGGGATAAGAAGAGGGGCAGTGGACACAAACCAGAACCCAGGAGGTTCCACCTCAACGTGAGCAGAAACTTCTTTGGTGGGAGGCTGCTGAGCCCTGGAGCAGGCTGCCCAGGGAGGTTGTGGAGTCTCCTGCTCTGGAGATCTTCAAGCTCCAGCTGGCTGTGTTCTGTGTGAGTGTGCTGGGTTGAGGCAGCCCCCTTCCCCACCCCTGGCAACAATAAACACTCAGACAAACGGATTGCAGAAGTGATGGCAAGTTGAAATAGGAAGCAGTGAACATTTACAGAAAGCCAAAAGCACAGTGACAAAGAAAGAGCCCAGAACAGAGCCAGAGAGACCCCATCCCCACCTGAGGGGACACCCAAGACCCCAGAGCTCCTTCTTCCCCCTCCCACTGCTAGGCTAGTCTCAGCTGGCCAGATCTGAGACTGCCCATCCCCGCATGGCCTTGGGCCTAGCCAGGCCCCAAGCCAGGAGACATCTCCCCCAGGTAGCGGCTGGCGGAGGAGGAAGAGAAGAGGAGGTGCTAGACACCGCACTGCATCTTGTGGTGGTGCAAGGCATTGTGGTAGCAAATACTACATCATTGCCTGTGGCCACCCCTCTGGGCTGGACTGCTGGACACAGGAAGTAAACATTGCAGGGGGGCACCCAGCTCAAACTGCAGCATGCTGAGCTGCCCTGGGTGACCCTGCTCTGGCAGGGGCTTGGCCTGGGTGATCTCCAGAGCTCCCTTCCAATCAGTTCTATGATTCTGTCTTTCTTCAGGCCTTCACCTTGGCTTGTTTGGCTCCTGCCTGCCTTAGCCAATTTTCCAGGGGGACCTTTTCAGAGCACAGGCTCTAGAGCTGTGTTTAGTGAGCTTGAGAGATGCTGTAGCTAGCAGAGATTTGCCTGCTGCTCACAAGCAAGATGCTGCTGGCAGCTCCTCAGGGATCTCTTTGCTTTCTTCCTTCTCTAAACAGCTGGGCCAGGATTTGTGTCTGACAAAGAGAGGCTCCTTTGGTTTCTGTGTGGCTGCCTTGCCTTCCCGTGGTGCTCCTCACTGCCAGCAGATGGAGGGCTGCTCCTGGAGCTCTCTTCACTCTTCATTGCTCTTTCAGTGTGTGCTCAGTGTTCTGTTCTAGGCTCCAGAGCTGGATAATGTCTTCAGTGTTGTGGATAGCATGAAAAAGAAAAGGATCTTGTCAAGCTTTTGCTTTCTAATTCTCTTCTGCCTTAGCCCACAATGTGTCCATCCATCTCTTCCTCCTCCTGCAAGACAGCCTAAACACCAGGGAGTGCCAAGGGGAACTCAAGTACTCCAGCTGAGTAAAGCACCCCATGGCAGAGTCCATCTGCTCTAGAATGAGGCTTCTCTTTGCTCACAGCAATATATTCCTTCTGCATCTCGAGAGGGAAATCAACCCAGCTGCCTGCTGTGGAGAAAGTCCCTCTGCACTCCAAATGGCTGTTAGCAATTTAACCACTTCCTGGGACAATTTCAGATTGCTCTTTGGAAGTAATCCCTGGAAGAGGATTTGCTCCAGGTCAATAGTCCCACAGACTAAATCTGCTCTGCTCTAGTTTGAAGCCATTGCCCCTGCTCCTGTCCCCGCAGGCCTTTGGGAGCAGGCCCTCTGCAGCCCTCTTGGATAGAATAGAATAGAATAGAATAGAATAGAATAGAATAGAATAGAATAGAATAGAATAGAATAGAATAGAATAGAATAGAATAGAATAGACCAGGTTGGAAGAGACCTTCAAGATCATCACATCCAACCTATCAACCAATCCAACCCACCTAAACAACTAACCCATGGCACCAAGCACCCAGTCAAGTCTCCTCCTGAACACCTGCAGTGATGGTGACTCCACCACCTCCCTGGGCAGCCCATTCCAATGGGGAATCACTCTCTCTGTGTAGAACTTCTTCCTGACATCCTGCCTAAACCTCCCCTGGTGCAGCCTGAGACTGTATCCTCTTGTTCTGGTGCTGGGTGCCTGGCAGAAGAGCCCAACCCCCACCTGGCTACAACCTCCCTGCAGGGAGTTGGGGAGAGCAAGAAGGTCTCCCCTGAGCCTTCTCTTCTCCAGGCTAAGCAGCCCCAGCTCCCTCAGCCTCTCCTCACAGGGCTGTGCTCCAGACCCCTACCCAGCTTTGTTGCCCTTCTCTGGACACCTTCCAGCACCTCCACATCCCTCTTGCAATAGGGGCTCCAGAACTGGACACAGTACTCCAGGTGGGGTCTCACCAGAGCTGAGTAGAAGGGGAGGATCACCTCCCTCAACCCGCTGGCCACACTTCTGGATGCTGCAGGCTCAGGGCCGGCTGCTGCCATCTGCAAGGAGCTTCCTGGCCCCAGCAGTGCCTGCTGCTCCTCTGGCTGTGCCCTGCTGCAAGCAGCTGAAAGCATGGCAAGCCCTGTGCAGGGCCCTCCTTGCCCTCATGAAGTGGGAGGGATGCTGCTGCCCGGCCGCGGCTAGCTGGGCTCTGCCAGCCTCTGCCAGGAGCTTGGGAGAGGAGCAGGAGAGGCTGTGCTGGGCTCTGGCTCAGGCTCCTGCCCCATTCATGAGCTCCGCCAAGCCCACCATCATCTTCTCCACGGCCAGGAAAGGCCCTTCCCTGGCTGTGAGCTTGTGAAGAGCAGCTCCTCTGCTCTCTCTTGTGTCCCGAGGGGCTGCTGGAGTCATCGCTGCCCTTGGCACCTGAGAACTTTGTGCCCGCTCTGGATGTTCCTCCTGCTGCTGGACAACAAGCAGCACTGCCCAGCCCACGATGGCCTTCGTAGTGAACTCCTCTGAGTGCAGAGGCAGCTCATCCCAGCTTGCCACACTTGGGCCACATCTCCATGGATCTCCTGCTCCTGAGCAAAGATCTCGGCCAAGTGCACGACCTTCTTGTCTGGGTGCAGTGAGAGCCCAGCCCTGGCTGTGAGGCTGTCAAGAGCAGGTTCTCAGCTCTCTACTGTGTCCCAAGGGGCTGCTGGAGTAATTCCTGCTGACACAGGCAAATCTGGGGCCAGGACTTTCCCTTCCTCCGGCTCCTGGGCAAAGATCTCAGCCAGTCCCACGACTTTATTGCTGAGAGTCCAGGAAAAGCCCCTTGTGGGCTCTGAGGATGTGCAGAGCAGGTTCCTGGCATTCCACTCTTGTGCCCTCCTCAGGGAGCACAGGATAAGCTGGGGTGGCCTTTTTCTGCTCTTCTGCAGCAGTGAGAGGGCTGTGCTGCTCTCTGCATGGTGCCCTGAGGGGCTGCCACAGGGGTTGCTGCTCTTGGTGCCTGCAAACTCTGGGCTGCCTCTCTGGGGGTGGGGACAGGTGGCAAGGCTGGCACAGTGGGCACACCTCCAGAGTCCCCAGGCCTGCGGAAGGTGGGCACCATCAGCTGCCATCACTGCTTTCCCGGGGGACACTGCAGTGCCTCCTGGGCCCCTCCCACCTGCCTGGAGAGGCCAGAGAAGGCCTGGGTGGTGCCAGGCATCCCCATGGAGACTTCCTGCCCCATGGAGCCACGGTGCAAGCTGCCCTCCCAGGATGACATCACAGTGGGGGACCTCTGCCAGAGGGGCTGCACAAGGGGGTGCAGGCTGAGAGGGAGCAGGCAGTCGGCAGCTTCACCATGTTTGTGCTCCGAGGAGTCCACATCTTCATCCTTCTGGTGTATGTGGTGGTGGGATTATTCCTGACCTGCACCCTGGGTCCGTTTCTGCGGCTCTGTGTAAGTGAGCACCCAGCAGGGTGCCCTGCACAGCAGGATGGGCTGATGGGGGGTAGGCTGGGCTGGGCTGGAGGAGGAGAAGTCAGGTGGGGCCAGGGGCATGGGGTTGGAAGAGACCTCGAGGATCATCCAGTCCAACCTGTCACCACAGACCTCAATGCTAGACCATGGCACCAAGTGCCACGTCCAGTCCCCTCTTGAACACCTCCAGGGACGGTGACTCCACCACCTCCCTGGGCAGCACATCCCAATGACGAACGACTCGCTCCGTGAAGAACTTTCTCCTCACCTCGAGTATCGTAGCATCATAGTGTCAGTCAGGGTTGGAAGGGACCACAAGGATCATCTAGTTCCAACCCCCCTGCCATGGCCAGGGACAGCCCACACTAGACCAGGCTGGCCAGAGCCTCATCCAGCCTGGGCTTAAACACCTCCAGGGACAGGGCCTCAACCACCTCCCTGGACAACCCATTCCAGGGCTTCACCACTCTCATGGGGAAGAACCTCCTCCTCACATCTAGCCTGAATCTCCCCACCTCCAGCTTCATTCCATTCCCCCTAGTCCTATCACTCCCTGAGATCCTGAGAAGTCCTTCCCCAGCCTTCCTGTAGGCCCCCTTCAGATCCTGGAAGGCCACAAATAGGTCACCTGGGAGCCTTCTCTTCTGCAGACTGAACAGCCCCAACTCCTTCAGCCTGTCCTCATAGGAGAGGTGCTCCAGCCCTCTGATCATCCTTGTGGCCCTTCTCTGGACACCTTCCAGCACCTCCACATCCCTCTTGCAATAGGGGCTCCAGAACTGGACACAGTACTCCAGGTGGAGTCTCCCCAGAGCTGAGTAGAAGGGGAGGATCACCTCCCTCGACCTGCTGGCCACACTTCTCCTGATGCAGCCCAGGATCTGATTGGCTTTGCGGGCTGCAAGTGCACACTGAGAGCTCCTGCTGAGCTTCTCCTCCCACAGCACCCCCAAGTCTCTCTCCTCAGGGCTGCTTTCCAGCCACTCACTGCCCAGCCTGTAGTTGTGCCTGGGATTGCCTCCACCCAGCTGCAGGACCCTGCCCTTGCTCTTGTTGAACCTCATGAGGTTGGCTTGTGCCCACCTCTCCAGCCTGTCCAGGTCCCTCTGGATGGCCTCCCTTCCCTCCAGCCTGTCTGCTGCACCACACAGCTTGGTGTCATCAGCAAACCTGCTGAGGGTGCACTCAATGCCACTGTCCATGGCACCCATAGAGATGTTGAACAAGACAGGTCCCAGGACTGATCCCTGAGGGACTCCGCTTGTCCCTGGCCTCCACTGGGACATGGAGCCATGGACAGCCACTCTTCGGGTGCAGCCATCAAGCCAGTTCCTTATCCATCCAGTGGTCACCCATCACACCCATGTGTCACCAGCCTGGAGACCAGGATGTGGTGCGGGGCAGTGTGGAAGGCTGTGCTCAGGCCCAGGCAAACAACAGCAGCTGCTCTCCCCTCAGCTATTGATGTTGTCACCTGCTCAGGGAAGGCCACCAGGTTGGTCAGGCAGGACTTGCCCTTGACAAAGCCATGCTGACTGTTCCCAATCACCTCTTCACTATTCTTCTGAGCCAGTAGTTAATGGGGCGACGGAGATTGGGAACCAATACGGCTGACCAATGTGATCGAGTATTGTTCCTTTATTGTTCCAGTGTTGCAGGCCGATGGTGCAGGCCTGAGGTGCAGGCCTATGGAGCAGGCCTGTAGTGCAAGTATAGCACTGTAAAGTGTAGAAGAAACAGGAGACAGGAAAGGCAGAAGTGCGTAGCAAGGCAACTGCTACAACTTATATAAACTCGGAGTGCCCTGTTGGCACAGCTCCATTGGTTCCCTAGGAGTGACCACACATTGCACTATTACAGATTATTGGTCCAACTACTAATGACACACCGAGGTTGTTGATGCAGGTGCATGTCCTGTTGTCCCAAGATAACTGTCCATGTTTATAGCTACCAGTGTCTTGTTTTAGTTACATGCTGCAGGCACAGCACTGTTTTGCTACACTGCTAGGTACCTCTGCATTTATGGCCTACCACCATGTCAGGCTCTAGGCCTGCACTGCCAGATTGCTCACACTGCTCGCCGCTGGCATTGCCACAAATCCCCCTTTTTGTTTTTGTGAGCAATCTGGTCATGGGAGTTCTTCTCATCCCATACAAGATGCTACTGCAAATGCAGAAGCAAGCAAGGTAAAGCTAAGCTGTGTAGCAAAAGCAAGAGTTCTGTAGTGCAGCATGTCTAACAGACTGATGTAACCTACACAAAGCACAAAGCTTAAGTTGCAGTAGTTACAATGCTCTACAGAGATGGCATAATACATGGTCAAAGATAACAAACATTGTAAAGAAGAACTTAGATCTTAACAGTTCCGATCTTTACATTTCACTCCTCTTACTGACAGAGAAGACTTGATTATGCCTGAACGCATTGCACACAGAGATTGAGGCACAAGTGCAATCCTTAGCACTGTCTTTTGCGATCTGCTTTAGGATTATGTTGCATCTTTATTTTCTCTAGGATGGTCAAAAATCATGAATTGTTTAATGGTAGCAAGATTTCTTTAATCTGTAAAGGTAGATCTGGCCAGGCTCTAGCTTCACAGACAGAAAACTTGCAGGCAAGCAGCAAGAGCAGAAAGAGCTTCATTGCATTGCCCAATATAAAATTACACTGAATAATGTCTTTTTGCTCATCCTAGTAATTCTGATCTCTTAATGTTCACACAACAGTAAAGCAGTCACGACACTCAGTTATAAGTTAGATGCTTTCTGTTGACATCTTGGTTTATCGTGACAGTCATTGATGTCAGTGCTAAGCAGGTTTGCTGATTGTCATTTTCATGACATCTGTGCCGTGTTCGTGCTGTCTTGTGGTGAGAGTGTTACAGCACATTGCAAAGTTGATGTTTCTAGGGTTACAGCACTTTCTAGGGTTACAACATTTTCTAGGGTTACAGCATTTCTAGGGTTACAGCATTTCTAGGGTTGCCATGAGTTGACCGTTGTTTGTTGTGATGATTGCAGTTAGCAGAAAAGAAGGCTCGAGGTGACCTGTTCGTGGCCATCCAGTATCTGAAGAGAGCCTACAAGAATGCTGGGGAGGGACATCCTAGCATGTCAGAAAATTACAGGACTAGGGAGAATGGAACAAGGCTGGGGATGGGAAGATTCAGGCTGGATGTGAAGAAGAAATTCTTCACTGTGAAAATGGTGAAGCCCTGGAATGGGTTGCCCAAGGAGATGGCCGAGGCCCCATGCCTGGAGGTGTTTAAAACCAGGCTGGACGAGGCTCTAGCCTGCCTGATCCAGTGTGAGATGTCCCTGCCCATGGCAGTGGTTGGAACTAAATGATCCTTGTGGTCCTTTCCAACCTTGACTCATTCCACGAGTCTATGATTCCACAGATTTTCTAACTAATTTTGAGTGGTTTTTGTTTGTTTTTAATGTGAGCTATTTTTAAATTTGTAATTAATGTTTTGCTTCATTTTTTAATATTTTGAAATCTACTTTCAATAAATCTATTTCATTTTTGTTTGATTTCATTATATGGATTTATGTTTTTTTATTATTTTTACATGTTTGCAATTGGTTTTATTTATTTTTTTAATTTATTTTCATTTCAATTTTGATTTTGTAAATTATTTTTGCAGTTTTTTCTTTTTAATTCTAACTTGAGTTGTTTCACGCTTTATGTTGAATGTATTTCTTGTATTATTTATTTTGTTTCTTTTTGCTATTTTAGTTTTTATTTATTATTTTCTATTGTTAATTTATTACTTTGATATGTTTAATATTTTGACTTTTAATCTAGTTCTTTTGTTTAATCTTTAATTATTTTCAATTTTTGTTTTTAAATTTATTTCTATACTGTTTTAATGTGGTTTTTTCTTCATTGCATTTTATTATATATATTTTTTTTTTAGCTGCACTTTTTAATTATTTTTTGTTAACTTTTTTGTTTGCTAATTTTAATCTAATTTTGATATAATTTTATTCAATCAATTTTTGTTTTGTATTTTAATTTTTCTTTGTTCTTTAAATTTTTATTATTATAACTTACTTTTTGTAATTTTTAATTTATTTCTTTTTTACCTTCTTTATTATAATTTTTATTTTCTTATTGTAATTTTTTAATCTGTATTTTAATTTGTTATTCTAATCAATTTTTTCTTTTTCAATTTCTTTTATTTTTGTAATTTCTATTTTTTTTCTTTTTATCTAGTGTTTAATCTTTTGTTTTTTATCTTATATTATTTATTATAATTATTTTTTATTTTGCATGTTTGTTTTATTTAATCTATTTTCTATTCTAATTTTAATTTTTACTTTTTTATTATATTTTTTAACCTTTCCTATTAATTCTTTTTTATTATAATTTTTCATTTTAATTTTCTCAACTTTTTCTTTGTATAATTTTTTGTTTGTTTTAATCTAGTAGTCTTGATAATCCTTATTTTCATTTTTTTGCTAACAAGTCTTATGTCCTTTTTTTTTTTGTTAATAGCTATTCTGTGTTAGTAATCTTTATGATTTTTCAGTGTGTCATATTTTGTTTTTAATATTTTGTTTTCATCGTTGCTCTTCTTTTTTATTACTATTCTGTTATTTAGTACTCTATGTTTTGTATCCAGAGTTTTTGTGCTTTTGTTATATATTTCTATGTGGGGGTTTTTTTGTTTAATTTTTTTTTCTTTTTTTATTTTTTGTATTTTTTTCTAGTCTATGTCTAAGAAGGAAATATAAAGACATTACCTTAGCTAAGGAATACTTTTTTTTAAAAATGAATACCTATTTACTACAAGTCTTAACTATATTACATGGAGCTCCTTTGAAATGCCATGGCACACAACTAAGAAGGTTCGAACCAAAAGAAATCTTACAATGTGAACTCATTACTAAGTACTTACACCTTACTACAATTACTATGTACTAGGTACCTGTAAAAACCAAATGCTTACCATTCATTATGCTTACCAGGAAAACTTAGCAAATATCTAAATAACAACTCTCTTAAGGACATTGCAATCAGAAATTAAGAAATTATCACTGTAACTTTAGATCAGAGCAAAGCTTTGGTTGGCAAGAGTAGTACTAGAAAATCCTCCCTTTTCTGGGGGTGGGGGTAGGGGTGGGTGGCTAGCAAGGTGTGATCCAGTTGCTATTGTTTCTGTATTAGGGTCTTAACGACTTGCAGCCTATCGTGTCTGAACGACCATTGTTCCACCCATACTGGATTATGTGTTTTCCACTTTAATTTGTGGGTTGGTTGCTGACTAGTAGCCACTACAAAGAAGGAACAGTAACAAGTTTTGCTCCTAGTTGACTTAAGGCATATCAGCCCAATAGAGCAACTGGAAGGGTTAACATGTACGGTCTTACAGTGATTGATTTGCTGTAGTTAAAAGCTAATTGCACTGGCTCTTTGCTAACCCAGGTTGTTTGGATACCTTTTAAACACATGACTTCAACATTTGCCATGAGCAATGACTAGTGACCATTCCATTTATGACTAGGTATAATGATGACATCGTCTCCAGTATCCATAATAATTGAAAATTGTATAATTTGTCCACAAGGGTGTCTGACAGATAAAATCTGTTCCAGTTTTCTCTTTTGGATTTTTAGGGCTAAGAAGGTATTAGGCATATCAGTGGAACCTGAGCCTTCTTGCCCTTGGATTCTGTTATAAGTTTTAGGCACTTGGGACTGAGATGGTATTAGCGAAGCAATTTCTGTCCCAACAAGAGTGCTAACAGGAGAGGCAATGGTATTGAGCATAATTTTCATAGCCCAGTCATAATCAGAATGTATTGAACCAGGAATTATAAGGATGCCCTGTCTAAAGGTAGACTGTCATCTGCCAATTAACAGAGCAGAGGGTCTGTGACCCAAAGGACCATGCCAGTTAAACTCGACAGTGCTTTGTGGATTCAAAAGGAGATATGCGGCTGTTGTCAGGTCCGCTGTGCGCTGCCAGAGGCGGCTGGGGGAGGGGGGGGGGAAGGGGGGGGGGCGCGGTCCAAGGACCCTGGTTTGGTGTCGTCGTGCGGGGTATGTTCACGCTGCAGGAGCAGCTTCTGCGACGATCTCAAGTAAAACGATTAGATCTGTGACCCTTTCGAGTCTGTCCAACAGTCAAACACTTTAAGGTACCTAGGTTTCTCAGAGGCACGATGATTTCAGGACTGCTTCTATGGCCGCGGCTAGATACATTGCTGCTTGTCGATGCCTTCATTCGTTGTGGTCCTGCAGTCATGAGGCAGTGGCACCTGTTGATAAAATGCTGAGAACCTGTTTAGTATCTTCATTAGCATTGTCAAATGCCAAAATATCCATATTTCTACCTTCATATCGTGAGTCAGGTCTGAATTAGTATTGAATGCCGTAGGTAAGGGATGGTATTGACAAAGGAACCAAGTGTCCCTGTTAGACCCTGCTCAGTAATAAGAAACACAGGATCAGAGTTATTGTCCTGGATGGTGGACCACCCTTTGATCACTACATCCTGACTTAATTGCAAAACATTCTCAGGAAGCTGCAATTGTTGGTAAGATCTGGCAAAGATCTCGCCCCAATGAGATGGCTAATGGTGACACCTCGTAGTCTGCTGGCTGCCGGGGCATGGCTTCTCAGGCATTTGCAAGTGAATTGTCAGTTAATTGATGAGTTGCAAGGGCTAAAACGGTGTAACTTTCAAGTCTGCTTGCTGCTGAAACTCAGACAGCACTGTCTTACGATGTAACTTTTTTGTTGCAATCAGAATACCATCCATAGACTTCTAGATGTCACCATGAGTCTGTTGAAGTGGGAAGAGAGTGCCTTGAGGATTCAAGCATGCCTTCAGGCTACCCATTGATATCGGTGGGTGGAGTCTGTCTTAATCGATGACTCAGTAGATGCAGACTTTAAGTCCTCCGAGTGTGAGCAAATTGTAAAGAAAACGATCCTTCAAATGAATAATAATCAGGTCCCAATTTGTGGGGACTGGGAGTTGGGAGGCCAGGTTGTAAGGCACCCATCTCCTCCATGATCGCTCTCAGACCTCGTAATAAACACCATTTGCTGACATACGTGTGTCAAAAGGGATTAACAAATGTGTTGAAAACAACTAATTGATTACAGCAGTTGTGTATCCTGACTGTAGCCCATAGGTAGCTATGGCTTGTCTAGCTTCCTTTAACATTAGTCAGTTCAGATGACCATAGTCATTGTTAACCTTCTCCATCTGTGACTACATTTCCCACAATACCTTTCCACCAGCTCAGCGGGACAGTTCCGTGTCCCTCCCACCTCCCGATCGCCCCATCGGGACTCAATTGAAATCTCCGTCCGAGGCTGTACTCTGCTAATGAGTGGAATGTAGGGGGCGGGGGGGGTGTAGCCGGTGAAACTGCTGGGAGGAAGGGGCCGCTGGGGCCGTTCTTGCCGCTACCGTGGGGGGTGGCTGTTGTCGGCGGTGCGTCGGTCGATGCCGCTTGATCGGAGCCGCTGGTACTCGCGGGGGCCATGGGGGGGTCGCGGGAGGCGTCGCCGGGAGAACTGCTGGAATGTGGGGCACCGTTGAGGTGGGCGCCGCCGGGCTGAGGGCTGCCGAAGTGAGGGCTGCCGGGCTGAGCGCTGCCGGGGTGGTGGGGGCCACCATCGGGGCGGCCGGGGCTCGCGGCGGGGCGGGGGTGCAAAAATGCCGTGATCGCGAGCCTGCAAGCGCTCCAGGAGTTCTAGGGCAGAGTTCGCACTGTCCGGCTTCCAAGCCCAAGCCATCGCTGGCGGTATCAGGAAGATGTTGATGAAGGGGATGGAAAACGCCGACCCGCAGGTTTCGCCGCTTCTTTTTTTTTTGTTTAACTGGGCTTCTCCGCTGGGCGCGGGTGGCTGTGGCGCTGTGCTAATAAACACGGCGTGCTGGCCAGGATGGCGGACGCGGCGTCTCCTTTGTCTGATGCTTAATGGGTAGTGACCTCCAGTTTGATTTCGCGCGCCGTATCAGTTCGACCAGGATTCGCTTCTGCCGCTATTGACGTGGCAGGAGCAGATTTTTCCGCGCAAAAGGACAGTAATAGAGAGCCGCGATTCGTGTAGAAGGAGTAGCGGGCAATTGAAATTGAGGAGGATGCTGACGGAGCGGCAGGCGATGTGCAAGGAGAGACGGGGGGGGGGGGGGGGGGCGGGGCGGGGAGTGCCTTCCGAGTCTCTCGTCTCGTTGAGAATCAAACGCCGCAGCAGCTGAACCGGGAGTAGCCTGCTCTGCTTTTTTCGATTGCAATGTCCGTGACGATCCGTCACACGGTGCTCTAGCGAAAAGCTGCTTTTTTAAGCATTTAGCACCTCATCCCACAGCTGGGCTGCAATTTCGTCCCGCGCTTCGGAAGTAAAAGCTTAATTGCCGTGGGTATGACTCTGGGCACAGGCTAATAGCCCTTTTACGATCCCAGAATTGCCAGTAATACCTCTCACAGAGAGGATAGGTGGGAGGCGTTTAGCACAGCCTCTTCTGTGGTGGCGTGCTGCCCCTTGCCCCTCCTCCGGTCGCTCACCGGGCCAGGGTGAGATTCACTTCCTTTGCGAGCGCGCTGCTGATTTTCCAGCAGCGGGGCAGTGCTGTCCGACCGGCTTTCCGTATCGCTCGGACGTACCTCTCTCTGCTGAGTGATCAGTATGGCACTCCGAGGATCCCTTGTCCATGAGTTCAGGTTTATTCGGGCGCCAGTTAATGGGGCGACGGAGATTGGGAACCAATACGGCTGACCAATGGGATGGAGTATTGTTCCTTTATTGTTCCAGTGTTGCAGGCCTGAGGTGCAGGCCTGAGGTGCAAGTATAGCACTGTAAAGTGTAGAAGAAACAGGAGAGAGGAAAGGCAGAAAAAGAAGTGTGTAGCAAGGCAACTGCTACAACTTACATAAACTCGGAGTGCCCTGTTGGCACAGCTCCATTGGTTCCCTAGGAGTGACCACACATTGCACTATCACAGATCATTGGTCCAGCTACTGATGACACACCGAGGTTGTTGATGCAGGTGCATGTCCTGTTGTCCCAAGATAACTTCCATGTTTATAGCTACCAGTGCCTTGTTTTAGTTCCACGCTGCAGGCACAGCACTGTTTTGCTCCCCTGCTAGCTGGCTTTGCATTTATGCAGAGCATGGCCTGCCACCATGTCAGGCTCTAGGCCTGCACTGCCAGATTGCTCACACTGCTCGTCGCTGGCATTGCCACAAGTAGTGCCTCCAGGAGGATCTGCTCCATGATCTTTCCGGGCACAGAGGTGAGACTGCCTGGCCTGGAGTTCCCTGGTTCCTCCCTCTTTCCCTTTTTGCAGATGGGGGCAATGTTTCCCCTTTTCCAGTCTGTGGGGACTGCCCCAGACTGCCAGGACTTTTGAAATATAATAGAGAGGGGTTTAGCAACCTCCTCTGCCAGTTCTCTCAGCACCCGTGGGTGTATCCCCTCGGGTCCAATGGGCTTGAACACTTTCAGGTTCTTCAGGTGATCACCAACCTGATCTGCACTTACCATGGGCAGTTCTTCCTCCCCGGCCCTGGCATTGTCTTCCATAACATCAGGAGTGTGGCTAGAGGCCCTTGCAGTGAAGCCTGAGGTAAAGAAGTCATTGAGTACCTCAGCCTTTTCCTCATCACTTGTGACCATGTCACCAGTTTCCTTTCTGAGGGGGCCCACACCTTCCCTAGGCTTCTTCTTCCCGTTCATACACCTGTAGAAGTTCTTAGTGTTCCCTTTAATCTCCCTGGCTAGATTCAATTCCAACTCTGCTTTGCCTTTCCTAACCAGGACTCTTGCTGCTCAGGCAGCTTCCTTATCTCCCCCCTGTTCTACCTGTCCTTCTCTCCACTGCCTGTAGAGTTTCTTTTGAAGTGCTAGTGTGTCCAGTAGCTCCTTGCCCATCCAGGCAGGCCTCCTAGCATTCTTTCCTGCTTGTCTCTTTGTTGGTATACAGCGCTCCTGGACACAGAGGAGGTGGTCCTTGAATACTGACCAGCTGTCCTGGGTCCCTCTTCCCTCCAGGGCTTTGTCCCACGACACTTTGGCTAGCAGATCCCTGAAGCCATCCAAGTCTGCACGCCCAAAGCCTAGGGCCATAAGCTTGGAATACTTCCTCCTGATTGCCCTGAGGAGATTCAATTCAACTGCTTCATGGTCACTGCAGCCAAGGCTGTCTCTGAGCCTCACCTTGCTTACCAGCCCTTCCCTGTTGGTGAGAACAGGTGAGCCTAAACCTCCCCTGGCGCAGCTTGAGACTGTGTCCCCTTGTTCTGGTGCTGGGTGCCTGGGCGAAGAGACCAACCCCTTCCTGGCTACAGCCTCCCTTCAGGTAGTTGTAGAGGGCAATGAAGTCTCCCTTGAGCCTCCTCTTCTCCAGGCTAAACAACCCCAGCTCCCTCAGCCTCTCCTCACAGGGCTGTGCTCAAGGCCTCTCCCCAGCCTTGTTGCCCTTCTCTGGACACCTTCAAGTGTTTCGATGTCCTTCTTAAACTGAGGGGCCCAGAACTGGACACAGGACTCAAGGTGCGGCCTAACCAAGGCAGAGTCCAGGGGCACAATGACCTCCCTGCTCCTGCTGGCCACACTGTTCCTGATGCAGGCCAGGATGCCCTTGGCCTTCTTGGCCACCTGGGCACACTGCTGGCTCAACCAGCACCAGAAGAAGAGGACACAGCCTCAAGCTGCGCCAGGGGAAATTTAGGCTGCAGGCGAGGAGAAAGTTCTTCCCAGAGAGAGTTGTTGGCCAGTGGAATGTGCTGCCCAGGGAGGTGGTGGAGTCCCCTTCCCTGGAGGTGTTCAAGAGGGGATTGGAGCTGGCACTTGGAGCCATGGTCTAGTAGGCATGAGGTGTTGGGTGACAGGTTGGACTTGAGGATCTCTGAGGTCTTTTCCAACCCTATTGGTTCTAGGATTCCTGCTCTTCTGCAGCAGTGAGAGGGCTGTGCTGCTCTCTGCATGGTGCCCTGAGGGGCTGCCACAGGGGTTGCTGCTCTTGGTGCCTGCAAACTCTGGGCTGCCTCTCTGGGGGTGGGGACAGGTGGCAAGGCTGGCACAGTGGGCACACCTCCAGAGTCCCCAGGCCTGCGGAAGGTGGGCACCATCAGCTGCCATCACTGCTTTCCCGGGGGACACTGCAGTGCCTCCTGGGCCCCTCCCACCTGCCTGGAGAGGCCAGAGAAGGCCTGGGTGGTGCCAGGCATCCCCATGGAGACTTCCTGCCCCATGGAGCCACGGTGCAAGCTGCCCTCCCAGGATGACATCACAGTGGGGGACCTCTGCCAGAGGGGCTGCACAAGGGGGTGCAGGCTGAGAGGGAGCAGGCAGTCGGCAGCTTCACCATGTTTGTGCTCCGAGGAGTCCACATCTTCATCCTTCTGGTGTATGTGGTGGTGGGATTATTCCTGACCTGCACCCTGGGTCCGTTTCTGCGGCTCTGTGTAAGTGAGCACCCAGCAGGGTGCCCTGCACAGCAGGATGGGCTGATGGGGGGTGGGCTGGGCTGGGCTGGAGGAGGAGAAGTCAGGTGGGGCCAGGGGCATGGCCAGGAGTGTCTCAGTGGAAGGTGGGAGCCAGCCTGCCTTTCCTAATGCCTGCCTCTCTCCTTTCCCATCGGCCTGCAGTACATCCTGTGCAACCTGTGCCGGCCACGACGGGAGGAGGGGCAAGAGCCCCGAAGGGCAGAGGAAATAACAGCACCAGAAAGGAGGAGGGGATGAACAAGTCCTCGTGCTGGGGACAGATGTGGATGAGGGAGAAGAAGAGCTGCCCAAGCAGGCTGAAGACCTCTTTCCCTTTGCCCTCTTCCCTTCACTTTTCCCCTTTCTCCCCTCCTCCTCTGAGGGGCAAATCCAATAAAGTGTTGCTGCTGACTGCAGCCAAGCCCCTGGCGTGAGCCCTGAGTTCTTTGCACTTGGAGAGGCCAGGAAGCCACCCTCTGGAGTCCGTTGTTTGGAGGGTGACACATGGCACAGGGGCACGTCCTGGAGCCTGAAGGGCTCCTGGGGAGACTTCATCCTGAGATGGGGCAGGCAGAGCTGGGCCCTGGGGAAACTGTGCCTGAGCAAGTGCCCCGGGCCGAGGGGCGCAATGCCCACAGGCACCGTCCCTGCCCCAGCCATCCCTCGGGGGGGTGTCGCCCCTCCCCGCTGCCTGCCGCTGCCTCTGGATGCTGCAGGCTCAGGGCCGGCTGCTGCCATCTGCAAGGAGCTTCCTGGCCCCAGCAGTGCCTGCTGCTCCTCTGGCTGTGCCCTGCTGCAAGCAGCTGAAAGCATGGCAAGCCCTGTGCAGGGCCCTCCTTGCCCTCATGAAGTGGGAGGGATGCTGCTGCCCGGCCGCGGCTAGCTGGGCTCTGCCAGCCTCTGCCAGGAGCTTGGGAGAGGAGCAGGAGAGGCTGTGCTGGGCTCTGCCTCAGGCTCCTGCCCCATTCATGAGCTCCGCCAAGCCCACCATCATCTTCTCCACGGCCAGGAAAGGCCCTTCCCTGGCTGTGAGCTTGTGAAGAGCAGCTCCTCTGCTCTCTCTTGTGTCCCGAGGGGCTGCTGGAGTCATCGCTGCCCTTGGCACCTGAGAACTTTGTGCCCGCTCTGGATGTTCCTCCTGCTGCTGGACAACAAGCAGCACTGCCCAGCCCACGATGGCCTTCGTAGTGAACTCCTCTGAGTGCAGAGGCAGCTCATCCCAGCTTGCCACACTTGGGCTTCATCTCCATGGATCTCCTGCTCCTGAGCAAAGATCTCGGCCAAGTGCACGACCTTCTTGTCTGGGTGCAGTGAGAGCCCAGCCCTGGCTGTGAGGCTGTCAAGAGCAGGTTCTCAGCTCTCTACTGTGTCCCAAGGGGCTGCTGGAGTAATTCCTGCTGGCACAGGCAAATCTGGGGCCAGGACTTTCCCTTCCTCCAGCTCCTGGGCAAAGATCTCAGCCAATCCCACGACTTTATTGCTGAGAGCCCAGGAAAAGCCCCTTGTGGGCTCTGAGGATGTGCAGAGCAGGTTCCTGGCATTCCACTCTTGTGCCCTCCTCAGGGAGCACAGGATAAGCTGGGGTGGCCTTTTCCTGCTCTTCTGCAGCAGTGAGAGGGCTGTGCTGCTCTCTGCATGGTGCCCTGAGGGGCTGCCACAGGGGTTGCTGCTCTTGGTGCCTGCAAACTCTGGGCTGCCTCTCTGGGGGTGGGGACAGGTGGCAAGGCTGGCACAGTGGGCACACCTCCAGAGTCCCCAGGCCTGCGGAAGGTGGGCACCATCAGCTGCCATCACTGCTTTCCCGGGGGACACTGCAGTGCCTCCTGGGCCCCTCCCACCTGCCTGGAGAGGCCAGAGAAGGCCTGGGTGGTGCCAGGCATCCCCATGGAGACTTCCTGCCCCATGGAGCCACGGTGCAAGCTGCCCTCCCAGGATGACATCACAGTGGGGGACCTCTGCCAGAGGGGCTGCACAAGGGGTGCAGTCTGAGAGGGAGCAGGCAGTCGGCAGCTTCACCATGTTTGTGCTCCGAGGAGTCCACATCTTCATCCTTCTGGTGTATGTGGTGGTGGGATTATTCCTGACCTGCACCCTGGGTCCGTTTCTGCGGCTCTGTGTAAGTGAGCACCCAGCAGGGTGCCCTGCACAGCAGGATGGGCTGATGGGGGGTGGGCTGGGCTGGGCTGGAGGAGGAGAAGTCAGGTGGGGCCAGGGGCATGGGGTTGGAAGAGACCTCGAGGATCATCCAGTCCAACCTGTCACCACAGACCCCATTACCAGGGTGCTGGTGAGGCCACACCTTGAGTGCTGGGTTCAGTTTTGGGCCCCTGACTCCAAGAAAGACATTGAAGGGCTGGAGCAGGTCCAGAGAAGGGCAACAAAGCTGGGGAAGGGCTGGTGAGGAGAAGCTGAGGGATTTGGGGTTGTGTAGTGTGGAGAAGAAGAGGCTGAGGGGAGACCACACTGCTCTCTACAGCTCCCTGACAGGAGGCTGGAGCCAGGTGGGGGGTTGGGCTCTCCTCTGCAGTCCCAGGTGATAGGAGGAGAGGAAATGGCCTCAAGTTGCCCCAGGGGAGGTTGGGCAGAAAATTCTTGACTGAAAGGGCTCTCAAAGGCTGGGACAGGCTGCCCGGGGAGGTGGTGGAAACCCCATCCCTGGATGAGGCCCTTGGTGCCATGGTTTAGTTGATCAGATGGAGCTGGGTGAGAGGTTGGACTGGATGATCTCTGAGCTCTTTTCCTTTTGGAAAGGACCTCAAAGCTCATCCAGCTCCAGCCCCCTGCCATGGGCAGGGACCCCTCCCACCAGCACAGGCTGCTCAAGGCCTCATCCAGCCTGGCCTTCAACACCTCCAGGCAGGAGGCAGCCACAGCCTCCCTGGGCAGCCTGTGCCAGAGTCTCCCCACCCTCACTCTCAACAATTTCTTCCTCATCTCCACTCTCAATCTCTCCTCTCCCAGCTCAAAGCCTTTGTCCCTCAGCCTGGCACTCCCAGCCCTTGTCACAAGTCCCTCCCCAGCTCTCCTGGAGCCCTTCAGGTCCTGGAAGGCTTCTCTGAGGTCTCCCTGGGCAGCCTGTTCCAATTCCTGACCACTCTTGCAGCAGAGACATTTTTCCTCCTCTCCAACCTCAGCCTCCCCTGGCACAGTTTCAGGCCATTGCCTCTCATTAATGACCAGGCACAGAGCATTGCTGCTCCTGGGCACCACGGGAAGCTGCCCTCCAGGCAACTGGGGTGTGGGGAGGAGGAATTGCACTCAGCACTGGTTAGGTCACACCTTGAGTCCTGAGTCCAGTTCTGGACCCCTCAGGTCAGGAAAGATGTTGAGATGCTGGAAGGTGTCCAGAGAAGGGCACCAAAGCTGGGGAGGGGTCTGGAGCACAGCCCTGTGAGGAGAGGCTGAGGGAGCTGGGGTTGCTTAGCCTGGAGAAGAGGAGGCTCAGGGGAGACCTTCTTGCTCTCTCCAACTCCCTGAAGGGAGGTTGTAGCCAGGTGGGGGTTGGGCTCTTCTGCCAGGCACCCAGCACCAGAACAAGAGGACACAGTCTCAACCTCTCTGGGCAGCCTGCTCCAGGGCTCAGCAGCCTCACAGGGACAAAGTTTCCCTCCTGTTGCCCTGGCACCTCCTCTGCTCCAGCTTGCCCCCAGTGCCCCTTGTGCTGTGCTTGGCCATCCCTGAGCAGAGCCTGGCTCCAGCCCTGCACATCTTTATGCCCAGCCATGAGGGCAGCCCTCAGGCTCCTCTGCTCCCAGCTGCAGGACCCCAGCTCCCTCAGCTGGCCTCACAAGACAGAATGGATTGGAGCTGTGCCAGGGGAGGTTTAGGCTGGATGTGAGGAAGAGGTTCTTCCCAGCAAGCGAGATTGGCCATGGGAATGTGCTGCCCAGGGAGGTGGTGGAGTCCCCATGCCTGGGGTGCTCAAGAAGCTGTAGATGTGATGCTTCAGGACATGGTTTAGTGGTGATGGTAGCTGGGTTACCTTGGACTTGATGATCTCAAAGGCCTTTTCCAGCCTTGGTGATTCTGTGATTCTGTCATTCATCTTCTTTGTGGCTCTGTGCTGGACTCTCTCAAGCAGTTCCCTGAGCTCCTTCCTGACCTGAGAGGCCCAGAGCTGGACACAATATTCCAGAGGTGGCCTCAGCAGGGCGGAGTAGAATTCCAAAGCAGACCCCCAGCAAAGAGACTAAGTTTGCCCACTCTCCATGGAGATAGCATGGCAGCCTGGCATCTAACCTGGCATCATACCTCTGAGCTGCTGAGCAAGTCTGAGACAGGTTCCTCCAAGCCATGGAGAGGAGAGAGGGCAGGGCAGAGAAACTGCTCTGGGACACCAAGGGCACTGCAAGAGGAGGAGGAGGGGCTCCAGGTGCTAGAGCAGAGATTCCCCTGCAGCCCATGGTGAGGACCATGGTGAGGACCTCGGTGAGGATCACGGTGAGTCAGGCTGTGCCCTTGCAGCCTGGGGAGCAGATCTCCACATGGAGCTCATGGAGGACCTCATGCCAGAGCAGGTTGATGCACAAATGGAGCTGTGCCACCGTGGGAAGCCCAACCTCCAGCACACTCCTGGCAGGACCTGGAGACACCTGGAGAGAGGAGAGCCCAGGGTGAGCAGCTGTGCTGGCAGGACTGCAGCCAAGAGAAAGGATCCACTCTGGAGCAGGCTGTGTGCAAGGACTGCAGCCAAGAGAAAGGATCCACTCTGGAGCAGGCTGTGTGTAAGGACTGCAGCCAAGAGAAAGGATCCACTCTGGAGCAGGCTGTGTGTAAGGACTGCAGCCAAGAGAAAGGATCCACTCTGGAGCAGGCTGTGTGTAAGGACTGCAGCCAAGAGAAAGGATCCACTCTGGAGCAGGCTGTAAGGACTACAGCCAAGAGAAAGGATCCACTCTGGAGCAGGCTGTAAGGACTACAGCCAAGAGAAGGAACCCAAGCTGCAGCAGGCTGTGTGTAAGGACTACAGCCAAGAGAAAGGACCCAAGCTGCAGCAGGCTGTGAGGAACTGCAGCCCATGAGCAGGATTCAGGGTGGAGAAGCTCCAGTCTGCTGTGGGAGGGCCCCATGCTGGAGCCTGGGACGAGCATGAGGAGTCCTCCTCTCATGGAGGAAGGAGTGGCAAAGCTGACCACAGCCCCCATTCCCTGTCCCCCTGTGCTGCTGCAGGGAGGGGAGGAAGGCAAAACTGGTTGTAAAGCTAAGCCTGGCAAGATAGGAGGGATGAGAGAAAGGAGTTTAAAGCCCCATTTTGTTTCTCCCCACCCCACTCTGATTGGCTTGGTGATCAATTAAAGCAATTTTCCTGAGTTGAGCCTCTTTTGCCCATCACAGCAACTGGGGAGTGCTCTCTCCCTCTCCTTTTCTGGACCACCAAGACCTTCACTCTGTTTTCTCTTCCCTCCCCACCTGAGGAGCTGAGTGGGCACCCTTGGTGGACACCTGGCCTCTAGCCAGCATCAACCCACCACAGGAATGCAGTCTAAGTCTCCATCTCTTCTTTTCAGTGCCTTATGTCACACTGTCCCCAAGCCCTTCCCTCCCCAGGCTCAAGCTGAGCAATGAGCTTCCCCAGTGGATTCTAGTGATTTCCAAATGGCATTAAAAAGAGCACAGCTGACAACCTTCCATGGTCTGGAGTGATTCCAAAGGAGGATGCACACTGCCACCCAGCTCTCCTTTACTTCTGAACTGGTCCTGCAGAGATCCACCTGGGTGCTTTTTGTGTCCACAGGCAGGGGACATGAATCTGTCCACCTGAAAGGCCAGGCTGAGAGAAAGGTTTGCTCTCCCTGTGTACAGGCAGCCAGAATGCAGATGAGGATGGAAACAGAATCATGGAATTGTCAGGGCTGGAAGGGACCTCGAGGCTCAGCCAGTTCCACCCCCCTGCCATGGCCAGGGACACCTCACACCACAGCAGGTTGTTCACAGCCACCTCCAGCCTGGCCTACACCACCTCCAGGGGTGAGGCTTCCACCACCTCCCTGGGCAACCTGTGCCAGGCTCTCACCACCCTCATGGGGAACAGCTTCCTAACATCCAGTCTCAATCTCCCCACTTCTAGTTTTGCTCCATCCCCCCCCAGTTCTATCACTTCCTGACACCCTCAAAAGTCCCTCCCCAGTTTCTTGTAGCCCCCTTCTGGGTGGGACATCATGGAGTGTGCAAACTCACTCATAGCAGAAGGGCCAGAGATGACCAATAGCTTCTCCTGAGGCTGGAGGGATCTGTCCATTCTGACTCCTTCTTGACATGGCTGTAGGCAGAGGCTGCTGGACTCTTCCACATCCCACTGAAAGAGCAGGAAACAAGGGAAGCTGCCTCTTCAGAAATCCTGCAGGGATGGAATAGTTTTAGTTGGAAAAGAAGAAGTTCTCTACAGTGAGGCTGGGGAGACTCTGGCACAGGCTGCCCGGGGAGGCTGTGGCTGCCTCCTGCCTGGAGGTGTTGAAGGCCAGGCTGGATGAGGCCTTGAGCAGCCTGTGCTGGTGGGAGGGGTCCCTGCCCATGGCAGGGGGGTTGGACCTGGATGGTCTTGAAGGTCCCTTCCAACCCAACCCATTCTGTGAATCTATGAATCACCCAACTCAACCCCACCATGGCCCCAAGTGCCACATCCAATCCTTCCTTCAACACCTCCAGGGATGGGGACTCCACCACCTCCCTGGGCAGCCTCTGCCAGTCCCTGACCACTCTTGCAGCACTTCTCTGCAACCTAACCCTCCCCTGGCACAATTTCAGGGCAGGACTCAGGGAAGTAGAGACTGGTGTTCAGAACCAAGGCCAACCTCCAGCTGCCTTTGAGGAGAGCATTTTACTGGCCAGGTATTTGCTGGCTAATGACTTTGGAGTCAATCAGCAGAAAGCAATTTATGTTACACTTTTGCTCCAGTCCAAGTGAGTTGGACATGCTGAGGCTGCCCTCCAAGACTGCACAAGCTGCAGTGAAATGATGCCCACTGGAATGCCTTAGCTGGGTGCATCCAGCATGACCTAAGCTGGATGAAGCCAGAATTTCTCTAGCTATGGAAATGGAAACCTGGATGGGAATGACCAAAACTGAAAGCTGAGAGGAATTCTCAGGCTGTTTGCAGTGTGAAAGGACCTCAAGGATCAGCCAGTTCCAGTCCCCTGCCATGGGCAGGGACACCTCACACCACAGCAGGTTGCTCACAGCCACCTCCAGCCTGGCTGCAAACACCTCCAGGCAGGAGGCTTCCACCACCTCCCTGGGCAACCTGTGCCAGGCTCTCACCACCCTCATGGGGAACAACTTCTTCCTCACAGCCAATCTGAACCTTGCCTCCTCTAGCTTGGATCCATTCTCCACCCCCAACCCAGAAGACTGGAAGCTGGCCAACGTGGTGCCCATCCACAAGCAGGGCCGGTTGGATGAGCCAGGGAATTATAGGCCTGTCAGCCTGTCCTCAGTGCCAGGCAAGATCATGGAACAGGTCATCCTGAGTGCAATCACACAGCACTTACAGGATGGCCAAGGGATCAGGCCTAGCCAGCATGGATTTAGGAAGGGCAGGTCCTGCCTGACCAACCTGATCTCCTTCTATCATCAGGTGACTGCCTGGTGGATGTGGGGCAGGCTGTGGATGCAGTCTACCTGGACTGCAGCAAGGCCTTTGACACCGTCCCCCATAGCAAACTCCTGGCCAAGCTGTCAGCCCCTGGCTTGGACGGGAGCACACTGCACTGGGTGAGGAACTGGCTGGAGGCTGAGCCCAGAGAGTGGTGGTGAATGGTGCCACAGCCAGCTGGCAGCCAGTCAGTAGTGGAGTCCCAGGGAGTGGTGGGCTCTGACATCCTACTTGGAGTCTGTTACAGACCACCCAAGCAGGAGGAGGAGGCTGATGAATTGTTCTACAAACAACTGGAGGCTGTCTCCAGATCATCAGATCTTGTCCTTGTCGGTGACTTCAACCTGCCAGATATCTGCTGGCAACTTAATTCAGCAGGGAGGAGGCAGTCCAGAAGATTCCTGGAGCGAATGGAGGACTGCTTCCTGACGCAGCTGTTAAGCGAGCCTCCCAGGGGACAGGCTCTGCTTGACCTGCTGTTCTCCAAGAGAGAAGGGCTGGCGGGAGATGTGCTCGTGGGAGGCTGCCTAGGGTGCAGTGACCACGAGAGAGTGAAGTTTTCAAGATGCAGGGAGAGAGGGAGGAGCACCAAGAGAACCTTCACCTTGGACTTCCTGCCCTGTGCCCAGCGCTGTTTGGCCTTTATTTCATGAGCAACTGGTTGTATTCAACATTCAGCAGTGAGCTCGTTTCGCACATGGGTGATGGCAGCTGATGGTGCCCACCTTCTGCAGGCCTGGGGACTCTGGAGGTGCCTCAGAGGGGAGGTGACCTCTTTGGATTTCGTGCCATGTTACACTGCACAAAAGACTCTCACCTGGGGACAGCCAGCAGATACAAACAGGGCCAGTCTGCTGCTGGTTCCAGCCAACTGGGTGACAGGTTGGACTTGGTGATCTCTGAGGTCTTGTCCAACCTTCTTGATTCTATGATTCTAGGATTCCTGCTCTTCTGCAGCAGTGAGAGGGCTGTGCTGCTCTCTGCATGGTGCCCTGAGGGGCTGCCACAGGGGTTGCTGCTCTTGGTGCCTGCAAACTCTGGGCTGCCTCTCTGGGGGTGGGGACAGGTGGCAAGGCTGGCACAGTGGGCACCTCCAGAGTCCCCAGGCCTGCGGAAGGTGGGCACCATCAGCTGCCATCACTGCTTTCCAGGGGGACACTGCAGCAAGTTCTGCATGGGACAGCAGTGTGCCCTGGTGGCCAAGAAGCTCAAGGGTCTCTTGGGGGACATAAGAAGAGTGTGACCAGCAGGTCAAGAGCAGTTCTCCTCCCCAGCACCAGAACTGCTGGAGTAATTCCTGCTGGCACAGGCAAATCTGGGGCCAGGACTTTCCCTTCCTCCAGCTCCTGGGCAAAGATCTCAGCCAATCCCACGACTTTATTGCTGAGAGCCCAGGAAAAGCCCCTTGTGGGCTCTGAGGATGTGCAGAGCAAGTTCCTGGCATTCCCCTCTTGTGCCCTCCTCAGGGAGCACAGGATAAGCTGGGGTGGCCTTTTCCTGCTCTTCTGCAGTGCCTCCTGGGCCCCTCCCACCTGCCTGGAGAGGCCAGAGAAGGCCTGGGTGGTGCCAGGCATCCCCATGGAGACTTCCTGCCCCATGGAGCCACGGTGCAAGCTGCCCTCCCAGGTGACTGCACCGTGGGGGGCCTCTGCCAGAGGGCCTAGAAAAGGGGGTGCAGGCTGAGAGGGAGCAGGCAGTCGGCAGCTTCACCATGTTTGTGCTGAGAGGAGTCCACATCTTCATCCTTCTGGTGTATGTGGTGGTGGGATTATTCCTGAGCTGCACCCTGGGTCCGTTTCTGCGGCTCTGTGTAAGTGAGCAGCCAGCAGGGTGCCCTGCACAGCAGGATGGGCTGATGGGGGGTGGGCTGGGCTGGGCTGGAGGAGGAGAAGTCAGGTGGGGCCAGGGGCATGGCCAGGAGTGTCTCAGTGGAAGGTGGGAGCCAGCCTGCCTTTCCTAATGCCTGCCTCTCTCCTTTGCCATCGGCCTGCAGTACATCCTGTGCAACCTGTGCCGGCCACGCCGGGAGAGGGGCAAGAGCCCCGAAGGGCAGAGGAAATAACAGCAGCAGAAAGGAGGAGGGGATGAACAAGTCCTCGTGCTGGGGACAGATGTGGATGAGGGAGAAGAAGAGCTGCCCAAGCAGGCTGAAGACCTCTTTCCCTTTGCCCTCTTCCCTTCACTTTTCCCCTTTCTCCCCTCCTCCTCTGAGGGGCAAATCCAATAAAGTGTTGCTGCTGACTGCAGCCAAGCCCCTGGCGTGAGCCCTGAGTTCTTTGCACTTGGAGAGGCCAGGAAGCCACCCTCTGGAGTCCATTGTTTGGAGGGTGACACATGGCACAGGGGCACATCCTGGAACCTGAAGGGCTCCTGGGGAGACTTCATCCTGAGATGGGGCAGGCAGAGCTGGGCCCTGGGGAAACTGTGCCTGAGCAAGTGCCCAGGGCCGAGGGGCGCAATGCCCACAGGCACCGTCCCTGCCCCAGCCATCCCTCGGGGGGGTGTCGCCCCTCCCCGCTGCCTGCCGCTGCCTCTGGATGCTGCAGGCTCAGGGCTGGCTGCTGCCATCTGCAAGGAGCTTCCTGGCCCCAGCAGTGCCTGCTGCTCCTCTGGCTGTGCCCTGCTGCAAGCAGCTGAAAGCATGGCAAGCCCTGTGCAGGGCCCTCCTTGCCCTCATGAAGTGGGAGGGATGGTGCTGCCCGGCCGCGGCTAGCTGGGCTCTGCCAGCCTCTGCCAGGAGCTTGGGAGAGGAGCAGGAGAGGCTGTGCTGGGCTCTGCCTCAGGCTCCTGCCCCATTCATGAGCTCCGCCAAGCCCACCATCATCTTCTCCACGGCCAGGAAAGGCCCTTCCCTGGCTGTGAGCTTGTGAAGAGCAGCTCCTCTGCTCTCTCTTGTGTCCCGAGGGGCTGCTGGAGTCATTGCTGCCCTTGGCACCTGAGAACTTTGTGCCCGCTCTGGATGTTCCTCCTGCTGCTGGACAACAAGCAGCACTGCCCAGCCCACGATGGCCTTCGTAGTGAACTCCTCTGAGTGCAGAGGCAGCTCATCCCAGCTTGCCACACTTGGGCCACATCTCCATGGATCTCCTGCTCCTGAGCAAAGATCTCGGCCAGGTGCACGACCTTCTTGTCTGGGTGCAGTGAGAGCCCAGCCCTGGCTGTGAGGCTGTCAAGAGCAGGTTCTCAGCTCAAGCCCTATGCAGGAGAGGCTGAGGGAGCTGGGATTGTTTAGCCTGGAGAAGAGGAGGCTCAGGGGAGACCTTCCTGCTCTCTACAACTACCTCAAGGGTGGTTGTAGCCAGGAGGGGGTTGGTCTCCTCTCCCAGGCAACCACAGTATCACAGTATCACCAAGGCTGGAAGAGACCTCGAGGATCATCGAGTCCAAGCTGTCACCACAGACCTCAGTGCTAGACCATGGCACCAAGTGCCACGTCCAATCCCCTCTTGAACACCTCCTGGGACGGTGACTCCACCACCTCCCTGGACAACCCATTCCAGGGTCTCACCACTCTCATGGTGAAGAACCTCCTCCTCACATCTAGCCTGAATCTCCCCACCTCCAGCTTCATTCCATTCCCCCTAGTCCTATCACTCCCTGAGATCCTGACAAGTCCTTCCCCAGCCTTCCTGTAGGCCCTCTGCAGATACTGGAAGGCCACAATGAGGTCACCTGGGAGCCTTCTCTTCTGCAGACTGAACAGCCCCAACTCCTTCAGTCTCTCCTCACAGGAGAGGTGCTCCAGCCCTCTGACCATCCTTGTGGCCCTTCTCTGGACACCTTCCAGCACCTCCACATCCCTCTTGTAATAGGGGCTCCAGAACTGGACACAGTACTCCAGGTGGGGTCTCACCAGGGCTGAGTAGAAGGGGAGGATCACCTCCCTCGACCTGCTGGCCACACTTCTCCTGATGCAGCCCAGGAGCTGATTGGCTTTGCGGGCTGCAAGTGCACACTGAGAGCTCCTGGTGAGCTTCTCCTCCCCCAGCACCCCCAAGTCTCTCTCCTCAGGGCTGCTTTCCAGCCACTCACTGCCCAGCCTGTAGTTGTGCCTGGGATTGCCTCGACCCAGATGCAGGACCCTGCCCTTGCTCTTGTTGAACCTCATGAGGTTGGCTTGTGCCCACCTCTCCAGCCTGCCCAGGTCCATGGCACCCACAGAGATGTTGAACAAGACAGGTCCCAGGACTGATCCCTGAGGGACTCCTCTTGTCCCTGGCCTCCACCGGGGCTGCCACAGGGGTTGCTGCTCTTGGTGCCTGCAAACTCTGGGCTGCCTCTCTGGGGGTGGGGACAGGTGGCAAGGCTGGCACAGTGGGCACCTCCAGAGTCCCCAGGCCTGCGGAAGGTGGGCACCATCAGCTGCCATCACTGCTTTCCAGGGGGACACTGCAGTGCCTCCTGGGCCCCTCCCACCTGCCTGGAGAGGCCAGAGAAGGCCTGGGTGGTGCCAGGCATCCCCATGGAGACTTCCTGCCCCATGACATCAGACTGGAAGCTGCCCTCCCAGATGACATCACAATAGGAGATGCACCCCCAGGATGACATCACAGTGGGGGACCTCTGCCAGAGGGGCTGCACAAGGGGGTGCAGGCTGAGAGGGAGCAGGCAGTCGGCAGCGCATTCTGGGCACTCTGCAGCCTTAGCCCCTGCCAGATCCGAGCAGCGTTGGGATCCTGTTCCTGGGCAGCGCAGAGCGGAGCTGTGCTGGTGCCAAGGGAGCGTTGTGAGCACTGGGGAGAGTGTGACTCCAGCCTCACCATGCTTGACTTCATAATTCTGGAACTGTACATACTAATAATGTTTCTTCTGGTGGAACTTCCACTGCTGTTGACACTGGGTCCATTCCTATTGCTATGTGTAAGTGAGCACTGCAGCCAGCAGGGTGCCCTGCACAGCAGGAGGGGGAGATGGGGGGTGGGCTGGAGGAGAAGTCAGGTGGGGCCAGGGGCATGGCCAGGAGTGTCTTAGTGGAAGGTGGGAGCCAGGCTGCCTTTCCTAATCCCTGCCTCTCTCCTTTGCCATCTGCCTGCAGAAGTTCCTGTACTACCTGTGGCAGATGCTCCTGTGCAAGCTGTGCCGGCCAGAAGCAACTAGGGGCAAAGAGCCCCTGGAGGCCAAAGCAAAGAAGAAGAGCACAAGGAAGCAGGAGCTGAATGTCCCTCATGCTGACAGTAAGTCAGGTAGTGGAGGAGGGCAGAGGGAGAGCGGCAGAGGGCAGACAATCAGGGCCCTGCCACTGAAGGAAGCAGGGTGGCAAGGTGTTCCCCAGGATCATCTTAACGTTCTCTCCCCCCTCCAACAGGTCTCTCTGCTGTGCCACCACGGGAGAAGGCCACAGCTTCTCCAGGCTCCAGGAAGGGAAGAGCTGCATGGCAAGGACCTGCCCAACAGCTCCCCACTCCTAGGAGCATAAATGACAACTCCCTCCTGGAGGAGGATGTGGAAGAGCTGCGGCGTGTGGTGGTCTGGGACTGTGCCTCAATGACCTTCAGGTATTACCCCAGAATTAGCGTCCTGGGCCCGACAGAGAGCCTTGTTGAGTGTTCTCAAGGCAGCAGCAGCCAAGCCCCAGCAGAGACCTCTGGGCTGAATGAAAGCAGCAGCAGTGAAGCCCTGTCAGAGGCCTCTGGGGACACTGAAACCACCAGCAGTGAAGCCCTCTCGGACACCTCTGGGGACTATGAGAGCGTCAGGAGCGAAGCCCTGTCAGAGACCTCTGGGCCACATGAAACCAGCAGCCAGGTCTCAGCAGAGACCTCTGGGCACCCTGAGAGCAGCAGCAGCCAGGCCCCAGCAGACACCTCTGGGCACCATGGCAGCAGCACCAACCAGGCCCCAGCAGACACCTCTGGCCACCATGGAAGCAGCACCAACCAGGCCCCAGCAGACACCTCTGGCCACCATGGAAGCAGCACCAACCAGGCCCCAGCAGACACCTCTGGCCACCATGGAAGCAGCACCAACCAGGCCCGGCCTTGGCAGCGATTCAGGGCACGCATGGCCAGCAGGATGCGCAGGGGCCTGGCCAGGCTGGGCAGATGTTTCCTCAGGTTCTGATGTGTGTCACTGGAAGATGAGGAGTAGCAGTGTGCCCTGCTGCCAGTGCCAGTGCTAATCTAAGATGTTGTCATTAATGGTTACAACACTGAATTAAATCTACAGTGCCTGGTGCTGAGCTGTTGCCTTGTGCTGTGTTTCCTTACAGCATCTTTTGCCACTCTCTCAGTCTCCTGCCTCTGTCTCTGTCTTCCAATACCTCTTCTGCTCTGGTCCCCCTCTCTAACTGCTCTTGAAGGCTTGCAGGATGCCATTGAGCAGTAGTGAGTCTTCAAAGCAGTGTGCAGGGACTTCCACTTCCCTTTGGGTGCTTCTAATTGACTTAGGGAAAGTGCATCCTGTGCCCTGATCAATTCTGGGCACGTGTGAGAATGCAAATGTAAGAGTGCTCTGGGACTGAGTCATCTGCTGCCCTGCAAGCACACTGACATGCTGCTTGGCATGGCCAGCACAGGCTTCCTCTCTGGGAAGGCTGCTCCACTGCAGATCCACCTGAGCCCTCCTGCACAGAAGTCATCACTTCTGTTGTTCACTTTTCAGGACTGCACAGCCATGCCATCTTCTAGCAGTGGCCTGAGCACCGTTTCTCTTGGCCCAGCAGTAGCAGGGCTGTGCCTGGTGGTTGTCTGTCTGTCTCTGATCTCTATCATCAAGAGATGAAGGCTGAGCAACTGAGGTCATTGGCCTGGGCCTGGGCAAAGCCCTGGACAGAGTCCCACCCCACATCCTGGTCTCCAGCCTGGGGCAGGATGCTTCCATGGATGAACCACTCAGTGGGTACAGCACTGGCTTGAGAGCTGCACCCAAAGGGTGGCTGTCAGTGGTCCATGGCCAAGTGGAGGCCAGGGACAAGTGGAGTCCCTCAGGGATCAGTGCTGGCACCAGGCTTGTTCAGCATCTGTGTTGGTGCCAGGGGCAGTGGCACTGAGGCTCCCTCAGCACCAAGCTGTGTGGTGCTGCTGACAGCTGGAGGGAAGGGATCCATCCAGAGGCACCTGGACAGGCTGCAGAGCTGGGCCCAGGACAACCTCAGGAGGTTCAAGAAGGCCAAGGGCAAGGTCCTGCAGCTGGGGCAGGGCAATCCCAGGCACTGCCACAGGCTGGGCAGGGAGTGGCTGGAGAGCAGCCCTGGAGAAAAGGCCTTGGGGGTGCTGGGGGAGGAGAAGCTCAGCAGGAGCCTGCAGGGAGCACTTGCAGCCCAGAGAGCCAAGCAGAGCCTTGAGGTCCCTTCCAGCCCTGCCAAGTCTCTGGTTCGATGCTTCTCCAGTGGCCTCTCAGGCTGCCTGTCTGTGAAGCCAAGCAGCTCCTCCTGCTGCTGCAGGAGTTACAGCAGTGCCTGCAGGGTTGGGTCACTGTCTCCAGCTGTCTGACTGGGTAAGGAGCTAAGGACAGCCTCTGATGCCAGTGTATGGATGTGCCCTTAGGTCTTGGCATAGCAAGATAGCAAGGTGAGGCTTTGGGTAGAAAAGTGCCTTAACGTTTTCTGCAGAGCAGCTGCCAACTTCCAACCTTTGCTTTCAGCTCTTTGCCCTCCCTGCCCTCCTCCCAAGCTGAGGTGGTCCCAGGATACAGAAAGGTAAAGGTGGTGAGAGCCTGGCACAGGTTGCCCAGGGAGGCTGTGGGTGGCTGCTGCCTGGAGGTGCTGAAGGCCAGGCTGGATGAGGCCTTGAGCAGCCTGGGGTGGTGGGAGGTTTAAGTGAAGCAGGCTCAGGCTGGGAGCAGGAAATAGTTCAGCACTGGAAGGGATCTCAGCCTTTGGAAGAGGCTGCCCAGGGCAGTGCTGGAGTCACCACCCCTGGGGGTGTTCCAGCAGCTGTGGCCCTGGTGCTTAGGGACATGGTCTGGTGCTGAGCCTGCAGTGCTGGGTTAAGGGCTGGACTGGGTCAGCTTGGAGGCCTCTTCCAACTGGATGTTTGCTGTGATTCTGTGATCTCCAAGGTCCCTTCCAACCCCATCCATTCCATGAATGAATCTATGCTACAGATGGGAGGCTGTCATGAAGAAGGCAGCAGGCTCTGTTCAGCGGTGCCCAGGGATAAGAAGAGGGGCAGTGGACACAAACCAGAACCCAGGAGGTTCCACCTCAACATGAGCAGAAACTTCTTTGGTGGGAGGCTGCTGAGCCCTGGAGCAGGCTGCCCAGAGAGGTTGTGGAGTCTCCTGCTCTGCAGATCTTCAAGCTCCAGCTGGCTGTGTTCTGTGTGAGTGTGCTGGGTTGAGGCAGCCCCCTTCCCCACCCCTGGCAACAATCAACACTCAGACAAAGGGATTGCAGAAGTGATGGAAAGTTGAAATAGGAAGCAGTGAACATTTACAGAAAGCCAAAAGCACAGTGACAAAGAAAGAGCCCAGAACAGAGCCAGAGAGACCCCATCCCCACTTGAGGGGACACCCAAGAGCCCAGGGCTCCTTCTTCCCCCTCCCACTGCTAGGCTAGTCTCAGCTGGCCAGATCTGAGCCTGCCCATCCCCCCATGGCCTCGGGCCTAGCCAGGCCCCAAGCCAGGAGACATCTCCCCCAGGTAGCGGCTGGCGGAGGAGGAAGAGAAGAGGAGGTGCCAGACCCCGCACTGCATCTTGTGGTGGTGCAAGGCATTGTGGTAGGAAATACTACATCATTGCCTGTGGCCACCCCTCTGGGCTGGACTGCTGGGCACAGGAAGTAAACATTGCAGGGGGGCACCCAGCTCAAACTGCAACACGCTGAGCTGCCCTGGGTGACCCTGCTCTGGCAGGGGCTTGGCCTGGATGATCTCCAGAGCTCCCTTCCAATCAGTTCTATGATTCTGTCTTTCTTCAGGCCTTCACCTTGGCTTGTTTGGCTCCTGCCTGCCTTAGCCAATTTTCCAGGGGGACCTTTTCAGAGCACAGTCTCTAGAGCTGTGTTTAGTGAGCTTGAGAGATGCTGTAGCTAGCAGAGATTTGCCTGCTGCTCACAAGCAAGATGCTGCTGGCAGCTCCTCAGGGATCTCTTTGCTTTCTTCCTTCTCTAAACAGCTGGGCCAGGATTTGTGTCTGACAAAGAGAGGCTCCTTTGGTTTCTGTGTGGCTGCCTTGCCTTCCCGTGGTGCTCCTCACTGCCAGCAGATGGAGGGCTGCTCATGGAGCTCTCTTCACTCTTCATTGCTCTTTCAGTGTGTGCTCAGTGTTCTGTTCTAGGCTCCAGAGCTGGATAATGTCTTCAGTGTTGTGGATAGCATGAAAAAGAAAAGGATCTTGTCAAGCTTTTGCTTTCTAATTCTCTTCTGCCTTAGCCCACAATGTGTCCATCCATCTCTTCCTCCTCCTGCAAGACAGCCTAAACACCAGGGAGTGCCAAGGGGCACTGCCTGTCTACAACCTCCCTGCAGGGAGTTGGAGAGAGCAAGAAGGTCTCCCCTGAGCCTCCTCTTCTCCAGGCTAAGCAACCCCAGCTCCCTCAGCCTCTCCTCACAGGGCTGTGCTCCAGACCCCTCCCCAGCTTTGTTGCCCTTCTCTGGACACCTTCCAGCAGCTCAACATCTTTCCTGACCTGAGGGGCCCAGAACTGGACACAGTACTCAAGGTGTGGCCTAACCAGTGCAGTGTACAGGGGCAGAATGACCTCCCTGCTCCTGCTGGCCACACTGTTCCTGATGCAGGCCAAGATGCCATTGGCCCTCCTGGCTGCTTGGGCACACTGCAGACTCATGTTCCTAAATCCATGCTGGGGCCCTTCAGGTCCTGGGAGGCTTCTCTAAGGTCTGTCTGGAGCCTTCTCTTCCCCAGGCTGAGCAGTGCCATGAACTAGTTGAGCATTCTGGGATTTGTAGAGCTCTGTCCTGTAAGCACAGTGCCAGAGCTGGTGTGCAGCTGCTGGGATGGAATGTATGGCAACACTGTGGGACTGCTTCCACTTGCTGTGGCTTCAATGGAGTGCCTGCCTTGCAGAACCAGGCTTGCAGCTGTGCTGCTGCCCCTTGTGACAAGGGCTGGGAGTGCCAGGACGAGGGCCAATGGCTTTGAGCTGGGAGAGGGGAGATGGAGAGTGAGGGTGGGCAGACACTGGCACAGGCTGCCCAGGGAGGCTGTGGCTGCCTCCTGCCTGGAAGTTTCCAGGACCAGGCTGGATGAGGCCTTGAGCAGCCTGTGCTGGAGGGAGGTATCGCTGCCCATGGCAGGGGGATGGAGCTGGATGAGCTTTGAGGCCCTTTCCAAAAGGAAAAGCCCTCAGAGATCATCCAGTTCAACCTCTCACCCAGCACCATCTGATCAACTAAACCATGGCACCAAGGGCCTCCTCCAGGCTCTTCCTAAACACCTCCAGGGATGGGGACTCCACCACCTCCCTGGGCAGCACATTCGAGTGGCCAATCTCTCTTGCTGGGAAGGACTTTCTCCTCACCTCCAGCCTAAACCTCCCCTGGAACAGCTTGAAACTGTGTCCTCTTGTTCTGGTGCTGGGGAGGAGAACTGCTCTTGACCTGCTGGTCACACTCTTCTTATGTCCCCCAAGAGAGCCTTGAGCTTCTTGGCCACCAGGGCACACTGCTGTCCCATGCAGAACTTGCTGCCCACCAGCACTCCCAGCTCCTTCTCCATGGAGCTGCTTCCCAGCAGGTCAAGCCCTAACTTGTCCAGGTGCATGAGCCTTGGACTTGCTGGAAGTGTTTGACCAAACTAACATTTGCCTTTGTTTTACCAGTGCCTCAGCCAGGACTGGAACAGGCCCAGGTTCAGAAAGTTGAAGCAATTAATAGGTTTCCTTGGTAAAGGCAAAAGCTACAACAGATTTGGGATGGCCTGGGGGCAGCTGTGAAGGCCCTGGCACAGCGCTGTGGGCACTGTTTCATCTGGAAGGAGTCAAAGCCTGTCCAGGCAGGTGGGAGGGGCCCAGGAGGCACTGCAGTGTGCCCCTGGAAAGCAGTGATGGCAGCTGATGGTGCCCACCTTCTGCAGGCCTGGGGACTCTGGAGGTGCCCACTGTGCCAGCCTTGCCACCTGTCCCCACCCCCAGAGAGGCAGCCCAGAGTTTGCAGGCACCAAGAGCAGCAACCCCCGTGGCAGCCCCTCAGGGCACCATGCAGAGAGCAGCACAGCCCTCTCACTGCTGCAGAAGAGCAGGAATCCTAGAATCATAGAATCAAGAAGGTTGGACAAGACCTCAGAGATCACCAAGTCCAAGCTGTCACCCAGTTGGCTGGAACCAGCAGCAGACTGGCCCTGTTTGTATCTGCTGGCTGTCCCCAGGTGAGAGTCTTTTGTGCAGTGTAACATGGCACGAAATCCAAAGAGGTCACCTCCCCTCTGAGGCACCTCCAGAGTCCCCAGGCCTGCAGAAGGTGGGCACCATCAGCTGCCATCACCCATGTGCGAAACGAGCTCACTGCTCAATGTTGAATACAACCAGTTGCTCATGAAATAAAGGCCAAACAGCGCTGGGCACAGGGCAGGAAGTCCAAGGTGAAGGTTCTCTTGGTGCTCCTCCCTCTCTCCCTGCATCTTGAAAACTTCACTCTCTCGTGGTCACTGCACCCTAGGCAGCCTCCCACGAGCACATCTCCCGCCAGCCCTTCTCTCTTGGAGAACAGCAGGTCAAGCAGAGCCTGTCCCCTGGGAGGCTCGCTTAACAGCTGCGTCAGGAAGCAGTCCTCCATTCGCTCCAGGAATCTTCTGGACTGCCTCCTCCCTGCTGAATTAAGTTGCCAGCAGGTATCTGGCAGGTTGAAGTCATCGACAAGGACAAGATCTGATGATATCTGCTGGAGGGACAACACAGCAAGGCACCAGCAATCCAGGATGTTCCTGGACTGCATAGAAGACAACTTCCTCCTCCAAATGGTGGAGGAACCAACAAAAAATGGTGCTATGCTGGACCTTGTTCTCACCAACAGGGAAGGGCTGGTAAGCAAGGTGAGGCTCATAGACTGCCTTGGCTGCAGTGACCATGAAGCAGTTGAATTTAACATCCTCAGGGCAATCAGGAGGAAGTATTCCAAGCTTACAGCCCTAGGCTTTAGGTGTGCAGATTTTGATCGCTTCAGGGATCTGCTAGCCAAAGTGTCGTGGGACAAAGCCCTGGAGGGAAGAGGCACCCAGGACAGCTGGTCAGTATTCAAGGACCACCTCCTCTGTGTCCAGGAGCTCTGTGTACCAACAAAGAGACAAGCAGGTAAGAATGCTAGGAGGCCTGCCTGGATGGGCAAGGAGCTACTGGACACACTAGCACTTAAAAGGAAACTCTACAGGAAGTGGAGGGAAGGACAGGTAGAACAGGGGGGAGATAAGGAAGCTGCCCCAGCAGCAAGAGTCCTGGTTAGGAAAGGCAAAACAGAGTTTGAGTTGAATCTAGCCAGGGAGGTTAAAGGGAATACTAAGAACTTTTACAGGTATATTAATGGGAAGAAGAAGCCTAGGGAAGGTGTGGGCCCCTCAGAAAGGAAACTGGTGACATGGTCACAAGTGATGAGGAAAAGGCTGAGGTACTTAATAACTTCTTTAGCTCAGGCTTCACTGCAAGGGCCTCTAGCCACACTCCTGATGTTATGGAAGTCAAAGCCAGGGACGGGGAGGAAGAACTGCCCATGGTAAGTGCAGATCAGGTTGGTGATCACCTGAAGAACCTGAAAGTGTTCAAGTCCATGGGACCCGAGGGGATACACCCACGGGTGCTGAGAGAACTGGCAGAGGAGGTTGCTAAACCCCTCTCTATTATATTTCAAAAGTCCTGGCAGTCTGGGGCAGTCCCCACAGACTGGAAAAGGGGAAACATTGCCCCCATCTGCAAAAAGGGAAAGAAGGAGGAGCCAGGGAACTCCAGGCCAGGCAGTCTCACCTCTGTGCCCGGAAAGATCATGGAACAGATCCTCCTGGAGTCACTACTCGCTCAAAAGAATAGTGAAGAGGTGATTGGGAACAGTCAGCATGGCTTTGCCAAGGGCAAGTCCTGCCTGACCAACCTGGTGGCCTTCTCTGAACAGGTGACAACATCAATAGCTGAGGGGAGAGCAGCTGCTGTTGTTTGCCTGGGCCTGAGCACAGCCTTCGACACTGCCCCGCACCACATCCTGGTCTCCAGGCTGGTGACACATGGGTGTGATGGGTGACCACTAGATGGATAAGGAACTGGCTTGATGGCTGCACCCAAAGAGTGGCTGTCCATGGCTCCATGTCCCAGTGGAGGCCAGGGACAAGAGGAGTCCCTCAGGGATCAGTCCTGGGACCTGTCTTGTTCAACATCTCTGTGGGTGCCATGGACAGTGGCATTGAGTGCACCCTCAGCAAGGTTGCTGATGACACCAAGCTGTGTGGTGCAGCAGACAGGCTGGAGGGAAGGGAGGCCATCCAGAGGGACCTGGACAGGCTGGAGAGGTGGGCACAAGCCAACCTCATGAGGTTCAACAAGAGCAAGGGCAGGGTCCTGCATCGGGGTCGAGGCAATCCCAGGCACAACTACAGGCTGGGCAGTGAGTGGCTGGAAAGCAGCCCTGAGGAGAGAGACTTGGGGGTGCTGGGGGACAAAAAGCTCACCAGGAGCTCTCAGTGTGCACTTGCAGCCCGCAAAGCCAATCAGATCCTGGGCTGCATCAGGAGAAGTGTGGCCAGCAGGTCGAGGGAGGTGATCCTCCCCTTCTACTCAGCCCTGGTGAGACCCCACCTGGAGTACTGTGTCCAGTTCTGGAGCCCCTATTACAAGAGGGATGTGGAGGTGCTGGAAGGTGTCCAGAGAAGGGCCACAAGGATGGTCAGAGGGCTGGAGCACCTCTCCTGTGAGGACAGACTGAAGGAGTTGGGACTGTTCAGTCTGCAGAAGAGAAGGCTCCCAGGTGACCTCATTGTGGCCTTCCAGGATCTGAAGGGGGCCTACAGGAAGGCTGGGGAAGGACTTGTCAGGATCTCAGGGAGTGATAGGACTAGGGGGAATGGAATGAAGCTGGAGGTGGGGAGATTCAGGCTAGATGTGAGGAGGAGGTTCTTCACCATGAGAGTGGTGAAACCCTGGAATGGGTTGTCCAGGGAGGTGGTCGAGGCCCCGTCCCTGGGGGTGTTTAAGAGCAGGCTGGATGAGGCTCTGTCCAGCCTGATCTAGTGTGGGCTGTCCCTGCCCATGGCAGGGGGGTTGGAACTAGATGATCCTTGTGGTCCCTTCCAACCCTGAATGAAACTATGAAACTATGAAACTATGATCTTGAGACAGCCTCCAGTTGTTTGTAGAACAATTCATCAGCCTCCTCCTCCTGCTTGGGTGGTCTGTAACAGACTCCAAGTAGGATGTCAGAGCCCACCACTCCCTGGGACCCCACTACTGACTGGCTGCCAGCTGGCTGTGGCACCATTCACCACCACTCTCTGGGCTCAGCCTCCAGCCAGTTCCTCACCCAGTGCAGTGTGCTCCCGTCCAAGCCAGGGGCTGACAGCTTGGCCAGCAGTTTGCTATGGGGGACGGTGTCAAAGGCCTTGCTGCAGTCCAGGTAGACTGCATCCACAGCCTCCCCACATCCACCAGGTGGGACACCTGATGATAGAAGGAGATCAGGTTGGTCAGGCAGGACCTGCCCTTCCTAAATCCATGCTGGCTAGGCCTGATCCCTTGGCCATCCTGTAAGTGCTGTGTGATTGCACTCAGGATGACCTGTTCCATGATCTTGCCTGGCACTGAGCTCAGGCTGACAGGCCTATAATTCCCTGGCTCATCCAACCGGCCCTGCTTGTGGATGGGCACCACCTTGGCCAGCTTCCAGTCTTCTGGGTTGGGGGTGGAGAATGGATCCAAGCTAGACGAGGGAAGATTCAGATTGGCTGTCAGGAAGAAGTTGTTGCCCATGAGGGTGGTGAGAGCCTGGCACAGGTTGCCCAGGGAGGTGGTGGAAGCCTCCTGCCTGGAGGTGTTTGCAGCCAGGCTGGAGGTGGCTGTGAGCAACCTGCTGTGGTGTGAGGTGTCCCTGGCCATGGCAGCGGGTTGGAGCTGGATGATCCTTGAGGTCCTTTCATGACGAGAACGGAGAGAGGGACGACAGCACTCAATATGAGTGATAGTAATCATCCAACTTTATTGTTCCACACTTCATTATTTATAGTCTTATCTTATGCATAGTTAATTCTATTCTAATTTAACACATACTATTGGTTTCTCTCTAAAAGGTTACATCATTGTTTTCACAACTTCTGCTCTGTCTATTTGCTCTTTTTCCCAGATCTCGCCTCCTCCTTATCTTGCTTGCCTCCCTTCTCAGGGGCAGCTGGACTTCAGCATACCAGGCAACCAACACTTTCCCACAGCTCCTACTCCACTGCTATATTATCAACAGAGAATTCTTCAAGGCCTGAATTGCACAGGTGTTCCTGGGACCCATGTCCCCTCTTGCTCAAAACGATCCCCAACAAGCAGGGAAAGCTTTCCTTCCAAGTCTTCTTCTTGGGACTTCTTCAGACCTCCTCCGCTTCTCACTCTCTCACACACACAGAGGCAAACTCTGCACAAGTGCCCTTGCTAGGGAGACCTCTTGTATCCCCAACTTCCCCCCTGCCGACGTCTCAACTCCCCCTCTCTCCGTCCCTCCTGCCCCCCACCAGGAAGGCTTCCAGGCATGCTGAAGGAGGCGTGCCCAAGGCGTGCTCTGCCTCGCAGCTGGGTAGCCTCAGGCCGGGAGCTGAGCTTTGCTATTCTAATGAGATGATCCTGAGCAGAGGTCACTGAAGTTCATGGTCCCTGGGCAACGCCAGGCCCTCAGTCTCTCTTGCCTGCTCTTCCGTTTCTCCGCTGCCAAGGGATGCTCGCCCACGGCAGGGTCGTCCATCCTACCTGCCGGGGACGGCCCCTTGCTACCTTCTAGGTCTCTCCCACAGAACCTGCCCCTGGAAAACCATGGGCACCGCAGTCCAGCGCACAGGCTCAGGCCCTTCAGCAGTCCCTCAGGACCGAGCAGGCCGCTGCAGACCTCATGCTAAGAGCTTAGCCTGGCTTTCAGTCCCTCCCCCTGGGCCAAGGGGGTCCCGACTCCTGATGCCAGTGCTGAGACCGAGGAGGCTCTCTGGAGCGCTCCTTACACCACCCCATGTCTCAGACTTGTGGCTGGAATTGCATGATGGTAGCAGAAGACAGAAGGAGAGAGGGAGAGAGAGAGAGAGGTCACAGCCATGGGAAGGCTATCCTCTCATTACAAATCAAAAGCAAACAAATCTTCTGAGAGTTGCAACAATTGCTGAAAGTACAACAAATTCAGGTGAGAAATGCTTCTTGCAGCTCTAGCACTGGCAAGGCAGCCAAGCAGAACAGACTGAAGCAAGGTAGAAGTTAGCAGTTAGCAAGGCTGCTGCCATCAGCATGGGAGTGTCAGGGTTGGAAGAAGAGCTTGGGGCATCCCTCCAAAGAGTGCCCCAAAGGCTAAAGCTCTCCTCTCTGCCTGGGCTTTAGGTTTTGACTCCTTCCAGGTGAAACAGTGCCCACAGCGCTGTGCCAGGGCCTTCACAGCTGCCCCCAGGCCATCCCAAATCTGTTGTAGCTTTTGCCTTTACCAAGGAAACCTATTAATTGCTTCAACTTTCTGAACCTGTGCCTGTTCCAGTCCTGGCTGAGGCACTGGTAAAACAAAGACAAATGTTAGTTTGGTCAAACACTTCCAGCAAGTCCAAGGCTCATGCACCTGGACAAGTTAGGGCTTGACCTGCTGGGAAGCAGCTCCATGGAGAAGGAGCTGGGAGTGCTGGTGGGCAGCAAGTTCTGCATGGGACAGCAGTGTGCCCTGGTGGCCAAGAAGCTCAAGGGTCTCTTGGGGGACATAAGAAGAGTGTGACCAGCAGGTCAAGAGCAGTTCTCCTCCCCAGCACCAGAACTGCTGGAGTAATTCCTGCTAGCACAGGCAAATCTGGGGCCAGGACTTTCCCTTCCTCCAGCTCCTGGGCAAAGATCTCAGCCAATCCCACGACTTTATTGCTGAGAGCCCAGGAAAAGCCCCTTGTGGGCTCTGAGGATGTGCAGAGCAGGTTGCTGGCATTCCACTCTTGTGCCCTCCTCAGGGAGCACAGGATAAGCTGGGGTGGCCTTTTCCTGCTCTTCTGCAGTGCCTCCTGGGCCCCTCCCACCTGCCTGGAGAGGCCAGAGAAGGCCTGGGTGGTGCCAGGCATCCCCATGGAGACTTCCTGCCCCATGGAGCCACGGTGCAAGCTGCCCTCCCAGGTGACTGCACCGTGGGGGGCCTCTGCCAGAGGGCCTAGAAAAGGGGGTGCAGGCTGAGAGGGAGCAGGCAGTCGGCAGCTTCACCATGTTTGTGCTGAGAGGAGTCCACATCTTCATCCTTCTGGTGTATGTGGTGGTGGGATTATTCCTGACCTGCACCCTGGGTCCGTTTCTGCGGCTCTGTGTAAGTGAGCAGCCAGCAGGGTGCCCTGCACAGCAGGATGGGCTGATGGGGGGTGGGCTGGGCTGGGCTGGAGGAGGAGAAGTCAGGTGGGGCCAGGGGCATGGCCAGGAGTGTCTCAGTGGAAGGTGGGAGCCAGCCTGCCTTTCCTAATGCCTGCCTCTCTCCTTTGCCATCGGCCTGCAGTACATCCTGTGCAACCTGTGCCGGCCACGCCGGGAGAGGGGCAAGAGCCCCGAAGGGCAGAGGAAATAACAGCAGCAGAAAGGAGGAGGGGATGAACAAGTCCTCGTGCTGGGGACAGATGTGGATGAGGGAGAAGAAGAGCTGCCCAAGCAGGCTGAAGACCTCTTTCCCTTTGCCCTCTTCCCTTCACTTTTCCCCTTTCTCCCCTCCTCCTCTGAGGGGCAAATCCAATAAAGTGTTGCTGCTGACTGCAGCCAAGCCCCTGGCGTGAGCCCTGAGTTCTTTGCACTTGGAGAGGCCAGGAAGCCACCCTCTGGAGTCCATTGTTTGGAGGGTGACACATGGCACAGGGGCACATCCTGGAGCCTGAAGGGCTCCTGGGGAGACTTCATCCTGAGATGGGGCAGGCAGAGCTGGGCCCTGGGGAAACTGTGCCTGAGCAAGTGCCCAGGGCCGAGGGGCGCAATGCCCACAGGCACCGTCCCTGCCCCAGCCATCCCTCGGGGGGGTGTCGCCCCTCCCCGCTGCCTGCCGCTGCCTCTGGATGCTGCAGGCTCAGGGCCGGCTGCTGCCATCTGCAAGGAGCTTCCTGGCCCCAGCAGTGCCTGCTGCTCCTCTGGCTGTGCCCTGCTGCAAGCAGCTGAAAGCATGGCAAGCCCTGTGCAGGGCCCTCCTTGCCCTCATGAAGTGGGAGGGATGGTGCTGCCCGGCCGCGGCTAGCTGGGCTCTGCCAGCCTCTGCCAGGAGCTTGGGAGAGGAGCAGGAGAGGCTGTGCTGGGCTCTGCCTCAGGCTCCTGCCCCATTCATGAGCTCCGCCAAGCCCACCATCATCTTCTCCACGGCCAGGAAAGGCCCTTCCCTGGCTGTGAGCTTGTGAAGAGCAGCTCCTCTGCTCTCTCTTGTGTCCCGAGGGGCTGCTGGAGTCATTGCTGCCCTTGGCACCTGAGAACTTTGTGCCCGCTCTGGATGTTCCTCCTGCTGCTGGACAACAAGCAGCACTGCCCAGCCCACGATGGCCTTCGTAGTGAACTCCTCTGAGTGCAGAGGCAGCTCATCCCAGCTTGCCACACTTGGGCCACATCTCCATGGATCTCCTGCTCCTGAGCAAAGATCTCGGCCAAGTGCACGACCTTCTTGTCTGGGTGCAGTGAGAGCCCAGCCCTGGCTGGGAGGCTGTCAAGAGCAGGTTCTCAGCTCAAGCCCTATGCAGGAGAGGCTGAGGGAGCTGGGATTGTTTAGCCTGGAGAAGAGGAGGCTCAGGGGAGACCTTCCTGCTCTCTACAACTACCTCAAGGGTGGTTGTAGCCAGGAGGGGGTTGGTCTCCTCTCCCAGGCAACCACAGTATCACAGTATCACCAAGGCTGGAAGAGACCTCGAGGATCATCGAGTCCAAGCTGTCACCACAGACCTCAATGCTAGACCATGGCACCAAGTGCCACGTCCAATCCCCTCTTGAACACCTCCAGGGACGGTGACTCCACCACCTCCCTGGGCAGCACATTCCAATGACGAATGACTCGCTCAGTGAAGAACTTTCTCCTCACTTCGAGTATCAGTATCACAGTATCAGTCAGGGTTGGAAGGGACCACAAGGATCATCCAGTTCCAACCCCCCTGCCATGGGCAGGGACACCCCACACTAGACCAGGCTGGCCAGAACCTGGTCTTAAACACCTCCAGGGACGGTGACTCCACCACCTCCCTGGACAACCCATTCCAGGGTTTCACCACTCTCATGGTGAAGAACCTCCTCCTCACATCTAGCCTGAATCTCCCCACCTCCAGCTTCATTCCATTCCCCCTAGTCCTATCACTCCCTGAGATCCTGACAAGTCCTTCCCCAGCCTTCCTGTAGGCCCCCTGCAGATACTGGAAGGCCTCAATGAGGTCACCTGGGAGCCTTCTCTTCTGCAGACTGAACAGCCCCAACTCCTTCAGCCTGTCCTCATAGGAGAGGTGCTCCAGCCCTCTGACCATGCTTGTGGCCCTTCTCTGGACACCTTCCAGCACCTCCACATCCCTCTTGTAATAGGGGCTCCAGAACTGGACACAGTACTCCAGGTGGGGTCTCACCAGGGCTGAGTAGAAGGGGAGGATCACCTCCCTCGACCTGCTGGCCACACTTCTCCTGATGCAGCCCAGGATCTGATTGGCTTTGCGGGCTGCAAGTGCACACTGAGAGCTCCTGGTGAGCTTTTGGTCCCCCAGCACCCCCAAGTCTCTCTCCTCAGGGCTGCTTTCCAGCCACTCACTGCCCAGCCTGTAGTTGTGCCTGGGATTGCCTCCAACCAGATGCAGGACCACAGAGATGTTGAACAAGACAGGTCCCAGGACTGATCCCTGAGGGACTCTGCTTGTCCCTGGCCTCCACCGGGACATGGAGCCATGGACAGCCACTCTTTGGGTGCAGCCATCAAGCCAGTTCCTTATCCATCTAGTGGTCACCCATCACACCCATGTGTCACCAGCCTGGAGACCAGGATGTGGTGCGGGGCAGTGTCGAAGGCTGTGCTCAGGCCCAGGCAAACAACAGCAGCTGCTCTCCCCTCAGCTATTGATGTTGTCACCTGTTCAGAGAAGGCCACCAGGTTGGTCAGGCAGGACTTGCCCTTGGCAAAGCCATGCTGACTGTTCCCAATCACCTCTTCACTATTCTTCTGAGCCAGTAGTGCCTCCAGGAGGATCTGCTCCATGATCTTTCCGGGCACAGAGGTGAGACTGCCTGGCCTGGAGTTCCCTGGTTCCTCCTTCTTTCCCTTTTTGAAAATGGGGGCACAGCTCTCTACTGTGTCCCAAGGGGCTGCTGGAGTAATTCCTGCTGGCACAGGCAAATCTGGGGCCAGGACTTTCCCTTCCTCCAGCTCCTGGGCAAAGATCTCAGCCAATCCCACGACTTTATTGCTGAGAGCCCAGGAAAAGCCCCTTGTGGGCTCTGAGGATGTGCAGAGCAGGTTGCTGGCATTCCACTCTTGTGCCCTCCTCAGGGAGCACAGGATAAGCTGGGGTGGCCTTTTCCTGCTCTTCTGCAGCAGTGAGAGGGCTGTGCTGCTCTCTGCATGGTGCCCTGAGGGGCTGCCACAGGGGTTGCTGCTCTTGGTGCCTGCAAACTCTGGGCTGCCTCTCTGGGGGTGGGGACAGGTGGCAAGGCTGGCACAGTGGGCACCTCCAGAGTCCCCAGGCCTGCGGAAGGTGGGCACCATCAGCTGCCATCACTGCTTTCCAGGGGGACACTGCAGTGCCTCCTGGGCCCCTCCCACCTGCCTGGAGAGGCCAGAGAAGGCCTGGGTGGTGCCAGGCATCCCCATGGAGACTTCCTGCCCCATGACATCAGACTGGAAGCTGCCCTCCCAGATGACATCACAATAGGAGATGCACCCCCAGGATGACATCACAGTGGGGGACCTCTGCCAGAGGGGCTATAAAAGGGGGTGCAGGCTGAGAGGGAGCAGGCAGTCGGCAGCGCATTCTGGGCACTCTGCAGCCTTAGCCCCTGCCAGATCCGAGCAGCGTTGGGATCCTGTTCCTGGGCAGCGCAGAGCGGAGCTGTGCTGGTGCCAAGGGAGCGTTGTGAGCACTGGGGAGAGTGTGACTCCAGCCTCACCATGCTTGACTTCATAATTCTGGAACTGTACATACTAATAATGTTTCTTCTGGTGGAACTTCCACTGCTGTTGACACTGGGTCCATTCCTATTGCTATGTGTAAGTGAGCACTGCAGCCAGCAGGGTGCCCTGCACAGCAGGAGGGGGAGATGGGGGGTGGGCTGGAGGAGAAGTCAGGTGGGGCCAGGGGCATGGCCAGGAGTGTCTTAGTGGAAGGTGGGAGCCAGGCTGCCTTTCCTAATCCCTGCCTCTCTCCTTTGCCATCTGCCTGCAGAAGTTCCTGTACTACCTGTGGCAGATGCTCCTGTGCAAGCTGTGCCGGCCAGAAGCAACTAGGGGCAAAGAGCCCCTGGAGGCCAAAGCAAAGAAGAAGAGCACAAGGAAGCAGGAGCTGAATGTCCCTCATGCTGACAGTAAGTCAGGTAGTGGAGGAGGGCAGAGGGAGAGCGGCAGAGGGCAGACAATCAGGGCCCTGCCACTGAAGGAAGCAGGGTGGCAAGGTGTTCCCCAGGATCATCTTAACGTTCTCTCCCCCCTCCAACAGGTCTCTCTGCTGTGCCACCACGGGAGAAGGCCACAGCTTCTCCAGGCTCCAGGAAGGGAAGAGCTGCATGGCAAGGACCTGCCCAACAGCTCCCCACTCCTAGGAGCATAAATGACAACTCCCTCCTGGAGGAGGATGTGGAAGAGCTGCGGCGTGTGGTGGTCTGGGACTGTGCCTCAATGACCTTCAGGTATTACCCCAGAATTAGCGTCCTGGGCCCGACAGAGAGCCTTGTTGAGTGTTCTCAAGGCAGCAGCAGCCAAGCCCCAGCAGAGACCTCTGGGCTGAATGAAAGCAGCAGCAGTGAAGCCCTGTCAGAGGCCTCTGGGGACACTGAAACCACCAGCAGTGAAGCCCTCTCGGACACCTCTGGGGACTATGAGAGCGTCAGGAGCGAAGCCCTGTCAGAGACCTCTGGGCCACATGAAACCAGCAGCCAGGTCTCAGCAGAGACCTCTGGGCACCCTGAGAGCAGCAGCAGCCAGGCCCCAGCAGACACCTCTGGCCACCATGGCAGCAGCACCAACCAGGCCCCAGCAGACACCTCTGGCCACCATGGAAGCAGCACCAACCAGGCCCGGCCTTGGCAGCGATTCAGGGCACGCATGGCCAGCAGGATGCGCAGGGGCCTGGCCAGGCTGGGCAGATGTTTCCTCAGGTTCTGATGTGTGTCACTGGAAGATGAGGAGTAGCAGTGTGCCCTGCTGCCAGTGCCAGTGCTAATCTAAGATGTTGTCATTAATGGTTACAACACTGAATTAAATCTACAGTGCCTGGTGCTGAGCTGTTGCCTTGTGCTGTGTTTCCTTACAGCATCTTTTGCCACTCTCTCAGTCTCCTGCCTCTGTCCCTGTCTTCCAATACCTCTTCTGCTCTGGTCCCCCTCTCTAAGTGCTCTTGAAGGCTTGCAGGATGCCATTGAGCAGTAGTGAGTCTTCAAAGCAGTGTGCAGGGACTTCGACTTCCCTTTGGGTGCTGCTAATTCACTTAGGGAAAGTGCATCCTGTGCCCTGATCAATTCTGGGCACGTGTGAGAATGCAAATGTAAGAGTGCTCTGGGACTGAGTCATCTGCTGCCCTGCAAGCACACTGACATGCTGCTTGGCATGGCCAGCACAGGCTTCCTCTCTGGGAAGGCTGCTCCACTGCAGATCCACCTGAGCCCTCCTGCACAGAAGTCATCACTTCTGTTGTTCACTTTTCAGGACTGCACAGCCATGCCATCTTCTAGCAGTGACCTGAGCACCGTTTCTCTTGGCCCAGCAGTAGCAGGGCTGTGCCTGGTGGTTGTCTGTCTGTCTCTGATCTCTAGTAACAAAATAGAGAGAACCACAGCATGACAGAACGTTAGGGGTTGGAAGGGACCTCCAGAGATCACCCAGGCCAAGCCCTTGCCAGAGCAGGGTCACCCAGGGCAGCTCGCACAGGAACACATCCAGGTGGGCTTGGAAAGTCTCCAGAGAAGGAGGCTCCACAGCCTCTCTGGGCAGCCTGCTCCAGGCCTCCAGCAGCCTCCCACCAAAGGAGTTTCTCCTCCTGTTGAGGTGAATGTCTGCCATTGAGTTTCCATCCACTGCCCCTTGTGCTGGCACTGGGTGTCCCTGAGCAGAGCCTGGCTGCATCCTCCTGGCAGCCACCCTGCAGCTCTCTGTAGACATTGAGCAGATCCCTCTCAGCCTTCTCCTCTCCACACTGAACACATTCACTTCTCTCAGCCTTCCCTCATTAGGGAGATGTTCCAGTCCCTTCATCATCCTCATAGCCTCTGTTGGACTTTCTCCAGCAGCTCCCTGGCCCTCTTGACCCGGGGAGCCCAGAACTGGACCAAATAGTTTGGATGTGGTCTAAGTAGGGCTGAGTAGAAGGGGAGGAGAATCTCCCTTCACCTGATGGCTTCACTCTTCTTAACACAGCCGAGTACAGCTTAAGCCTTCTTGGCCAGCAGAGCTGAGAACCTGCTCTTGACAGCCTCACAGCCAGGGCTGGGCTCTCACTGCACCCAGACAACAAGGTCGTGCACTTGGCCGAGATCTTTGCTCAGGAGCAGGAGATCCACCCAGATGTGGCCTGTTATAAATGGGCCACACAAGACAACTTCCAAGTTCCTTGAGAGAGTTGTTTATTAAAACAGAAGCGAGCAAGCAGCAGGGAAAAACAAAGAGAGAGAAACAGCGCGCTGGGCCGCAGAGACTTCCCCCCACAGATACCTCCAGCCTCTGCCAAAAAGCACCTTACAAACCCTAACTTTTCTTTCTCTGGCTACACCATCTCCAGATGCAGGCTTATGCTTAAGAGAAGGCAGGGATATGCTCATCAGTTCTAGCAACTTCTTGGGCTTCTTGAGCACGCCTCTTCTTTGTGCTAGGGGTCGCAGATGAGGCAGGGGAGCTCTTTCTCCTGTGTTCTGGGAGAACCCCATCTTCTCACACAAGTACAGCTGCAGCACAGGACCTATCTGAGGTGAACCTTCTATGGCTCCTGAGAAAGTTGGCATGAGGTTCCTGTCTGAAGCCAAAACAATCTGAGCATTTACCCTCTGCTCTCAAAACAAACCAACTGCCACAACCCCCCCAAATACAGCATTCTGCAACACAACTCCCAAACCACTATGGCATTGATGACAGGCAATCTCTCTCTCTCTGTAGAATTTCTTCCTAACATCCAGTCTGAACCTCCCCTGGTGCAGCTTGAGACTGTGTCTTCTTCTTCTGGTGCTGGGTGCCTGGGAGAAGAGACCAGCCCTTGCCTGTCTACAGCCTCCCTTCAGGTAGTTGGAGAGAGCAATAAGGTCTGCCCTGAGCCTCCTCTTCTCCAGGCTAAGCGACCCCAGCTCCCTCAGGCTCTGCTCGTGGGGCTTCTGCTCCAAACCCCTCACCATCTTTGTTGCCCTTCCCTGGACACCTTCCAGCAAGTCAACCTCCTTCCTAAACTGAGGGGCCCAGAACAGGCAGCCTCAAATCACCAGCGGTGCCAGGAACTTCTCTGCTGCACCACTGCTGGCCCCAGACAGCAGTCCCCAGCTGAAGTGCACAGCATCAAAGCAACGCCAGGCCCTCAGTCTCTCTTGCCTGCTCTTCCGTTTCTCCGCTGCCAAGGGATGCTCGCCCACGGCAGGGTCGTCCATCCTACCTGCCGGGGACGGCCCCTTGCTACCTTCTAGGTCTCTCCCACAGAACCTGCCCCTGGGAAACCATGGGCACCGCAGTCCAGCGCACAGGCTCAGTCCCTTCAGCAGTCCCTTAGGACCGAGCAGGCCGCTGCAGACCTCATGCTAAGAGCTTAGCCTGGCTTTCAGTCCTTCCCCCTGGGCCAAGGGGGTCCCGACTCCTGATGCCAGTGCTGAGACCGAGGAGGCTCTCTGGAGCGCTCCTTACACCACCCCATGTCTCAGACTTGTGGCTGGAATTGCATGATGGTAGCAGAAGACAGAAGGAGAGAGGGAGAGAGAGAGAGAGGTCACAGCCATGGGAAGGCTATCCTCTCATTACAAATCAAAAGCAAACAAATCTTCTGAGAGTTGCAACAATTGCTGAAAGTACAACAAATTCAGGTGAGAAATGCTACTTGCAGCTCTAGCACTGGCAAGGCAGCCAAGCAGAACAGACTGAAGCAAGGTAGAAGTTAGCAGTTAGCAAGGCTGCTGCCATCAGCATGGGAGTGTCAGGGTTGGAAGAAGAGCTTGGGGCATCCCTCCAAAGAGTGCCCCAAAGGCTAAAGCTCTCCTCTCTGCCTGGGCTTTAGGCGTTGACTCCTTCCAGGTGAAACAGTGCCCACAGCGCTGTGCCAGGGCCTTCACAGCTGCCCCCAGGCCATCCCAAATCTGTTGTAGCTTTTGCCTTTACCAAGGAAACCTATTAATTGCGTCAACTTTCTGAGCCTGGGCCTGTTCCAGTCCTGGCTGAGGCACTGGTAAAACAAAGGCAAATGTTAGTTTGGTCAAACACTTCCAGCAAGTCCAAGGCTCATGCACCTGGACAAGTTAGGGCTTGACCTGCTGGGAAGCAGCTCCATGGAGAAGGAGCTGGGAGTGCTGGTGGGCAGCAAGTTCTGCATGGGACAGCAGTGTGCCCTGGTGGCCAAGAAGCTCAAGGCTCTCTTGGGGGACATAAGAAGAGTGTGACCAGCAGGTCAAGAGCAGTTCTCCTCCCCAGCACCAGAACAAGAGGACACAGTCTCAAGCTGTGCCAGGGGAGGTTTAGGCTGGAGGTGAGGAGAAAGTCCTTCCCAGCAAGAGAGATTGGCCATGGGAATGTGCTGCCCAGGGAGGTGGTGGAGTCCCCATCCTTGGAGGTGTTTAGGAAGAGCCTGGAGGAGGCCCTTGGTGCCATGGTTTAGTTGATCAGATGGTGCTGGGTGAGAGGTTGGACTGGATGATCTCTGAGGTCTTTTCCTTTTGGAAAGGACCTCAAAGCTCATCCAGCTCCAGCCCCCTGCCATGGGCAGGTATACCTCCCACCAGCACAGGCTGCTCAAGGCCTCATCCAGCCTGGCCTTCAACACCTCCAGGCAGGAGGCAGCCACAGCCTCCCTGGGCAGCCTGTGCCAGAGTCTCCCCAGCCTCACTCTCAACAATTTCTTCCTCATCTCCAGGCTCAATCTCTCCTCTCCCAGCTCAAAGCCATTGTTCCTCATCCTGGCACTCCCAGCCCTTGTCACAAGTCCCTCCCCAGCTCTCCTGGAGCTCCTTCAGGTCCTGGAAGGCTGCTCTGAGGTCCCTGTGCAGCCTTCTCTTCTCCACCCAAGTGTTTTTTACCAAATCATTTTGTGTCACCATATAAACTCAAAATCCCCTAAATTCTTAAGGGTTAAGTCACTTCACCTCTTTCCTTTTGAATGCCCAGTGAGAATTCACCACCCCTCTCCCTCTGCCTGTCATTTTGGCCCAGGAGAATTCAAATTGCCCCATGGGTTCTGTTTCCTTCAGGCTCTCTCTGCTTCACATCACATTGGATTTGCTCTTAGTTTTCTTTCACTTGTGAATTTTATTTCTTCCTTGATCATTGCAGCTTTTCTGCCCAGGATAAGAGCTTTTAACTGGGCTTGAGAATCAAAAGGCAGCACCACAGGCTTGTACTTCCCTGATGTCACTTGACATGCTTGTGTCCCACAATAAGATGTTCACAAAATCACAGCTTGGCTGAGGTTGGAGGAGAGCTCAGAGATCAGCTACTCCAACCCCCTGCCATGGGCAGGGACCCCTCCCACCAGCACAGGCTGCTCAAGGCCTCATCCAGCCTGGCCTTCAACACCTCCAGGCAGGAGGCAGCCACAGCCTCCCTGGGCAGCCTGTGCCAGAGTCTCCCCAGCCTCACACTGAAGAACTTCTACCCTGCTCTGCCTCAGCTCCAAACCCTTCCCCCTTGGCCTGGCTCCAGACACCCTCAGCAAAAGTCTCTCTGCAGCTTCCTGCAGGATCCCTTCAGCTCCTGGCAGGCAGCTCTGAGGTCCCCCTGAACCTTCTCTTCTCCATGCTGCACAGCCCCAGCTCCCTCAGCCTGGCCTCACAGCAGAGCTGCTGCAGCCCTTGGAGCATCCTTGTGGCCTCCTCTGGCCTCACTCCAGCAGCTCTGTGTCCTCCTTGTGCTGGGGACACCAGAACTGGAGGCAGGATTGGAGGTGAGGTCTGGGCAGAGCAGAGCCCAGGGGCAGAATCCCCTCTGCTGCCCTGCTGCCCACCCTGCTCTGGCTGCAGCCCAGCACACAGCTGCCTGCTGGGCAGCAAGAGGCACTGCTGGCTCTTGGGGAGCTGCTCAGCACCCAACATTTTGAGGTATGATCTGCTCTTTAGTAGCTTTGTATTAGGTTATTAGTTTTCACCTTTTGCCAGGACTGTGAATGCCTTCTGCAGTTCTGCAGTTTCCAGGGTGGTGTTCCCAGAAATGGATAAAACAACCTTTGGTTGATGCTTCCTGATGGATTTGGATCCCTACACTGGCACAGAGACAGATTTTTAGTCCTCATCCCTTCTTGCTTTACCATGTTGTCACATCAGATGAGAACATGGTCCCCAGTCTCCTTCACTCTGTGCCTAGTGACAGTCACACGTGCAGGCTCGGTGCCTGTGGGATCTTTTGAGGGGGAGATAACGTTAAGATGATCTCAGGGAACACCTTGCCACCCTGCTTCCTTCAGTGGCAGGACACCAGCTTTTGTTCCAGTTAGACTGTTTTTATTGTCATGAACACATCTGAAGCTCCCTTTACAGGCCTCAGGAGAGGTTCTGCATGCTGAGCTGAAAAAGCATGGCTGAGGTCATTGTAGAATGGTACAGAGTTGAAGGCGTGACCCTGAGCTGCTGAGGACATGCAAGCTTTGAAACACATCACTGGTTTTGCACCTTTCATCAAATCTTGTGCCTGGATCTGTGCTTTGCTTTGCTAATCAGAGAAGAGTTTTGGCTGAAGAGACCTTTAAGATTACCAAGTCCAACCATTAACCCAGAACTGCCAGGTCACCAGTAAACAAACATGTCCCCCACACAGTGCCACCTCCTTTAAACAGCTAACAAGTATTATTTCTCCCCCTCCCCACCACTGTTCTTATCAGAACCCAAACAGAGTGAGGAGAAAACAAGCAAAGCAGAGAAGGAGAGGAAAGAGAGAAAAGAGAAAGAGAAGGAAGCTGAACTTCAGAGCATATAGAAATTTGCAGGCCCCTGGAATGGGTTAAAGATACCTCACATTGTCCTGTTCAAGCCCCTGGGAGGCCATCCAGCCCCCCTGGACTCTGGAATTCTCTGGAAAGCCTTTCTTTCCCATTGCACATTAGTTCTAGACCTGTAACAGATGGCTTCTCTCTTAGCATGGATTCTTTAAAGGATTTTTCTGCCTCCTTCACGAGAGATCTCCAAACCCCACCCAGATGTGTTCCTGTGTGCCCTGCCCTAGGTGGTCCTGCTTTGCAGGAGGAGCGGAGGTCTGCAGAGGTCCCTTCCAGTCCCCAGCACTCTGTGATTCTGTGAACCTGGCTGATTCTTGAGGGCTTTTGGTGAGGAGGTCCTGATGCTCTTCATTTGTTGCTGAAGCTGAGGCCAAGAGCCGTTGGTGGTTCCCTGTGCAGAGGCATGGGGGCAGCCCCCGGGCTGGGTGGCAGGTTGGGTTTGGTGGTGGCTGTTCATCTGTGCTGCCACAAACAGGGGGTCAGTGCAGTGCCACAGCAAACTCTGCTGTGCTAACCCACCTCTGGCTGTCCTGAGTACCAGAGCTCTGCGGGTAAGTGAGAGCCAAAGATGACTTGGCACAGTTCCTGAGGCACGTGAAACACACACCACCCCCACCACCCCCCCCAGCAGGCTGCAGCCAAAGCAGTACCTTGCAGGACCAGTCTCCAGGTTCCTAATTCAAGCACTTAAAATTTAGCAAATGCCTCCCCCTTGTGCATGTGCACCAGGATACAGCCTGGGTGCTGTGGTGCCCTGCTGGGCTTTGCAGCGGGGCAGTGCCTCCCTCCCTGCCCAGGAATGGATAACTTCACCCAGGGCTGAGCTGGGGTTTTGCAGGGGTCTGCACCTGCTGATCTCGAGTGTCTGTTGCAGCAGAAGTTTGAAGGCATCAGTGACTGCAGAGCTATAGGAGGGAAAAGAAGCACCATGAGGAAAAACTTCTCTACCAAAAGGGTTCTGAAGACTGGAAGAGGCTGCACAGGGAAGTGGTTGAATCCTCATCCCTGGATGTATTTTAAAGCCATCTAGTATGGTGCTCAAGGTGGTAGTGGCCGTGGTAGAGTTAGATAACAGTTGGACCTAATGGTATCAAAGGTCTTTTGCACCATAGTGAGCCTGTGACCTCAAACATCTCCTTCAAACAGGAGATAGAATAGAATAGAATAGAATAGAATAGAATAGAATAGAATAGAATAGAATAGAATAGAATAGAATAGAATAGAATAGAATAGAATAGAAATAGGAATAGGAATAGAATAGACCAGACCAGGTTGGAAGAAACCTTCAAGATCATCAAGTCCAACCTAACCAACTAAACCATGCAACCAAGCACCCAGTCAAGTCTCCTCCTAAACACTTCCAATGATGGTGACTCCACCACCTCCCCAGGCAATCACTCTCTGTGTAGAACTTCTTCCTAACCTCCAGCCTAAACCTCCCCTGGTGTAGCCTGAGACTGTGTCCTCTTGTTCTGGTGCTGGCTGCCTGGGAGAAGAGACCAACCTCTGCCTGTCTACAACCTCCCTGCAGGGAGTTGGAGAGAGCAAGAAGGTCTCCCCTGACCCTCCTCTTCTCCAGGCTAAGCAACCCCAGCTCCCTCAGCCTCTCCTCACAGGGCTGTGCTCCAGACCCCTCCCCAGCTTTCTTGCCATTCTCTGGACACCTTCCAGCATCTCAACCTCCTTCCTAAACTGAGGAGCCCAGAACTGGACACAGGACTCAAGGTGTGGCCTCAGCAGTGCAGTGTACAGGGGCAGAATGACCTCCCTGCTCCTGCTGGCCACACTGTTCCTGATGCAGGCCAGGATGCTCTTGGCCTTCTTGGCCCCCTGGGCACACTCCAGGCTCATGTTCAGCCTACCATCAACCAGCACCCCCAGGTCCCTCTCTGCCTGGCTGCTCTCCAGCCACTCTGACCCCAGCCTGTAGCACTGCCTGGGGCTGCTGTGGCCAATGTGCAGCACCTGGCACTTGGATGTGTTCAATCTCCTGCCCTTGGAGTCTGCCCATCTCTCCAGCCTGTTGAGGTCCCTCTGCAGAGCCTCTCCAACCCTCCAGCAGATCAACTCCTGCCCCCAGCTTGCTGTCATCTGCAAACTTACTGATGATGGACTCATCCAGATCATCAATAAAGATACTAAAGAGCATGCAAAAGTTTCGTTGCCCTGAGGTTTCATACAGCTTCACAGACTGCACTGGGTTGGAAGGAAGCCTCCAAGGGCCTCTTGTCACAGTATCACAGTATAACTTAGGTTGGAAAGGACCTCTCCAAACCCTGCAGGCAGCAGGGACAGCTCCAGCCAGAGCAGGCTGCACAGGGACACAGCCAGGCTGAGCTTGGATGGCTCCAGGCATGGAGCCTCAAGCACCTCCCTGGGCAGCCTGTGCCAGTGTCTCACCACCCTCCCTCTGCAGAGCTTCCTCCTTCCTACCTCTGCCCTGCTCCACTTTCAAACCCTTGTCCCTTGTCCTCTCCCCACAGCCCCTTCTGAACAGTCCCTCCCCAGCTGCCTGCAGCTCCCCTGCAGATAGTGAACTGCAGCTCTGAGGTCTCCCTGGAGCCTTCTCCAGACTGAACAGCCACAACTCTTCCAGCCTGTCCCCATAGCCCTCTGATCATCTTGATGGCCTCCTCTGGACTCTCTCCATCAGCTCTAGGTCCCTCTTATCCTGGGGCCCCCACAGCTGGCCCCAGCCCTGCAGGTGAGGTCTCCCCAGAGCAGAGCAGAGGGGCAGGATCCTCTCTCCAGCTCTGGCCACACTGCTTTGGATGCAGCCCAGGCTGCCCTTGGCCTTCTGTGCTGCCAGTGCCCAGTGCTGGCTCCTGCCCAGCTTCTCCCCCCCAGCACCCCCAAGGCCTTCTCTGCAGGGGAGAGTTTGGTATTTGGGGAGCTGACTCAGCTGATCTTTGGGAAGTGTTAAAAATATGAAGAGGAAGTAAAAGAAAAGATGAAGAGCAAATCCCAGCTCTGTTTTTGTTGTGATGGAGGGGGGCACTGTGCAGTAGCCATGCAGAATACTTCTGGAAAAGTCTTCATTGGAAGGACAGTGTCCTCCCTACTCTAGTCATGAGGTCTGTGGTGACAGGCTGGACTCGAATGTCTTTGAGGTCTCTTCCAACCTTAGTGATACTGAAACTACTGACACTACAAATAGCTGCAGAATGGCCTTGAAACCAGACCATATTCCTCCACCCACAGCTCTAGAGTCACATACATCTCTCTAATAGCTGTGCCTGTGTAAGGCAAGTGGGATATAAAGGCAAATTGAAGTCTGGCAAACTCCCCACAGAGTCACAGAATGGTCTGGGGTGGAAGGGACCTCCAGGGGTCATCCAGTCCACCCCCCTCTGCAATAAGCAGGAACGTCCTCAACCAGATCAGGCTGCCCAGAGCCCTCCAGGACCAGCAGTGGATATCTGTATTTCCAGGGACAACTGGATGCCCCCAGGCAGTCTGGAGAGGAGAAGGCTCCCAGGAGACCTTCTGGTGGCCTTGCAGGATCTGCAGGGAGCTCCAAGAAAGCTGGGGAGGGACTTTAGAGGGTGTCAGGGAGGGATAGGACTGGGGGGGATGGAGCAAAGCTAGAAGTGGGGAGATTGAGACTGGATGTGAGGAAGAAGTTGTTGCCCATGAGGGTGGTGGGAGCCTGGCACAGGTTGCCCAGGGAGGTGGTGGAAGCCTCCTGCCTGGAGGTGTTTGCAGCCAGGCTGGAGGTGGCTGTGAGCAACCTGCTGTAGTGTGAGGTGTCCCTGGCCATGGCAGGGGCTTGGGACTGGCTGAGGCTTGAGGTCCCTTCATTCACTGGGGAACACAACTGACGGGCTGTCCTCCAATAATGTTGGATCCCCCTGATCCCCAGTGCCAGGTGAGTTTAACTTAGCCACACACATCCTTGGTGTGCATGCACCTGGGGCAGCAAAGAGCCCTCAGTGAGCCACAAAAATAGTTCCTGCTCTTTCTTTCACAGTGGTGAGACCACACCTGCAGTACTGTGCCCAGTTCTGAGCTGCCCAGTTCAAGAGGGACAGGGATCTGCTGGAGAGAGTCCAATGGAGGCTATGAGGATGATGAAGAGACTGCAACATCTCTGATATGAAGAAAGGCTGAGAGTCCTGGGGCTGTTGAGTCTGGAGAGGAGAAGGCTGAGAGGGATCTGATCAATGTCTGAGGGGTGGGGGTCAGGATGAAGCTGCCAGGCTCTTTTAAGTGGAGCCAAATAAAAGGACAAGCACCAGTGGGTACAAGCTGGAACCCAGGAGGCTCCACCTCAACATGTGGAGAAACTTCTTGGCTACAATGGTGCTGGAGGCCTGGAGCAGGCTGCCCAGAGAGGCTGTGGAGCCTCCTTCTCTGGAGCCTTTCCAAACCCACCTGGATGTGCTCCTGTGTGACCTGCCCTGGGTGCCCTGCTCTGTCAGGAGGGTTGGCCTGGATGATCTCAGGAGGTCCCTTCCAGCCCCTAACGTTCTGTGATTCTGTGACCTGTAAAAATACAGCACAGGCTTAAATATCTCCCCTTCAGCTCTCCCCATCCTACTTTGCACCAGCTCCTTCTTTCCTGGAGTGCATCAGACCAGAAAATCCCATGGGTGAGCCTGTGCCACCACCTGTGTGCTTCACAGTCACTGCTGCTGGTGTAGCTCACAACCTGAACTTGAACTTGTACTTCCAATGTAGCCTAGGAGAGGGCAAGCAGCATTTCTTGTAGCTATTAACTGCTCTAATGCATGGGGACACTGTGGAATTTGCATGACAAGCTTGTCAGGGCTACTTTGCAACAGATTTCACAGAGTCACAGAAAACATCCTCTTGGAAGAGACCTCCAAGCTCACCCAGTCCAGCTCTCGACCCAGCACTGCAGGCTCAGCACCAAACCCTGTCCCTAAGCACCAGGGCCACACAGTGCTGGAACACCCCCAGGGGTGGTGACTCCAGCACTGCCCTGGGCAGCCTCTTCCAGTGTCTGAGATCCCTTCCAGGGCAGAAATATTTCCTGATCCCAGCCTGAGCCTCCCCTGGGGCAGCTTGGAACCATTGCCTCTGCTCCTGTCCCTTGGCACCAAGGAGCAGAGGCTGCCCCCTCCTCACTCCAACCTCCCTTCATGGAGCTGGAGAGAGCAATGAGGTCTCTCTCAGCCTCCTCTTCTCCAGCCTGAACACCCCCAGCTCCCTCAGCCCACCTCTAGCCCAGAGGCTCCAGACCCTCTTTGCCCTTCTCTGGACAGGCTCCAGCCCCTCAATGTGCTTCCTGCAGTGAGGGCCCAGAGCTGAGCACAGCACTCGAGCTGTGGCCTCTCCAGTGCTGAGCACAGGGGGATGGTCACCTCCTGGCCCTGCTGCCCACCCTGCTTCCAACCCAAGCCATGATGCATTGGCTTTCTTGGCTACCTGGGCACTGCTGGCTCATGGTCAGTGAGTGCCAACCAACACCCCCAGGTCCCTCTCCAAGCTGCAGCTTTCCAACCACACATCCCCAGGTCTGGAGGTCATTCCAAGGTCCCCTTGTAATGAGCCCTGCCCCATAGGGCTCACCTGCCCAGGTCCCCTTGTAAACCCTCCCTACCCTCTAGCAGATGGATGCAGCCACCCAGCTTGGTGCCATCCTATCCCCTTTTTGCCTCTGTGGGGCATTTAATCTGTTCAGAGCCACAGAACTGTGTGATTTAGATCAAAGGAGCCTTAATGAGAAGCTGTTTCAGACAAGTTGTTAGCATCAGACCTTGTCATTAGCTAGGAATTGCTTCAGCACCAAACAAAGTCTTTGCACTCCTCGACCTCTGCGTTGAGAAGCTTGAAGCAAGGATGAAGCTTCTGCTGCAGGGAACAGAGCTGATCTCTCTCTCCAGTTATTGAAAAGGGGACTCCTTATGATGCTCACACCCTTGGGGAGGGCAGGGGAGAGGCACCAGGAGACATTCTCCTGGCTTCAGCTCGATTCTTGGGTGAAACTCTATGTGCCACATCAATCTGGGCAGTTGGAGTTCAGCCCACGGCAGGATGAAGCCTGATGCCTTTGTCCTGACCTCTGGTAGACTCAAATGCAGATATAGATAATCTCTCTAATACAATTAGATATGTGCTTTTGGCTGCCCAACAGTCCTGCAGCAGAACCCAGGAGCAATCAAATACTAAAAGCACTCTGCTCTATTTTTCAGATAAATGAATAGGTCCCTCTCTTTTTTTTTCCCTTTCCTGTTTCTGCACTGAGCTGAAAGCTCTTTAATAAAACCAATCAGTGCTGAGAGCTCATAGCTCACCTTGGCTAGCAACAAGGAACTCCACAGTCATCTGAAGGGCTGCACAAACGATATGGATTGACCAGAAAATTCTCTTTGAAGCACTACAAAATTGCTGCCTTTGGCTGAAAGCTCTCAAATGTATTCTATGAAATATCCTCTGAAGGGTTCAACATGCAAGTGGGTATCAAAAGAAGAGAAAGGAGTGAATCTCTCTCCTGCTGGGAAAGCATTCTTGCTAGAACTCAGTAACTGGAGACAGGCTGAGAGCTGGGCAGGGAGAAATGGATTGAAGTTCAATAAGGGCAAGGGGAGAGACTTGCACCTGGGAAAGAACAACCCCATGGAGCAGGATAGAAAGATCAACACTATGGGGACTGAGCTGTTGGAGAGCAGTGAAGGGGGAAAGGACCTGGGGGTCCTGGTGGATGGGAGGTTGACCATGAGCCAGCAATGAGCTCTGGCAGCCAAGAAGGCCAAGGGCAGCCTGGGGTGGATCAGAAGGGCTGGGGTCAGTAGGTCAGAGAGGTTCTCCTCCCCCTCTGCTCTGCCCTGCTGAGGCCACAGCTGGAATCTTGTGTCCAGTTCTGGGACCCTCAGGTCAGGAAGGAGCTCAGGGAACTGCTGGAGAGAGTCCAGCACAGAGCCACAAAGATGCTGAAGGCAGTGCAACATCTTCCTCATGAGGAGAGCCTGAGGGAGCTGAGGGCTCTGGAGCTTGGAGAGGAGGAGCCTGAGAGGTGAGCTCCTTGCTGTTGCTAAAGCTGTGCAGGGGGAGTGCCCAGAGGCTGGAGCCAGGCTCTGCTGGGTGCTGCCCAATGCCAGCACAAGGGGCAGTGGTGGAAGCTGAG